>NC_135649.1:88772410-89379493 GCF_053574225.1 Canis aureus | reverse complement strand
TATCGTGAGAGGCCCTCCTTCCATTGCCAGCACATAGAAGTCACTAAAACATGTGTGTAGCTGAATTTTCAAGCAAGGGATACACAGAGCTGCCAGACAGGCATAGAAAGCTCAAAAGCTACAGTGGTGAGCCAGAGCTTCATGTTTCTTACAGAAACCCAGGGGCTGTGAAATGCTGTCTTGTTCTCAAAAGGGGGACTAGTAAAACCCCAGCTGCCCCAGAGCTACACACCAGAGGAGCTGGCTTACCACTCTTGAGCAGTGGCACCCAAAGAGTCCCCTAAGAGAAATCAGAATCCCAGGCTTGGGCTGTGCAGAGTGGTGTGCCCCAAATTCACATGACCCACCCCATACGGATGCCTCCACAGCCCAGGGCTGCTTTGATTAAAAAAAAAAAAAATTGAAGAGGAGTAATTCACAAAGCACTTGCAAGAAAAAAAATGCCATGAGAGAGTCTGCAGGTGCAACAAATTGAATTCATACCCTTAGAACTACAGATAACAGACCAATCTCAAGGAGATTTTAAAATACATATGTTAAAATTGTGAGGAGGTTCAAGGAAGGGATAAAAAGAAACTGAGGCAGGTAGAAGACATTTTTGGTATGTGGTGCATTCATTGATACCTCTGAATATTTTGTAATTTATCTTGTGATTTCTTTAACCCATGAGTTATTTAGAAGTGTTTAACCTGTGGGTTATTTTCAAATATTTTTAAATTTTTCAGTTTCTAATTTCATGGCATTGTAAGACTGGTCTATATGATTTTGGGGGGGAATTTTTCAGACTTTCCGTGGTCTAGTATAAATTATTTCCAAGCACACATGACATGATTACAGAAGGCCATGTACTAGGCCACAAGGCAAACCTCAACAAATAATAATTCATATCAAATAAACTACCCTCTCTGACCACAATGCAGTTAAATCTGAAAATGATAACAAAACAATACCTTAAAAAAATGTATTTGGAAGGGTGGGGAGGATGGAGGTAATAGGTGCAGGGGACAAAGATGTACAAACCTCCAGTTATAAAAAAGTCACGAGAATGGGAAGTACAGCATAGGGAATACACTCAATAATATTGCAATAACTTTGGTGACAGATGGTAACTAGACTTACCATGGGGATCATTTCATAATGTGTATAAATACCAGATCACTATGTTGTACTCCTGCAAACTAATACAATACCGCATGTCAGCTATACTTCAGTAAATAATAATAAGAAAATAAAAATGCATTTGGAAATGATAAAAACAAAATAGATGACCCCTCAGGTTTAAAGCACACTGGAAATCTTAAAAGATATTTGAGAAAAGCCTTTGTCTTCATAAGGAATGATAGTAGAAAGCAGATTTCTCATTCCCATTAGACACTAAAAGCAAGAACCAAAAAGCAGTGATGGTCTGTGGGGCGCCTGGTGGCTCAGTCGGTTAAGCGTCTGCCTTCAGCTCAGGTCATGAACCGGAGTTCTGGGATCAAGTCCCATATCAGGCTCCCTGCTCAGTGGGGAGTCTGCTTCTCCCTCTGTTCCTCACCCCGCTCATGCTTTCTCTCTCTCTCTCTCCCTCTAAATAAATAAACAAAATCTTTAAAAAGAAAACAAAAGCAGTGATTGTCCAGTATAAGGCCAGGCTGAGAATACAGTTTATATCATCATAATAATGATAGATCCAATGAAAATTATGACTATTGGGAAGGTGACAGCATGTATGGAGCGGGGGATAGGGCTGTGTGGTTGGTGATGCAAGAAAGCTAAATCCTCATTCTCTATAATCAATAAATAGATGATCTCTAAAATGGAAAAATCAAGATGTAGTAACTAAACATATTTAGAAATGGTGGCAAAAGGAAAAGGAAACGGTTTGAAAGTGAGGGCCTTGGGAATGAGAAATGGAGCAAACTTTATTTTTCATAGTCTAATAGAACTCTTCATATCTTTAAACTGTATGTATAATCCTTTTTCTATATGACTCTTGAAAAAAAATTTATTTGTTTTTAAAGATTTATTTATGGTGGGATCCCTGGGTGGTGCAGCAGTTTAGCGCCTGCCTTTGGCCCAGGGCGCGATCCTGGAGACCCGGGATCGAATCCCACGTCAGGCTCCCAGTGCATGGAGCCTGTTTCTCCCTCTGCCTATGTCTCTGCCTCTCTCTCTCTCTCTCTCTGTGTGTGTGACTATCATAAATAAATAAAAATTTTTTAAAAAAGATTTATTTATGGGCACCTGGGTGGCTCAGTCGGTTAAGTGTCTGCTTTTGGCTCAGGTCATGGCTCAGGTCCTGATCCGAAGGTCTGGGATCAGCAGGGAGTCTGCTTTCCCCTCTCTCTCCGCCCCTCCCCTTGCTCATGCTCTCTCATTTGCTCACTCAAATAAATAAAATTTTAAAAGATTTATTTATTTTAGAGAGCATAGGAGCTGGGGGGAAAGGGAGAGGGAGAGGGGGAGAAGGAGACTCCCAGCTGAGCGTGGGACACCCTCCCCCACAGCCCTACTGGTTCTCACCAATCAGAGATCATGACCTGAGCCGAAATCAAGAGTGGGACACTTAACCAACTGAGCCATCTTAGGTGCCCCATCTCTTGAAAAAAAAATTGTTTTTAATCAACAGGAAAAGTTAGTTGGAATAGATGGACTCCTACTAAATAATTCAAAAGTTAAAAAGAAAATCACAGTGGAAGTTTTGAAATTATTTGGAAGTGAATATCAATGAATGGTGCCATATATTTAAAAATAGTGAGGTGCGGCTAAGGTGGTAAGGAAAGGAAAATTTAAAAAAAAAAAAAGGGAAAGGAAAATTTATAGCTTAAATGCATGTGTTAGTTTAAAAGATCGGAAATTAATGAGCTAAAGAAACTGAAAGAATTTCAGAATAAATGAAAGGAAACAGTAAAAATCAAAAGGCAGATTTATTTATTTTTTTATTGGAGTTCAATTTGCCAACATATAGCATAACACCCAGTGCTCATCCCACCAGGTGCCCCCCTCAGTGCCCATCACCCAGTCACCCCAACCCCCTGCCCACCTCCCTTTCCACTACCCCTTATTCGTTTCCCAGAGTTAGGTGTCTCATGTTTTGTCACCCTCACTGATATTTTCACTCATTTTCTCTCCTTTCCCTTTATTCCCTTTCATTAATTTTTATATTCCCCAAATGAATGAGACCATATAATGTTTGTCCTTCTCTGATTGATTTATTTCACTCAGCATAATACCCTCCAGTTCCATCCACGTCAAAGCAAATTGTATTTGTCATTTCTAATGGCTGAGTAATATTCCATTATATTCATATACCACATCTTCTTTATCCATTCATCTTTCGATGGACACTGAGGCTCCAAAAGGCAGATTTTAAAAATATTTTAATCTTAGTAATAAGATTATTAAGAATGCAATTTCCGTGAAAATGATTGTTGAGGATCCCTTTAAAATATATAAAAATCCAAAATGCTATTAAGATGTTAATATGCATGCAGTCAAAAACTAAGGATTTTTAAGACTAGCCTCATTTTACATGAGTACAAAATGTGAAAAGAGCTCATGTTGTTGCTTGACCCTGACTGCTAATACTTTTCCTGGCAGTAGGTGGTAAATGAAATACAAGGCTCATAGGGCAAAATCCACAAAATCTTAAAAAATTACCCTTAATCCTCAATGAAGCTTCTGTTTGATTAGCTCCTTTCATTAGAATTTCAAGTCCTATAGATAGAGAAATTTCATTCTCTCCAGGACACACACACATCTCCTTCTAATATAGTAGAAGAAAATAGGAGATTTTAAGCAGATGAGTTTTTTCCTTTTTGAGCTTCGTGTTCTGTATAATTTTTTTCTTCTCCTTCACAGTTTGGCTCTCATCTGACTCAGCAGCTTCTCTAATTTGATTGCTAAGGATGTGTTACCTTTAATCTTCAACTTTCCTGAAACAAGTGCCATTACATTAGGTGAAGTGAGGCTGGAAAGTCACAGCTCTCGCATTCCCTTAAAATAAGTTAATAGTATCATGAATTAGATGAAATTCCAGCATCAAAATTAATCAGCGATGAATCATATTTATTTCTGTCTGTACCATGTTAGCATTAACTTGCTACTTAAAAACACTAACCATTTAATAGTAGAGGGAATCACTGGGGGAAAAAAAAATCACTGTAAGAAATCTCATTTAAAAAAAAAAATCTCCATTTAGGGATGCCTCAGTGGCTCAGCGGTTTAGTGCCTGCCTTCAGCCCAGGGCATGATCCTGGAGTCCCAGGATCAAATCCCACATCAGGCTCCCTGCATGGAGCCTGCTTCTCCCTCTGCCTATGTCTCTGCCTCTTTCTCTCTCTCCCCCCCCCCTACCCCCCGCCCCCCCGTCTCATGAATAAATAAATAAAATCTTTTTTAAAAATCTCTATTAGGGATCCCTGGGTGGCGCAGCGGTTTGGCGCCTGCCTTTGGCCCAGGGCGCGATCCTGGAGACCCAGGATCAAATCCCACGTCAGGCTCCCGGTGCATGGAGCCTGCTTCTCCCTCTGCCTGTGTCTCTGCCTCTCTCTCTCTCTCTGTGTGACTATCATAAATAAATAAAAATTAAAAAAAAAAATCTCTATTAAAACAAAAACACTGGGCATCCCAGGTGGCTCAGCAGTTTAGTGCTGCTTTCAGCCTAGGGTGTGATCCTGGAGACCCAGGGACTGTCAGGCTCTCTGCATGGAGCCTGTTTCTCCCTGTGTCTCTGCCTCTGTGTGTGTGTGTGTCTCTCGTGAATAAATAAGTAAAATCTTTAAAAATAAATAATTTTTTTAAAAAAAAGTAGATTTTTACTACAATTGGTTATTTCAATTTGGTATCATGTGATCTCAGGGTAGAGGCTTCAGAATTCTTGTGACATACTTTATATGCCTTGTCTGAGTCTTCAGTCTATCTAGAGAAAAACCCTAAATCCAGTATTTTTAAAATTCTGAAATGAAAAATGAGGTCTAGCTCTCTTCCAATGAAATTTAATTCTTCAAATTCTTCTGACCTTCTTTTACATACAAGTTAATACTTTATTATAGAATGTGCATTCATTGTAACACACTTAATATTGAAATCAAATGAATTGCTGCTTAAAATACACTAACTACCAGGCGCCTGGCTGCCTTCAGCTTGGATCATGATCCCAGAATCCGGGGATCGAGTCCTGCATCAGGCTCCCTGCTCAGCAGGGAGTCTGCTTCTCCCTCTACTCCTCCTGCTTGTGCTCGCTCTCTCTCAAATAAATACATTTTTAAAAACCTTTTAAAAATATATGAACTACCACCAGGAAATGATAATTTTACAAGTGTTGTGTCCTTCGTGTTGGCAAGTTACTTCCCATCTAGGTGTATGAGAGATACAGACTTGAGGCCCACTAGGGCCTGCTTTGTTCCTTCAGAAAGGCTGTGTTTGGAAATGTTTTGGGTCTTTTGAATTTCCATAAATGATGGGGTTTTTTTGTTTTCTTTTAAGGCTCTTTTGTTGTTGCTGAATGGTTTCTCTTACCCCTTGTATTCTGACGATAATTGGTCTTACTCTTAAATTTCAGGCAGTTCCTTTTAGTCTTGACAGTGTCGCAAATTCCATTCACTCCCTATTTTCTGAAGAAACTCCTGTAGTTTTGCAGTTGGCTCCCAGTGAGGAGGTAAGTGATAGTTTTTATTTAAGGTGTTTTAAAAGATAAGCTTTCCTTAATGAAAATTTAAAACTACTTTTATGAAAAATTGTATATATGTTCTCTGTTGATTGCATATACATATATATTTTATACATACTCTGTATATTGGAATTAATGTGCAGACTGTAACAAAATTTTGGATTCTTCTTGCAGAGAGTGTATATGGTGGGGAAGGCAAACTCGGTTTTTGAAGATCTCTCTGTAACATTACGACAGCTCCGCAACCGCCTGTTTCAAGAAAACTCTGTTCTCAACTCACTTCCCCTCAATTCTCTGAGTAGGAACAGTGAAGTAAGAAATGCCGCCATTGAATGAATACATGAACATCATTACTAATTTTCCATGTCTTATGCCCCCTGACTTCAGAGCAAACTTGGAATTTTAGGAATTGACAAGTTTTGCCAGTTTCCTGCTGGCATAGATTCTTCTTCTTTAGTGTAATTTTTAAATGAATCCCAAATCCCGCGAACAAATAGACTTTTTTTGTGACTTGAGTAAATAGTTTTATAATCTCTTGCTGCAGGGGTTGCCACCAGTTAAGGCAGACAGGACAGGAGTCACACAAACTACTTGATTGGTGGAGCTCTGTTGGTCTGGTTATGTAGAGGCCATTATTCACTGCCATCTCTGATGTGTTGTCTCCTCTTTCTAGTACATTCTCAACAGTACAGTAGAGGGAAGGACTTACTTTTGACTTCCTATCAGCTTCACCACCCTCTTTACCATGTAGCATGCCACCTTTGTGGCAGTCTCTCCTCTTTACCTACTATGGATGACCAGACCCGCCATCTTTCCTTCTCTGATGTGGAATGTATTCAAAGAATGTGAGCAGACTGGGCCACTGGCAGGACCTCATTGCAGTATGTCAAGAGTATTTTGATCCCTGGAGGGAAAACCACTCAAGAGTTTGGATGCTATATCAAGTTTTTTTAAAGAGCTTTTATTTAAATATTCAAGGAGTCTTATAACTGCTCTTAAAAATCAGACCTGTGCTGGGTTTATCTGAAACTCCCATTTCAACTAATTCTGTTATCATACCTTTATCAAATATATAGCTTTTTTTTTTTCAAATATATAGCTATTGAGGGTAGTCACTGTACTGAGAATGACCCATCACCTTTTTATTAGGAAATGATTTTATGAGCATTTTCAGTTGAGATGAACCTACCAAATGGAGAACAACTGTTGCCTAAAATCATTTACTACGCTAAACATTTATAATATATCCTGTGCCTTGCTTGATAAATGGGAAATACAGGTCTCTGATGCATATTTAAAATAATGCTTATCTCTTTTGGCCCTCTGAAGGTTGATCTGCTCTTTCTTTCTGAATTGCAAGTGCTACATGATATTTCAAGTTTGGTAAGTCAGCTACTCTAGTATTTGTTTCATTTATTTTGGTTCCAAAAGACATTTCCGGAGAATCTTGAAATGATAGTGAGACCAATTGAAATTTGATTCTGCCCTAGATTTATGGTATCACAAAAGTTAAGAAATTGGTGGTGATGGGAATTCTGAACTCTTTTGTTACAGTGAAATTATTTTGCATTTCTGCTTCTAGGAGAGATAGTATATATATATATCTTCAAGGGCACAGGCCTGGGAGTAGGGCCACCCTCGCCATAGTCCTGACTTGGCTGTTGATTTCTTGAAAGACATTAAGACCTAATTCCTGTATCTTTATTTTTGGGTCTAAAATAGAAATAACAGTTTGGACTAATAATGCTGTCAACCAAGTCAGGAAGGAAATAAATATACCTGTAGTATATTTTGTGTGTGAGAGTGGTTCTTAAAAAAAAAAAAAAAAAGCCCTCCTGAGACTAAAAAAGAAAACTTACTGGTATGCTGTCTTCTGAGGTTGTTTCCCAGTTTTCAGTGGATTGATTTGGGAGAGTCTAGAGGTGTATTGCTGGGGGCAAGCCAGGCCAGTGCTCTAGGAGGGCGTGTGTGAGGTAACTGCTCTCTGAGCACTGATGGCTCATGCTCTCCTGGGATCAAACTGGTCCTGCTGTCTGTTCTTTCATGCCCTGGCCCATATCTGAGCGTGTTTTGTTTTCTTAAGTTCTATGTAGGCCCAGTGTGAGGCTTGAACTCCCAACCCTGAGATTCAGGGTCATATGCTTTACCAATTAAGCCAGCCAGGTGCCCCTTATATCTGAGGTTTTTTAACTAAGAAGCTTTTTTTTAAAGAGCTTTTATTAAATATTCAAGGAGTCTTACAGTCGCTCTTAAAAATGAGATTTGTGGGGATCCTTGGGTGGCTCAGCGGTTAAGCACCTGCCTTCAGCCTGGGGTGTGATCCTGGAGCCCGGGATCGAGTCCCACGTCGGGCTCCCTGCATGGAGCCTGCTTCTCCCTCTGCCTGTGGCTCTGCCTCTCTCTCTCTCTCTCTGTCTCATAAGTAAATAAAAATTAAAAAAAAAAAAATGAGATTTGTGCTGGGTTTATCAGAAACTCCCATTTCAACTAGTTCTGTTTGCCACCAGATTAGACTATTTGTATATTGTGGCACACTGGTATGGTTCTGTTCAGCCTAGTTTTTAGTTCAGTATAGAATTTGAAGTGGCTGTGTCTGACATGACCCACTTCCTTTTGTTTGTTTGTTCTCCTAAGTTGTCTCGACATAAGCATCTGGCCAAGGATCATTCTCCTGATTTATATTCGCTGGAGCTGGCAGGTTTGGATGAAATTGGGAAACATTATGGGGAAGATTCTGAACAATTCAGAGACGCTTCCAAAATCCTTGTTGATGCTCTGCAAAAGGTAAATTAGTGATGGGGGTATCTGAGGTCAGAGTAATACCATTTCACTTTTAGCCTCTTAGTGGAAAAATCTATTTAGTGAAGTACTGTTGATTGAAGTCTCCTCTTTGGAGGACCTCTAATTTTAGTGACAAAGGGTAGAGTGGGTCAGAGATGTGTGCTGGGATGTCTCTAATGCTGGCAGAGACAGCAGAGGAAATGATCAATAACTCCAGCACAATACTTTTTTAATTGTGGTGAAATAATACGTAAGTTAAAGTTACCATTTTAACCCTTTTTAAATGTACAGTTCTGTAGCATTAAGTACGTTTACATGGTTATACAACTATCACCACCATCCATTGCCAGAACTTTCTTCTTTGGTACCTGAAACTCTGTCTCCATTAACCCTATGAAATCTTCGAAGGAGCACACTCTGCACCGTACCAGACATTGAGTAGTTGTGTAATAGGTGCTAGTTTCTCTCTGCCCTTGGAGTTGCTCACCTGCAGCTTTTCAATGAGTTAAACTTTATAGGTGTTTGTGATTAACTGGAGACCCCTTAGGAAGATTTTTACTTTTCCACTTCCTTCCCCCAGTTTACATGCCAACAACTTGTTTCTTCTTAATTTTATTTCAAATGTTTGAATATATGTTGAAGATTAACACTTTTCTGAATATTTTGACATAATCAAACCTTTAAGACTGTGTGATGTGTTAGCTAATAGGTGGATATATGTTCTCATAGGTGCACAGAGCTTTAACATTATTTTCATAAATGCATGTTTGCGATTCATAGTAACGTCTGTAACTCTTCAGTTTGCAGATGACATGTTCAACCTTTATGGCGGGAATGCAGTGGTGGAGTTAGTGACTGTCCGGTCGTTTGACACATCTCTTGTCAGGAAGACAAGGACTATTCTTGAGGCAAAACAAGCGGTGAGCACATTTTTAGACCCTGCTTCAAAACTGTAAAAATAAAAACAAAACAAAAAAAAACTCCACTAAATCCTCAATCACCTGTGGGCTGCATGGACGATCAGACAGTAAATCTGGGAAACAATTTCAGTGAAAACCTAGATTGCTTATTCACGGAGGCATATGTGTTTTGCCAGGCAATGCTCAGTTCCTTAGGGTTGTAATCAGATAATACAAGATTTAAGGATGAGTCTATCAAAGCCAATAAGATAATTCAAATACTGCTCTTACAAGCAGACATCAGACGTTGATGTGAGGGAGTGGAGGATTCAGCACGTGGAGTCTTTTCCTGGAGGTATGTTGTCTGTGTGGCATAGTCTCTCATTTTCCAGGACCTGCTGTGTATACTCCTGAGAATTTGATTTACTTCTGTAAGTTTTCAGCCTGCATCATGCTTTGATTTTAAGCCTTGTCCTAGGCAAGGGTGCCAGCCATAGCAAAACGTGTGTATGTGAGCATAGACAAGAGCTGCACTGTGGGAACTCCAGAATAGCATGTGGGCAAGAACCTTATTTATAGTTGGTTTGAGAGCTTAGAACAATTACACAGGCATCTAGAGACACTCCCCTTTGGACCCATTTATTGATCTCAGTGTGGGACTTAAGACTGTCCAAGGTAATGCTCATTCAAGATCATCTAGACGTGACTGATCTGAGATAGTTTCATTCTAAAGGGAGTAGGAGGCCCTGTATTTAAGACAGTATGGGGACACCTGGGTGGCTCAGTGCTTGAGCGTCTGCCTTTGGCTCGGGGTGTGATCCCATACCATGTGGTACCCTGGGCTCCCAGCATGAAGCCTGCTTCTCCTCCCTCTACTTGTGTCTCTGCTTCTCTCTGTCTCTTGTGAATAAATAAATACAATCTTAAAAAAAAGTATGGTAGGGATCCCTGGGTGGCGCAGCGGTTTGGCGCCTGCCTTTGGCCCAGGGCGCGATCCTGGAGACCCGGGATCGAATCCCATGTCGGGCTCCCGGTGCATGGAGCCTGCTTCTCTCTCTGCCTGTGTCTCTGCCTCTCTCTCTCTCTCTGTGTGACTATCATAAATAAATAAAAATTAAATAAAAAAAAAAAGTATGGTAGGCTGGACAGTCCAAAAAATATTCCCACTACAGAGCATCTAGGAATACCGATAAAATATAAACATCTTTTTGAGTGTATAGTTTAGCTCTCAAGACATACATTCTTCAGGAGCAAATAAAGAAGAGGAACTCAAACTGGTAGGCAGGCTACCCTGGGAACATTTCTAGTTGGGTTACCAGGAGAGTGGTAGTAAGGCCCTGGCTCCCTCAGAAGGGCAGGGTTTGAAATGGACACTTCTATATAAAACTGGGGGAGCCAAGGCAGACTAAGAAACCGGTATCTGCCCACTGGCAGAGGAAGACAAAATGGCAGGTTGGGCTCCATGTAGTTGGGGAATGTTGTTGGGGATGGGAATGTCTCTTAGGGAATTCTTTTTTTCTCTCTCTTTTTAAGATTTAATTTATTTATTCATGAGCGACACAGAGAGAGAGAGGCAGAGGGAGAAGCAGGCTCCATGCAGGGAGTCCAACGTGGGACTCGATCCTGGGTCTCCAGGATCACGCCCCGGGCTGCAGGCGGTGCTAAACCTCTGGGCCACCGGGGCTGCCCTCTTAGGGAATTCTTAACCACAAGTCCACCTTCATGTGGGTTTGTGGCTCAAATTTATATTTACTGCAAGTTCTAGGAAGCCCCAGGCCAAGAAATTCACACAAACCCTGGTCTCAAGATGGTAAGACCTGTGGTGCCCAGCAGGAGTAAATGTAAAACCTCTGGTAGGACATTCCCTCCACACGAGCCACAGTGGAGCGGGTGCCCCCAAATGTGAACTCAGAACACCATGAGGCAGGGGGAGCCAGTTTCCTGTGAGTGCAAGGTAACTACTAACGTGTCAATTAGACCACCAAAAACTTCTGTAGAATATGGATATAGGCTATAAAACAATTTAAACTGATTAAAGAAATAGGAGTCAAGAAAAAGAATAAGATACTTTTTAAATTTAAAAGATTTTATTAGAACACAAGCAGGAGGAGTGGGGGAGGGAAAAGCAGAAGCAGACTCCCCCTGCTGAGCAGGGAGCCCCATGCAGGGCTCAGTCCCAGGACCCTGAGATCATGACCCTAGCCAAAGGCAGACGCTTCACCTACTGAACCACCCAGGCGCCCCTCAACATACTTTAATGGCAGATGTGAATGTAACTGGAGCCTTCCAGTACTAGATTCTTTCACCACTGTCCCCACCAGGCCTGCTAATTTTATAGGAGGTGACTCTGGAGAGTTTGAAGAAGGTGTCCATGTTTTGGGAGTTTGGCAAGGCAGTTTTGCAGAGGTGAATTACTTTGTCTACTCTGAGGTGTTAGGTGGAATTTATAATGGATAAATGGAGTTTATTAGGAAATGAGCTTATTGGGAAAGTAGTTTCTAAAATTATTGTCTATGTGGGGAGGGGCCAGAATCAGGTGGCAGTCACTGGATTTTCTTTACCTACAAGGTAGTGCATTAACATCTTACACACATAATCTGAAGTCTACAGTATCTAGCAGACAAAAGCACTCAGAGCCAGGAGGCTTGTACCCAGCACCCCTGGGAGCACTGTTTTGCCCCGTTCTCCTGTGTCTGGTGTCTGCCCCTCAGCTCTGTGTAGATGATCTCCCCAGTCCCCAGGAGACAAGGCCCTGGGCTTAAGGTTCTCTGTAGGGTACTGGAAACGTTCTACAGTTAGGTTGTGGCACCAGCCGTGCAGCCCTGGGAATATCCTAAGGTGCAGGGAGTTGTGCACAGGAAGAGAGAACCTGTTTACCCCCAAAAAGAAAGAGGTTTCCAAGGGTGAAATCCTTTAGTGTTTGCCTCCTGCTCTGAGCTTCCCACACATGGGAATGCCCAGCTCCTCTCTCCCACTGAGATCACGATCTTGCTTTAGTCTGAGGGAGAGTGTCAAGAGTTTAAGGAAAGGTTCAAGTGCCCACAACATGCCAGGTGCTGGGGTCTGGGGCTGCTTTCTCTTCTCTGTCCTTTTAAGACAAGCCTGATCCTATTGCTTACTTCCTGCCTGAAACCTCGCCCACAGGCTCAAGACCACATTGCCCATACCTCCCCTGCCTCTAGCCACTCGTCCTGCTGCTTTCCTCCTTGTTCTGTTCTCCAGCCAGGATGAACGAAGCTTCCCCAACAATGCCTCTGCGCACACCTGGAATCGACTCCACCCCCACCAGGGCCTGGCAGGATGAAGTTGTGGCTGAATGAACTATTTGTTTTCCTCTTTAAAATTAAAAATTTTAAGTGGAGCACACATAAGCATATAGCATGTGGGGAAGGGAACACAGTACTTGTTCCTCTGAACCTCCCGGTCCTGTCCCTGTACCGTCCCCATCCCCAGGTAACTGCTGTCCTGATACATTAGTCATGCCTGTGATTTCTTTACAGCTTAACCACGGAATGGATTTATCCTTAAACACTAGTGTTTGGTTTGCCTGCATTTGAATTATATGTGGACGGAAAACCCTGCTGTGGTTTTCAGAGTCACACAGGCTGTAGGTCAGGCCTCACTGCCACGGCTTCCGTTGTGTGGACCTGCCACATTCTCCGTGCGCTAAGTGGACATCCCTGTGCATGTGTCTCAGTACACAGAAGGTTGCCCTAGGGTATGGACTTGCTGGATTACATGATATGCATACTTTAGACAATAGTGAGGTCACCACACTTTCTGAGGCAGTTGGACTGGTTTATGCTTCCACTGACTGTGTGCTTACCTTTTCCGGGGAGGCTCCCCTTCCTGGCTCCTCCTAGTAGAAGCATGTCTTAATGCCGCCTAGGAATAAATGTTTGATAAATGAATCAGAGCTACCAAATGGGGATAATTTCCTATCTTAAAATTCTTCCCTCTTGATTTGCTTTCTTTTTTTTCTCGTAGAAGAACCCATCAAGCCCCTATAACCTCGCATATAAGTATAACCTTGAGTATCCGGTGGTTTTCAACATGGTACTTTGGATAATGATCGCCTTGGCCTTGGCTGTGATTATCACCTCTTACAATATCTGGAACATGGATCCTGGATATGACAGCATTATATATAGGATGACAAACCAGAAGATTCGAATGGATTGAACTTTCCTTACGCCAAACTTAAAAAAGAGGTTTGGAAATTGGCTGTTCTGTTAAATCTTCTAGTGTAAAGTAGATGGTATACTTTAAATTTATAAAAAAGAAATTTTGTTTTCCGTGTGCCTGTAACGTTCTTTTAGAGTGAATTATAGTATTGATGTGAATTGATTTGTGTGGTATAGATTCCATGATATGCTCAAATATGATATAACCATTTAATTTCATTCCATTTAACATTTGGAAATGTGCACTGAAATAAATGTAAAACATTTAGAATAGCTTGTGTTATTTATGTTGGGGGAAAATGCACTGAATTTATTAGACAAACTTAGGAGCGCTTAACTTCCTTACACAGGACAGGTGAAAATGACATTTGGGCTGTTCTATACTATGAACCATTTGTAAATGTCTTACCCTTGATGTAAATATCTCAAACAAGATAGAACGTTTTTAAACTTCAAGTAGCCCTAAACAGGAGATTGAGAACTGCATCTGATTCACAGAGGGTAGCTGGCTTTTAACCTCTTCTGAACGTTTGATGATCTAAATCGTAGGGTGCATATTAAAAATACTATGTTGATCTAAAAAGAAACTGGAAAAAAACAACTGGAGTTATAGATACCTGTCATTAGATACCCAAAAGCCAGTATTTGGGGGACATCTTGGGGCTTGACTATAAAATCTTTATTTTAATAACTCTTCCCCCTGTGTAAGTTACTGTTAATGGTTTGTGGTACGTCATTCTCTAGAATATTAAGTGGAAGTAGATGCTCCCTACTTTTCATGTGGAAGTGGACCAATGTCTATAAAGAGTGACAAATAAAGTTAATAATGATTCCAGATTTGTGTCATTTCAATACTAAATTTATTTTATATTATAAAATCCTAACAAAGCAGGTTGTATTTACTCAGAATTGGCTGTTACACAAACGGTTTCATGTCTCTTTAACATTTGTTTATTCTCGCTGCCTCCTGAGATTCAGTTTCAAGACAAGACATTTTAATTACCATTCTTATTGAATTTATACAGAATATCTGGTGAATTCACACTAGACTTTAAGTAGGAAAAACCCAAATTTCCCTGTAGTATTTAAAAGAGGAGTAATTGATCAAAATAGAAAGGACTATCTAAGGTAAAGGCTTAAAGGTTATAGTTTTATTTCTTAAAAGACTTAATAGAATTTTAAATTTCATGATCATGTAGCAAAATCAGTCAGTTGTGCTGTCCTGCCCCTGGGAACTCTACTTGGGCTCAGCAGGAGCTGTTTCCATGCCCCTTCTTTGGGAAGATCATCACATCCTTTTTAAGTAACACTGAGGGTGGCAGGTTTGAAAAGATGGAGTCAAGCTAGTTGCATTTTCTACCACTTAGTGGAAGATACCTTTAACAATTACAGTGTTAAGTGTCCACAGAAGAAGGTTTGATTTTCTTTGTCTCCTCTAACTATAAATGGCCAAGCTGGTATCACGTTCCCTGAGAAGAGAGTTCCAAAATCACTGAAGTGTTCTCCACCTCTACCTCCCTGGTAAAGTTATCGGGGTGAGGGTGTTTTCAACTGCCTGTTCCCAAAACGCTAACCCCCAGAGAACTCAACAGGGCCTGTCTTTGGGGAGCCAGAAATCTATAAGGCTGAGGAATAGTTAAAATCCGTGTTTCTTTCACAAATTTCTTATATAAACATTGCCAGAGAAGACTGTGATTACATAGGAAGTAAACCAATGCCTTTGTAATTTAAAACTGATGAGATGAAGTTCGAGGGGAGAAAAGAATTACATGACAGCACTGCTCCTCATAGTGTAAATGGCATCAGCACCCTTCTATCTGTTAGGCAGAAAGCAGTTAATTAAAATAAATGTTCTGCCAAGATTATTATACCTGTTGCTGATGATTTGCTTTTAAGTCTAATTTTGTTCAGGAACATAAATCAGTGTGGAGATTTGTATAAGAGGCAGGAAAGCTAGACTCATGACAGACTATTCTACTGACAAGCTGAAAAAACCCAATCACTTTATATCAAATTGGTAGAATAATCCAGGCTTATAAAATATCTGAGATTCTACATGTGTGAGGTACTGCTTCTGGCCTAATCCTTTTACGAATGCTGTAGAATTGATCTTTGTTCTCTTTGGCTATGCCTATTTTGAAGGAATGGTAATATGAATACATTTTCATTGGTACCAAATAAGTGGAAGCCATGAACTCACTTTTTTTTTTTTTTAAGATTTTATTTCAGAGAGAACACAAGTGGGAGGGAGAAGCAGGTTCCCCACTGAAAAGTGAGCCCAACATGGGACTCATCCTAGGACCCTGGGATCATGACCTGAGCTGAAGGCAGATGGTTAACTGAGCCACCCAGGCGCCCGACTATGCAATGGCTTCTTGGAACAACAGAGTTGTTGGAGTTAGTAAAGTGCACTGGGATTAAAACCCCTCAAGAGTCGTACAGATTAATTCAGTTCACCATGTCACCATCTAATAGCTGAACAATTTTGGGCAAATCCCTCAATCTCTATATCAGAATTTTATTTATTTTTTAAAGGATTTTATTTATTCATGAGAGACACACAGAGAGAGAGAGAAGCAGAGACACAGGCAGAGGGAGAAGCAGGCTCCATGCAGGGAGCCCGACGTGGGACTCGATCCCAGGTCTCCAGGATCACGCCCTGGGCTGAAGGCGGTGCTAAACCACTGAGCTACCCAGGCTGCCCCAAATCAGGATTTTTAAAAAAGATTTTGAGGGCACGAGTTGGGTGGGGGGCAGACTCCCTGCTGAGCAGTGAGCCCGATGTAGGGCTCAATTCCAGGACCCTGGGATCATGATCTCAGCCAAAGGGCAGATGTTTCACCAACAGCCACCCAGGCACCCCGGAAGCAGAGTTTTAAATCAACATCATGGGAATGGTAATACTTTAGATTTGTGGAAACGAGCCTTCAATGCACTAACATGTTCTAAGGTTTGCGAATGCTTAATATAATAATAATAGTTATATTAAATTCAAAGAAACCTGCTTGGATCCATGGTTGTACCATTGATGTGTCCTAGCCAGTTTCTTGGTTGCTAACAACAGTAACAAAGTTTGGTTAAATTATACCAACTGTCCTAGTAAGGACCTCTTATTAGCCCAGAATCCAGTTCAGGAGCACACATTGCATTTAGTTCTCATGTTTCCTTAGGCTTCTTTAACCTGGGACACTTTACTTTTGCAGTGTAATGGACTGTTACTTTATAGAATGTCCTTCAGTTTCGGTTTGATACTTGCTCATGGTGAAATTCAGGTTATAGGTTTTTGGAAAGAATACCACAGAAGTGGGGCACCTGCATGGCTCAGTAGGTTAAGCGCCCCACTCTTGGTTTTGGCTCAGTCATGATCTCAGAGTTCTGAGATCCAGCTCCATTTGGGCTCCACACTGAGTACAGAATCTGCTGAGATTCCCTCCCTGTGCCTGCCACCCCGCCTTGTGTGTGCATGTGATCTCTAATAAATAAAAAGAATACCACAAGTGTGTCCATCTTAGCGTGTCCTTATCAGGAGGCACATGGATGTCAATGTCTCATTTTTGGCAACCTTAACTTTGGTGAAGGTGGTATCTACCAGTTTTCTCCCCTATAGGTACTTAGATATGATAAGACTATTATTCAGAGGTACCTGGTTGCCTGAGTGTGTAGATGTAATACTTGATCTCAGGGTTGTGAGTTAAAGACCCGCGTTGGGCATAGAGCTTACCTAAAAAAAGGGGGGGTGCCTGGGTGGCTCAGTCAGTTAAGTGACTCGATTTTAACTCAGGTCATGATCTCAGGGTCATGAGATAGAGCCTTGCTTCGGGCTCTGCACTCAATGGAGAGTCTGCTTGAGGATTTCCTCTCCCTTTGTCCCTTCCCCCATTCCTGCCCTCTCCCTCTAAAATCTTTTTTTCAAAAATTCACATTTCATTTTTTCATCTTTTACCTATTCTAGCATCTACTGATATTCTTGCCTGAAGGAATTACTATTGTGGTGTTTGCCAAATAATGATGTTTTATTTCCATCATTCCTGCTCTATTTATTAATTGGAATTCTGTAAAGAAGAGCTTTCCCTTATCCCCATTATTTATTCCATTATTATGCAGCACAAACTCATGGATATTTTGGGCTCTGTGTTATAATCCATTACTGTCCTCTATTTTGTTGTTCAGTTGTCCCAGATTTGGTCACTGGGAGATCCTTTGGTTGGTTCCCATGTCCTTTTGACATATCCCCATCATTTTTTGAGTACTTTAGGCACCATGTATTTATGGCCTGGATTTTTTTTTTTATAAAGATTTTATTTATTCATGAGAGACACAGAGAGAGAGAGAGAGAGAGGCAGAGACAGGCAGAGGGAGAAGCAGGCTCCATGCAGGGAGCCCAACGTGGAACTCGATCCCGGGTCTCCAGGATCAGGCCCTGAGCTAAAGGCGGCACTAAACCGCTGAGCCACCTGGGCTGCCCTGGCTTGAATTTTCAAGTTAGCCATTAGCACACCTTTACGTGATAGGGAGAAAGGTGGGTGGGGAGGGGGGCAAGTAAGGAATGAAAAAGTGGAATATGTAAACGTATACATAACAGAATGAGGAATTAAGGAATTCTTATTGCTTCAAAAGACAGCGAGGTCAGAGTTAGATTTGAGAGGACTTTTTCTGGTCTACTACTCCGCTCATGTTCCCTTTACCTTCAGCTCACATCTCAGTTCAGAGCTTCTTCACTCATCACAGAAACCCTCTATCCCTGGAGGTTGAAGGAACCTTCTAGTAACTTCCTAGTGGACTAAATGGGTTGCTCAAAGGGGCCCAGAGATAAGTGCCAATCTGTGGGCTGTTACCAGTCTGTGATGTGGTAAGTGCAAAAACAGATCTATGTTAAGAAGTTTTTATAGCAATTTGACATGACATGATCTCCAAACAAATTATCAACAGCTTCCTCTTTAATGAATAAGGTACAGACCACAGGCCAGTTTGGGTGTAAAGCCTGCACGGTGAACCACATGCAGAACAAGCTGTGTCCCAGTCATGACAATGAAACCATGTCCTAATAGATATTTTAAGGTTAGTTTGCCAACTGTTACCCAAAAGTATAAAAAATTAACATTTACATCATAAATTGTTAGAACTGAAGATTTGAAGACCTATTTTGGGAGTAAGTCATCACTTCCTTTTAGCTTAGATGAAAATTAAAAATAAATATCCTGAGCTTGCTGGATTACTTTAAAATATCTTCTTTCGTTTCTGTCAACATAGCTCTGTGAGACTACAGTTTCTCTACTATAGATATATATAAAAACAGAGAAGTCATTCAGCTCTGTATCTGCCCTGCGTGTAGCACTGTCCTCAGTCCAACCTGAATCAGATAAGTTACCAAACAACCACGCTTACTGGTCATGTTTAAACTTTAAATAAGAAACATGGTGTTTCGGGATGCCTGGGTGGCTCAGCAGTTAAGTACCTGCCTTCAGCCCAGGGTGTGATCCTGGAGTCCCGGGATTGAGTCCCACATCGGGCTCCCTGTGTGGAGCCTGCTTCTCCCTCAACCTATGTCTCTGCCTCTCTGTCTCTCATGAATGAAGAAAAAAGAAAAGAAAAGAAAAGAGAAGGAAGGAAAAGAAAGAAGCAAGCTAGCTCGCTCAGAGTACATATAGGCATTGGATATGGGAGAACTGATTTGACTCGATTTTTATCTAGTTATAACTGTAATGATAACATCACGAATATAGTAGTGACTACTAATTGCCTATATATTCACTTTCAACTAATGTATAGTTTTTATGATTTTTTCCTTGCGTTTCTTCTGATTATACTGATTAAAATGCAATTTTATCTGTTAAGTAAAACAGTTGGGCTTGTAGTTTTTGGATCATTTAAAGATATTCATTTTCAAAGTAATTCATTTTTGTTATTTTACAAAAACACTGGTCCACATAGCCACATGCAGAAGAATGAAACTTGGACCATTCTCTAACACTGTACACAAAGATAAACTCAAAATGGTTGAAAGGTCTAAATATGAGACAAGAATCCATCAAAATCCTAGAGAACACAGGCAACAACCTTTTTGAATTTGGCCACAATAACTTCTTGCAAGATACATCTATGAAGGCAAAGGAAACAAAAGCAAAAATGAACTATTGGGACTTCATCAAGATAAAAAGCTTCTGCACAGCAAAGGAAACCGTCAACAAAACTCAAAGACAACCTACAGAATGGGAGAAGATATTTACAAATGACGTATCAGATAAAGGGCTAGTATCCAAGATCTATAAAGAACTTATTAAACTCAACACCCAAGAAACAAAAAATCCAATCATGAAATGGGCAGAAGATAGGAACAGAAACTTCTCCAAAGAAGACACACACGTGGCCAACAAGCACATGAGAAAATGCTCCGCATCACTTGCCATCAAGGAAATACAAATCAAAACCACAATGAGATAACACCTCACACCAGTGAGAATGGCGAAAATTAACATGACAGGAAACAACAAATGTTGGAGAGGATGTAGAGAAAGGGGAACCCTCTTGCACTGTTGGTGGGAATGTGAACTGGTGTAGCCACTCTGGAAAACTGTGTGGCGATTCCTCAAGAAGTTAAAAATAGAGCTACCCTACGACCCAGCAATTGCACTGCTGGGATTTACCCCAAAGATACTGATGTATTGAAATGGCAGGACACCTGCACCCCAATATTTATAGCAGCAATGTCCACAATAGGCAAACTGTGGAAGGAGCCATGATTCCTTCGACCGATGAATGGATAAAGAAGATGTAGTATATATACATACAATGGAATATTACTAAGCCATCAGAGAGACGAATACCCACCATTTGCTTCAATGTGGATGGAACTGGAGGATATTATGCTGAGTGAAGTAAGTCAATTGGAGAAGGACAATCATATGGTTTCACTCATACAGGGAATATAAAAAAACAGTGAAAGGGATTATAGGGAAAGGAGGGGAACTGAGTGGGAAAAATTAGAAAGGGAGACAATCCATGAGAGACTTCTATCTCTGGGAAACAAAGGGTTGCAGAAGGGGAGGTGGGTGGGAGGATGGGGTAACTGGGGGACGGGCAATGAGGAAGGCACTTAATGGGATGAGCACTGGGTGCTATACTATATGTTGACAAATTGAATTTAAATTTTTAAAAATGTAAAAAAAAAAAAAAAAAAACCTGGTCCACAATGGATTCAAAAATAAAAAACTGGGTGCTGGGCAGCCCCAGTGGCATAGCGGTTTAGTGCCGCCTTTAGCCCAGGGCGTGATCCTGGAGTCCCAGGATCAAGTCCCACATCAAGCTTCCTGCGTGGAGCCTGCTTCTCCCTCTGTCTGTATCTCTCTTTCTCTCTTTCTCTGTCTCTAATAAATAAATAAAATCTTAAAAACAACAAAAACAAAAAAAAACCTGGGTGCTCGCTTCAGCAGCACAGATACTAAATTAAATTTAAATTAAATGTAAAAATAAAATCTGGTCCCTTACAGATAGCACAGAAACACTACCCCAGTAGAACCCCTGCCTGTCCCTCCACCCCAACTCCTGCCTGGTGTGGCAAACTTATTTGCTCTTTCAGAGGGAGATGAAGGTGCTCCTGAACTAGCAACTCTGTGCACAAAAGGCCTGGGAGTAGAAAAAGAATTAAACTAACTCAGTGCAAAATACTTTAAGAACAAAACAAAAATCAGGGGGATCCCTGGGTGGCGCAGCGGTTTGGCGCCTGCCTTTGGCCCAGGGCGCGATCCTGGACACCCGGGATCGAATCCCACGTCGGGCTCCCGGTGCATGGAGCCTGCTTCTCCCTCTGCCTGTGTCTCTGCCTCTCTCTCTTTCTGTGACTATCATAAATAAATAAAAATTAAAAAAAAAAATCAGCTGATGAAAATTCTCCCCATAAAAGCCAACCATGAAGCAGATGGAAACTCTAATACAAAAAATCCAAACCAAATTAAATACTCTCAAATGTGTTTTTCAATATTAAAAAATCCTAAAATCAGAAATGTAAAAACTAAGAACAGAAATTAACAACAGGTACAAATGCAAGAGAGTTGACTGAACTCAGGAAAGAAATTGAAGTCACCGTCTCATAAATGAATAAAATTACAAGGCACCCAAGGGAGAACAGATTCAAATGAAAATTTAATAAAGGATACTGAACAAAGATGGAGATGAATCCAAGAAAATAAAAAGCAGATAAAGAAGTAAAAAGGGGGACAGCCTGGGTGGCTTAGCGGTTTGGTGCCGCCTTCAGCCCAGGGCGCGATCCTGGAGACCCGGGATCGAGTCCCACGTCGGGCTCCCTGTAGGGAGCCTGCTTCTCCCTCTGTGTCTCTGCCTGCCTCTCTCTCTCTCTCTCTCTCATAAATAAATAAAAAAAATCTAAAAAAAAAAAAAAAAAAAAAAGAAGTAAAAAGGGTCAGAAAAAAAAAGTGGTCAGAATGGAAAATATGCAAGAAAACTCCCAACATACACACACTTAATTTGAGTCCAACAAAAATGGAAGAGAATTTTTACTTATATGAATAAGAAAATTGGCCTGGCATCAGAATTCTCAAGCATAATACACAGGGTACTCCAAGAGTGAAACAGCATTTTCAAGAAAGCCAGGGAAATAAAATGCAAAGAACAGTGGCTCTACCCTGGCTACCCTTTCAGACTCACGTATATAGGAAACAAGTTTCAATTTTGAAACACTCCTAAAAAGACACAGAAATAGACTTGAAAAATGAAAATACATCTTCTTGAATAGGAAAACATGGATGCCAGTCTGTGTGCTTCAGAGAATGAAAAAAATATAGTTTCTACATACACATGCACACACATGTATACATACACACACAGAGGTGTTTTAAGAAATCCAGTTATGTGATTGTGGGAGCGGGGCCAGCAGGCTGGGAACTCACGTAATATTCCTGTTATAGTCTTAGGCAGAATTCCTTCTTATAAGAACAGTTCTACTGGCTGAAGGGCCCACCCTAACTCCTGTATGATCTCATCTGAACTCACGACATCTGTAGGGAACCTATTCCCAAATGAGGTCAGTTCTGTGGGACCAGGACTTAGGACTCCAGCATATCTTTTTGGCAGACAAAACGCAGCCCATGACAACATCCCCCAAAATGTCAGCTCTCCCTAAGTTAATTTAATGCTCTCCCAACGAAAATCAAAATGTATTTATGGAGCTGGACAAGGAGATCCTAGAGTTTATATATGGGAAACTAAGAAAACACAGGAAAGGAAGAGTTATAAGGGCTGAACTGCTACCTGATATGAAAACCTAAAGCCTCCATGATTAAAACATTACGATGCTGGCCCATTAATAGACAAACCAGTGGAAGAGAAGAGAAGATCTAGAAAGAGACATGTAATAGATGGTAAAGGCAGCATCTCCCATTGGTGGGCAAAGGTAGACTTTTTAATAAATGAGATTGGGGCAACAGGATACCCATTTGAGGAAAAAAAAACTACATCCCCATCTTCTCGCATGTACAAAAATAAACTCCAAATGGATTAAAGATCTAAATTTTAAGGAGAGAAACTACACAAGTGCTAGAAGAAAACAGTGTTGGTTATTTTATAGCCCAAGTGTAGGAAACGGCTCTTGTCTCTATTGCATCAAAATCCAGATGCGATAGAGGAAAATGTTGATAAATTTGGCTATCTAAAAGTGTGAATTTTATAATTTTTATTGAGACATATTTTAGATATCACATATCTATTGCAAGTGTTTAATTTAATGATGTTTTTGTGAATTGACCAAGTTGTACAACATCACCATAAATCAGTTTAGAGCATTCCCATCAGCCCAAGAAGATCCCTCATGTACATTTACTGTTAATCCTATCCCCCTCCACCCGTACAAGTGCCAATCTCTCTGTCTCAACAGATTGGCTTTTTCTGGACATTTTATATAAATGACATCATGTGGTGCGTGGTCTCTTGTGTCTGGCTTCTTTCACTGGGCATAATGTTTTTGAGGTTGTTTATGTCATAACATGAGTCCATAGTTTGTTCTTCTTATTACTGAATAATATTCCTTGTGTGGATAGACCACATTTTGTCTGTCTATTCACAATTTGGGGCTATTATGAATAATGCTGCCAATAACACAATAAAGAAGTGAAAATACAAATAATAAAGAGAAAATATTGGCAATATACATCACAGATAAAGCACTAATGTCTATAATGAAGAGCTTTCCAAATTTGAGGAGAAAAGTCCAAAATTCCTATTTAGAAATGAGCCAAAGACATGAATAGATAATTCCCCTAAAATGATATTAAGATGCAGGTACCTGGGTGGCTAAGTTGGTTAAGCATCTGCCTTTGGCTCAGGTCATGATCTCAGGATCCTGGGATAGCCCCCCCCCTCCCCCCCCCCACTGCACAGGGCTCCCTTTACAGCGAGGAGTCTACTTTCTCTCCCTCTCCTCCTGCTCAGGTTCTCTCTCAAATAAATAAAATCTTTTTAAAAAAAGATATTAAATGGCTCTTAAACATATGAAAAGAAATTCACTAATAAGTGCAAATTAAAACTGTATTGAGGGGCGCCTGGGTGGCTCAGTGGTTGAGTGTCTGCCTTTGGCTCAGGTCATGATCCCAGAGTCCTGGTATTGAGTCCTGCATTGGGCTCCCCAAAGGGAGCCTGCTTCTCCTTCTGCCTATGTCTCTCTCATGAATAAATAAATAAAATCTTAAAAAATAAATACATAAATAAAACTGTTGAGAACATCAACTAGGAGGCTATTAAAAAAAGATAGGTAATAACAAGAGTTGGCGAGGATGAACTCTTGAACACTGCTGTTGGGATTGTAAAATATTGCAGCCTCTTTGGAAGACAGCATAGCAATTCTTCAAAAGATTAAACGGAGCTGCTGTATGACCCAGGAATTCCTTTTTGTTGTTGTTAAAGATTTAATTTATTTATTCATGAGAGACACGAGAGAGAGAGGCAGAGACACAGGCAGAGGGAGAAGAAGGCTCCATGCAGGGAAACAGATGTGGGACTCGATCCCAGGGACTCCAGGATCACGCCCTGAGCCAAAGGCAGACGCTTAACCACTGAGCCACCCAGGCGTACCATGACCCAGGAATTCTACTCCTAGGTATCCAACCAAGAGATATCCAAGAGACATCCACACATAAACTTGTACACAAATGTTCAGAGTGGCATTATTCACAATAGTCCAAGGAGGAAACAACTCAAATGTCCATCCATGGATGCATGGATAAACAAAGTATGGTCTATGCACACAGTGGAATAGTATTCCGCTGTAATAAGGAATAGAATATTACTACATGCCACAACATGGATAAACCTGGAAAACAACATTGTAAGTGAAAGAAGTCAGACACAAAAGTCACCCTGTTACTTCCATGTATACAAAATCTCCAGAACAGGCAACTCCTTGGAGTCAGAAAGTAGTTTAGAGATTGCCAGGGGCTTCCAGGACGGAAGAAAGAAGAGTGACTACTAATGGATACAGGGTTTCTTTTTGGGTTGGTGAAAATGTTCTAGAACCGATTGTGATGACAGAGGTACAGCTGTGTGACTATACTAAGAACCACTGAATTGCGCACCCTAAATGGATGAATTGTACGGTATGTGAATTACACCTCAATATAACTGTTAAAAAAAAAAAACTACCATAAGATACCATTTCTCAACTGTCACATCAGCAAACATTCTAAAGCTTGACAAGGCTGTGGAAGAACAGACACTCCTCAACATTGTAAAATGCAAAATGGAAAGCAAATTTGTTAATATCTAATAAAATTAAATTTGTATTTACTCTCTGACCCAGCAATAACATTTCTAGGGCCTTCCTCTTTTTTTTAATTTTTTTAAGTTTGTTTATGTATGCATGTATGTAACCTACACCCAATATGGGGCTTGAACTCACAACCCTGAGATCAAGAGCCACATGCTCTCCTGAGGCAGCCAGGTGCTCCTCTAAGGCCTTACTCTTAAAATACACCTATAACAATAAAATACACATGTGCAAGGATACTTATGATTATTCATATTTGCAAAGTAGTAGAAACTACCTAAATGTCTAAATGAAGGATACTGGCCAAAGAAACTATAACATGGCCACACAATGGAGTACTGTGTAGCTGTAAACAAACAAAAAAAGGTGTATCACCTCTATGAGGTGATAGGGAATGGTTTCTAAGATATATTGTAAAGTGAAAAAAAATATAAACAGTCTGTTCTCATTTGTATAATAAAGGGGAAATAGGGGCACCTGGGTGACTCAGTTGGTTAAGCATCTCCCTTCGGCTCGGGTCATGATCTTGGGGTTCTGGGATCGAGCCCCATGTTGGGCTCCATGCTCGGCAGGGAGCCTGCTTCTCCCATTCCCTCTGCTCCTCCCCCGGCTCAAGCTCTCTCTCTCCCATGCTCTCTCTCAAATAAACATAATATTTTTAAAAAGGGGGAAATAAGTGAATATGCATGTATCTCCATATTTTTTGCAAAAGGAAATACAGGAAAGATGAACCAGAAAATAATGATGTTAGTTACCTGTGTGTGTCTGTGTCTGTGTGTGTGTATGAGAGAGAGAGAGAGAGAGAGAGAGAGAGAGAACAGCATGGAATAAACTGGGAGGGAACAGCCTTTGGAGGGTGTATCTTTTTGTGTAGTTCAATGTTGGGGTCAGAGGAGATAGCTTCAAAGGGCTCCCACTGTCCAAATATGGACCAATTGGAGCATCAAAATTAAGACGACAGTAAAGGATTCTAACCCAGTGAATAAAATAGGAATTCACAAGACCGTATTATTAATAAATAGGTAAGTATATAAATGGAGGAAGCAGGAGATTCTTCTGTACAGTAATGCTGACATGTACATGGAAGGACTGGTAGAACTGGAAAATCCTCCCCTTGTATCCATCGTAGTAAATATTGATTTGGACAAGAATCATCCAGGGATGCTAAATCTATGGGAGCAAAAGTCTGATCAGGAGCAGGCTATTTATACTGTTTTAAAGCATCTATCTACTGACCATTTATGAGCCGCAAGGGGCAAAGCTATAACCCTACAGTGGAGAAACTGGACAGTGTTCTGACTAGGTGACCCAAATGTCCACTACAGCAAGGGGCAGACAGACACGTGCTTTTGGGTGTGGTGCTCTGAGGAGGACACAGATCACAGACAGTATTTTGGCTGAGAAAGTGTAACCTCAATCTGTGAGGAAACATCAGGCAGGCCCCAACTGAGGAACAATGCTGTAAACTAACTGTGGCCTGTGGCTCTTCAAAAACATGCAGGTCAGGATGCCTGGGTAGCTCAGCAGTTGAGTGTTTGCCTTCAGATCAGGGCATAATCCCAGGGTCCTGGGATCAAGTCCCGCATCGGGCTTCCCGCAGGGAGCCTGCTTCTCCCTCTGCCTGTGTCTCTGCCTCTCTCTCTCTCTCTGTCACGAATAAATAAAATCTTTTTAAAAAGCCAAAAACATGCAGGTCATAACAAGTAAAGAAAGGCTGGGGAACTGTTCCAGATGAAATGCCCTGCATACTGGGGTGGATCCTGTACTGAAGGAAAGGATGCTATAAAGGACATCACTGGGACAGGTGACAAAACTGAAAGAGGGCCTGAAACTGCATAAAGTACTGTACACAATATTATATCAGTGATTACTGTGGTTATGTGAGAAAAGCTCTTTGTTCTTCTCTCAAATGCTTCAGAGAAAATATGTAGTAATGTACCCTTTGGACATACATATGTAGTATATACACAACACATATAGGGACACACGTGTACACACACACACACACACACACCTACAAAGAAAATGATAAGACAAACATGGGAAAGTTTTAAATTGGTTGGGGTGGTCTGTACTGTGTCAGCCTGGCTGAGCCAGAGCTCTGATTCCCAGAATCCCCTTCCTCATATGGTTCCACATAAGAGATGTGGCATATGGAAGTCAAAAAAGGACTCTCTGAAGGCATTCAGGATCAAACGCAGTGGAAGACACAGATGTGTTGGCAGATTCCAGCTTGTTTGTTGAGGCCAGCTCTTCTTCCTAACTTACTGAGCAAAGTTAGTAAGTTCTTCGGGTCTTACTGAGCAAACAGTGCCCCAATGCCCGGGCCTGTCACCAGACTCTTGGCTGCAACACCTCAGAGGCAAGAGGCCCCGACCCCCACCCCACCCTGGGCCTGTCTGCCAGACTCCCTTCCAGCACTCTACGCCCTACTTTGGCAGTTCAACAGGACTGGCTCCTCACGATGGCTGGTTGGTGATTTCTTGCCCTCAAGGCCCCACCTCCGACACCATCACGTCCCCAGCTCCTTCCATGGCTCTGTTCCATCGACTCCCTCTAATAAATCCCTACTCACTCATAGTGGCCCTGCCTCCCTGATGGAACCCCGCCATTGGTGAATCATTCTGAGTAAAGGGACAAGGGTTTTCTGTATTCTTATAACTTTTTGGTCAATGTGAAATACTTGCCAAAGTTTTCAAAATTCAAAGTTTTATGTTTTTGTAGAATTTACTTATATTTTAATTTTTTTTTAGATTTTATTTATTTGAAAGAGAGAGAGAGCACAACAGAGGGGAGGGAATGCCGAGGGGGAGGGAGGAGCAGACTCCCCACTGAGCAGGAAGCCCAACATGGGGCTGGATCTTGGGACCCTGAGATTACAACCTGAGCTGAAAGCAGACGCTCAACTGACCCAGCCACCCATGTGCCTATTTTTGTAGAACTTAAAATACTGGACGAATGGATAAAGAAGCTGTGGTCTATGTATACAATGGAATATTACTCAGCCATTAGAAACGACAAATACCCACCATTTGCTTTGAAGTGGATGGAAGTGAATACATGAAGGAAGTAGGAGTGGGAATGGCTCTGCGAAAAGTGGGTGCAGTGGCCAAACCAGATTGTATCATCTCTTCTGACGACAAAAACCTCACCATAAAAACTGAGAGCACTTTGAAAACAACACAGTTTTCGTGTAATCTGGGAGAGAAGTTTGAAGAAACTACAGCTGATGGCAGAAAAACTCAGACTGTCTGCAACTTCACAGATGGCGCATTGGTTCAACATCAGGAATGGGATGAGAAGGAAAGCACAATAACAAGAAAGTTGGAAGATGGGAAATTGGTGGTGGAATGCGTCGTGAACAATGTCACCTGTACGCGGATCTATGAAAAAGTAGAGTAAAAATTCCATCATCATTCTGGACAGGAATTAGCTGTGAGGATGAACAAGCTCAGTTCAATGAGCAAATCTCCATACTGCTTTTTTTTTTCATTACTGTGTTCAATTACCTTTACCACAAACATTTTACATGCAACTATTTCAAAGTGTTGATTTAATTAGGATCATTCCTTTGGTTAGTAAATAAATGTGTTTGTGCTATGCCAAAAAAAATAAAATAAATAAGTCCTTCCAGAGAAGGACAAGCATTATATGGTCTCATTCATTTGGGGAATATATAAAATAGTGAAAGGGAATAAAGGGGAAAGGAGAAAAAATGAGTGGGAAATATCAGAAAGGGAGACAGAACATGAGAGACTCCTAACTCTGGGAAATGAACTAAGGGTGGTAGAAAGGAAGGTGGGCGGGAGGTGGGGGTGACTGGGTGATGAGCACTAAGGGGGACACTTGATGGGATGAGCACTGGGTGTTATTCTGTATGTTGGCAAATTGAACACCAATAAAAAATAAATTAAAAAAAATACTGGATGATCCACTCACTCAAAGGTTTAAAAAAAAGGGGGGGGGTCTTCATTTCTGGGGCAAAGAAGTATGAGAAGGTAGCACTGAGCTATTTCCAATGGCAGACCCTCCAATGAAGCCCTGGCAAAAGAAGCAGGTGGAGGGAGGCTTTGCAGCCTCTTGCTCCATTTCCCAGTTTATTCCTGGTCCATTTGCCATGGACCTGGTCAGAGGACGTGTGAAGAAGGCAGAAATCCAACAAAAGCAACTGTTTGGTGGGGGCTGGACCCAACCTACCCCCTCCTGCCACTTGATCACACCCAGGGACCCAGGCCAGGCAACAACCCACTTTATAGCTAGAGAACGTGAGCTACAACACACTTAACTTTCTCATAGCCACTGAAAAATCCCCCCAACCTATCCTTTAGCTGCTGTGTCCTCAGGACAAAAAAGAGCATACATAAAGGCAAAAGATTAGAATCAGGCCCACAGACAACTCTAAAATTATTTTCAGCATTTACTGAAAATAGCAGAGCCAATATATCTGCTTATTGTTTTATTCATCCAGCTTTTCTTGAGGCACTCTGCTATTTATTCCCTTTGGTAGAATTTAAGAGCAAATATTCCAAGGAGATCAGTATAGATGTGGCAAAGAAAAAAAAATTTCTGTTCCATAAAACACCCAAGTCTTAAATGTTCAGTTTTCACAGCTGTAATTCATGAATAGTCATAGGTTTTGGAAGTGTTGGCTAGCATTCCAGGGCAACTTTAATGAAATACATACAGTGTTGCTGGGGCGCCTAGGTGGCTCAGTCGGTTAAGCATCAGACTCTTGGTTTTGGCGCAGGTCATGATCTCTAGATCCTAGGATCGAGCCCCCAGGTTGGGCTCCATGCTCAGCGGGGAGTTGGCTTCAGGATTCTCTCTCCCTCTGCCTTCCCACCACCACCACCCACGCTTGCATGCCCACATACTGTCTTTTAAATAAATAAATAAATCTTTAAAAATAAGAAAATAGGGACGCCTGGGTGGCTCAGCGGTTGAGCGTCTGCCTCCAGAGTCCCAGGATCGAGTCCCACATTGGGCTCTTTGTGTGGAGCCTGCTTCTCCCTCTGCCTGTGTCTCTGCCTCTCTCTCTCTCTCTCTCTCTGTCATGAATAAATAAATAAAATACTTTTTTAAAAAAAAATTTTAAATAAAAAATAGGGTCACCTGGGTACCTTAGTCATTAAGCATCTACCTTCGACTCAGGTCATGATCCCAGGGTGCTGGGACCCAGCTCCACAGTCAGGATCCCTGCTCAGCGGTGAGTCTGCTTCTCCCTCTGCCCCTCCCCCAGTTTGTGCTTTCTCACTAGCTCCCTCTCAAATAAATAAAATCTTTTTAAGAAATAAAAATTAAAAAAAAATACAAACTAGAATGTCACCATCATTAGAGTAACAATTCAGGCAAGAATCAGCAATGAATGCTAAAATTAGTAGGTTAAATATCTGATGAGAAAATAGATATTTACATCATCTCAAAGTATCTCCCCATAAACTACTTTTTACAAAGGGGAAAACACAGACTTTATGGTGGAGAATCCTGGAAAATACTGCCTTACTATCACTAATAAGCAGACACACAGACATCATGTGCCTCCTAATGGGACTAATGCAGTGAGGGACACAATGCTCTCATGGGGTTCCTGTCCAAAACGAACACCCTGAAGACAGTCATGAAGGAACATCAAATGAACCCAAATTGAGAGACATTCTATCCAAGAGCTGCCTGTACTATTCTAAAATTTCAAGGTTGTGAACACCAAAGAAGGGCAGAGGAAGGCAGAAGTGTTCCAGATGGAAGGAGATGAAAGAGACATCACAATTAGATGCAGTGTGTCATCCTGGTCTGGATCTGGGACTAGGAAAACAAAATGGTGATACAAGCCATTATTGGGACAAGGAACAAAATGTGAAGTAGAACTACAGATTATGGTATTATACTGTGAAATGTCTTGATTCTGGGTATCCTGTGGTAATGTAAAAGAAAGCCACAAGCCTCCGTATGCTTAGGAAATGCACTCTGATGTTCTTTTAAGAAATACCCTTCGAGGGAGAGAGAACTTTACAGGGGATGTTGCACAATGTTGAGAGTTGGGTAAATCTCAGCGAAGGATATGTGGGTGTTCTTTTGGCACTTCTTGCTTTGTTATACTTGCTTTATTTTTAAGATTTATTTATTCATGAGAGACACAGAGAGAAAGGCAGAGAGAGACATAGGCAGAGGGAGAAGCAGGCTCCCTGCAGGAAACCTGATGCAAGACTCAATCCCAAGGTCCTGGAATCACACGCTGAGCCAATGTTATACATACTTTAAATTGTTTTAACTTTTATATGAGCTTGAAATTATTTCAAAATAAGTTCAGGGGCACCTGGATGGCTCAGTTGGTGAAGCGTCTTGCCTTTGGCTCAGGTCATGAGGGAGCCTGCTTCTCCCTCTCCCTCTGCCCTTCCCCCTCCTTGTGCATGCTCTCTCTCAAATAAATAAAATCTTTTTTTAAAAAAAATTTTAAAGGGGATCCCTGGGTGGCTCAGTGGTTTGGCGCCTGCCTTTGGCCCAGGGCATGATCCTGGAGTCCCGGGATCGAGTCCCGCATCGGGCTCCTGGCATGGAGCCTGCTTCTCCCTCTGCCTGTGTCTCTGCCTCTCTCTCTCTCTCTCTATGTCTATCATGAATGAATAAAATCTTTTTAAAAAATTTTTAATAAAAAGTTCAGAAGAACAGTTAAAATAAAAAGATGTGCTCTACTGTGGTCCACTGCACTGGAGCTCACTGAAGGGTCATGTCGGGCTAGAGTTGTTAACGTCAGGGTCCTGGGGTCGAGTACTGTGTGGGGCTGCTCAGAGGAAGCCTGCTTCTCTCTCTGCCTATGTTTCTACCTCTCTCTGTGTCTCTCATGAATAAATAAATAAAATCTTAAAAAATAATAAAAAATAAAGTAAAATAACGATAAACCTTTAGCTCTTTAGTCTCCTGCATTAAAGCCCAGTGAAATTCGCAGCAAGGCTAATTTACCCATGGGGAAGGGTAGTCACTGGCCAGCATTACCGTCAGAGCACCCAGCTGGGCTGACTTGCTTCAGGTTAACACGCTCCTGGCTTGCTGACCTGAGGCCTTTGATTTTTTATTTTTTTTTTTTATGATAGTCATACAGAGAGAGAGAGAGAGGCAGAGACATAGGCAGAGGGAGAAGCAGGCTCCATGCACCGGGAGCCCGACGTGGGATTCGATTCCGGGTCTCCAGGATCGCGCCCTGGGCCAAAGGCAGGCGCCAAACTGCTGCGCCACCCAGGGATCCCTGAGGCCTTTGATCTGTCACAGAACTAATGTACTTTGAGATTTGCAGACCACTGGACTTGGGGAATGAAGGAGCAGAACTTTCCCAGGCCACAGAGGCTAGCAAGTCTGTTTGAGGCTGCCTCAGCTTTCTAATTAGCTAAAACATCTTTTATCTTTTAGCAAAATGTTTTTCTCTTTTTACGGTCACGTAAATGACTTTACTGACCTCCCTCTGTGCATCTGTAGACCCTGCCCTCCTTTGCAGAAAGAACAGAATATTCTTGTGCAACCCCCTAAGTACCAAAGAACCAGACCTTCTTGCACAACCCCTTCCTCCCTCATCCCCTGGGGCTCCAAGGAACTTCTAGAATTTCTTGCACAACCTCCGTGCACTGAGATAACTGTAGTTGGCATCATGCAGTCTGCACGTAATCAAGAAAGGTCACAGACCATTGCGCTCCTTTAATTGATTAAACCCCTTTAACTCTTTGAGGAACCTCCACACAGTTTTCCAGAGTGGCTGCACCAGTTCACATTCCCACCAACAGTGTAAGAGGGTTCCCTTTTCTCCGCATCCCCTCCAACATTTGTTGTTTCCTGCCTTGTTAATTTGCCCCATTCTCACCGGTATAGCAGCAATGGCCATGATAGCCAAACTGTGGAAGGAGCCTCGGTGTCCAACGAAAGATGAATGCATAAAGAAGATGTGGTTTATGTATACAATGGAATATTACTCAGCTATTAGAAATGACAAATACCCACCATTTGCTTCAACGTGGATGGAACTGGAGGGTATTATGCTGAGTGAAGTAAGTCAGTCGGAGAAGGACAAACATATGTTCTCATTCATTTGGGGAATATAAATAATAGTGAAAGGGAATATAAGGGAAGGGAGAAGAAATGTGTGGGAAATATCAGAAAGGGAGACAGAACGTAAAGACTGCTAACTCTGGGAAACGAACTAGGGGTGGTAGAAGGGGAGGAGGGCGGGGGGTGGGAGTGAATGGGTGACGGGCACTGGGGGTTATTCTGTATGTTAGTAAATTGAACACCAATAAAAAATAAATTTAAAAAAAAAGAAGAAAAAAAAATAAACCCCTTTAAAAATCTCTGGGCCAGGCAGAAACCTCAGAGTCGGGTTGTTCGTTTTTTTTTTAAAGAATTTATTTATTCATGAGAGACACACAGAGAGAGACAGAGACATAGGCAGAGGGAGAGGCTCCATGCACGGAGTTCAATGTAGGACTTGAGCCCAGGACCCCAGGATCATGACCTAAGCCAAAGGCAGATGCTCAACCAATGACCCACTCAGGTGCCCCCAAAGTCGGCTTTTGGACAAGAGTCTACCTTCTCCCCGGGTGGCCAGCCACCTGAATAGAGCTCATATTCCTTTCTAATCAACATTCATCTCTTGAGTACTAGCCTTCCAGGCAGCAGGCAGCCAAACTTGGGTGCAGTAATATTACTTATGTTCTCTAAGCCTAAAATTCTTTTGTCACTATCTTTGTTTCAGGCAAGTAGGATTCTTATAGCTTTGCTCATTCCTAGCCCCGTATACCCACTCCAGTTTCTCTTCATGTGCTGGCCAAGCTCTATGACCATGCCTTACCTTCCTCTGGGGCCATTTATTGCAACTCTAAATACCAACAAATATCTACCAGGCACAAACCTTATACAAAGACTGTATTCGGCCAGCATCTACTGGCCTGGAACCAACCAGGAAAGTCACACATTGTCTGTACCTCCATTTCTCTGGCTGTAAAATCCCTACTGAAAGGTAGACCTTGTCTTGTTCAATTTGGACCAGGTCCAGTCGGCACATTAAAAGAGGCTCCTGGGGAGAAGGAATGTTTCCTTTGGTGATATTTTCCCTGGTCTGAGGGAACTTACAACATAGGTGGAAAGACAGAAACACATCAGATGTTAAAATGATTTGTGTAGAGGACTGATGTGAGAAATAGGAAATCTTAATACTGGTGTACTGCAAATTCACTATGTCATCATGGCAAATAACATGATGTCTTAAAGGCTTCATGCCTTATTTATAAAATGAGGGGTTGGAGTGGATGACAATGATAATAGAAATGTACTGAGCACATATTATATGCCAGGCCCTAGACTAAGCACCAAACAAAGACTAATACACTGAAATCTCACAATAGTGCTGTGAGGTAGGGACCACTACCCCCATTTTACAGATAACCCGTGAGATCCTTTCAACTCCAATGGTCCAGAACTATGTGATTTCAAGTTAAGTAATATGGTAAACTGTTATTTTCCAAAGGGGCCACGCTATTTCCCATCCCATATGCTTTTCTTAAAGTGTGACTCTGACACTCCTGCCTTTAAGAGATGGGTCTGTGTCCTCTCATTGACTTTGAGTGGGCTTGTGATTGGAGAAAGTGATGTTATGTGACTTCTGAGGCTAGATCACAAAAGCAATCTAGCTGATACCGTTTTCCTATTGTGACACAACAGATGACCACATACTCAGTGACTTAAAACAGTATCTGCTATTGTTAGCTCAGTCCATAGGTCAGAATTCTAGGCACAGCATGGGTGGTTTCTCCGCTCCGGGAGTCACCAGGTTGAATTGAAGGTGTTGGCTGGACTGAGTTGCCTGGGGGCATCTAGGGGAAAATCCACTTCCAAGCTTATTCACGTTGTTGGCAGAATGCAGTTCTTTGTGACAGCAGGACTTGAGGTCTGCCTCTCCTTGCTGGCTATCAGCAGAGGCTGCGCTCAGCTCCTAAAAGTTCCCCCAAAATTCCTTGCTAACATGTCCAACTCCACCCTCAAAGCCAACTGTAAATAATCTCCCTCACATCAAATCCCTTGAACACTTCAAATCTCTGACATCCTCTGTTTCTGGCTTTTAGAATGGACCCAGATTTAAACGACTTCAGTGATTAGATCAGGCCCACATATAGAATCTCCCTATCTTAAGGTCAACTAATTTGGGAACTTACTTACACCTGCAAAATCCCTTTTGTCACACAATCGTGAGAGTTAAATCTAATCATATTCGTAGGTCTCACCCAACTCAGGGGGCATATGCCAGGGCAAGGGTCACTGGGGGTAAAATTGTGCCTACCACATAGCTCCTATTTGATTCTCCCGTTATGTTATTTTTGGAGCGTGGCCACCATACTCTGAGGAAGTACAAGCAGCTTGAGGAAAGGAACAGACCAGCTGAGCAACCAGCCAACAACCAGTATTAACTTGCCAGCCATGTTAGTGAGCCATTTTGAAAGTGGGTCTTCCAGTCCCAAACTGAGCTGCCCCAGTTGGTGGTAAGGACAGCTTATTGAGTCCCACTCAAATTGCAAATTCATGGGTAAAATAAAGGACTGTTGTTGTAAGCTACTACTAAGTTCTGGGGTGATTTATTACACAGCAACAGGTAATCAAAATGAAGTAACAACCTAAGTAAGATGATCTACTGAAAGATTTTTGCAGACAAGGAGTGGTAATTTACATTTTTAGGACAATGAAACATCTGATGATGTAGCCCTAAAATGTCATTCAATTCATGGTTGCTGATTTATTAATTCAAACTTATACTGAACTAATTTACTCTAGTATATTAGCCCTCCATATTTGGAAGCCCAGCATTTTAAAAAGGTTATCTAAAAATTATGCTGCTTCCTTTTGAGCAATGGCTAAACTATATATTTTAAGCTACATTTACAAAATATTTGGGATGTAAATAAACAAAAGATAATGAATGTATTAATTTTTAAAGATACCATGGCCTTGTTTATAAGTCACTAAAGTATTAGTACCTCAATGTATATTTAATTACTTTTCAACAGGTATTATTTTCAATAGGAAACACTTGGAAAATAACCATCAGTTTGTCATTAAGAATTTTCATCAATGGGGGTTATCTGGGAGGCTCAGTTGGTTAAGCATCTGCCTTTGGCTCAGGTCATGATCTCGGGATCCTGGGATCAAGCAGGGAGCCTGCTTCTCCCTCTGCCCCTTACTCCACTGGTGCTCTGCATTTCAAATACATAAATAAAATCTTAAAGAATTTTCATCAATGGATATTAACTGTTAGGTGAAAGACTGTTGGAGTAGAGCTCCTCTTGGATTTTTTGTTGATTACAGAGGGGGAGAAACGTGGTAGACAAAGCCTTAACCAAATAATCAAACTTAAAAGACAAAAATAAAAACAAAACAAATAATCAAACTTAATATCACCAATGATATTGTAACAGTGACATCATGTGCCTTCTTCCACAGTGATGCACTAAGGACACACCATCACATGTGTAGTGTTCTTGCCCTGAAGTGTTTAATCTAAATCTAATTATGAGGGAATCCCTGGGTGGCTCAGTGGTTTGGAGCCTGCCTTTGGCCCGGGGTGCGATCCTGTAGTCCCGGGATCGAGTCCCGCGTCGGGCTCCTGGCGTGGAGCCTGCTTCTCCCTCCTCCTGTGTCTCTGCCTCTCTCTCTCTCTATGTCTATCATAAATAAATAAATATTTAAAAAATACTCTCTCTCTATGTCTATCATAAATAAATAAATATTTAAAAAATAAATCTAATTATGAGAAAACACATAAATCCAAATTAAGGATATTGTGAAAAAACATTGACTTATATTCTTTAAAAATGTCAGTGTCATGAAAGACAAAAAAAGGGGGAAGGAGCTCCTCTAGGTTAAGGGAGTCAATCGAAAAGAGGTAACTAAATGTGAATCTTGATTGGATCTCCCCTTTCCAACAAGAAAGAAAAAAAAAACAGCTATGAAACTATAAAACTTAAGTATGCACTACATATTAAATAGTAGTGTACCTAATGTTAAGTATCTGAGTGGATTACTGTACTGTGGTTAAGGAGGAGAATGGGGGATCCCTGGGTGGCGCAGCAGTTTGGCGCCTGCCTTTGGCCCAGGACGCGATCCTGGAGACCCGGGATCGAATCCCACGTCAGGCTCCCGGTGCATGGAGCCTGCTTCTCCCTCTGCCTGTGTCTCTGCCTCTCTCTCTCTCTCTTTCTCTCTCTGTGTGACTATCATAAATAAAAAAAAATTTAAAAAAAAAAAAAAAAAGGAGGAGAATGTCCTTACTAAGAGTCAGATACGGAAATATCTAGGGGTGAAGTGTCACTATATCTGCAACACTCAGGAAAACTGTATAAGGACTAACTTTGTGGACCTGGTTGTAGGATTTCCTATCAACATCTAGTCAACACAGTCCACAGACTGGGCAAAACAAGCAAATTTCCCTTTGGCTAGTTAAGGAGAAACACATAGCTGGACACTCACCTCCCTGGTGGTGCATGGGGCCCTGAGAGTCTTACCGTGGTCTCAGCACAACGGCGAGTGAAAGACGAGGATGTGGCTTCACTTTTGCTAGAGAAACAGACGTACGCGCACACAGGAGAGCACTCAGGCTCTGCACCCTTTACCGCAGCCCTACTCAAGCGTGACGGCGAGGCCGTGCCTCTCGCCCAGAGGCTCACCTGACAGCAGTACGTGCCTGTCCGATGCACTTTACGGCAGTCACGCGAAGGCGTGGGGGAGTGCTTACGCCTCCTGCGCCCACAGGCACGCAACGACAGCAGCACACGCTGTGTGGAGCGCTTTATGGCAGCCACGCGAAGGTGCGAAGGCGGGAAGCCAAGGGCCGGTGGGCCCACGCTGCGCGGGGTAGGCCCGGCGTCCCACGTCATCATAGGCTGCCTGTTATTTTGTTGTCACTCCCACAGCTGAGCGATCATGGCGATGGTGGCGGGACTGTGGCAGAGGGCGAGAGACTATATGAAGACCAAGGAGTTCCGGGACTACGTGACCAGCACGCACTTCTGGGGTCCCCTGGCCAACTGGGGCCTACCGCTGGCCGCCATTAAGGACATGAACGCATCGCCTACCATAATCAGTGGCCCTATGACGACAGCACTCATCTTCTACTCAATGGCATTCATGCGTTTCGCCTACCGTGTACAGCCTCGAAACTTGCTGCTGCTGGCGTGCCATAGCACCAACGTGGTGGTGCAGAGTGTGCAGGTGAGCCGCTACCTAATTCACCAGTACGGCGGGGACTCTGCTGCCGCCACCGCCGGTCTCACCCAGCGACCCTATGGCTGTTAGCAACTTTGAGGATGATGACTTCTGCTAGACAGCCCGCCGCCAGCCCCAACCTGTGGTCCCCGAAATCTGGCTGAGAAGGCCCTATCAAATCTCGGCAGCTTGCAAGCCCTGACCTGTTGTCCTCCCTGAAGAAAAGACCAATGAAGTTTGGTTTTGAGTCTAATAAAAAACAAAAACAAAGAAACAGTGCGACTCTGATTTAAACCTGCAGTTTGCTTATTAAGAAATAGAAAATAGCACAGAACTGAAGGTGTAGAGTGTTGTTTATTTCGTCACCTGGAAAGAAACTTATTTAGGTGAGGGTAGATTGGCTGGTTTTCCTCTTCACGGGACCGGCACCTCGAGGGTTAGTTTTTACAGGGGAGGAAAACTGAATGAAAATGCCCCTGAGATCGCGTTTCGTTACTTGTTTCTTTACTTGTTTCGGGCCTCCAGACCAAATAATGGTGCTTAGTGTTATACATGATTTTGAAAACTTGGTATAGACATTAATCTCTTTACGGGAAAAATAAGTCGGGAGCTATTTCTACTGAGGGAACTACCTCGGAGGGGTTTAAACGAATTCAGTGAAATACAGGTTAGACTTTTCAAAAGTACTTTTTAAAAACAATTTTTATTTATTTATGAGAGACACAGAGGGGCAGAGGGAGAAGCAGGCTCCATGGAGGGAGCCCCACGTGGGACTCGATCCCAGGTTTCCAGGATCACGGGACTCCATCCCAGGTTTCCGGGATCACCCCCTGGGCTGAAGGAGGCGCTAAACTGTTGAGCCACCCGGGCTGCCCTCAAAAGTACTTTTTAAGAGAACCTAGAATCTCTTGGTGATTGGAGAGCGATTATAATTACCATGGAAACAGGATAAACAACTCTGAAGTCAGTTGCCCCGAACTCTGAATTCTAGGTAAATAGAAAATTAAAACGACGAAATCACCATCGCTGCCTTTCTTCTTCATGCCTAAAAAAGGAGGAAATGGCAGTCCGTAAAACGGGTAAGCCTATGACCCTGTGTTGAAAGCTAGTTAGGGTTGGGGGTGAGGGTCAGTGGTCAACAGTTTTAGGCCACAGTGTCCCCCTGGTTATCCTGTGGGTGCTAAGGACTTAAGTCAGGTTGAATGAGGTGGGGAAAGAGAAGGGCGGGGCTGTGGGTGTAAGGCCATTGTTCCTGCCACAGAGGCTACCCTGTAGGGTATGACCTCAGATCTCCTGCCTCTGGAGGATGTGGGAAGTTCCAGAGTGGTGTACGGGGGGAAGAGCACTTAAACTCTACTTTTGTTAAAGATTTCAAATGCAGATTGTTCGACTGAGCTCGGTCGGCCCCTGACTCCCGGCGGCTGACCGCGACGGCTGCGGTGGGCGGGGCCTGGTGTTTCCAGGCAGAGAGCGGCGCCAGGGTGAGGGGCTCGGAGAAGGAGGAGGAGCAGGGGCCGGAGGAGGAGCCGTGTGCCCAGACACCGAACGCCATGGCCTACGCCTATCTCTTCAAGTACATCATCATCGGCGACACGGGTGTTGGTAAATCATGCTTATTGCTGCAGTTTACGGACAAGAGGTTTCAGCCAGTGCATGACCTGACTATCGGTGTAGAGTTTGGCGCTCGAATGATAACTATCGATGGGAAACGGATAAAACTTCAGATATGGGATACGGCAGGGCAAGAGTCCTTTCGTTCCATCACGAGGTCATATTACAGAGGCGCGGCAGGGGCGTTACTAGTGTATGATATCACAAGGAGAGATACATTCAACCACTTGACAACCTGGTTGGAAGATGCCCGCCATTATTCCAATTCCAACATGGTCATTATGCTTATTGGCAATAAAAGTGATTTAGAATCTAGAAGGGAAGTAAACAAAGAGGAAGGGGAAGCTTTTGCACGAGAACATGGACTTATCTTCATGGAAACTTCTGCTAAGACTGCCTCCAATGTAGAAGAGGCATTTATTAATACAGCAAAAGAAATCTATGAGAAAATCCAAGAAGGAGTCCTTGACATTAACAACGAGGCAAATGGTGTTAAAATTGGCCTTCAGCACGCTGCTGCTACTAATGCCATACATGTAGGCCATCACGGAGGACAGCAGGGCGGGGGAGGCTGCTGTTGAGTCCACCCTTTTTACTGTCTCGCTGCCCAAATTCGGCTTCTCACTTCCTCTCACTCTCCCTTGCTCAGCTGAGACCTGAAACTATTCGAAATGGCTTTATGTCACAAGGCTTTAATCCTTCGAATTGTTGTATAACTTTGAATAAATGGTTAATGTTCACTTAAAAAGATTTTGGAGATTGTATTCATATCTATTTGCATTTGTTTTCTAGGTCAATTGATGTGATTAAATATTGTCTCGCGCCTTACCTAGGAACTGAACTGTACTAAACACTACAAAGTCATCTTGAGTATTTTAAATCTGCTTGTATGGTTAAGTTTCCCAACATCTGTGGTGACCTAATGTTTAATATTCTAGAACTGTCCTCAAAGAGTTTGTCAATTTTCAAGGCTATAAGAAAACAGGAAGGCCTCTTTTAATTCTCTACTTATAATTTACTTTCCATATATACAGTTTAACCTGCTTGGGTGTAACCAAGCTTGAATTCTTTAAAGCAGTTGCATAAATTCTATACTGTTTAGAGCTTAAAGCTACAGAAACATTGTTAGGAATTGCTTGGACACTGAATTTTAAAATTTTTGACATTGTTAACAAGATGTTCATCTTCTCTTGTCACTAGTCCAAGAAAATATGCTTAATATACATTACTAAAGGCTATGTATGTGTTAACTTGTTTTAATGCCAAAAGTTTGCTTATGTGTCCACAATTTATTTTTTTTTTTAATTTATTTATGATAGTCACACAGAGAGAGAGAGAAGAGGCAGAGACATAGGCAGAGGGAGAAGCAGGCTCCATGCACCGGGAGCCTGACGTGGGATTCGATCCTGGGTCTCCAGGATCGTGACCTGAGCCAAAGGCAGGCGCCAAACCGCTGCGCCACCCAGGGATCCCTCCACAATTTCTTTAAGACCTCCTCAGAAAAAAAAAAAAAAAGACCTCTCAGAAAAGGATCTGTTTGCTTTAATGAATATTGTTGGGTAGAGACACAGTATAATGAGTGAAATGGGCAGAAGAACTCCCTACACCTAAGAGACTCCAAAAAGAATGAATGTCCATATTTAGATGGTACATTATGAGGACTTTAATCTTTCCTTAACACAATAATGTTTTCTTTGGCTTTTATTCACATGATTTCTAAGTATATTTTCCATGCAGGACAGTTCTTCAACCTTGGTGTACAGTAACTGTGTAAACTTTTTCTTTCAGTGGCAACCTATAATCTTTATTTTTTTTGGCAACCTATAATCTTTAAAATATGGTAAGTATCTTCTCTGTTTTGAAGGGGATATGACAATAAATCTACCAGATGGAAAATCTTGTCAAAAGTAGAAAAGCAAAAAAAAAAAAAAAAAAAAAGGGACGCCTGGGTGGCTCAGCAGTTGAGCGTCTGCCTTTGGCTTAAGGTGTGATCCTGGAGTCCCAGGATCGAGTCCCACGTCGGGCTCCCTGCATGGAGCCTGCTTCTCGCTCTGCCTGTGTCTCTGCCTCTCTCTCTGTGTCTCTTATGAATAAATAAATCTTTAAAAAAAAGTAGAAAAGCTTTAGTAATTTACTCAGTGTGATGGTTTTATCCTTTTTTTTTTCTCTCCCTTGGTCAATAATAAAATTGTTACAGCAGTGCAAAATAAAATCCTATGTATAAAAAAAAAATTCAAATGCAGAGAGGGGCCCCTGGGTGGCACAGTGGATTGAGCATCTGACTCTTGGTTTCATTTCAGGTCGTGATTTCAGGGTCTTGAGATGGAGTTCCTGTCAGCTCTGATCTCAGTGAGGAGACTGCTGAAGTTTCTCTCTCCCTCTCCCTCTGCCCCTCCCTGCTCACTCTCTCTAAAATAAATCCTTAAAAAGAAAGTTTTCAAATCCAAAGATATTGAACATAATTCTTTGAAGGGTTCTGAAGACATCAGATCTTAGATAAGACAGGCACAACATTAGGGGAACTCTGGAAGATTCCCCTTTATCTTCTGTGGCACCTAGGCAGTAGTTCACTCTGTAGGCAGTTTCTGCATTTCACAATCTGCAGATGGGGGAGAAAAACCCTGGAAAACTATTGTGTGCTAGTTATCAATTCCCGTGTGACAAATCACCTCAAAACAGTATAAAACAACAAATACTATCTCACACAATTTCTGAGGGTCAGGAATCTGGGAATGGCTTATCTGGGTGCTTCTGCCTCAGCATCTTTGCTGTCTGCTGGGGCTGTAGTCTCTGGACTTGCCTGGATATGGTGGATCCATTTTCAAGATCACTCACACAGTCGTTTGCAGGTTTCAGTTCCTTGGCATGGGGGCCACGGGGCTGCTCAGGGCAGGGCTTCCCTCCAAGTGTTCCAAGAGAAAGCCCAAGATGGAAGCCACAGTCTTCTATAGCATCATCTGGGAAGTGACATACCATCAGTTCAGCTGTGTCCTATTGGCCACATGAACCAACCCCAGTACGTTGTGGGAGGAAAATACAAGGGTGGGAATACGGGGGTGGGGGCAGGGATCTTTGGGGGGTCATCTTGGAGGCTGGCTATCACATATGGTTCTGAAATAAAAATTCTCATGCCTTTCTGAAAACTCAGTAGAAAGAAATAATGCATGTCAGGTCATTGCCCACCTTCCCCAAAAGATGTCACAAAATGTTCAGTTTACAGTTTTGTGGGCAGTTCTTAAAGTTTTGAGATGAATCATAACCTTTTATCAAGATTTTTATTAAAACTTGAAAGGGGGCAGCCCCGGTGGCTCAGCGGTTTAGTGCTGCCTTCAGCCCAGGGCGTGATCCTGGATCGAGTCCCACGTCGGGCTCCTTGCATGGAGCCTGCTTCTCCCTCTGCCTGTGTCTCTGTCTCTCTCTGCGCCTCTCATGAATAAATAAATAAAATTAAAAAAATAAATAAAATAAAACTTGAAAGGAATATTTCCCTTCACTACAATGTGAGTAGAAATTAATATATTTTTAGATCTGTCTTACAACATGTATTTTGTAATTGGAGTATATTTCAATCAAAGGCAGGTAGATTTCTAATTAACCTGGTAAAGGAAAGGTAGGTAATAATCCCTGCTGATAATTTCATATCATTCTACATTTATAATTTAGAGGGCAAAATGATGAGAGAAAAAAAATCCAAAAGATTCCAATGCCTCCAACTCTAAGGCAATGTTTCAGTTACAGGATCTAATTTGTAGTATGCCCACCCAAGAGGTCTAACCTTTGTTGCCTAGGATATTCATGTTTAAAGCCATATAAGTGATTAATACTTTAAAATGAGCCTTTCAAATCATTAGGGTAATAATCACTTCATAATCTCCCAAAACTCTCAAACACAATCCTTTCTGGCCTTCACAATTTAACCTGTCTACAGATCTCTTCCTCTACTTTATGAAGCCAATAATATTTTCTGAATTGGCATTTTTCCCAAAGTTTTTGTTACTAACACACTTTTGTTACTACCCAGAATTTGTTTTATATTGAGTTTAGTAAGTAGTGTCCTTCTCCTTGGGCCCTCTGAGTTCCCTGGCAAAGCACAGGCTAAAATCCAAAGAACTGCCTTACTTTTGCAACCATAATGCTGAAACGATTTCTCTCCTCTAATTCCTCTGTTAAAGAAAAAAATTGTGTGGTGGGGAGAGGCGGAGAGAATAAATCATATTACTGGATGAAAAGCAGGCACTCAGAGACAAAACGGCCCTGTGTGGAAAGGAGACCATCTTCCTGGGCCTCTCCAGACCCTGCCACCTCAAAAGTGCCCCCAGAAGTGGAGCTGACCCCCACGAAAATGGAAGCTATGACATATTCCAGGAAATGTGACACATGAGCCTTGCAGTTTGATTTTATACTGTTCACATCTCTTAATTATCTTGAAATGAGAAAGCTGTAATTAAAAACTTTCAAAACACCAGTGGCGCAATGTTTGTTGAACAGATTTCATATGGGACTAAGCCAAAAACAGAAAAGCCAGATTTCTTCTAACCAACCCCCTCAATCCCAATTCCTTTCACAGTGGTACACAGCAAAGAAGCTTGAGAAAGGCACACAGCTTTCCAGACCTTTTATTGAAAAATACAAATAGTTTTACAGCATGCTAGGCATTGTTAAACGTTCTGCTCTTCTGTTAAGCGTGTTTTAGAGATCATTCTATACTACTGCATTGTGGCATTACTATATTATTCTAACAACAGCATAATGCTCTGTAGCATGAATGTGCTGGGATTTACCCAATCATCTCTCTTTTTTTTTTAACATTTCATTTTATTTATTTATTTTTAAAGATTTTATTTATTTCTTCATGAGAGACACAGAGAGAGGCAGAGACATAGGCAGAGGGAGAAGCAGGGTCCATGCAGGGAGCCTGATGCGGGACTCGATCCCCGGACCCCAGATCACACCCTGAGCCAAAGGCAGACGCTAAACCACTGAGCCACCCAGGCAACCCTAACTAGTCATCTCTTGATGGCGGGCTGCCAATGCTGCTGCGAGCACCCTTTTGTGCACATCCTGTGCTGCGTGCCCAGGTCTGGAGAGGAGAGGCCCACAGGCTGATGTTCCTGTACACACTGGGCACGTCTTCCCTTTCTTCCATTTCAATGGAATTAAATGTTGCCACTCTGATGTTTTCTGAGCAGTATCTTTATCAGAACAGACAGTAAATCCAGAGATGGCATGTATACCATCACCCACACCTTATAAACCCTCACATCTGCATCCATTTCAGTGCCTGGCCATGACCGGTAATTGATAGATGTTGGAGAGAGAGGTAAGAGCTAACTGGATACAAGGAGTATGAAATGAAAGTATTCATAACCCCAAGTCCCTCAAGTTAGAAATCAGGTCTTAACTTGGTTAGTGAATCAGGATTTAATTTGATCCCAACTTCTAGATGTAAGGTCCATCTAGGAAAAGTTTTAGCAAATTTCTTAGTTTGGGCAGAGTTGTGAGATGAAGATTCTTACTTCACTACTGACATTTTTTTTTAGATTTTATTTATTTATTCATGAGAGACAGAGAGAGAGAGAGAGAGAGAGAAGCAGGCTCCATGCAGGGAGCCTGACGTGGGACTCAATCCCAGGACTCCAGGATCATGCCCTGGGCTGAAGGCAGGTGCTCAACCGCTAAGCCACCCAGGGATCCCCTAAGCCACCCAGGGATCCCCACTACTGACGTCTTCTAAAGGAACTGTATGAAATGAAGGGACAAAGAAAATGTATGATTCAAGACCAAACAGTTACAGGCATATTTGCATTCATCCAGAGTTTACAGCATTATATATATGCATTGTAATGTAAAAATATACCAAATATATCGTACCCTCTGCCCATTGTCTACAGATTACATCCTTGATGGGCAGCTGAGCAAGCAAAGAAGGATGGCTTCCTTTGGGCCTGGAGTGGAAGCACTTCCTCCAGGCAGCGGGGCAGGGGACAATTCTTCCCCCAAGGTCCAGAGGTGACATGGCCCAGCTAAGTAGCACTGGCTTTGAAAAGGAGCAGATATAGGGGATAGGGAGGCTGATCCCATGGACCACTGCATACGACTGGGTGGTGGTTTTGCAGTTTAGGAAACCGACAAAGAAGTGGATACAATAGAGCAACAGAAGTTACAAATGAGTTTGTCACTTTGTGGAAAGAAAATGATAACTTTGAAATTCCCTAAGAGTGGTGATATTTCATCCTTAAATCTCATAACAAAGGACCAGGCTTAGTTAACAGTATAACAAACACTCACATGTAAGGATAAATTGTTGGTGGATCCTTCAGTCAACAGATAATCATGGAGCACATGAGGGCTAGGCCCTGTGCTCGGTGTTCCAGATATAATGGAACAGAAAGAGCTGTGATTGCCACAGGAGCTAACTTTTCCCAGGAGTACCAGGAACAAGCCAGCAACCACACAGCTGTCCCTGGTGTCCCCATCTGTGATGCTGGCTCAGGCCCTCTGCCTGCTTTGGTCAGTCAAGTCCCTGTGTTCTCCACTACCCCCTGACCAGCCTTGGGCCCACCTCCTTGCCCTACTGCCCTGGGGCTACCAGAAATGGGGAGCAGTAGTTCTATACTAATTAGAAATGGCTGGGAAATGGCCTTTTAGGTGATTTGTTTTCTTGCCTTCTTCCAAAAAGGAAGGGTTTATATCACAACATTTATATCACAGCCCACTCCTTGGGCATCCTCAGAAACGAGACTCTCAGGAAGGGGTGTGGGGAAAGGGCTTGCGTGCCAGTGAGCAGAGAACTCGATGTGACCCTTCATGCAGGCCTGGCCAAACATGGACTTTACTGTGTAAAGCAGCTTTAAGTTCAGGACCGGAAAAGAATCTCACCTTCTGAATAGTAAAATAAACCCCCAAACCAAAAATCAAAACAAACAAACGAAGTAAAAAAACCCTTGGATGACAGCATGTGTTGGCACAGCAGTATCTAACATTTTTGGGGGGGCAGTTACAGATAACACAACACCAACCTTATGGATATTTTTTCCAACCATATGAATATTAAAAAAAAAAAATGTTCCCAAAGAGTCAAAGAAAGTCCAGGAAAAGACAACAAAAGTTCTTTTCTGTTTGGGCGGGGTACTCTGGTAAGTTTTTCCTGTTGCACAGAAAAGAACAGGTGAGATCGAAACTGTGCTGACCTTCACATAAGACACCTGATTTCTGTCAAAGGGCAACCTGAAACCAGAGAAAATATTTAATTTTCTTTCTTTGAAGGGAAAACCGTGGAACATCAGACAGTTATTTTAACAAACTTTTCTTATGGAAACGACCAAGTTGCTAAGAACTAGGCATTACTGGCATCGTTTGAGGGCTCACATGCTTTTTGATTGTGTTAGTTGATTTACTTAAGACTAGACCAGTGGCTTCAGGTATATTGGCCTAATAAACAAAGCTGACAGGGAGATTATGTTGAATCACTTCAGAGATGTGAGAACCATCAATTAGCACACAAAGCTCAGTGCCCTTTCTTTTCTTTTCTTTCTTTTTTTAAACATTTATTTTTATTTTTTTAAGATTTTATTTATTTGTTCATGAGAGACACAGAGAGAGAGAGAGAGAGAGAGAGAGAGAGAGAGAAGCAGAGACATAGGCAAAGGAAGAAGCAGGCTCCCTGTGGGGAGCCCAATGCAGGACTTGATCCCAGGACTCCGGGATCACGCCCTGAGCCAAAGGCAGATGCTCAACCACTGAGCCACCCAGGCGTCCAGTGCCCTTTCTTTCAAATAGTAAGGACACAGGGAAACTTCAGGTTAGACTAAACTGTGTGTTCATCATGGCCTTGTGTAAGAGAATAGGCATCAAAGTGCTGAGGTTATTCTGTCCTTACTTAACATCATATGTGGAAACTCCCTTCAGGACTTCTCTTTGGGTGCCTGGGCCCCAGGTTCCTCTGAATCTGGTTTTTGATGCTGGAGATGGAGGCTGTCTAGTTTCTGAATATCTTCTATAAGACCATTTCGAAGATCCTCATTGTTTCTCAGAAATTCTTTCACCACTTCCAGTTGATTTAAGATCTGCAAGAGGAAACCATACAGTGCATGGCTTAGATCACTTTATAGCAGGCTCATAATTCAGAGGAAAAACTTACTAGGTCCAAGACTGGCTTCTGCTCCTGTGTCTTCCAATAGCTGGCTCTGGGCCACACAATGGGGGGTTTGTTTGTCTCCTCAAATTTTTTTGCTTTTAAGGGCTAATATCCAAAGTATATAAAGAACCCGTACAACTGAATAGCCAAAAACTTCCTGAATAGGAACAAAGATGGACAAAGGACCTGAATAAACATTTTTCCAAAGAAGATGTATGATTGGCCAACAAGTACATGAAAAGGTACCTGACATCACTTGTCATTAGGGTAATGCAAATGAAAACCACAATGAGATCTCACTACATGCCTGCTAGAATGACTATCATCAAAAAGACAAGAGATAACGAATGTTGGAGAGGATATGGAGGAAAGGGAGCCCTTGTGAACTGTTGGTGGGAACATAAATTAGTGTAGCCAGTATGGAGAACAGTATGGAGGTTCCTCAAAAAATGAAAAATAGAATTACCCTATGATCCAGCAGCTCTACTTTTGGGAACACATCTGAAGGAAATGAAAACACCACATCGAAGAGATTATTTGCTCTCCTATGTTCATAAGAAGCATTATTTACAATAGTTAAGACATGGAAACAACCTAAGTGTTCATCGATAGAAGAATGGGTAAAGAAGATGTGGTATAAAAAAAAAAAAAAGAAGAAGATGATGTGGTACATGTATACAAAGAGAGATATTACTCAGACATCAAAAAGAAAGAAATCCCACCATTTGTGATAACATGTACGGACTTAGAGGACATTATGCTAAGTGAAAGAAGTCAGGGAAAGACAAATGCTATATGATCTCATTTATATGTGGAATCTTAAAAAAAAAAAGCCCCCCAAACAGACTCATAGAAAAAGAGATCAGATGTGTGGCTCCAAGAGGCAGAGGGTGGGAGGAGAGGGAATAGGAAGAAGATGATCAAAAGGTACAAAGTTTAGTTATAAGATAGGTAAGTACTAGGGATGGAATGTACAACACGGTGACTACAGCTCGCACTGCTGTGTGATACATAGGACAGTTAAGAGAGTAAATCCTAATATTCACCTCACCAGGAAAAGTTTATTTCGTTTGGTATCTAGATGAGCTGATGGATGTTCACTAAACTTACCATGGTGGTCATTTCATAATATAATATACAAGTCAAATCATCATGCTACATGTCACCATAAATTTATATAATACTGCATGTCAATTATATCTCAATAAAAATGGGGAAAACTTTAAAAGTTCTTTTTTGCTTTAAAATCTCCTACATTGAAAAAAATAATAATAATAAAATAAAATCTCCTACATTTGGGGATGCCTGGGTGGCTCAGTGGTTGAGTGCCTACCTTTGGCTCAGGGCATGATCCCGGAGTCCCAGGATTGAGTCCCACATCAGGTTCCCTGGGGGGCCTGCTTCTCCCTCTGCCTATGTCTCTGCCTCCCTCTCTCTGTCTCTCATGAGTAAATAAATAAAAATCTTAAAACAAACAAAAAAACCTCTCATATATGTAGGAAATAGCCATATATCTATCTCTATATGTGTATGTACACACACATACACATACATATATGTGCACGTTTGTATACATATATAAAAATAAGAGGCACCGGGTAGCTCATTCAGCTGGGTAGCTGACTCTTGATTTTGGTTCACATCATGATCTTTTTTTTTTTTAATTTAAAGGTTTTATTTACTTATTCATGAGAGACACAGAGAGAGAGGCAGAGACATAGGCAGAGGGAGAAGCAGGCTCCCCGCAGGGAGCCTGATGTGGGACTCGATCCTGGAACTCCGGGATCATGCCCTGAGCCGAAGGCAGACGCTCAAATGCTGAGCCCTGAGCCACCCAGGCGTCCCAGTTCATGTCATGATCTCTTACTTGTGCTCTTTCTCTAGCTCTCTCTCAAATAAATAAAATCTTTAAAGAAAATCAGTAATGATTTTAAAGAATGTGGAAATTCCTTACATGTTTTTCAGCCACTTACTACACTTGACATGTTTTAGCTGAATTGTTAAACCTGCTGGAGACAAACAGAGCACTATGGGTTGGCAGGTCCACATGAAGAGGTCTTGGGTGGTGACTGGCTGCTGCTGCAGATGGGCTCATGGTGGACATACTCCATACATGTCCCAAGGGGCCTGAGCAGCTGCTGCTCCCATTTGGCTCTGAAGCGGAATGCATTTTACAATCACAATTATACAAGCAGAGTGTATTTTAATGGGAACTCCTTTTTATAATGCTGTATATCACTGAGGCTTGTCAACTGAACAGAACAGAATGGAGATGATGAGCTCTCTCTGCTGTACGGTCCCTGGCCATCCCATGCTCCATGATATGTTGGTGCAAACTGTCACACTAAATTACCACCATTAACCATTTTTTTCTCAGCCTGGCTTTCCAACAGTAGCCATACTGTTTTAATGAACAGCAGAAACAGGTCTTGTGAAAACAGTCACTGTGGTCCTAATACAAGCACAGTATTTCTAAATTCCTAGATGCCTGGTTTTTCATATCTTAGTATCTCAAATGAGAAGGTACCTTACCGTTGATAGTGTCTTACAATAGATTGGCAGTGGTTTTTTTTTTGTTTGTTTCTTTCTTAGAAGTGACTGGATTAATGGCGTCTCACAGTCGATGGCATTCTAGATTCACTGAAATCTGGTTTGTCAAATCCTCTGACTTTGTGGAAACTAACCCTAAAGAACACGGATGACCATATATGGTACAGAACCTTCAAAAGACAGTAAGTTCACATATTGTGGAAAGCCAACCTTCAACCTCTTTGAGATAACATCACAATCTATCCTAACTTCCATTTTGATCAATCAAAATATCAAGAGACATGTCATGCTCTACTGAACAGAAAGCATGAAGAATGAGAATTTATCAAGTCTACCTAGAGATTTTGGGGACCCAGAGGACAAGCCAACTAACCCTAATTTCCTGTCTATAAAACAGAGATAATGAGGGCTCAAAATTTATAGCTGCTAGCTCCTCGGTGATATATGATCTGCAGGGCCACATGTGGAAAGGCCTAGAAACAGAGCCTTGAGACCCCCGGGGCCAGCCCTCACTCCCCAGCTGCATGGCCTGGTGTCTGTCAGTGCACGCTCCTGGTGGTTGCTGCCTCGCATGCAAAGCAGGGGACCTGGTCCCTGCCAGGTTCCCTGCCAGCTCCTAACTTACATAGACTCCTGGCTTGAGTGCACTGCTACTGATATATTTTGCTGTTTCTTACACTAACAGGAAAAAATAACTACAGCTCCCTGAGGAGAGAAGACAGAGCTACTGATGCCTCTGGGGCCTTAAGTCTGACCCCACCCCCACCCCATCCCTGGTTGTCTTCTCCTGTTCTAGGCTGTTTCTGACAAAAGCAGCAGAAACAAAACCCAGACTGGTTCTAATGATATTTTGAAATAAAGTATGACAAAACACACAGATTTAGAAAATAGAAGATTTAACCATCTTCTTCATCGCTGTCAATGCCTATGGTGTGCTTGGGGTGGGAGCATCCAAAAACCAGGGGTTCTCAGTCCCTCTGCTAAAAGAGCTCACTAAGTTGAATGAAGCATCTAGGTCAAGGTCAGAATGATTAACAGAGGCCTATGGAGCAGTGAGGAGCAGGGCTTAATGAATGAAACACACACTTTGTATTAAAGAAACACTTCGCCTGTGTTTAAAGAGGTTACCAAGTAAACTAATTTCCTTGGACAAGGTAGAATGGAGAGGTAAAATGATTTGTCCAAGATCTCCTGGTGATCTAGAACTCTAATCCAGTAAGTACTGGAATCTGTCTGAAGTTTACTAGAATATAATTCTACTACTGTTCCTCCCCCCCCACTTTTTTTATACCTTGCATCTAACAAAGAGGATTCATTTGTCCTGTATTCCCTAGCAGGACTTAAGACCATCATCAGTCGGCACTGTCCTAAGCTGGAAACCTTTAAACCCTCCCTTTCCACTTTCTTCCAGTCCCATGTCACACTCCAAATACTCTAAGCAGCCACTAAGAGCCATCAGCTCTGCCCCAGCAATGCCTCCAGATTCCAGCTCCTCCCCTGCACCTCCAGTTTCTATCTTTTTTCCACTCTCACATGGCTGTGACAGCCTCCCGCTTGTCTCCAACCCCCAATGACCATGAGTTAGCTTTCTAAAAGCCACATTAGATCTATTCAGTTTACTCTTTCTTGCTTAAAAATACTTGTGGGGGTGGGGGGTGCCTGGGTGGCTCAGTCAGCTAAGCATCTGCTTTCAGCTCAGGTCATGATCACAGGGTCCTGGGATCGAGCCCCACATTGGACTCCCTGCTCAGCGGGGGTTCTGCTTCTCCCTCTCCCTCTGCCTTTGCCCCCCTACTCATGCTTGCTCTCTTTCTCTCTCAAATAAATAAAATCTTTAAAGAAAACAACCAACCAACAAACAAAGAAAGCATCTGTTTGCTCCCCACTGCTTTTTAGGAACAAGGCCCAAGTCCCTTGCAACAGCACAGCAAACCTTCTAAAATATGGCTTCAAGCTAACCTGCCTTCCCATCTGACCATCACTCCTACACTTGCCTTCTCATTGCTCAGGTCCAAGCTATTCTTTTATACGTCTGCAACTGCTGCTCCTTCGGCCCAGGATGCCCTCTGCTCTTGCTAGTTTGCCAAACTCTTGGGTGATTCCGCTAGTCCTGGTTCAATGGCACCTTCTCAGCAAAGTTTTTTTTTTTTTTTTGTAATCCCCCCTGACCTGCAGAGAAGCCCCAGAGCCTTTTGTTCAGAATCTTGTTGTAGCCCTCACCATGTTGTCCCATTCTGTGCATACTTTGGGAACTCAAATGTTCGCTGACTGAGGAAAAATATTTGTGTAAAGGTAATACTAGTCTGGGTCAAAAGAAAACTTTCTGGCAATGGGTTGATTTCTCAATCAGAAACATAGCTGGCAGTATGTTAAAATGAGCGACTCTTCCTCCCTGGCGCCTTTCTTTGATTTGTTTACTCACACAGAGTATAGGATGCTTTTTTTTTTTTTTTTTTTACCTCTTCAGGCAACACATCTTGTTCTTGTGCTTGAAGATAGATCTCTTGAAGTTTTTCCTTTAGTAATTCCATTTCTATTTCATTGACTTGGCTCTCACTCAGGTAAACTCCTGTTTCATATTCACAGCCATCTCGCTGATCTTCTGCAGGGATGTGAACAGCCCAGTCAGATGTCAACAGCTGTTGGATTACCGAACAAATATATGAATGATGGAATGGGAAAGATGTTTCACTGGATTGCTCAAAGAACTTAAAACTAAACATCTTTGACTGGATCCACTTTAGCAATATCCTGTGACCAGAGAAAAGCTTCTCAGCATTGGAACAATTCTGGATTTCATATCAACATTTCTTTTCCCTGCTTACATTCTAAAATTTCATTTAAATCTAACAAACTTCAAATTCTAAATGAGTGAATGCAGTTGCCTTTCCCACTTTTGTTCTTTATACCAGAACCGTTAAACCTGATTTTTACCTGTTCTATTCTAGTGTATGCTGCCACAATCTCTGGGATATTCTTGAATTCATTCAGGAAATTTTGGATCTTCATCTGAAAATCTCGAAGCCACAGAGAAGACACTTTCATCTCTGAAGAATGCATGATCTCGTTACGACACTTAATCACCTACAGAAAGGCAAAAAAAGGTTTCAAAGTCAAACAATGGGGTAAATGGAGATTTTGTAGTTCCAATGGAAAATTCCAGAAAGGCTTTGTTAACTACAAAACCCACAAGTGTGGCCTGTAGTTGCTATCAGGGTTTGAGGGGATGTTTGACCACCTGCTACTTGGCAGTCATTGGAGTGAGAAACACAAACAAGCCTACAACTCTTGCTAACTCTTGAAATCTTGTTACTGGCTGGTTCTCTCTTACACAAGTCCCCAAATCTCTTAACTTAAAACTACCGGCCAAAGAGCAAGAGCAAGTTTTCTGGCTCTGGGTACACCCAAAGGCTGAAGCAGACAATGTGAAAATCTTTTGAATATTGTTGGAGCTCCAGGAAGCTGGGCCAAGGGAGTATTTTGATGTGGAAACTCTGATGAAAAGAAAATCAGGGACGCGTGGGTGGCTCAGCAGTTGAGCATCTGCCTTTGGCTCAGGGCACAATCCCAGAGTCCTGGGATCGAGTCCCACATTGGGCTCCCTGCATGGAGCCTGCTTCTCCCTCTGCCTATGTCTCTGCCTCTCTCTCTCTCTCTCTCTCTGTCTCTCATGAATAAATAAATAAAATCTTAAAAAAAAAAAAGAAAATAAACTTCTGCCTATATTTTGGCAAACAATTCTGTCTTATCTCACACACACACATACACACACACACACATTTTTAAGTAGGCTCCACACCTAGTGTGGAGCCCATCACACAGCTTGAACTCACGACTCCAAGGTCAAGACCTGAGCTGAGATCAAGAGTCAGATGCTTAACTGACTGAGCTACCCAGGTGTCCCATGTCTCATCATATATTAATATGTAATTCACATAAAGTCTTCTACATTTTTAGTTAAGAGACACAAAGGGGTCAGGTCTATACTGGGACAGTTTTTGCCTCTGCTGATATCACTCAAGATTCTCAGTCCTTTCAGCTGCTGGCATGCCAGTGAAATATACATGTGTTTCTCTGCATATTATATATCATCCAGGTATGCTACATACTCTTTTTGAAGAACCTCAGAGTAATAAATGTGCAAGAGTTGCTCTCTGGTGAAATAAAGTCTAAAGCCTCCAGAGAAAATATGACAAGCATCGTGATCTATTCTGACACTGTCGGTCCATTAGTGTTTTTATTTCCTTCAGCTCCGTGGACCTTGCTCTTGCAACTGTCTAGCTGAAGACATTCAGAAGGACAGGATTCAAATGCTGGCATACGACAGAGTGACACACTGCTTTCCTATTTTTTTTAATGGGGAAGATTACATTATGTTTATGGCAAACCAGAAAAGAGAAATTTGTGGTTTATCTATTTTGGCAGCGAACAGTATAAAATCAAGGTGTTGGGAAACTTCAGTGAGGGAGAATTAAGGGGTCCTATATTCACACACAGCTTCTCCGATGTACAGAAGGGGCACGCGCCGCGATCCCCACTAGGCCTCCCGCTGCTGGTCTCATCTTCACAGTCCCCCTGACCTGCCTAACTCTCACTGTATGGTTTTAAATCCAACGGCTCTTACCTCTGTGACTTTCTTTCGATCAACTGTGAAGTGATCGCAGGAGTTGATGAGACTTAAAAGAGCAACGGCATCACATTCCTCAGGGCCTGTTTTGTCCGTCAGTCCTCGGGGCATGAAGGCCTACAGCAGGGGAGGCACAACGGATGTGGATACCGGAGGCTCCTCCAACCCCAGGAGCTAGTGGGGCAGGTGTGATCTGCCTGTTTCCTGAATGATGACCGAAATTCTCTTACTGAGTTTTCGAGGTTGAGCCTCGTGAGTCAAAAACACAAGTCAGGAACCAGTGTCAGAGCTAAGCCTTGGCCAAGGGCAGTAACCGAAGGGCTGCTCTGCCTGTCCCTCTGCTATCAGAAATACTTAAACACTCGACAGAACTGGTTTCCCATCCTTTCCCAATGGGGTATAAGCAGGCAGCAAGGGTAGGAAGCACCAAAGTTTCAGTGGCTGAGCTGTTGAGAAGGTTCTTTAAAATTTAAAAATAGTTACTCCCAAGTGGGAACTGTAAAGATGACTTAAGCAAGGGGTGCCTGGGTGACTCAGTTAGTGAAGCGTCTTCCTTTGGCTCAGGTCATGACCAGGGTCCTGGGATCAGGCCCTACACAGGGCTCCCTGCTCAGTGAGGAATCTGCTTCTCCCTCTCCCTCTGCCCCTCCCCCTGCTTGTGCACGCGCTCTTGCTCTCAAATAAATAAAATCTTAAAAAAAATAAAGATGACTTGAGCAAGTTCAGTATGATGGTAGCACAAAGTTAAGAGCCTGGGCACTGCAGTGTGACACAGCTGGGTTCACATCCCAGCTCTGCCACTTGCCAACTGTGTAGCCCTTACTCTCAAGATTTCTCATCAGTAAGTAGGGGATAAGTGTTGTCATCAGCCTCGAAGGATGTTGTGAGAATTAAATGAGTTAATGCAGGTGAACCACTTGCATGGTGTCTGGCACACGCTAAACCAATAGGCCATAAATGTTGGCATAGATTATGTTGATGGTACTAGGCAAGCATGACCTATTTAGGAGTTACAGATGGAATCTTAGGGTTTGAGATACTCGATACATCAGAAGGGCCTTGTTCTAGCATAAGCTTGCCTTTTGTAGGATTTTAAGGCATGGACACCCAAAATGGTATCACCACAAGGCTTGGGAATGTTTCTTTCCTGAAATAGTCTCAAATTTAAACCTGAATGCAACAACTTTACCAAGCTCAGAAGCTCCACCAGTGACTAGAAAAGATGACATATGAAAGACAGCTTGCAGTAAGAACTCCAAATAAAAGGAACTGTTCCCTTGAAAAGAAACACATCTCAGGAGGCAAGCAAATGCAGTGCTTCCTACAGTGCTGCTCATGATGAGATTCCAAAAAGGGCTTGTGATCAGGGCCCACATACCCCAAGGAGAGTCCCAGCTACGTTCCTGACAGTGGTAGAATCCTTGCTGGAGCCTCACATACTTAAGAAGAACTTTGTAGGGGTGCTTGGGTGGCTCGGTCAGTTGGGTGTCCACCTTCAGCTTAGGTCATGATCCTGGGGTCCTGGGATAGAGCCCCAAGTCAGGCTTCCCATTCATGGGGAATCTGCTTCTCCCTCTTCCTCTGCCCTTTCCCATTGCATGTGCTCTCTCTCAAATAAATAAAATCATTAAAAAAAAAGAACTTTGCATGCACTGAATGGCCCATATCGAAAGGTACAGTAAGTAGTGAGTACCATTACTCTTTCCATGTCTTTTTTTTTTTTTTTTTACTCTTTCCATGTCTTAACAGCCACTGACATACTGAGCCTCTGAAAGTCTACGATGGATGCTCCGATGTTTTTTGTTTTTTAAAGATTTTTATTTATTTATTTAGAGCACCCCAACAGGGGGAGGGGCAGAGGGAGAGGGTGAATGAGAATCCCAAGCAGACTCAGCATTGAACACAGAGCCCAACATGGGGTTTGATCCCATGACCCTGAGATCATGACCTGAGCCAAAATCAAGAGTTACAGGCCCAACCGACTGAGCCATCCAGACGCCCATGGATGCTGCGATGTTAACACAGCAGTTAACTCATGTATTACAACCAAACTAGTGCAATGAAACTGCAGGAAGAAAAATTACTTCAGCTCCTCTTGGGAGGATGATCCCAAAGTTATAGGGGTCTTAGGTGCCTCAAATCCGGGCATAGTTTTTCTTTTCCATTACAAGGTGCATTTTCTCACCAATATGGGTTTGTCTTTTCCACATTCTTGATTTAGTCTAGTAATGATTTCCCTTTCTTCTGAACTAGAAGATGACAAGGGAGGCTCTGCTGCCTCCTTGCCACTGAAAGGAGTTTCTTAAAATGGTGCCAAGTGCCACTGTGTTCTAGACATCAAATGCACGGCAGTGGGAAACATGTGTTACTGCCTCCCATGACCCTCTCCTGCCTCTTCAGTGAGTAGATGTTTTGTTTTCCAAAAACAAACAGAGGCCAGATCTGGCTCTGGAAAGGAGTTTAGAGTTTCTTCTAAAGACTTCTTCAGGAAGCCTCCCAAGGGTTAGAAATTAGAAAACGATCTAATTTCCCCTCAAAGACTACATATCCTGCCATGTGGAGAACCAACCAGGGGGTGACCAGATGCCACCAGAGCAGCAGAGGTGGCTGGGTGAGAGGCTGAGGCCAGAAGCCAGGCAGGAGGTGGAGAGAAGGAATCCAAAAGTAATTTGCAGCTGTAAACAAGGGGGCAGTAAGTGGGAGAGATGAAGCGAGGGTGGTTGTAGGTAGCTGCTGCTGGGGCGTGGCCACACTGCAATGGGTTGGGCAGTCCAGGTGGCAAGTCCTGCTTGAGAATCCAAAGTGCCCAGGGGGTAATAAGGAGAGGGGTTGAGCATGCTAGATAGGGGCACCTGGAACTCAGAAGAGAGGGCAGGGCTGGGGGCACGAATTAGGGATACATAGCATGAGTGTAGTATTTGGTGGTGAACTCCATGGGCCAGGGCAGTACTGCCAGAGGAAAAGACGGGGACAGAAGAGGCCTGAGAAAGGCTGGCTGAGGACCGGAAAGAGGCTTTGGAGGAGGAGCGAGGGAGACAAGAGACCCATGGGGGACAATGATGACATAAAGCCTCAAGTGTTTCAAGAAGAGGGGCCAGTCATGCAAAATGCCTCTGAGGAAAGAGAGATGGGGCTGGAGAACTGAAGGGTCACATGTGCCCGACAAGACCGATGCAGGGGGCTGGCAGGGGCAGAAGCCACACTGTAAAGGGTTGAAGAGTTACGGGCAGCTGGGGAAGAGAGAGCAAGCATAAAACCCTTCCTGAGAAGCTCCACAGGGTATGCATATGGGAGGCAGATACAGAAATGGGGACAGAGCTAGAGGGAATGGCTCAAGGGAAGCTTTTCTTTCTTTTTAAATTTTATTTTCCAAATATATATTCAAGCAGTTTTATTTTTTATTTATTTATTTTTGTTAAGCAGTTTTATTTTTTAAAACGGCTTTACTGAGGTACAATCCACATACCAAACAATTCACTCTTTGAAGCGTATGGTTCTCTGTGACAACATGAATGGATCTTGAGGGCATTGTGCTAAGTAAGTCAGAGAAAGACAAATATTGTGTGATCTCACTTCTATGTGGAATCTAAAAAAACCAAACCAAACCCAAGCTCGTAGATATGGAGAACAGGCTGTCAGAGGTGAGGAGGTGAAGGGGGTCAAAAGGTACCAACTTTCAATTATAAAATACGTAAGTCATGGGGATCTAATGTCCAGCATGGTGACTATAGTTAATAATACATACTGCATATTTTAAAGTTGCTGAAACAGATCTTTAAAGTTCTCATCACAAGAAAAAAAAAACTTTTTCTAACTATGTATGCTGATGTGGCAATCATTTTTTTTTTGCAATCATTTCTTAATATTTACTCCTATCACGCCATTAAAGTATACATCTAAAACTGATACAATGTTATATGTCAGTTATACCTCAACTTAAAAAAATGTAGTTTCAGTGGTTTTGAGTATATTCACAGGATTGTGTCACCATCACCAGTTGATTTTAGAACACGTTCAGCACCCTAAAAAGAAGCCCTATACATCTGTTAGTTATAATCTCCCTCTTACCCCCTGGCCTTGGCAACCACTCGTCTTTTTGTCTCTGTGTTTCTGCCCATTCTGGACATTTCATATAAATGGAATCATACAATATATGATTGGCATCTTTCACTTAGTATAATGTTTTCAAGGTTCATCCAATGTCCTAGCATGTATTAGTACTTCATTCTTTTTTTTTCAAGATTTATTTTTATTTATTTGAGAGAGAGAGAGAGAGAGAGAGAGAGAGAGGAGGGGAGAAGCAGGAGGAGAAAGAATCCCAAGCAGACTCCACACTGAGAGTGGAGCCTGATACTGGGCTCAATTCCACGACCCTAAGATCATGACCTGAGCCAGAATTAAGAGTCAAATGCCCAACCGACTGAGCCACCCAGGTGCTCCCACTTCACTCCTTTTTATAGCTAAATAACATCTCATTGTATGGACAGGGCACATTTTGCTCATCCATTCATTGGCTGATGGACATTTGTGTTGTTTCCACTTTTTGGCTGTCATGAATTGTGCTGCTATGAACACTCATGCACAGGGTCTTGTGTGGATGTGTATTTCCACTTCATCAAATACAAACCTAGAAGTGGAATTGCTAGGTCATATAGTAACCCTATGTTTAATATTGTCTTTTTAAAAATTATTTATCTATTAAAAAATTTATTTATTTATTCATGAGAGACACAGAAAGAGAGGCAGAGACATAGGCAGAGGGAGAAGCAGGCTCCCTCCAGAGGAGCCCCATGTAGGACTTGATCCCAGGACCCTGGGATCACGACCTGAGCCAAAGGCAGATGCTCAACCATTGAGCCACCCAGGTGCCCAATAATCTTGTCTTTAAAAAATAAAAAAAAAAAAAAATTTTTTTTTAAATAAACCAAGACAGTATTAAAGCTATCTGTATGGTGGTGGGAATAAGCTTGGGCGGGGAGAGAGTGGATCCCTGAGGCCTGAAAGTCCATGGGCAGGTGGGAAGGGCTATGATCCAACATACTAGTGGAGGGCCAAGGTGGTAAGAAGATAAATGTCCTTCCTTCTTTGTAGCAGAAGATGGTGCACATGGGGTGGGGGTAGGTTTGTAGGTCTGGTAAAAAGATAAAGCAGGTATCTATGGGCATGTATCAACTCCAGGAAAAATGCACAAAGTCAGTAGCTGGGAGCAAAGGTGGCGGAATGGGAGCGTGGCATGGGAAAGGCAGCAACAATTGTCCCCAGGAACAGGAGCCCTATACAGAGACGTGGCCAGACCACTGGGGCTCATGATTAAGAACTAAAAGTGAAACCAGTCAGCTCCCTTGTGAGATTATTCCCCTGAGCATGATCAGATGATGGTGTCATCAGGGCTGCAGTTGGGCCATGCAAGTTCAGAGAAAGGAGGGAAAAAAGGAGGATGTGGTTGGAGAATAAACACTTGGGTTGGACTAGAAGGTCTTTTGGTGACAGCAACAAAAAGGTGCATGAACAGGTGACATGGGCTTCAAGAGAATTCCAAGGGTATGAAAGCAGCAACAACGACCACACAGGTGAGGGATAGTCACAGTAAAGGGCAGAATTTTAAGTTTCTTTCTTTTCTAGGTAAAAGTAAAAGTTGGGAATTCTATAGTGGCAACAACAACCAAAAAAAAAAAAAAAAGAAGAAAGAAAAAGAAAGAAAGAAAGAAAGAAAGAAAGAAAGAAAGAAAGAAAGAAAGAAGAAAGAAAAGGGGAAAGAAGGTGTAGATATGGTGGGTTTACGGATCCATGATAGCCACAAGTCTGTGGCCACTGATCAAGTCCAACTTCCTCATTTTTGAGGTTAGGGAACACAACAGCAGTTAAGCTAGGACTCTGATCCCTGCTTTCCAGGCACCAAGCCTGTGCCTGTTGCTAATTAGTGTGTAGACTGACTATAAAAGTTAATTTGGGTTAGAAGGTGACTTTGCCCAGCCCCACCTGCTACTGGGCTTCTGGAAAACAAAAACAAACAAAAAAAACTCCCCAATTGGGGAAGTCACAGCTAGGCAAGTCACAGTGCCAAGATCTAACAGTCTATCTGGCTGCCCTCTCCACCTGACCTCCCCAAAGTTTTATGCCTTACCTGGGCACTTGAAGTCCTTTCTGTTTTAGCTCTAACTTCCCTTGGCTTCCTCTGCTATCCTGATGGCACTCTACAGTCAAAATGAGCTACTCAGGGAGCCTACACTCAAAAACGTTTGCCTTACGTGTTTCTCCCTCTGGGCCTGTGCCCATGATGCTCGCTCTACATCTTGGGTCAGTGTCTCTTGTTGAAATCTTTCCAATATATTTCCAAGCAGGGGTAGCAAACTTAAATGCCTTGTTAGTAGTAGCAAGCTTCTACATCGCTAAGCTAGAATGGATGCAGTACAACAGCTCTGAACCCCCTGGACACTAGATCGTAGATCAAACACTCATTCCTCTCCATCTCTGCGTCTGTTTATGAGGCTCTAGGATCCAGGTGACCAGCTACCTGGTGAGTCAGCCACCCTCCGGAGCAGGTGCTTACCTTGGCCACCTCCCAGGCATCAACTGGCCAGCGGCGCGGCTGGCAGTTCCCCCAGTGGACGTCTCCATTCCTGTTGGTGTGGTGTTTCAAAATCTCCCGTTTCCACTCCGCGCATACCTGACACTGAGGCTGAAACTACAGGGGGCGGCGGTGAGAAGGGGCCCGGCAGGGAGGGGTGGCATCTTGGGCAAGTGAGCCCGAGGTTTTGCGGTCAGCGCCGCCCCGGGGAGGGCTCGGGAACCAGGACGGGGGCTGGGAGTAAAGCCAGGGGCTCACCTGGCGGGCCCGCGGGCTACACCGTGAGCCGCTGCGGCAGGCGGCGCGGGGGCCCAGGCTGGGGGTGGCGGCGAGCAGACCGCGATGGAAGGCGAGTACCTCGCGGGCGACGAAGCCCTGCAGGCAGCCGCGCAGCAGCAGCAGGCAGTGGCCCGCCTTCACCCAGTTCTTGTATTCGGTGCAGTTGAGGCGCGCGGCCAGCTCAGACAGCACCATGTCCCCCTCGGGCCCCGCGCCAGGGGCGAAGAGCTGGGGGCGAGGGTCGAGAGGCGGGGCCGACGGCACTGCGCAGGCGCGGGAGCCTGGGCGGTGCCGTCAGCCAGGCCCCGCCCGGAGCCCGCCCCCACGTGCAGGCCGAGGCAAGGGGGCGGAGCCTTCTGGCTTAACGGATACGCCCGCCCCATCCGTGTTGGGTGACAGCTGACGCGAGTCCTTTATGCAGTGCTCGCCCAGAGCTTGTACCTGAGTAACAGCCCGCTTGTCTGTTCCCCCAAACTGAGACCCTGCCAGTACCCGATTCGACTCCCTCTCCTGTTGTCCGTGCTCTTTTATTGTAGAGATGTGCAAGATGCTCAAGGCAGTTTTTGAATGATGTACGTTCCTTGCATTATACAATTCTATAAAGTTTACTTAGTTCCTAAGCCCAATAGGTTGGCTGTAGCAAATAAAGGCATTACTGATGTGTGACCGCTGGTGGCCTATACCACGTGTCTACCACGCACCTGCAGTGTGCCAAAGTGACACAAAGCTTAAAAACATCCGCCATTGGGCCATCTAGCTGAAGCAAACAGGACGACGCATCCCGGTTGGGTTTGTGGAGGGCTGCACTGCCCCAAGCCATATAAGGGCTTCTTCCACTATTGTCCTGAGGCATCCAGCTTAGATGATGATTTAGTAGTCTCGGTTACAATTAGTGCTTCTTACCTAAGGCAGTCTTAACTTCCAAGTAAGTGCCATGAGGATTAGAAGGCAATGGACTGTCAATCCTGTCATGACAAGAGGTTCTTTCAGTTTGGGGGCTATTTAGTGAGCTTCTTGAACTTGGAAAACTTTAAGTTGTGTGTAGTCAAAATGCTCTGGGAGAAGTGTCTATAGACAGAACCTTCCGCTGACTTCCTGGTTAAAAGCAAAGTGGCACAGTGTGTAGGGGAGCTCTAGCTCTGAATTCAAACTGCCCCCTTTTAACTGTTTGATCTTAAGCAAACAATTTTGATCTCAGCAAATTACTTCATTTCCCTGGGCCTCAGTTTACTCATCTGTAAAAGGAGGGTACTAATACCTACCCCACTGAGTTGTTGTGAGAATTAAACACACATTGAAATACTTAGGATAGTGCCTGGCAATAGTAAGCTCTCAGTAAATATTAGCTATTACTTTACATTGTTCTAAATGTGCCCTTCCACCAGTCATATTCCTGGGCAAGGTATTTGAACAAATCACTGGCCACTTGGAAAAGTGGACGCACTATATAGAAAACTGAGATCTGGTCTTCTGGGGTTGTGCAGCTCAATGCTGGCTGTGCTCTGCTTTTTTCTTAATAACCTCAATACTAAATCCACCCTAAGTAAATTTCCAATCATTTCTTTAGACATATTGTCCACTCTCATCAAACCAAATGAAAGAGGAAATTCCACAAGAAATAATGAAATATACATTAATGTTTTTCCTTTCTGCCTCTAAAGTTTCCTGAGAAGTTCTCTTAAAACTTTCTGTATATTGATTTTGTATCACGAACTTGGATAATATAAAGTAAAATATAACGGGTAGTTCTTTGAGGAAAAAAAGTCATGAAAGAAAGGAACATTTTGGGATGCCTGATGGCTTAGCGGTTGAGTGACTGCCTTCGGCCCAAGGCGTGATCCTGGAGCCCTGGGATGGAGTCCCTTATCGGGCTCCCTGCATGGAGCCTGCTTCTCGCTCCGCCTATGTCTCTGCCTCTCATTCTGAGTCTCTCATGAATAACTAAAAAAAAAAATTTTTTTAAGGAACTTTTCTGTGTAGCAATTGGATTCTTCTTGAAGTTATCAAATTAATCATGATCCAAAGAGTTACTAACAAATGATTAGTATTCTGTGGCTGAATGAGTTACTGTATGAACTTCAACACAGTTATTAGTGGTATTTAAATTAAAATCAGTTATGTTTTATTCTGCTTACACTAGCTCAGAGTTAACTTTCAAACATAAGGTTCAGCCCTGCTATTTAAAAACTGGGTATGTTCTGTTGAATTTTTCACCTTCTTCCTCACTAATTCTGAAAGTACTTCTACACCTTCCAAAATGGCATTTCAGTGAATGAAAAAAAAAAAAAAAAAAAAAAGAGATGGCAAATCAGAACTAATTTCTTCTTTCGAGATCAAACTAATGCTAAACCAGATTACTATCTAAAACATCTCCGTGCAAATTAACTAGAGAGAGTTGGTAGTTCTCTGAAACTTGTATAAATTTTATTACCAAATATACTAAAATCACACTGAAAAGACCCATCAGAGAAAATCACTATGGGCATCCTGTCCCTTTGATTGAACCTGGGTAATAAAAAGAGGCAAAAGACATGGTTTATCCTGAAACCTAAGATTTGAATTCTAGTGTTTTCAAGCTTTAATAAACTGTATATCAATTCCAAGTACCAAGCATAATATCAAAATTTGTATTCATGGGTTTATCCTTCTTAAGCAATGAAAGCAAATTCTGCTCGCTGAATCCTACCTTTTGATTTGCACGAGGCATTCAGAGAGGAGTTATAATCAGAAAAGTGTCCGCTGAATGCATCATGTTTAAAAAATACAATTAATGTTTCAAAACCACACTTAAAAGGGAGAATATCTGAGAAGTTTACTCCTTCATAAAATTTGAGACAATATCATCCTGCAGATAAAAATACATTTCTTGTATATGCACGAAGGATTTCTACATGAAAGAAAGGACTCAGCTACCAACAGAAAAGGGCTGATCCTTGATAAAGACACGTTAGAGATTGCCAAACAGATGTGATTCCCGTTGTAAGGAGAACAGAAAAACAAAGGATAAAAGATAAGTTAAAAGAAGGATAAAGTCCAGTCACCTGCTCCTGAACAGCGGCAGAGCTGGGTAAGAAGCAGGGGATAAAGGTAGAAATAAGACACTGAAGAATGGCAGAGAAGGCCTCGACTCTGACCAGAAGTGATTAGAGAATCAAGCAAAGTTGAGAACAGATATGATACAGCTGCAGTGAGATGTCTGAAACTAGAATTTGGTAGTTGATAGTTACCAGAAGTTCAAGTCATCTTAAAGTGGAATTAGAGCATCTAAAATTCACTGGAGAGCCAATATTCCAGTGACCAGATAACTCTGTATAGTATTATCATATAAAAAATGGTCCCAAATAATATTAGGTCACCAGAAGACTTTTTGCTTCTGATCACATTCTTTAAAGCTTAAAAAAGTCCCTGACTGACTGGGAGATACAGCACAGTGCTCCAAAAGAAACTCGGCTGAGATGGGTCAGCACCAGAAACTTCACTTCACCCTGGACGGCACTGAAGTTGACTTCTTCAAAGTGAGGGCGCTGTACCAGGTTTCTTCCAAGCAAAACATTTTACTGTTTTGTTGATAATGAATTAACTTGGGATTGTTTAGAACAACCCCAAGTGTGGTGGGGAAGGAAAGGGAGACAGAAGTTAAGCAAGATAAAGAAAATGTCACAGAAATTTAATGCAAGGGTGGAGCATTCAAGTTCTAGGTTTCCTAATTAATGCTGTATGCAGAAGTAACCTATAAACTATATTTGCCTAACAGAAAAGTTTCCATATCTTCAACAGATGAGAATGATTGTAGTATTTGGGACCCTTGATCAATATGAACTATTCACTGTCTCTTCTCAAAGACTGGTTCCTTCTTTTTTACCCAAATCCTACACTGAAAGACAACTACGGTGCTAAATATTCACCATCAGTCAAGTTAGGAATAGCTGAAGAAAATAAATTAAACTTGAAACAAAGAAGTAGAGGTTTCTGGTCAAATTTCAGACATGTATCATTAGAAATTAATTATTGGCCCCACCAGCTGAAAGATAAAGGAGGCCAGGAGAAGTCTATAAAGCTGATATACACACAAGTGAGTGTCACTGTTTTGTTTTGTTTTTTAACCTAGTTTTATTAAATATTGCTTCTTTGGGATGTGTTTATAACAACTCCCAGAACATTTTCATGTAAGGACTCAAAGCGGGCATATTAAAATACAGCTTCAATATAAAGTTTATCACAGTTTTACAGTATTCAAAAATGACAGACCTGCCTTAAAAAACAAAAACCAAAAAAAGGACTATTACACCCAAAACATAAGAAAACAATTAAATAAACAAGTTTGGCATTTCCATAACTTTATAGTATAAAACAGAATATTAAATCTATTACTGGCAAGCGGACACCAATGTTTTACCTAGTTTGAAATGTGTCCCATTTAAACACACTATACAAGTTCACTATACAAAAGATTGATGGTCTTTTTGATGAAAGAAGTGCACCCTGAAAATTTTTGCCAGTTTAGAATATTTTAGCTCTTAAAGTCAAAAAAGTCCTTTTTTAAACTGAAGGCTAAATTCAGATTTTTTTTTTGTTTTTTTATTTTTTTGTTTTTTTGCTGTTTTGTCTCATTTGTCAGCCTTCCTGGTTTAAAAACAATAGTGTCTATGGACGCCCACCAGGGGGCAGTGTAAGATTAGCCATTAAATCACGAACAGCTGCAAATATTGTGCATTCACCTGCAACAGAGAAAAATGGTCATTAGCTATTCGCAATACAGGAAAGATGATGTCAACACACCGGTGGGGGTAGGGATAATTAAATCTAAAATCAGCAAGAACTTCAAGGGTCAAAATAAAAGTATAAATTTTAACTGCACAGGTTATAGGGAATTATTAAGCTTTGTTGCTAAGTATCAAATGATACTTGATTCAGGTTTTGTTTTTCTTCTCATGGGGAAATTCTGGGTAAGTTCCAGTTGGGTTTGGATTTAGGAAGATAGGCCTCAAGTTTCTCTGTAGAAACACTGGAGCATTGGATAAACCTTTAAATTTGGGTTTCAAGGCTACTGACTGCATTTGAATCTAATGAAAATATCTAGTTTAGATTTATGCATCAGTTACAACATCAATGATGTCCTTCTAATGTTGCTTTAAAGGCTGGATAAAAATGTCTGTGACCGCACTGTGCAATAGAACTTTTTGTGCTGATGGAAATATTCTATATGTGCACTGTGGCTCCTGAGTACCTGCAATAGCTTGTGTGACTGAGGAATTCAATTTTAAAATTTTAGTTAATTTTAACTAGCTTGAATTTAAATAGCCACACGTGGCTAGTGACAGTTATATTGGACAGTGCTGTTCTATGACATATACTGGAGTTTTCTCAAATTTAAAGGAAAAGATCAACTTCTGGAGTTCAACATTAATATCAATTAATAAAAAGAAAACTAATTTTTCTTAAAAGCACTTCACTGGGAGGGGAGGAAGTGATGGGTTGCGGGGGAGGGAGGCTGAAGTATGGTACAACAACAATCCAAAAACAAGACTTGTTTGGGGCAGGTGGGGGGGGGAGGTTGTGGGGGAGGCTCATAACTCATCCTTTCAATGTCCCCTTTGCTCAAAGAAACCAAAGACCCTGCCTCTTACTTCTTGTGAACATTACACATACTTAAATATAATAAACCCAAACCAGCTGTAAAGAATATAAACCAAAAGCTGAGTCCCTTTCCTGGTGCATGGCGTAATGCTACAGTGGCTGCAAGTGAGAGAATTGGAGGCCTCAACTGAATAATGGCCTTTTGGCAAAGGGTGGGGTGTGCAGTAACCCTGTGCAAGTTACTGCAAGCTTCCCTCCAACTGGTACAGAAAAAAAAAGAAACCCCAGTCTTGCCCAGTCTAAGGTAGATACAAAAAAGACTGAAAAAGAAAAGAAAAAAAAAACATTCCTAAAGCATCCCAATAATTTCTCAAATAAAAGGAAAAGTTACATCTTTTTTCCTTTTTAAAAACACATTTTCATTATTGATACGTAGAAAAACTTATTTGATCCCAAGAGGATCAACACATTCTTTTAATTGTAAATTCCACAAGACATAATAATGATAATCATCTGCTTGTGAAGGAATGGCCTTATCATCAAAGTTCTACCGAACTGCTACTCTGAAAATTCTTCAGCTTTGAACTTTGATTCTTAAGGACCTATTTTTAGCTGAAAGAAGAGATAAGTCAAAAGATGGAAGCAGAAAATTTTAAGAAGTGGAAGAAGTATCACAACAAAAGAAGCATACTCTTCTCTACTGCCCAGTGCAATCCTTGTAAACTCTATGTGAGTGAAAACTTGCCTATGTATATACAATATGGAGAAATAAATAGCTGAAAGTGTAATTTCTCCCATGATTCCTGTTTCTGGTAAAGTTTTAACACTGTGGTACCTAAATAATGTTTCAGAGAACAACTTTCCCTCATTTATAAACATAACTCTGTTGTCATGCGATTCTAAACAGAAAGCTACAGAGGACTTCCTTAACATCAGAAATAAGCAAATTTTAATTCAAATTTAATTTCCTTAAAAACAGCAACAGGCAAAATGGTAGAAAAGTTCTCCTTGCTGAACTTTAGGTTTTTGACCAGTTAGCACTGCTGGGAATCGTGCTGTTACGTGTAGGCTACCACAGTATGGAAGGGACCTTGTTTACCTGCCAGAAACATTCAGGGTTCCTTGAAAATGTTGTTTGAGAGCTTCATTGTGCACTTGGTGAAAAGGTTCACTTGCACCCGCCTGACACTTATATAAGAAGCCCAAAAAAGCAGTGATGCCATTTGTATCAGCTTTTATTCTTCACAAAACATTTAGAAGATACAGAACTTTGAATGATAATATTCTATTCATGATTGAACCATGAAATATGAGAAACCAACATGCATTTCAACTGGTGACATACAGAGTGGCAGGTATCAATGGGAGGGCAGGAATTCACAGCCATGAAAAAGTCTATCATCCTAACCTAGGGCTCTGTGGCAATGTGTGCTATAAATACAAGCTTCTGGCATTAGCAACTGGGTCAGTCCTGATAGTGAAATCACTAACAAAAATGAGGTCCAGGCAGCAGAGACATGGACAAAAATGAAGAACCAGTGAGAAAGGAAGAAAGCGACAGGCAGACATTAAGAGGGCCACAGCAATCAGTGCTCTATTACTAGAATTGGGGATGAGGCAGGTAAGGAGGGAGCAGAGGGAAGGAGGAGGAATCTCTCAAAAAAACTTTTATAACATATATGCAATAAAATATCATCTACTGGTCATGTACCTTGTCGTGGTGGGTTCATCTCTGCAAACCTCTTCAGAATGTTGCTGACCATCATGGGAGCAGCAACAGAAGAGTTCTGCTGTCTGGGAATGTCTGCCTGTTGGGTTGTACCTGAAGCCATGTCATAAATGATCGGAACTATAATACTAACAGGTTCTTGGGGAGGGACCGATGTTTTCTGAGTTAGCTGAAGCTGAAGACACACAACACATACAAAGAGAATAAAAACGTAGTAAGAAAATAAAACATTTGCCTAAATTTATCAAAGGTGCTATTATTTACTCTATCAGATTAAGATACCTCAGGCAAAAGAAAACTAAAGATGACAAAAGGGACAACTGAATATTATGGTTAAGATGCAAGTGTGCCAAACAATTGCTTAGAGTTCAATACATTTCTGTTATTACTGAAGGGACGGGGAGTACATCATGTCTACACTGACAATTGAGGATCTGAGCCTGTGTTTGGCAGTGACAGTTAACTCTGCAGTAATCTAAAAGTTGTCCTATTATCCTCACATGGCTTTTTCCTCGGGGGCTCTGTACATGCGACAGCACACGCATGCACACACACACACACACACACTCTGTCTCACACATGTGCTGGGAGTACTTACAAAAAATAGCATTTTGGATTTCAGCACCACAGCAGGTGTCCCAGGGGGTGCAATTGGAGGCGCACTGGGAGGGATCGTCAGGCAAAACTGGACGTTCCATTTTAGTTGTGTTGCCTGGTCAGGAAACTGTTTTTGAAATCATGATAAAGTCATGTGAACATTTAAAATTACATCCTAGTAGAGGAGTCTGAAAGGTCAGAATTTTATTTTATACTCCATTATGTACAGAACATAAAGATTATAGCCTGCATTATTTCAAAGAAAATGCATACATGATGTTACTACATGAAAAGTCAACTCCAGACCTAGGTGATATGTTTCCTTCCTTTTCTCCCACTCCGTTAATTCCCAAGGCCAATGGATTCTGCTTCCTTGGTATCTCAGGCATCTGTTCCCACAGCTCTATTTTCATGGATGCCACCAAGCTCCAGGATTTGTGACTTCTCTTGTGACCCCTAATGGTCCCTTCCAGTGGCTTCCTTTCCCAGCTACTCCATCTACCACTGCCAGGGTCATTCCAAGAAGAATGTCCTAGAGCACAGTTCTAATCGACCTCACAAATGTTTAGTGACATGCAGTAACACATGCTGTTTGTTCCCTTCCCTTCCCCTGCCAGGACCAAGACCTGGCATTCAAGGCCCTTCTTAACTGGTGCCAGCCCAGACTTCCTAGGCTCATTCCCAACTCCTTCTCTAAAACCATACTTGTCAAATTGTGTTAATAATTTTAAACTGTATTCTCTGGTGTTTTTTGTTTTGTTTTTTAAAGATTTATTTATTTTAGAGTGTGTGTGTGTGTGCGCGCGTGCGCGCGCACGCATGCAAGCTGGGAGGAGGGTAGAGGGAGAGAGAGAGAATCCTGAAGCAGACTCCCCGCTGAGTGCAGAACTGGACTAAGGGCTCCATTCCAGGACCCGGAGATCAAAATCAAGGGCTGGCCATTTAACCGGCTGAACCACCCAGTCGCCCCTACTGGTACTTTTTTTTTTTTTTTTCTTTTCAGCCACATGAATACCTATTCCTTCAAAAACTCAAATGTGTATCTTTTTGATACAAATAATGTTTCCTATAGGCTACCAGAGCAGAAGCCAAATGTTGACTATTAGCAAAGGAACATTCCTGTCCCGATACTAATAGTAAAACACCAACTGGTAAAAGGAGTAAGGTATTTGGAATTACCCAAAACAATACTAGAAACATTTGAAAGTTCTGTAAGCTTGGAAAAATATAATCAGCTGTCACCTGAATTCCATTTATAGAACTGTATATTTTCACAGGAAAGAAGAGGGATTAATCTCTTCCAGAGAAGAAATTTTTAACAAATGATATTAGGGCAATTTGGGGCATCTGAAAAAGCTAGATCCATACCTCACATTTGACAACAAGGTATATTTTAAATGGATCAAAAACCTAAAGAAGTAATTTATAAAATGAATCTACAACAGTATTAAAAGAAGCCACAGGAGCATCATTTCAGTATCCGAGAGCAGGAAGAGTGAATTAAATATATTTGTTTTAAGAGGTAAGCCACTGGTAACTTGGGTTGTCTGTAGGGAGGGAGACTAGACAGCTAGACAGGGATATGTGGGAAATTTCCCCCTGTATCACATCTTGATCTAAATTCAAAAATTAAAAGAGGGCTGTGTTACCTATTCAAAGATAAATAAAATCTTAAAAATTAAGAAAAGTAGGAGAAAAACAGAAGGTACATATAAATAGGTGGAAACCAATAAATACTGCTCCCACCCACTCCAACCTCCACAGACAGACCTTGCTTTACATAGAAGTATGCATTTCTCTGTAACTTACCAGCTCTAGCTTCATAATATGCACACAGTCCCTGAGGATGTGTGTAGGAGCTCCTAACAGCTTGGTGAAGGCTATTAAAGTGTTGGCTTTAAATGGCGGTCCTGCAACCTATAGGGATGAATAAAGCAAGTTACTCTGCATTCTACTTTGACTCTTCCCTTTTGTCGATTGTACAAGCATACTTTGGAGATGTGAGTTCAATTCCAGACCACCGCAGTAAAGCAAGTATTGCAATAAAGCAAGTCAAATGAGTTTTCTGGTTCCCCAGTACATATAAAAGTTACGTTTATACCATCCTGTAGTCTATTAAGTGTGCAATGGTGTTATGTCTTAAAAAAAAAAAAAAAGAACCTATCTTAAAAAATACTTCATTGCTAAAAAATGCTATCACTTGAGCTTTCAGTGAGTCACAATCATTGATCACCATAAGAAATAATGGGAGAGTTTGAAATATTGCGAGAAGTATCAAAATGTGACAAAGAGACAGGAAGGAAGTGAGCAAATGCTGTTGGGAAAATGGCCCTGACACACTGGCTCCATGCAGGACTGCCACAAACTTTCAATTTGTAAAAAACATTCAGTATCTACGAAGCACAAGAAAGCAAAGTGCAATAAAACAAGGTATGCCTGTATTAAAACTATGCATTAAGAAACACATACTCTTGTTTCAAAGAATTTCTCCAAAACTTGAAGTTCATCAGGTTTCCACTGTCCTGCATTTTCAGGTGTCACTTTTAGCTGAAGTGTTTGATTGGTTTTGGGACTAAGGGCTACTCTGCATTTCAGCGCATCAGTTTTAAACATGATCACTCCAGGTTCATTGGAATTTATCAGCTGCAGCTGCAAAACATGAAGGATGCACGGAGTTAAAATGTAAGACAAAGAGAAAATGAAAGTGTTGCTGAGAGAACTGTTTCAAAGGGAAAACAACTCAGCTGATAACTGTTCCCAAACAAAAATATCTAGGCACTGAGCACCATCAATTGCTAACATCCCAAAGGAACTACACATTAGGGGTCTCTCAATGGAAGAATAGAACAAAATCTATGGAATATCCTCATGAAACAACAACAAAACTTGAGCTGGAATTTGGTAGTTAGATCCGCAGGGTGGACCAATACAGAAATGTGAGGGTCAAAAGAACATGTTCAGGAATTCCAAAGGGAGGCAATCAGCAAAATCCAGACTGAGAAATTCGAGAAGACAAAGGATATGGTTTCTTCAACAAACAAATAAAATGTAGAAGAGATGGAGAGGGAGCCTACAGTTTAAAAGGGACTTAAAGACTTGTTTGGGTTCTACTGTAGACTGTAAAAACTGTAACAACTTGGGTAATCTGGACACCAACTAGCTATCTGATGATAAAGAAATGGTCTTTATGGATGAAACAACGTCTGAGATTTGCTGTCAAACCATCTGGAAGAAGCTATAGAGAAAACTATTGACAGGGGTTCACTGTTGAGGGTAGGTGATAAGAACATAGAAGTTCATACTCTTATACTATTATACTCTCAACTTTTAAGTATAAAATTTTCCATGAGAATTTTTTTTTTTTTAATGGCACAGTAGAAGAATAAAGAATACCATTATAAAATGTTGGATCTGGACTGGGACCTTATATTGGCCCAGCAGCTGGCAAATTTTTCTGTAAAGTAATAGTGAATAAATATTTTAGGCTACATGGTTTGTCACAATTACTCAATGATTCCATCATAGTTGAAAGCTGCCATCAACAATAAGTAAGTCAATGGGTGCCACAATGTTCTACTAAAACTTTACTAAAAACAGGTGGTGGGTAGGACTTGCTCCCTGGGCCAGTAGTTTACTGACCTCTGCTCTAGTGTAACACGTTGATTATGCAGATGAGCAAAATGAGGTTCAAAAAGAGCTGAAAGTTTCCATGGCTCTTAAGTGGCAGAGTGAGGATAGACCACAGGTCTCATAATCATCATTTTTTAAAATGCTAACTATTTAACTTATGTTAAAACCTCTGTAATTTTCAAATCTGTATATAAAGGTTGCAAAATAGCTTGGTGCCATCCATGGAGTGGGTATTTTAAACATTCACCATTCTACCTCATTAACACATACATATATCAAGAGTTATACATAACTAATATATACTGAGCGATACCAAGATATTACGCTAAGGGCTTTATGTGAAATACCTCCAACTACCACAATTGCTAGGAGTTATATAAATACTATTATCTACCCTTATTGAAAGGTAAAGGTTGTACTAGCCTAAGGTTGTACTAGCAGGTAGCATGGCCTGGGTACAAACCCAGACAGTTGGGACTCCAGAACTGGTAGTAACAACTCTGCACTATCTCCTGAGGGTATCATCATCGGACACAAGTCTTTTTCTTAATCAGTTCAGTTGTTCATGTATCTAAAAAGGAGCTTTCAAGCTTGTGATCATAAATAAGTTGATTTCAATGGAGAATCTGATTCAAAGTCCGCCTGCCTGCAAGAGATTCCAGAAGGCCAATAGTTGCTTGTATGCTACTCTCCGCAAAGGCTGATCCAGGGTCCATTCGTCCAATGGCACTATGGGGACCCCGTGGGACCTATCTACGGATCCCTAATGTCAGCCATAGCACAGCAAACTATAAAATGCAGGAGCATGTTAACAGAAGAATGAAAAAGAAAAATGTGGAGTCCATTTTTAATGCTAGAGCAGGGTGGAAAGCAGTTTCAACAAGCTAACAGAAGTGAGGGAACATCATCTTAGTTCAGATGTCACTCCGTGGGCCAACGTAGCACCCACCTCCAACAATCACCACCAAGGAGTTCACTAGTACCCATACCGTTTCTTGTTGAATGATTCTTTGAAGGTGCCGTCTCATGATGACCGATCCAAGGAATCTCTCAAGCGGAGAACAAAGGTAACTACCTGCCAGGCCAGGTACAAGGCCTGGTGTTGGAGAGGGCAGCAGTAAAATGTTCAAGGCACTATGTGTGAGGATGGTAGGTATGGAGGCTGCCCAGGAGCGCTGAGGTAGTTTACGAGGTGGAGGCATGTTTGTTGGCAAAGTTTGGGAACCTTTTGGGAAGGAAAACATGTCATTTCATTTACAAAAACACACGGTTCCATTGTTCTGTTTTGCTTTTATTATAAATCTTTGATATTCTAAAGCAATCCATACTGTTTTCGTTACTCCTTGTGGTGTAACAATCATGTTAGCTTCCTGTCAGCAAAATGGCCAGTTATTCTCCCTGTAGCTAGGTCCCTTGCAAAGTGATTTTATAGCAAGCCCTTTGAGGGGCAGAGTCTATTTCTTGACCCGGACTCTGGGCTGGCCTTGTGACTTACTGTGACTGAAAGGATGCAGTGGAAATGATGTGATGCCAACTACAAACTAGGATTTCGCTCATGTTCTTGAAACCCCATCCAGCCACCAAATGAACAAGGCTGTGATCAAGTATGAGACCACATGGAGCAGAGGAAGCCATGCTGGCTGGGGCCATTTTAGACCAGCCAGGCCCCAGCCCATGTGGGAGCTGACCACAGACACGTGAGTAGCAAAGCAGAGCCTGGAAAACGAACATTATGTCTGCTATTTTCTCCTGTGTTAATTTACACAACCTTGTCAGTTAACTTTAGGTGTCCTTTCAAGGTCTAGTTTTGCAGCTAAGTTAGTAGGCATAACAGAGGCACTGGGACTCACCTCAAAAGATTTCTGGAGACATTTCCCTTTCTTACATTTTGCTTGACTATGCAAATTAACTATTGTTAACCAATTTGCTAAAGGGCTAAAAGTTTAAGTTATGAAGTATCCCCATTTAATAAGTAGGTCACAACTTTCCAATGTGAGGATGAGAAAAAAATAGGTCATTTGGAGGTTAGGCTAAAATGAACACTAAAGTGATGGTGATGCTCACTTGTTCCAGCTCGAGGGGAATGAGAAGCATCTGGAACTGGAGAATGTAGTGATGGATTGGCTGGTGACATTCCAGGCATGCGTGTCGCTGGTGAGGGGCCAGACACTTGAGGAGACCCTGGCCAGTTCCCAGCTCGTCCGCTTGGTGACACCATAGTGTATGGAGAACTAGGGTCTAGGGTTCCTGTAAACAAGTAAACAGATGGTCTTCAAAACCTGTATTTTAACAACTGAAAAGTACTTGGCAGTGCTGAAATGCTCGACCCTTTACAAGGTGATCATTTTTTCTTTTGCTATTTCATGGAAGTATGATGCTTAACATGGCACATCTGAATCTCTCTATTTTGTGTAGTTTATGTACTTTTATACATGATACAACATTAGAAAGGATAAAATTTACCTTCACACAAGCTTCAACATGTGCAACATGTAACAATCTACTTTATACCATGCAACAACCTACTACTTTCAAAACCTATTTGCAAATATCTTTGAAAATGTCAAGGAAAAAAAACTCAAAGCTCATTTAAGGGCCAGAAATCTTGTATTTTTCAAGTAACCCTGACAAATTGTTTTTCATTCTATTCAAGGCTGAGGAGAGGGAAATTTTTCCCTTTTCTTTCTGAGAAACGAACCAAGAATCAAGTTTTGAAAGCAGCAAATTACTGAACAATTTGATATTTAAATTTCATCCTGTAGACACCCTTAACATATTACTTATACCCCTCTGTAACCAAATGACAAACTGAGAAAATACTTTTACCATATATCACAGAGTAAACGTTCCTAACTTAGAAGTCTTATAAATTGGTAAGAAAACACACAAGAACATAGAGGCAGGGATAAAATAAGAAATACCAAAGACTTGTGAAAGAAAAAAGGTTTAACATAATTAATAATCAAGAAATGCACATCTTAACCAATAAGATACCGTTTTTCACCAATCAAATGACAAAGATTTCTGAAAGTCATAATACCCTGTGTTGGCAATGATTAAGGAAAATAGACATCCTTGTTTGATGCTAAAGGAAATTGGTATAGCCTTTCAGGTGAGCAATTTGCAATGTGTTTCAAAAGCTTTAGAATTTCTCAAACCCTTTGAGGCAGCAATTCCACGTCTAGGAACTTACCTAAGGGAATAATCATGTGAGCAGAGATGATACCATTTTTAGTTGTAAAAAAAATGGAAACATTCTAAACATATAATAAGGAGGGCAATTAAATTATGGTATGTCAAGACAAGGGAATACTATGAAGCCATCTAGTATGATGATGTAGAGTTTTTACTGACAGAAATGTTCCTACAATATTAATACTAGAGAGTAAAATCACAGATGCTACACAGCTGTAAAAACTGAGCAAGTTCTTTATGTTGTGATTTGGCACAGCATTCAGGAAAAATAGATGAAAAAAGTAAGGCACTGAAGTATGCTGTCACGTGTGTGAAAGGGCAGAGAACACTTACAGTATCTGCTTGTCTATACATACATCATCTCTGTAAGAACACTGAATGCCTCTAGGAAGAGGAACTAGGTGGTTGGTGGCACAGAAACACTTCACTGGCTACCTCTTCTATTTTTTATTCGAACCAATTCAAAATAGAATTTTTTAGTTAGAAAGTTAAAAATTCAAGTCTCAAAACAATACATATGGTACAGTCCCAATTGTGGGGGGTGGGGTATTTGAACGGATAGACAAGCAGACAGGTGGAGAGCAGCAGAGAAGCGAGCAGGCAGGCAAGCATGGGGTGCGTGATGGGAAGTGCAAGGCAGAGTGGGGGAGGGGGGAGGAGTCCAAAGTAGATGGACTAACTGGTAGATCTAGAGATGGTGGGATCAGGACAAATTCATTTTCTTTTGTGATTTCCCCAACGAACAATGTGCTAAGTTTGCAATAAGAAAATAACTTACTTAACAAAAAACTACTTTCAAGTCAAATTCTTATGCTAATCGCGATTTCCACGTATGGACTCACCATGTGGACTAGCAAAACTGGCCCCTGGTCCTATTGAGATTCCATGCGAGGATGGGGGAGGAGTTGGAACAAATGACGCTGGTGAAGGGGCTCTCAAAGCCCCACTGGGGGAGCTGGCAGCATGCAGATTTCCTAATAAAGGAAAATAATTATAGATGATCTTCGCAGGACACATACTATGTCCTGGCCAAGGACCTCAAGTTAAGACTCTCTCTACAAATTAAAGAAATAAGCAGTAAAGCTCCCTTAAATAGCACAAAGAAAATCTGGAATGATTTTGTTACTGAAAAAGAGAGAGATCAATTCCATGGGGCCCAAATTCTAGCTCTTATATTGACTGAGCTTAAAAAAAAAAAAAAAACAAAACCCAGTGTACTTTTTTATTCACTCATTCACTCTTTCAGCAAGTGGGCATGAACGTTCATTTCATGCCAAGCATTGCTGTAGGCACTGGGGATGTAGCAGTTGCCAAGAGACAAAAATTACTGCCCTCGTGGAACTTCTATTCTAGTAGAACGAGAAAGACAACAAATGTGTATCAGGTAGTGTAAGTGCTATGGAGAAAACCAGGGCAAGGAAAGGGCGCAGTATCATGTAATGGTGGAGGTGGGTGCTGTTCTTTCTGTAAAGCAACACAAGAAGACCACTCTAAGGGGTCACATGGGTAAGTGAAGGGTAAGGTGGGCAGATACCCAGGGGGTAAGATATTCCAGGCAAAAAAAAGAGTTAGTGCAAAGGCCCCAAAGGCAGCAGTAAAAATAACAGGTAGGGGGCCGGTATGGCTGGATCTGTGGGAGCCACGGGGAAATGGGAGATGAGGACAGAGGGTGGTGGTCGGGTTCCCTAGATCACACAGGGACGTGTAGGCCACTCCAAGGACTCAGGGTTTACCCTGAATGAGATGGGAAACCACTGCAGTTTGGAGCAAAGGAGTCATAAACTACCTTCTGTTCCAGAAGGATCACTCTATAGTCATTGTGTAAAAAAGAGACTACAGGGCAGGGGCAGGTAAACCAGTTACAGGGAACAGTAATAATCCAAATGAAGGCTAGTTAATGGCTCGGTTGAGGGTAGAGGCTGAGGGTTAGAATCTGGATAAATTCTCAGTACAGGGCAGGCAGTGTCTGGGGCTGACTCAAGTGGGTATGAGAGAAAGGAGTCCAGCAAGACTCTAACAGCTCTGGCCAGGCTGCAGGCAGAAAGAGGCTGCCATTTATGGAGATGAGGTGGAGGAGGGGGGACAGACTGGGGGGTAGGCGGGTGGGAAATGTTAGAGGAGTTAAGTCTCAGCCATTGTCTACACAAGGACATGCTGACTAGACAGCTAGAAAACACAGGACTCGAGCTCAGGGTGGAGATATTAAAAAACTGAGAGCAGTGAGCTTAAAGATGGGATTTAGCCAGAGGACTAGTCTCAACCGAGGATCAGGAAAGGGGGACCTATGCTCCTCAAACCGCGAATAAATGTTACACAGAGAAACTACATTACCATCACTTTCCTCAGTATCTATGCGTTTCAAATTCTTACTACTACCTAAGAGAATTTATTTTCTACGTTCTGTGCCTAATGGAGTGCCTTACAAGCAGTTAAGTATGTCCATCAACTTGATTAACCTTTAAGCGTCATATTTAGATATTCAGCTGTGGGTTTTGCTGTGGAGATTCAATGGATAAAGTGCTCATACATACGGCTTAGCACATAGCAAGCACTGTATACCTGTCTGCTACTATAATTATTCCAAAATAATTACTTCTGCTTCCTTTACATAAAACCTCTTTCGTATCCTAGAAACACATACGCCTTGGGTTCTATGCCCACATCTCCTGTTTTGCTCCTTGCTCTCTAGCAGCTCCTTCTCAGGCTCCTACATCTGAGAAGCAGCTCCCCGTACTCCGCAGGGGCTGAGCTCACCCACTCAACTCAGCCTTCAATGACCTTCAGTGACATGAAGTAACTTCCAAATCTTCCATCTGTGGTTCCGTCACCTCTGATGAGCAGGTAAGGGGTCATCTACCCAACAAATCTGATACCCATCTTTCTTGCTAGACTTAAGCTTTAAGAGTAGGACTGGTATCTTGCTGACTGCTAAATCCCCAGCACATGGAGCATCTGGCCCAGGGCAAGAGCTTAAGTGATACCGAAGAATTGTTTGGTTAAAAGTAAAAATTAGGTATCCTCAAGCAATTTTATAGTGCACTTCATGGGGCTGCCAACAGAGCCATTTTGTTTGGACAAGCAGGTTGTGCACTGGCCTGACAGGCAGGGCACCTTTCATATATACCCAGCTTAGGAAACTTGTTCTGTAAGGGATCGTTTAGAAGGAAAGCAGCCCCCACGACTGCATTAAGGGGTGTGGCTGGATTCCCACGAAACTACAAAAACAGTCGGTGGGCAGGACTTGGCCCATGGACCTTGGTTTGTTGGCCTCTGCCACAGATTGTGTTGTGACCAGCGCTTCTCCGAGCTGGGCTTCAAGCCTGGCTCTGGGTGACAATACCTCCACTTAATTCAAACCTTTTCAAGTGCTCCTGAATCATGAACACAGCTTTCACAACCCTGCCATAAGGAATGAATAGGAGATACCTAGCCACAGATAAGGAGTGGTCTCTGAAGGTCTAGGCTACATGTGTGGTGCGTGTGTGTGTGTGTGTCCATATCTGTTCTGGATGTCAAAGTTGAACATGACAGGAGAGGAAGTAGTATCTTACCTGGAGACTGTGTGTGCATCATAGAGGGAGACTGATTAACTGTGCTGTGGTAAGATGTAGGGGGTGAAGTAAGGGGATAAGCACCTGATGATCCCGGTTGCTTGGGAAATGGCTGCAGAGAAAAAAAGTAAACGTTGGTTAAAAAGCCACCTGCATATAGTATATATAGTACAGACAGCACATAGCATTCGGCTGGTGTTAACCTTTACACATTTCTGTGGTTATGAAACAGGAAACATGAGATACGGAAATGTGTAAATTATACATCAATAACACAAGTTTTTAAAAACTCCGACTCTCAAAATATTTATTTTATTTATTTATTTTTTTTTAATTTTTTTATTTATTTATTATAGTCACAGAGAGAGAGAGAGAGAGGCAGAGACACAGGCAGAGGGAGAAGCAGGCTCCATGCACTGGGAGCCCGACGTGGGATTCGATCCCGGGTCTCCAGGATCGCGCCCTGGGCCAAAGGCAGGCGCTAAACCGCTGCGCCACCCAGGGATCCCTCAAAATATTTAAAAAACAGCAAAAACCTCATTCCTGACCTTATATTACCATTGCTTATATACCTCAAGATGGTTTTTTTGCTTATTTTATCTACCAGATCACTGATTTTTCTCTATCATTTATCTACCATTCCACTGATTATAAGATCCTCAGCACCACCCCCATGCCCTTTACTATCTCTGAAGTCAGGGTGTATCTTTGTATCTTGCAATTCATGGCACAGCATGGTTTCACTGGCAGCTTTGTTTCTGGCAGTTTATAAAAAGTAGTGCATCTTACACTTGGTGGGGTTTTACAGGCAATCAAATATGGTAGTTCAACCTGACCTCTCCTCACCCTTACCTTCATCTCCAGCCACGAAAAACCTAGGACAACATAATCCTTCCTTGTTTCTTGTTTAAGGTACAAATCACATATAGTAAAGAACACAAATCTTAGAAAATGTCCAGTCTGATCAATTTTTACAAATGCCACAGCCACAGAGATCAAGACACTGAACAATACCACTAGTCCCCCGGAGGCCTCCCTCATATGCCTTCCAAGTCTTTATCACCTCCCCAAGGTAAGCACTATTCTGACTGCTGTCACTCAAGCTTAATTTTGTCTGTTGTCATATTTCATATAAATACTAAATGTATAGTTATTAGCATCTGGTTTCTTTTGTTCAACATTAGGTCAGCAAGATTCACCATGTTGTTACATGTAACAAGAGTTTGTTTTCTCATGTTTGTATTCTTTTTTTCCATTTTTGTAAGTATTCTAGTGTACGAATGGATCCAGTTTATTCACTCATTCTGTTGCTTGATATTTGGGTAGTTTGTACTTTTTAGATAAATATGTTTGCTATTAATATTCTTGTGTTTCTTGATACATTTCTGTAGCACATATACCTAAGAGTAGAATTTTTAAGTCAAAGCTGTGCCTAATGTTCAGATTTAGTGCTCTGGAATACCGCTGAAAGGTTGTTAGACCACTTTATGCACCCTCCAGTAGTAAAGGAGTTTCACTTGCTAATACCAAATGCTGGCAAGAATTATCAATTTTCTCCTTAAAGCCATTTTTGTGGGTACGGAGTATTATCTCACTGTGGTTTTTTTTTTTAAGATTTTATTTATTTATTCATGACAGACACACACACACACACACACACACACACACACACACACACACAGAGGCAGAGACACAGGCAGAGGGAGAAGCAGGCTCCATGCAGGGAGCCTGACGTGGGACTCAATCCCGGGTCTCCAGGATCACACCCCAGGCTGAAGGCGGCGCTAAACCGCTGGGCCACTGGGGCTGCCCTCTCACTGTGGTTTTAAGTTGTATTTCTGTGATGCCAAATGATACAGAACACCCTTTCTGTGCTTACTGGCCATTTGGAAATCCTCTTTTATGATCACATGGCTAATTACCTTACATCATTTTAAGTGCACGAATCTGAGGTTAATGCTACTTCTGGTACTGTTCACCTGCCATCACTAGAAGCCTCCTCTCCCTATGTCATTATTTTTTCTTATGGACTTTCTGGACATCTTGGGCCCACCAAGGATCTCCTTGCCTTTCAACAAAGAAGCCCTGACGCCTTAAGAACCCATTAAGTTATGTGAATGTGAAGCCATTTGGAATTTCAGCAAGACATTACCTGCTGTTGGGGTGGTGGTTGAAGCTGTGATATTAAAGAATCCATCATATCTCCTCCAATGGGAGAAGGGGGATTATCGTCCTCATTTACAGACCTTCTTCGAGCATCCTGATTGCTGTCAACAAACATATTCAGGAATGTCTATGGATATAAACAAGTAGAATTCAGATTATTTTATTTAACTTTAGTATTTTTAATCATTTAGACTATTTTAACAGAAAGAAATATACTATGCCCATCACTAAAACAGAAGTTGGATACACAGCCACTATTATGAGGACAACCTGGAAGACATATTGATAATTTTGAAGGGGGGAAACTGAGGAAACTGGTTAACCACAACAGAAACAACATCTAAGTTAAAAATCCTGTCAAGTAAAAAGTATTGTGCAAGTAACAAAGTTGAAAAAGTATACCCTGGTACCTCCTCATACTAGGTCGAAGTATTTTCTTATTAACTTCTGAACCAGAAATGCAGGGGGGAAAAAAAAGTTGTATGTTGGCCATTTAAGTAACTTAAGTGACTTGGGAAATTTCCTATTTGGTGAGAGTCCTCACTTTCTAAGCTAGAAAATATGACAGGAAAACTGAATATAGGAACTAAGCCATCTTTCCTCTTTTTTTATCTGACATGACTGAAATTTTGAACCACCAAGAGTGGGACAATCTTGTTTTATGGGATATGTCATCAAAAATTAAGCAAGGCTATGAGGGTTTGTGTCTCAAGCATTTTCTTCCTTTTAATACTCTCCACCTTTCCCATCTTCAAAAACATAGATCAAAAGCTTGTCAGGATCACTCAAAAGCTTTTAAAAGTACATCGCTTGATTTCTAATAAAAGATGATGGAGTCACAACGCACCATTTTATCTTTTCCCAATACCCCACTGAAACTCCTTAAAAAAATTTTTTTAAGCAATAAGTTACAAATACAGAAAGAATGGGAGAAGAAAAAAAATAGCAATGAATTCTGGAGGCTGCAGAGCAGATGGCTGAGTGGTAAGTGAACTATCCAATGTGAGGAAGTTGTATCCTAAAGCTGGCAGGGGGGAAAGCCAAGAAGCAAAGCTATTTCCGTCCAGATCCTCAAGACACGTAGGAACTGGCAGCAGTAGACACCTCTGGAAGTGGGGATGAAAGTGGGACTAAAAATAGGACTGGCTGGAAGTCTCTTTAAGAGACAATGAAAGCCTCCCAGAGCCTCTGTCACTCTCACTGTGTGAGGTTGACTTCTACCACTCTGGTGGAGGGTCTTTTACTAGGGGGACTCTAGCATCGATGGAAAGGAATGCCGTATTAAAAATGAAGATTATGGGGCACCTGGCTGGTTCAGTCAGAAGAGCATGCGACTCTTGATCTCGGGGTTGTGAGCTCGAGCCCCACGTTGGGTGTAGAGATTACTTTAAAAAAAAAAAAAGAAGATTAAAGTTTACATACTGAATGTTGAAAATAGTAGTTTCCTTCTCTTATTTGACTTGCCAAAAATTGGGGGCCAGATGCACACCATCTATGCAGAGACTTGAATACTCCTCACCAGCCCAATAAAAAGACTTGAATCTACGGACACTGATAGTTACCCAAGGAAATGGCCAAAGCAGACCATCCTAAAGTGAAGACCATAGTCAGCAAGTCTCACCTTCTACTAAGAGCTGCGAGTTAAGCATCACTAATATGAGAGATTAAAACAAACAAAAAAAAAGCAAAGTGGATGAAATGGAGATTCTGGAGGAAGAAAAGAGGTAAAAGAAGTTAAGATAGCCATATACAACAAAGATGTCATAAAATGAACACTGAATGAACATTTAGGAACAAAAGCGAGCTCCTGGAAGTTTTTTAAAAGATGGCAAAAAAAAATAAAATAAAAAAACAGATGAAAAGGAAAAAACAAGGAAATCTCTCAGAAACAAAGAGATAAAAACAGAAAACATAAGAAAAATCAGAGGATAAGTCCAAGATACCAAACATCAGAATAGTAGTGGTACCAGAATGAGCTAACAGAGAGAACAAAGAAGAATCAAGAAATAATACAAGGAAATCCCCAGAGCAAAAGGATTTAAGTTTACAGAGTGGAAGACTCTGCTTAGTTACATAAGGTCCAAGAACTGGAGATTAAATACCTCAATTGTTATAATGGAAATAAGAAGACAATGGAGCAATGTCTTCAAAATTCTTACAGAAAATTATTGGAATCTCAAATTCTACACCTAGCCATTCTCTCAATTAGATGAGGGTAAACTAAAGATGTTTTTAGGCAAACAAGATCTCAAATTAACCTCCCACGTACCTTATTGAGGAAACCGCGCAGAAGCTATTCTACCAAAACAACGGAGTTAAACCAAGAAAAAGACCCATGGTCCATGCCACAGGGCATGCAACACAAGAGAGAGGTCAAGGACTCTCCCTCTTCACCATCCTCCTACAGATTCCTAAATCAAACTGTGCAAAGAGTCTGGAGCACTGCCATTCCAGAATGAAGGTCAGAGGACTGTAGAAGAGATTTCTTCAAGATGAAACCAGTGAGATTTCTGATATGTAAACACTGAAGGGAGAGTTATATCTATGGGAGAGACTTTAAGGCTGAATTAGTGATTAAGTATAGAGAAAGCCAGGCAAACTAGTACATTAATAATTCTCAGGAAAATAAAATGTTGAACAAGAAAAAAGTAATCATACTAAGCTTGGCAGATAGTGTTTACATATTTATAATGAGAATACTGAACAATCATCTAACCGAAATTGCTGCATAACCATACTGCAAGGATAGGAGGAAAGAAAGAAGGTGTAATGGGAGCTGCCTGGGAGGAAGAGGCATTAAGAATTAAGAAAAGAATTAAACCATGATCTTCCACTGCAAGGATGAGATAATGCCCTCGACTAAGAAGTCCACAAATAGCAATGTAAGCATGTTATTTAGAAACAGGGATGTAAATACCAAGAGAATCACCATATAAGAGCTGAAAACAGAGCAGGAAAATGGCAAGAGTGGGCTGCAAGCAACTAATTTTCCAAACAAGTCTTTGTAACTATTTGACTCTAAACAATTGAGCTATTATACAAGAATCTGCAGGGATTGTGGCCCAGGACCCTACATTTTAAAAAAATCTCATGGTTGAACTGATGAATCAAACTTTCTCAATAATCAATGAGAAAGACATTGTTGAAGTTCCTTAAAGTTCCAACTAGCAAACAGGACTCTCTTCAGTATCTTCCTTCCACCTTATTCATTACAAGGAGAGGAGATTTTATCATCTCATGCACGTAGGCACAGCGCTTTAGAACTTCTCGCTCCTTTGGAAGGACGCTGCAGAGGTGATAAACTAACACAGCTGTATAAAATAGGAATTTGTTCTTTGCCCCATTATTTTCCCCTTAAAAGAATTTGGAAATATTTATGTTTACTCGTGCTATAATATTAAAGTCGGTTACCTTTAGTCCGGGTGCAGGATAAAAACCTTCCACTAACTTGCTATTATCAAAAAGACTATAGGCACCATCTCGTATCGCCACCACTCCTCGGCTCCGGCAGTAAATATCAATGCAGTACATGTTCCTGAAGGCCAGTCTAATGTGGGTGGACGATTGGGGCAGGATGGAGAAGCACTGGTAAGCAGTGTTGGTTCTCTGGGTCAAGCCCAACATCGGCACGGTGGGGAGTTTGTTGATGGCATTTAACGGAGCCTGAGTATCAAAGAGTACCTAAAAGGAACACACACAGTAAGGGTAGCAAGTTTCTGCACAAATGCTGAAGCCTCAGAATCTTCCATGTCTAATGGTCATGAATGAGCCTAGGTCTTCCTGGCACAACCCATATGACTTTCCCTTGAAGAGAATGCAATGTACACTGCTGCATCCTCTTTGAATCAAAGAAAATTCCCCAAGAATGCAAGATATAAAGGATAAAAATATGCACCCTTGTCAATGAAGACAAGTTAAGCCCACATGATTTTTAGAGTTTTACATGGTACACTAACACTGACAGAGGCTTATGTTTACACAGATAATAAGCTTAATTACCTGTAATAACTGAACCACATTTGGGGTTTTGTTGAACATTTCTTGAAGCTGATGGAGAATGGTATTGTGACAGTTACTGCAACCTGAGTTTGGGCCAACAGTTCCCAAAGAAATGTGAAATTTCTGATGTATGGAATTCCACTGGATGCTAATCTAAATCAAAGAAATTACAGGTTTCAGAAACTGAGAAAGTAACAGATCCAAGTAAAGAAAAAACAATGTTTAAACAGTAAGGCAGAATGCCAAAGATCTACATGAGGTCTTTTTGGAAAGCCAGTCATAAGACTGGGTTCTATAAACTCCAGAAGTACTGTTACTATGGACAATTACATTCCCGGAGTAGGTGCATATTAGCCCACCCCCACTAAGTAAAACAGAAAGAGGAGGTGTTAAAAGACCAAATCTGGATTAAGCTTTGTTTGAAAATTATCACTGGTGGTTCTTATTTTTCCTTTTTTTTTGTAGGACTGAAGAAAAGTCACCCTCTAGGTGAGTGCTGTCATAAAGGGAAAGGAAGTCATTTCTAACACAGATGCTTTCAGTTTATAGATTTTAAAACACTCAAGTAATTTCTCATATTACTTGAAGTGGAAGAGTCCAGAAAGAAGCCAAATGGCTGAATTTTTATGCTAAATTTCTAGGACTTTACATATGGGTGGGAAGAAAATGAGGAAACCGAGATTACAGGGAATACCTCCCAAGATTGAGACATGATCAAAAAATGTTAATAATCATAACATGACCAAAAACATAGACATACAGTAATGTTCAAAGCCATTCATAATCTTCATTATAGTAATCACGTTGCTAACCAGGTTTGAAATTGGTGAAGAAAAAATACAAAAACCAAAAATACATTACCTTGTCCAAAGCTCATTAAGATTATAATACCCCATCAAAGAGGGCATAATTTTTGCTTTCAATTTTAAAGAGTTAAGCATTATAGTATACTAGTCTACAGTATTTATATCATCAAAGTTTTTAAAATTTACTTTTAGCCCTAATTTTTACTTGAGTCCTCAATTATTTCAAGGCAGTTTTCATAACTTTTGAATTCTTGGTTGTTTTTTTTTTTAAAGGATTTATGAGAGGAACTTCAGTTTTAAGTAGTTCATAGACTTACTGAGCTTCCCTTGGTGGTTCCATAACACAAGATAAGTTTTCGGTAATTATAGACACGGACTTCTGAGAAAATATTTAGATGAGCAGGTATGTCTAAAGAGAAAGGAAGAAAAAAGGAAACTAAGGTGACACATGCAAAACTTTAAAACCCATATTTGAAGAAGCAGGCATCTGGACAGTATCATATGCCTAGCTGGAAAAATCTCTAGATACATTAATTTCGTCAAAAAAATTTTTTTAAAGTAAAGCAATGGCATAGACAGTGGGCTTCTGTATCCATTTCTACAGAAGGGGTCTAGGGCAGGAGTGGAGACTAATGAAGCAGTATAGCACAGTGGTCAAGAGGTTCCAATTCCAGCTCTACCCTTTAGTAAATAGCTGTGCAACCTTCAGCAAGTTCCGCAGTCTCTGTGACTTGTTTTCTTCATTTGTGAAATGCGGAATACTAACACCTACCTCACAGGGGGATTGTGACAATTAAATGAGTTAACACAAGCAAACTGTCTGCTACATTGTACAGCCCATAGTAGACTCTCAATAAATACTATTATTGTAATACGGTAGAACTCGGAGTAAAATTTTCTGGGTATGTAAGAAAGTTAACAGTGGTTGTCTCTGGGGGAAAGCCTGAGGTAGAAGGGAAATTTATTTTTCATTAGATAAAAGGGCGGGGGGGATGCTCCCTTCCAAAAGGAACGTTATCACATGTACCTGGTAGAGAACGTGCAAATTCCAACACACATTCATATAATCGTGCAATGCTATTCCAGTCATTAAGGAACATTTCAACCACTTTCCTACCACCAACGGGTTCAGACAACAGGTTTTCATATGTCAGATAAACATGCCGGGATGGCCCTACAGGATTAAAAAAAGAGAATTGCTATCAATACTAAAAAGAAAACCCCAGAAATATGCAAAGACAAAGTGTGTGAAGCATCTTACCTTGCTCCCTAGTAGAAGTGCCATTAAGTGGACAATTTGCAAATACTAACTCCGCCACCCAGGTGCGGTTATTTCTACCTTGCAATCGGAAAGTGCAATCGAGAAGAGAGCGATCCAGAGCTTTCTGGGTTTCTTCATTCACACCCTTACAGGGAGGAATTCTGGCGATGAAAGATAGAGCATATGAAGTGTACTTTGCATTACAGAAAGACATGAGCACAACCTACACAACAGGCAGGGTATCACATTAGGGCTTCAGTTCAAACTCCACTACTAGGTGCTTTCTGCAAAAGAAGGAAGTGATTCATAGCAATTCACAGCAATTCATAGCACTGAACCCACTTCTACTAACACCAACACAGATTAGGACCACCCGCTTTAATGAAGTGTTTGTCTGAGTGTTTTAACAAAATGTATTTATCTTCATCCTTATTCCTGTTATTAGAAACACTATGATTCTTCAAAGTGAAAAATCAAGGACATTGGCTTTCTATGAAATCTACCTAGAACATCCTCAAGGAAAAGGGGAACAGAATACTTGTAAAACCACTCTGAGAACAGAATGATACAGTGGAAAAGAACATGGGCTTTGGAGTCAGGGACCTGCATTCTAATTCTGACCCAGTCACATTTAACCTCTGAATTTCAGTCCCCCAACTACACAATGGAGAGAATTACCTCCTAGGTCACTGATTTTAAAACATGACACCATATGTGTAAAGTGCTCATGGTAGCTGATATAATGGTATTCATTCGTATATGTTAGCTCCCTTTGCAGTAAAACCAAGTCTCATTCACTGATACCAAGACAAAATCACAGGTCTATTATCTCTACTCCCCTCTTCAGTAGAGGTAACACTCATGTGATAGAGCTTTGCATGTATCAACTCATTTAACATACTGTCACTTGAATATATCACATATAGAAGAAGAATGCATTGGCTTTAATGTCATAAAATACCTACCTATCCATTTTCCTCTTGCAGCTTTATGGACTATCTTATCATAAAACATTATGAAGTCATATATTCTCATGTTTTCACAGTAATAGATGAAATAATGAGATACTTTATATTTTTTAATTACACATTATCCTTTAACTCATAGGGAAGATGGGTTAATTCTCAGACTTGGTATAATGATTATCTATTATCTAAGTCAACAACAATGGGAAATATGGAATCTTGATTCAGGCCTCTTATTCAGAAACACCTAGAATAGGGTTTCTCAATCTTGGCAATATTGACATTTTAGGCTAGATAATTCTCTGTTGTGTGTAGCCTTGGCCTCTCCCTACCAGATGACAGTAATACCTCCTACCCACTCTTCTCAGTTAATGATCACCAAAAATCTCTCCAAACATTACCCAATGTCCCCTGGAGGGCAAATTGACAACCACTTGCCTAGAATAAACAATTTAAGAGCAAAAAAAAGAGCCAGAGGTTGCAGATGATTAAAAAAATTTGGAGGCTTAAGAAAACAGCTACACAGGTTGCATAAAAATAGAATTAACATAGTACCAAAATTTTCTTAATTAAAAATTCTACCATAGCTCCTCTTATTATTTTTATTATTTTTTTATTTTTTAAAGATTTTATTTATTTATTCATGACAGACACAGAGAGAGAGAGGCAGAAACACAGGCAGAGGGAGAAGCAGGCTCCATGCAGGGAGCCCGACATGGGACCCGACCCCGGGGTCTCCAGGATCAGGCCCTGGGCTGAAGGCAGCGCTAAAAGCTGAGCCACCGGGGCTGCCCCATAGCTCCTCTTGAATGTATAGTTTTGTTTTGAACATTTCAGAAGTTAATCTTTTGATTAACTTGTAACCAAAAGTTGATTAACCAGGGGTGCCTGGATGGCTCAGTTGGTTAAACGTCTGCCTTCAGCTCAGGTCATGGTCCCAAGGCCCTGAGATAGAGCTCCACATCGGGCTCATTGCTTGGTGGGAAGTCTGTTTCTCCCTCTGCTTGTGCGCACATGCTCTAATAAATAAAATCTTTAAAAAAAGCTAATCTTTCATACTTATTTTTTTTAATTTTTTATTTTAATTTTTATTTATTTATGATAGTCACAGAGAGAGAAATAGAGAGAGGCAGAGACATAGGCAGAGGGAGAAGCAGGCTCCATGCACAGGGAGCCCGATGTGGGATTCGATCCCGGGTCTCCAGGATCGCGCCCTGGGCCAAAGGCAGGCGCCAAACCGCTGCGCCACCCAGGGATCCCTCATACTTATTTTTTATCACTCACTACAAGATTTTGCCCAATGTTATTTGGGGTAATTACAGAAATTACATACATTGCATATATGCTTATCAATTTTGTAGGTATACTGAGAACTTTTGCCTGTCCTTACCCCTGAAAACACAACCTCAACTCATAAGAGTTATAAAACAGCCAATTTAGATAGATTTTTAATCTTGATTTAAAAAATATAAATGCAAGGACGCCTGGATGGTTCAGTGGTTGAGTGTCTGCCTTAGGCTCAGGGTGTGATCCCGGGGTCCTGGGATTGAGTCCTGCAGGGAGTCTGCTTCTCCCTCTGCCTATGTCACTGCCTCTCTCTCTATGCCTCTCATGAATAAATGAAAATTTTTTAAAAATAAAAATATAAATGTAGTAATTATCCTCCTTTCACGTAAATAGGTGTTTTGTGAAATCCATCTGGTTTGAAAATGAACACAAAGAAGCCAGAATGTTTTCAAGGAAGAAGGGTAAGACTCCTTTCAATTTATGCCGAGGGATAGCATGACCCTAACAATGCATTCTATGTCACCTTCTTTATCTGGGACACACAAGTAATTGGCTCAGCTTCAAGGAACCTGTAAACTATTTATTTCTTTTAAGGTTACAAATGTAACAGAATAAACTACAATTTTAACTTTAATCCTCCCTCACTGAGGAGGGGGAAATAAAGCTCCCCAAAAGGAAGCCTTTTGAAACAAAACTGTTACAAACTCAAAATAGTCACCAAAAATTAAGAACTGGGGAAGGTATTTCTGGGACAATGGCTTAACGTTATTTGAAAATTTCTACCAATCCAAAAAAGCTGTTTTTTGATCTAAACAGCTACACCCAACTAATTTTTCTCCTGTAATCCTGAGTATGGGAAAAAGGTAGAAACTAGGGTCTGGTCCTTTAAGGTAGATGTGGGCTAGCACTGCTCCTTTTTGGTCACCACGTGCTATCAGTTTCGTCCTGAGGGGTTCCACAAACATCAGCAACCACATTATGGAGATCACTGAACGTGCTAGTAAAGGAAGCGCAATTGTGCCTACAAGGAAAGTGAAGAGGGCTTTATAAAGGTTCCATATGCATATTCAGAAGGACTGAGTCACACAACTGATATAAGCTGAGTCACACAACGTGCAAAAATGAGTTGTGCCTATGCATTATTTGCATAAGCTACAAGAGGCAAAGAAACACAATGGACAAGATGAAAAATCCTTGTGGGTGTGGCTAGCAGACCAGCATCACTGTCCAGCAGGGTAATGTTATAGTTCGGGAGAAGGTGGGAAGTTTGCTCAAAACGAGGAACTGTGAGCAGCATGCTGCTCTTGAGACCTGTGTTATCTGTGCTGTCAGGTCAAGGCTCTTAGGAATCTATACAAGGCAACAGGCCCGTGAACTACAGCAATCAAAGGTGTTTACCATTGACACTTTCAGATACTTCAAGGAGGCCTGCTCAACAGATTCTCAAAAAGATAAGTTGAAAAAAAAAAAAAAAAAAAAAAAGATAAGTTGAATAAGAATTGAACATGTTTTTACAAAGAGCAGAAAAATGTGCTCAATTTTAAAGCTTTGAAGTATAGACTCATATTCCCATTTAGTATTAATATATCTAGGAATGAAAGCTTAAAACTTTCTAAAGAGTAAACGCATTAGAGTACTTATATGCTAATTAGACCTATGCCAGGTTTTAATTTAGTAAAATCGTGTTTAAACATTTGTTATTTACGGTTTCCTTCTTAATTTCTATACCCTATCTCCATAATGGACAGCAGGTACTAGACAAACAGATTATCTTTAATTTTCCATTTCTCTGTATATTTTCCTTTTAAGTTTTAAATAAAGAAAATAGCCAGGATGTAATAAGGACTTTTAAAAAATTATTATAATGAAGCTTAAAAAACAATAAATGCTTCCTTCTTAGGTAGGACTATATTATGGGTTCTCTCAAATTCAAGAAGGAAGAGGACTGAAATTTCTTCATAAAACTGCTGAGAACAAGATATTTTAAGACTCTTGCAAAACATGAAAAATTTAGCTATGAGACTAGAACACAAATCTTAACATTATTTATCTGCAGTTGCCAAGAAGAGTATAAAGATTAAAAAATCAAAACAAAACCCTAACTCCTATACTTTAGGCTGAGGTGATTCAAAATCAAAAGCCATTAAAAGTATACATTTTCCTATTGATTTCTATTACAAGGCTAGCTCTCTCTCTGGAGAACTTTTTGTAGAGATAACGTTTAGACAGCCAGGAAGGGAAGCTATTCTAGTTCTTCAACTCTGTCCCAAGTAAGCACCATGACACACGGGTGGAGTGCGTGCTGCTAGTCCTTCCCATCTTCCACAGAAACCAACTGTTTCCCAAGTAACAAAAATTAAAGCTCCACTGGCTCAAATTGTAAAGCAGCCATGTCTTGGCAGTCAGAGGAATTCCATAAATAAAAACTGCTTCTGCAATTTATATCAGTAAGCAACACCTAAGAGACAATACAAATGCCCACCCTCCCACACCCCCAAAACGGTTTTTTGCATCAAAAAGACTGATCTTATAAATGGCATCCTAGCTCTGCAAGTCCATCCTGGTTGCCTTACGTGACAGAGGCAATGCACTATGTTGGCTTTCCTTCTGAGCATCCTTTGCCCCTGGTCCTTGATTCATTTAGAGCCAAGACCTCTACCCATCTCCCTCTGTATACTCTTTCCTGGCAATCAATTTTAATATCCCAGCTCAATTACTATCACCTTGGTGATGACTCATACACTTCTCCTGCCCAAACCTGTTGCCTGAGCCTGAGACCCAGCCGTGCCTGGCCAAAAGAATGCACAGGCACCTCAACCCTGTGAAGCCCCTTCCAACTCACATCTTCAGTGTCCCTTATCTCACAAAACACCACCATCATCCATCGTGTGCCCAAGATAAAACCAACAGGCACCTGTGCCATTTTCTTCTCTTTCTTACCTTCAAACATCAATATCCTCGTCAACCCCTGAATATTCCACCCCCCTAAGTCCTTGCAGAACCTTCCCAGGTCTAAGCTACCAACAAGTCTGGTGTGAACCACTTCAGCAACCAGTTTCACCAGTCTTGGTCCCCTCCAATTGATCCTTGATAGGGCTTTCAAGATGAACTTTCAAAAACACCTAGCTCATGATGTCAGTTTCCCTTTAAAATTCACCTGATGGCTTCTTTGGGCCATTAGGATGAAGCCTACATTCCTTGAGGGCATTTAGAAAGCCCTCCAGGATCTGACCCCTTCCTGCTTACTGCTCCAGCCTCATCTCTCTCAACTCCTGCCACAATGACCTCCTTTCAGTTCCAGGAGGCAGAGCTCTCTTTCTCCTGCCTCCAAGCAAGAAAAACAGAAAAAGAGAAAACTGCCTGCCTCCACTTTAGCAGTTAATCCCTTCTGGCTAGAACCGCCCACTCTGTGCCTCACTGCCCACCTTCCCTCTGGCTAATTCTCCCCTCTCCTTCAGTCTGAACACAACAGGTACTTCCCTCAGGGATACCCTTTCTGGCTTCCAAACTAGCTTAAATCCTCCTGCTACATGAACCCACAGCATCCAGAAGGGCCCTAGCAGAATTCAAGCCTGATACACAGTCGCACTGAGTAAACATCCATTAAAGGAGTAAAAAGAAACGCAGAGGAAAGACGTCCTAAAATACCAAGAGTGCTGGATCTCGACTCAGCAGGTGGAAAAGCAGCCTCCCAGTCGACTCAGCAGGTGGAAAAGCAGCCTCCCCAAGACCAACACCCACAGGTTCTGAACTCTGCTTTACATGGTCTCCTGGGGGAGGGGCAGCTCTAGCACCATGGCTCTAACGTGAGGGACTGAATGAGATAGGACTGAATGAGACAGGATGGGGACTTACTTCAGTAAGCGAATTGCATGGCTGAAGCCATCACCTTCCATTTGTACTCCTTGATGGGGAATCTCCAGATTGGACAGCTGGTAAGACAAAAGCAGGTAGATAAGACCACCAATTTTACAAAGGAAACTACCTTTTCTAAGTACTAGCGTCTATTTTTGCAGCACCTGTTCTAGGGCTACTCTGTTCAAGTTACAATATATTAGGCATGCATACTGTCCTCCATTATCTGATTGCCTGGGTCTTCTATGGCAGGCTATTTATACCCACCTTGTTCCAGAAAGGTTTTAAAGCAACCCTAAGTATCTGACCGAGCCTACTCTTTAGGCCTCAGAAGGGCAAAGGTTTAAGAAAAATAACTGCCCACCAAATAGGCCATAGGAGTCCAGATTCAAAAGGAAGCCAAGTGTAGGAGGACTCCAAAACACTGTCTCTGTCCCATGGATCAGAGATCTAAATGTTCCTGGTAAGATGAAATTCAGTTATTCACATCTCAGCATAAATTACTTTAAGCAGTAAATGTGCTTGCCTTTTCCTCAATGTGGCTTTTTCACTGAGAGAAGAAAAAGCAGGCTGTTTAAGAGCTTGAGTGGGTTCAACAGAGTACTACTATACAATGTTCTTATGTGGCCCACCTGTGCAACAGGTAGAGGAGCACAGAGGAGGAGGACAGAGAAGACTATGTCTATAGGTTTTAGTCTCTGTGAGCCCTACAAAGACACAAGTTTTTTTTTGCCATTTCTAGACTGTGGGTAGAGCAGGCAGGGAGAGAGACATCACAGTGCCCCTAAATACCATGTAGCCTCCCTTCCCACCTCAAAGGTAGTAAAAATGAATGCATTCTTGTCATCAATCAACAGGGCACAATAAAAAGCCCAAGAACACAGTCAAGTAGATAGGAAGCATAGACACTGTCCATACAGTTTAGGACCTATGGCCAGTACCTGGATAAGAAGACCTTTATTAAGCTCACAATTTTAGGAGCGAGGACATCAAGAACACAAGTATCTATTTTAGGTGCCTATTTCTGGGCCTCGATTTCTCTGGGCTATTCCTGTTCTTCATAGTTTTATACTTTACTCTCTGCTTTCAGACCCTAAAGCCCTACAAAGCAAGGGTCAGCACACAACAGCTCATGGGCCAAATCCGGCTCACCACCTGTTTTTGTAAATTGTTACTGAAACATAGCCACACTCATCTGTTTAAACATCAACGATGGCTAATTCACATTACAAAAGCAGATGTGTATAGCTATAATAAGAGACCCTATGACCCACAATGCCTGAAATACTATCTGGCCCTTTATGGAAAAAGTCTGGCAATTCCTGCTCTAAAGTATGAGAGTATTCAACAAGACTATGGTCATTATTTTCTCTAAAATAATTCACTTCCACACTCCCAGAGCTCTTCTCTCTTTTTTTGTATCTTCGGTTGTTTTAGTCATACACACTTTTTTTTTTTTTAATTATCTTTTATTTTATTGTGGCAAAAGTCTCTACTTCATTCCCAATAATTTACAGAGGGAAGGAGTCTTACAAAAAGTGAAAACTTCAAAATAGAGGGAAATAATTATGGTTTTGGTGTATCCCTTCAAAGGGATGCCAATCCTTGGCCAAAGTCCTTTTCAGAAATATAAAAAATGCTCGTTTTGGGGACATCTGGGTGGCTCAGCAGTTGAGCATCTGCCTTTGACTCAGTTTGTGATCCTGGGATCTGGGGATTGAGTCCCACATCGGGCTCCTGCAGGGAGTCTGCTTCTCCCTCTATTTCTCTGCCTCTGTTTCTCATGAATAAATAAATAAAATCTTAAAAAAAAAAAAGTAGGTTCTGTTATTGCCCTTTACTATCATATTTAGAGATCATGCTGGATATCACAACTATGTATTCTTGAAAGACATTAATTCTAAATGTATTCTTTAGTCCATGTGACAAGAGTAAAAATTGGTTTAATATTCTTTGACCTGCTTCTCATAAAGGAATGAGGTCTTATTAGTGTGTAAGCAATATGTATGGCTTCACCAACTCAGAAATAAGCCACTCCTTTATCAACTAACCACCTCTAAGAGATAACACTGTACTAAGAGGTATGCAAGTAAGATGATAATACTCAAAAAATGTCCCTTTTAAATTGGTTAGACTTTACTTTCCATTTCCATAAAGAGCAGAACGCCCACAATTTGGAATCAGAAAGATGAGATAATGTTAAGTCCTGTTTTACAGATATACCATGAGATGATAGGATTTCAACCCCATCCCTCCCAAAATAAGTAAGATCACAACTATTCTGGTTCTCCTAATGGAATCCATGTAGCTTTACCAAGGCATTTTAAAAATTACTCTTTTACATAGAGTATTCAAAATTGTTTCAAAAAATTACCTCCAACCGAAGTCCTACAAATGGCATATTTGTATCACACATAGCAACAAAGTGAGCTAGAACTTTATTGAAGGCACACATTTCTCCTGATCGTTTGGTTTTCTTGGGTTCTACTGGACATGGATCATCAGACAACTAGAATTTAAGTAAAGAACACAAGTGGGTAAAGAAGTACAGGTGATGCAATTAGTTAAGAAGGTTAAACTACTGTAGAGCTCAAGGTTAACCAAAACAAATGTTATGCATTCAACAAATATTTGCTGAGCAAATATTTCGACCTAAATACTAGAAATTTAGGTAAATATTGGGTATTTAGCAAACTCTCTTGTGGAAACGGTGTATAATTATTAATTAAGAGGCATTTTCAAGAAAATGTAGAAAACTGTCATTTAAACCTTATTGCCCCCTCATCTCCTAAAACCCTAATTCTTTTTTTTTTTTTAACCCTATCTAATTCTTTCCTATATTAAAATGTTTAAAGAACCCAACAGAGTTAATACACACAAATCCTGTACTCACTTCGGTATGTGATCATACCTTGCGCTTGGGACCAGTCCTAGGCTGTTTCCCAGGTTTTGTGCGAAAAACCAATTCTTGGACGTTTTCCTTGAACTGCTGCAGCAGGAGTGCCATAACAGGGGTGTCTTCACGTTCTGCAGCATTCACAGACATGAAGTAGTACTTATATGACAGCTGTGTGGGTTTATTAGGAACCTCCAACATCTCCACAACCTAAGAAGGCCCAAATCAGAAAAAAGACTCAGAGAAATAATTAATGAGTGTCAGATATTTTCCACCTTATAGCAAGTAGAGCTCAGAATTGTAAATCTACTGTAGATGGTCTTTCTTCTTTAAATGAGGATAAATCAATCTCATGATTCTAAACGAGAAAAGCATTCTCACTAAATATATATTCTGGTCTCTAAAAAAAATAGATCAGACTAACAAAAGCAAAAACCGCTATAAACTATAGCAAATGGGACATTTGAACTATTATAGCATTAAGTGTTCTGGACTTTCATACTTTAGCTTAAAACACTATATGCTTAAGTCCAGCAGGTCTGCTAGATTTTCTAGAATGGTTTCTGCTTTAAATTGCCATTTCCCTTAACCATTAAAATATCCTAGGGGGAGCCCAGCTGGACCAGTTGGTGGAGCAGGCAAGCAACTCTTTATCTCAGGGTTGTGAGTTCAAGCCCCACATTGGGTAGACATTACTCAAAAATAAAATCTTAAAAAAAAAAAAAACCTCCTAAGAATTCCAGTTATAGCAGAGAAAAATGACAATTAACTCTCAAAATTGGAAGCATATAAAAATAAACCCTGATAAATGTGGTCACTGTGAGGATAAGGATCTCATGACCAACAATAGTAAACACTGATAGAAGAGTACTATGTGCCAGGTACTGTCCTAAGTACGTGACACATGTTAACCTCTTCAGTCCTCTTAATGAATCTAGTAAAGAAGGATTACTTTCATTTTTCTGATGAAGAAACTGAGGCACAAAATATTTAGGTTACTTGCCCAAAGTCTCAAGAGCTGAGAAGTGATGGACTCATGCTTCAACCCCAGTTTGCCTCCAGAGACCTTGCTCTTAGTCACTACCCATTTGAAACAGCTTACCTTCAGCATCTACCTAAAATTTAAGAAAAGTCCCCTAAATACTCAAGGGGGAGAAATAAATGCCATTCGACCATTATTGCTCTGCCATATGCTTTCCGTCTCTCTTCCTGCCTCCCTTCTCTCCCTCATCCCCCACCTTCCTATGCACTCTCTTCCAGGAATTCTTAGGCTAGCACCTACTACCACAATGATACACCTGAGGAAATGGAAAAATTAAAAGGAAAATGGATGTTTCACCAGAGAAGATAAAGAGATGACCAAAAAAACACATGAAAAGATATTCAATATCATCAGACATTAGGGCAGCATAAAATAAGACTACAATAAAATACCACTATACCCCTATCAGAATGGCTAAAATTTATTTTTTTCAGAGATTTTTAAATTTTTAAGTAATCTCTACGCCCAATGTGGGGTTCAAACTCACCACCCCAAGATCGAGAGTTGCATGCTCCACCAACTCAGCCAGTCAGGTGCCCCCAGAATGGCTAAAATTTAAATATTATAGTACCAAGTGGTGACAAGAATGCAGAGCATCTAGAACTCTCTTTTATTGCCATCAGAAATGCAAAATGGCCCAGCCTCTTTGGAAAACCCTTTGGCAATTTTTTATAAAGCTAAACATACACTGACATTATAATCTAACCCAACAATCCCACTCCTACTTATCTAAAAGAAGTGAAAACCTATTCACACACACACACACACACACACACACACACACACGTATACACAAATGCTTACAGCTGCTTTATTCAGAATTGCCCCAAATTGGAAGTAACCCTGATGTCCTATCACCAGAGACTGGTTAAATAAACTGTGGTACATCCTTACCATGAATACTACTCCAATTAAAGGAATGAATTATAATATACATCACAATGTGGATGAAAATCAAAGGCGTCATGCTTGCTGAGTCAAAGAAACTAGACTGATGGGCAATGTGATATAATCAGAAACAGGTAGTCAGGGGTCATCAGCTGAGAGGGGGGGGAGCATCTGATTATAAAGCAACAGTATGAGGGCATTTTGGAGGTGACATCTGTTTTGTGTTCTGCTGAGAGGGAAATTACAATAGTGTAAGCATTTATTACAACTCAGATATAAAAAGTCTAAATTTTTCCCGTATAAATTATATCTTAATAAAGCTGACAGAAGTATAAGGGCAGACCAAGCCTTTCCACAGTAGTTTCTCCCACTTCTATGAATGTATCATCCCTAAGTGAGAAGTAAGAAGGATGAAGAGAAACATACTTTCAGTTTTGGTGTAAGCCATGTGAAACAAATTATTGCTCCACAATAAATCATTAATCATTGAAACTAACACCTGGTTTCTGATGATATTAAGTAAGGTCAGAAATAATAAAACCATTTACTCTGTGGCTAAGTATAAGGATCTTTGTGTGTTCAAAGGTTTGGTTATTATGTGTGTATTCTGAATATCATTTTATATGTACACCAGGCAGCTCACCAAGAATGGAAACAACAATCCTTTATCATGTATCAAATTTAGTTCCACAGCTGGGGTCTTAAAATTCAGGAAAAAAGTGAAATTCACATCAGTGACAAACTACTGCTCTACATAAATAATGCTAATTTAAGATATGTCAGGTTATGCAGGGTACCTTTTTTAAAGATGGTATCTTTTAAAAATATAGCTCAAAACCTTAAAAAACTTCACCTCCATTACCTGCAACCAACAATCTTAAGTTTTTCAAACATCTTAGATTCTTAGCCAAAAATATCTACTTGGTATACGTAGAAAATTCCTACAAGCAGGGAAATATATTTAGGGTGAGTTCATATTTCAAATTCTTGCAACTTTTAACCATTTAAAGATCTCAAAGAAACAAACTAGAAACCACCTAGAAAGAGTGAAAATAGAAGAAAGGATCTTACTGTGCCCTGAAAGGTATATGCAATCAAAATATCTATATATATGTGTGTGTGTGTGCCTTTAATCAATTAAGGAGAATATAAAGCTACTTCAGTTAGTCATATTTAAAAGGATGTATTATGCAAGTTAACATTAAATTAAAATCAAGAAAGTTTATCTGACACCAAAACATCTCCACACCATCACAGTAGTGCTTTCAAAGTTTTTCCTCCTATATAGAGGACATGCTTCATCGCAAGCAGAAACTAGGCCTCGCTACAGGAAAGATCCGAGGGTGAGGGATGAAGACATACCCTATATTCCCCAACCCTGCCTGATCACTGTATCATTTCTTAAACACATGATTTTCTTCTCTCCCTCATCCCTACCTCCTAGGTTAAGAATCACTAAAGTCAAATATCCAATAAAATATATTTGCAAATTAAATTAAGCAATAAATCACTTGAAATAGTAATAGAATCACTGAGCTTGATCACCCAAATCCCCCCCCCCCCCTTCTGCATACTTACAATGTAGTACTGTGGAAGACGGGTAAGTTTAATAAACAGCTTATTCTTAGAAAGATTTCCAATAGGATGGGTTGAGTAATTGGACAGCTGCAATGTTTCACTGCTTATTGTAGGCAGATGTTTTATAGATTGTTTGCAACGCTGTTGTCCAAGCCAAAACCTTAATTGAAAGGAGACAATTCACATCACAAAATCAGATTCTTCTGATTAACTGTGTGCAACTGATCTGTAAATCCATTACTGAAGACCACTAAAAGGTTACAATTAATCTGAAACTTAACTGAACAGTAAAAAGACGATAATGATGAATCATTTCTCAAGTTTTACATTGGTCAGTTAGTTGTAGTTTAAGGAGCTGAAACTGCTATGTGAATGATTCTGTTCAGTCATAATGTAGAATTAACTAATATTAAGGCTAGGACACTGTAGCAGTGTATTACAGAAGATGACAGATTTCCTATGGTTTATTAAGACAGCAGTAACTAATCTCAACATCTTTTAAAAAATATCTGGTGTTTATAAAACAAAATAGAATAATAAATAGGTATAAAGCTACCTAATTTTTCTAGTATCACTGGAGATATAGTTCCATTTGTTATACTGTGTATGTTTAAAGTGATAGTTCTATCTAGCAGGTGCCAGTAACTATTAATTATCTTCTTTCCCTCCTTTCAGTTAAGCCAACAGATTTCAGTTTGATGCTTTTTATAGTACTCCTCTCACTTCTTTTATTTGATTAGCTATCCTTGAGTCTAGACACTATGTGTGTGTGTGTGTGTGTGTGTGTGTGTGTGTGTGTGTGTAAAGTATGGAAAACATACTGTATTAGTCCGGTGCAGTAAAATCATGTCATAAAATGACTGGTTTACAAACTCTCACTGATTCACAATGAAATAACTACAGAAAATAAGAATACAAATTTATAAACTTTCCATAGCAATGTAACAATTATCACAACATCCAAGCTCATAATCAGTAGGCTGGCCCTGCTAAACAGAGTATGACTAGTTTGGGTGCTGTTGCTTTTGTGTAGTGAGCTGCATGTGGTACAAACTTTGTACTAATCACGTGCAGTAAAACCATGTCATAACATACGATGTTTTAAGGGAAGTTTGTCACAACTATTATCCAAAAATGGATAAAGTCTAGAAAGCACTTTTTTTCCCCAGTGAAAAACAACTTAAATTTAGCTGCAACTTCACAGGATCAATTGCTAGAACTGGCTATAAATGAAGAAATGAAGACAAATTTTGAAAATATGGTACTTCCTTCGTTTTAGATAAAAGCTAAAAATGACTATTCTGAACTTGCTAAAACTGCTTTCAAATATCTACTTCCAGTCCAATCAACATGTGAGACTTTGTGAGACTGATAACTCTATTAAGTATGCTTTTAAAAGAAAAACAGAAAAAGTTAACATATACGTTGTCTCCTGTAATTAGCATTATCCTTCCAATCTAGATTAAGTTACAATGAGCAAGAAACTCATTTGTCATGTTAAAAATTCTAAATACAAGACAACATTAATACAATATAAATCCTAAATATATACAAATGTGTTTAGATAAATTATAAATACAAGATACTCTTTTCAAAGCACATACGGCATTACCATTTTACTCTTGACTTTTTGTTTTGATTTCATGGAACAAAAAAATCTAAGCATTAAGAGTAATTTTCTGTATTAACTGCCCATGTACAGTTCCAATAAAAAACGTGTACAGATTTTTTAGTTTTATACTGTTTGCTCTGATTATGTTTACTGAGATAATTTTTTCTGTTGGTTCTTACAATTTAAAAAAATGGGACTTATATGTTACACATGTTTTTTCATCTTTTTTTGTAGAATGTTTTCATTGCACGTTTTAAGAAAAGTAATCACATGAATACTCATCATCAGTCATTAGAAAAATATAAATGAAAACAACAGTGTGATACCTCGTTATACTCACTAGGATGGCTATAGTCAAAAACCATAACAAATGTTGGCAAGGACTCAGGGAAATGGAAATCCTCAAATACTGCTGAGATGTGATTTTAAAATGGCACAGCTACTCTGGAAACTGGTTTGGCAGTTTCTTCAAAAAGTTAAACATAAATTTACTGTGTAACTCAGCAATTCCACTCCTAGTGGAATGAAAATTTAAGTCCACACATAAACTCACACATGAATATCAAGCAGCATTATTCAAAATAGCTGAAAAGTGAAACAACCCAGAGGTGCCTGGGTGGCTCAGTCAGTTAAGTGGTCAACTCTTGATTTTGGCTCAGGTCATGATCTCAGGTTGAGTCAGTCTCCTGCTCAGCGGGGAGTACCTTAAGATTCTCTCTCCCCTTCTGCCCCTCCCCCTGCTTATGTGCGTGCTCTCAAATAAATCTTAAAAAAAAAAAGGTGAAACAAGCCAAGTGTCCAACAATTTATGAATGGATAAGCAAAATGTGGTACATAGCCATATAATGGAGTATTATTCAGCCATAAAGAAATTAAGCGTTGATACCTGGTACAACACGGATGAACCTCAAAACATGGTTAAGTGAAAGAAGCTGGTCACAACAGACCACATGTCTTGATTCCATTTATATGAAATGCCCAGAAAAAAAGATCTTAAAAGAAAGTAGATTCATAATTGCCTGGGGCTGAGGCTGGGAATGGGGTTAACTGTAAATGAACACCTTTTTGAAGTGATGAAAATGTTCCAAATGCCTGAAAACTGGATTGTGGTTATGGCTGCAAAACTCAGTAAATTTACAAGTCATTGAATCATACACTTAAAATGGGTAATTTTATGGTACAGAAATTATACTTCAATAAAATTATTTCAAAAACATTAATGTCCCATGAAAGCTTAGGAATAAACTGGTCGTCCACCAAAGATCATCTGAGAAGCACTACTGTAAGTGATAACGAAGGGATCTTTTTTAGAAATTATGTGTTTAAGTACAGAGACATATTTGATAAGTTTAAGGCTTTGGAGACTTAGCCTTCTGGTTTTAGCTTATATTTCTGCTAGCTGGACTGCCAGATATCCTCAAATTATGCAAGATGTGAGTTACTAAGCATTTAAGTATTTAAACCTTATTTGTTTAGCCAAATACACAAAAAAATGCTAAATCGCTAAAAATTCTGGAATGTATTACCCAGAATGATTACCATTTTTTAAAAATTTTATTTATTTATTCATGAGAGAGAGAGAGAGAGAGAGGCAGAGACACAGGCAGAGAGAGAAGCAGGTTCCATGCAGGGAGCCCAATATGGGACTCATGTGGGACTCGATTCCAAGACCCCAGGGATCACGCCCTGGGCCGAAGGAAGACGCTCAACCACTGAGCCACCCAGGCGTCCCTGATTATCATTTTTCATATACAGTTGAACTAAGCAGCTGTTCAAAAGGAGGCTCACAAAACATTATCTATCTACTGGCATTAAAAATCATGTCTTGTTAATGAAAACATTACTTGATTATAGTAGATTCTTCAAATATTTACACAACTCAAACTGGCAAAAGGAGAAGGGATAGGGTAGATCACAAAATCAACAGATCTCTGTGAACAGTCTAACCCTCCCAGTTCTCTATTTGCCAGTTTGGGTTTTGATCTCTGAAATTTATTTTTATCCCTTGGAATTTTGTTTTATTAATTTTAAAAGAGACTTTGTTTGCCATAATGGTACCTCTGTGTACCATGATAGTAATGAAACCTCACAGAATTATCTCTAGCTCCGTTTTCAATGTTTTTTAGTTTAACAGTATGAAGCATTCAAAAGATTCTGAGATGGTATTGAATGACAGCATTCGAGAAGCAGAAATAACTATTTTGGAAGTGTCAGCTGGTAGATTCATACCATGGAGATTATCATGGGTAAGAACAAGTAAGACTATCGCAGAGAATATCAAATTCAATAAAATTCATCGTTTGAGTGATATGTACAGTGCTTTTATAGCAGGAAATATGGCAAGGAATGAAGAGTGGAGTCTCATGCCCTTCATACCTATATTTGTTCTAGAGGGGAACTGGATACAAAACACTGCCACCTTGGCTCTATTCCAAAAGAATTTTGATTCCAAATACCAGAAGGTGCTCAAGTTTCATGTCATAAACATTAAGGACAGTAAGTGACCAAGAGTAATGATGGAGAAGAAAATATATCATGTCAAAATAACATTCCATTTTTAGTCTTGAGCTAAATAAATAAGCTTACTTCAGTTGTTGAATCCAAGGAATAATTCGTTTCATATCATCATTCACAGACTTCTCCATGTCATCCAGCGTGGCCTGGTCTATAGAATATAGCACTTCATTAATTCGTTGCTTACACAAGGCACAAAATATGGAGGCCAAAACTTAAATGAGAATTACTGTTTTATGCAGAAAGTAGTGTCATTTTTAAGTCAGAGAAAACCTCAATTAAATGTATCACTAGGCAGAAATCAACCTAATTTGTTTAGCCTCTTTAACACTTAGAGAGTTATAGTTAAGACAACTAATTAATAGCAAAAGCAGACTAGTGGGAAGAACAAGTAACAAATATATGAATTCTTTGCCTACATTTTAATTCCCAAAACTCTTGGTATAGTTAATTATTTTTCACTTACATATATTTCAAACTCCTTGGATTACTAAACTTAGAACCTTAAAAATGCAAAAACTATAAAACTCCATTAAAATGTTTATTCATTAAACAAATGATTTCTGGCATAAGTAAGAGCTGTTGGCTTAAGTTAAGCTTGCTAAACATCACTTATTAGACTTTTTAATGACTAAAAAAATGCTGTAATAGCATGCTACACAAAAAACAATATAAAATGATTTCAACTAAAGAAAAAAGTATAGAGAAAATTAGAACAGCATGACTATGGATTAAACTGTGACCTCCAAAATTTGTATGTTGAAGCCCTAAACTCCTAATGTGATGGTATTTAGAGGTGGGGTCTTTGGGAGATAATAAGGTTAAGACAAAGTCATGAGGGTGGGACTGAGGTCATGTGGTTATTGGTGTTCTTATAAGAGGCACCAGAGAGCTTGCTCTCTCTCCTTTTTGCCATGTGATGACGGAGAGAAAGCCTAGCCTCCAAGTCAGGAACAGAGCCCTCACCATAACTCAACCATGCCGGCAACCTGATCTTGACTTCCAAACTCCAAAATTGTGATAAAATAAATTTCTATGGTTTTGGCAACCCTCCCTGTGGTTCTTTGTTATGGCAGCCTGAGTGGAGCCAAGTACATACCCTCTAAAACAAGCAAGACTGCCAACAGGTAACCAATTTTTGTTTCTCTCATTTTTATATGTTCATCTTCCTTATTTATGAGTGCGTATTGTGTAATTAGTCAAGAAAACAGTTAAATACAAAAAGTTTTGAAGAACATTTGCCTTGTGCTTTGGAACCATAATTAAAGGTAATTCCCAAGTGTGCCACTTATCATTTAGCCATCATAAATGCAAAGAGATTCAAAGTAATGAGGGCAAACTTCCATAAACAATTCATTGAAAAGTTTATCCTTAGAGCTATACAGTATAACCAGAAAACCTTCTATTTCATCAATCTGGCTTATATTAATTTCAAACAGTAAATGTACTAATATGTGCAAGAACACTGTTCTATTAGCAAAGCAAAACCACCACGTTCCAAGTGATTCATCATTTCAAAACACCAACTTGGTAACAGAACTTGTTAGAAATCCAACGTTAATGTCTACTGTGTTTAGACCAAGAAAAAACCTCCTGTTCTCCAGGATTCTGTACCCCAAGTCATCTTTTATATGTTTACACGGTCAAAAACCTGTTCGGCAGTCATGAGTGACATCAGAATCCCCTATAGTCATTTCCATGTCACCCAACTACTAGTGGCAGTATTGTTAATCTAAAAAACACCAGCCATTAATCTTATTATACTTTTACATAAGAGAAACATGAATGAACTTCATATTGGGAAGTTTAATTTTATACAAGAAAATCCAAAGTAGGCTTAAAATTGGCCCCAAGGAACAGACGTCAGCTAGAGTTCTTCCTTTCACATCTACTTTCTGTACTACTGATACCACCCCCTCCAATACCTAATGGCAGAAACACTTTAGTGTACTTTTGTTAAAATGTTTTTCCTTATGCTAAGTGACTATATCATTAAGTAACTTACCAAGTCCGTAAAGCATCAATTGAAACATTCCAGAATGCAAGTCTACGAAAATGTGTAGACACTCAGAATTACCGCAGGGCTCCAAAATGGGAACAACAAGAGCCGGAAGCGCAGTCTCTATGGAAGCTGAATGGTTAAGAATAAAAGATTATATTTCTATCTGAATGTTTTCCAGAAAAAATTATTTCTCAATGAGTAGAAACAAATGATCAAACAATCCTATATGTCAGAGGAAAAATATGGCTTTGCAAAATTGGAATAGTACTATTATGTCAATGTAGTAGCTCAAAAGGAAGAATGTATTCCTCGAGGAGACTTGAAACAAACATACCCCTCTCAAATACTACAGCAAAAAAAATCCCGAGTCTTTTAAAAAAGGTTAAAAGAGGGATGGCTGGGTAGCTCAGTGGTTGGGCATTTGCCTTTGGCTCAGGGCATGATCCTGGAGTCCCGGGATCCAGTCCTGCATCGGGCTCCCTGCGTGAAGCCTGCTTCTCCCTTTGCCTGAGTCTCTCTGCCTCTCTCTCTGTATCTTTCATGAATAAATAAAATCTTAAAAAAAAAAAAAAAAAGATTAGAAGAGCTCGTGAAAACAAACTTCAGCAGTGAGCTGAGTTCTAGTTTACCTTCATTCAGTAATTACTAGTAAATTAGTTTTTAAGAATTTTCATTTTGATATAGTGGGAAGAAAATTGTTTGGTAAATAGAATAAATCTCATCTATAGCCTCAATATTTTCAATGCCATTCTTCATAAGCAGAGGTTTTCTGGCAATTAGGGCTCATGTGTTAAATTAAAACACACACACACACACACACACACACTTGAAAACCACTAAACATCGCTTATTTAGGAAAAAAATGTTTTCCAGTTATTTATATAACCTTATTTTCAAGTCACAGATGAAATAAAAGCAAGCAATTGTTAAATACCAATTCCCAAAGCTGCCAGTATACTTCTTCTAGAGGTTCATAGTATTTCCACCAGGCCCAATTAACTCTTCCCTTAATCCTACAAACTGGGGTAACAAAACTGAGTAAAGGAGCAAAGTACTGAAAGCACAGCCTGTGCTGATCAGATTGAGGAGTTATAAAAGGAATATGCTCTTCTAGTTACCACGTTCCTCTAACGCTATGGCACAGAAGAAAAGGCTGGCAGTGAGGAGAGTGGTAATGTAGGCCCAGCCTTTCACCAGGTGTGACTTCTCTGTGCTACTCTGTTAAACAAGAATAATAACATCTTCCTGTCCATGCCATGGATCCTTAGGAGGAAGAAATGACAAGTTTGTAAAGGTGCTTTAAAAAGCAAAGTGCTCAACAACGTGCATTTCCTATAGTCCTTTATGAATCAAAGAAACAAACCAAAACCTCTTATTAGGAATTTGCACAATAATTAAAATGGGTGAAGTTACCATTAGTGCTATCTATACAAAGAAATTATCAAACAAGTTAATAAAGCCAAAAAATAGGAGACATATTTAATCAGATGAAAACAAACTGCTTTCAAGTAGATTACTACATATTTGCAAAGAGATGTTTAACATACACAGCCAGCAGAACTATCACCTAAAACAAACACAGAAGAACAAAAAGGTACAAACAGAAATTTCTTTTACGGTATTTTATAATTCAGAGCAGTGTGACAAATTAGTTCAAATTATGTTTTGCTGAATTTACTATGTTAATAAACAGTGCTTACAGATTTGAAGCAAAATTACTGATTTTTAACACAACTTTAACTATTTTAATTCTTAATGGAGTAGGAACATATTCTTTAAAGCAAAATCATTTTTTTAAATTTAAATTCAATTAATTAACATACAGTGTATTATTAGTTTCAGAGGTAGAGTTCGGTGATTCATCAGTCTTGTAACACCCACACCCAGAGTTCATTATGTCACATGCCCTCCTTGATGCCCATCATTCAGTTACCCTGCCCCTCCCCATCCACCTCCCCTCCAGTAACCCTCAGTTTGGTTTCTGTGATTAAGAGTCTCTTATGGTCTGTCTCCCTCTCTGATTTCATTTTGTTTAATTTTTCCCTTCCTTCCCTTATGATCCTCTGTTTTGTTTCTTAAATTCCATGCATGAGATCATAGGATAATTGTCTTTCTCTAGCAAAGTCATTTTTAAAGTGTAGCAATGGTGTAAAACTAATTCTGACAATTGGGATAACGATTATAATTTCAATGTAATGATAAAAATTGAATATTTTTGAAAAGACAGGGCATCAGAGAAGAATCTAGAAAGCACAGTCAAAAGGTAAAAAACACTTTTATGTGTATCCCTAATAATGGCCAATGTCCTTATTTTCTTTACAGAAAATAAAATATTAAAAAAAAAAAAAAAAAGGGGGATCCCTGGGTGGCGCAGTGGTTTGGCGCCTGCCTTTGGCCCAGGGCGCGATCCTGGAGACCCGGGATCAAATCCCACGTCGGGCTCCCGGTGCATGGAGCCTGCTTCTCCCTCTGCCTGTGTCTCTGCCTCTCTCTCTCTCTCTCTGTGACTATCATAAATAAATTTAAAAAAATTAAAAAATATATATATATAAGGCCCTAAGCATTTAAAGGCAACTGGTTTGAAGGTATCTAAAAAGAGCAAAATTTACAAATAAAATATAGAAAGGGAATTAAAGGCTGTGCAAGATGACAGGATAGTACACCACTTTTTCCTGCAGCAGGAATATAGAAATCTTCTATTTATTGAGGACCAGATGAGGAATGGACAAGTACAGAGTAATATAAAATGTGAAGACTAAAGAGAGGCAATTAAGCCCAATTAGGAAGAGCTGCATGTGGTTCACAGCTTCCAAACTGCCCTAGATACCCTGATTCTCCACAACACAAGGGAGACTCCCCTGGCTTTCAAGAGACAGGAATGCTGCAAATGGGCCAACTGGCAAGTGACATTAAGTGCCTTGCACTGCCTTTTTTGACCTTCTCTCTGAAGTTCTGCCTACTCTCTGGAGATGTTCCCATTCCCACGAAATCACACACTGCCATCTAGCCTGACCAAAACCTGCTGTCTGTACATCCCCCCAGCCCTCCCTTGAAATGCTCCCTTGTCCAAGCTACTCATTTCCCTGGCTTATACCAGTGAGGAGTGGGAAGAAAAGCCATGTGATTTAAGGGTGATTGCACTAAAGGATTCCACGAATAGCCCTTTGTCCTAGTAAAGGATCTGACTAAAGCATGCTTTCCCATCACAAAAGGGATCAGGTAAGACTACAGGAAATATATAAATGCATGAACAGGAATTTAAAAACAAGTTTAAGCATATGTCATAAAATGGTGGACCAGTAGGCCCTCTCCTACAGCAAGTCCTCATTTCCAGAACTGTTCTGATTAAAGCAGGTCTGAGGGGCCCAACCCCACATGCAAGTACCTATCTCTCCTCCAAAACACAGTACAGTCTCCAAAGCACCCTTCTCTCACACCCAGAACTCTACAGACACCTGGAACATGAAAACCACTGCTGGAGCACACACTCCCACTAGAGTTAGAGATCTAGGAAAAGCCTGGACTAAACATCTTTGAGTTACAGATGAGAATGGTACCCCAAAAATACTACTGTTCAAGAGCATGCACCTCAACTCAGACCTTCTGGCTGCCCAACCAGTGAAATCTCTACAAAATGGCACTGATGAAAAAATCTTTCTGACTTGTTGCATATTAACAAGACGCAAAACTATTCTTCTATAAAAACTTGGTTAGTCTATTTTTCAAATTAATTTAAATATCCCCTGGGCAATCATACTAAGCTTTTTACTTACTACAACTAAGAGTTGTTTACGGATGATATTGAAGTAAACCAGAGTTGGTACGCCGGGGTGGCTCAGCAGTTGAACTTCTTTCCGCCTTTGGCCCAGGGCGTGATCCTGGTACCCAGGATCAAGTCCCACATTGGGATCCTTGTAGGGAGCCTGCTTCTCCCCCAGCCTTTATCTCTGCCTGTCTCTCTCTCTCTCTCTGTCATGAATAAATAAAATCTTAAAAAAAAAGTAAACAAGCTTGTCAAAAGATCATAAACCTTGATTTTCTGCAATCCCAACAAGTGAATTTTAGAATTTTACTATTTTGAAAAGTTAGAAATAAAAAAAATTAAGATTGCAAAAATCCTTAAAAATCTTCTTTACAAGGGAGCCAAGATAATTAGATGGGAAAATTGTTTTTTTCAAATGTTACTAGAATTGTACACCCTCAAACAAAAGAACACAGCTGGACCCCCTACTTCACACCACATACAAACATTAACTCAAAATGTAATCTAAATGTAAGACTAAAAACTATGAAATAGAAGATAGATGACAAGATGTTCAAGAATCATTAGGCAGAGATGCAAGTCAAAACCATAGCGAGGTACCAGTTCACACCCACGAGGATGGCTAGAAACCAAAAGACTGTAACTGGTGTTGGTAAAGTGTGCGAAGAAACTGGAAACCTCATACACTACTGGTGATGGGATATAAGGTGGTGTTAAACGTGTAAAAAGGTAAAACAGAGTTACCATGTGACCCAGCCCTTCCACTACTAGGTACATACAAGAGAAATGAAAACAGGTCCACACAAAATCCTGTATAAGCATGGTCACAGCAGCGTTATTCATCATAGGAAAAGAAAAAGGAAGTGCAGTGGGAAACAAAGGCAGAAAGAAATGTAAATAAAATCAAAAGTCCTTATCACCTGCAGCCCACTAACGAATACTTGAGGAGGCAGAGTAGAACATTCCTCCAGGAAGCTCCCAACTGTCTTAATGTTAATGCCTTGCTAGGGGGGAAAACAACCTTGGTTTGACAAAGGCAAGGCCTTAGGTTTCCGGAGTCTTTTTTGCATATGAAAGTCCTTTTGAAACTTCCCTCACCTTTACTTCCTCCAACCCCAAAGTATACCATAAATAACTCCTCACAATCCTGGGGCAGCAGCTCCTTCTGCCCACGGGTCCTGTCCCCATCCTTTAATAAAAATCACCACTTTGCACCAAAGACATCTCAAGAATTCTTTCTTGGCTGATGGCTCTGGACCCCACCAAACACATCAACATCCAAAAACTACATCAGATGCGACCTCCTCACTGATGAATGGAGAAGCAAAATGTGGTGTATCTGTACAATGGATTATTTGACAACAAAAATTAAGTACCAAAGCATGCTTTAACATGCACAAACCTTAAAAAGGCTATGCTAACAATATGCAGAAGAGCAAACATTATATAATTTTATTTATGTGAGATGTCCAGAATAGGCAATGCTACAGTGGTAGAAAGTGGACTAGTCGTTGCCAGGGGCTGAGGGGAGGGATGAATGGGGGAGTGGCTGCTAATGCATACAGAGGTTTTTTTAGAAATGATTAAAATGTTCTAAAATTAGATTGTGGAGCTAGTTGTACAACTCTGAGTATGTTAGAAACCACTGAACAAGTGAATGTATGTGAATTTTATCTCAAAACTACTATAAAAAAAAGAACAAAATGGGGGGGGGCGGTTATGCATGCTTTCTAACCCCAATGAAAGTTTTGATTATACTTTCCAATCACAAAGAAATCTTAAGGCCAGTATTTAACATCCTTGTTTGAGGGATTAAAAGGGAGGAGAGGATGAGGACTTACACTGCAACTTATAATTAAATTAAAATCACTAAAACCTGATAAATCATTAAGCCCTGATGGGGCTAGTGGACATGCCCCCCTCAAAATAGATTTAACCACTGCATACATCAGATGTCTATCATACTCTTTATTTTTTTAAGGCCTATATTTGCATTTTTGTGAAGTTAAGCTGCCCTTCCCTTTAATCTTTAGTTTGGCTCAGACTTTCTTCTGCACTTTTGTCTCTTTTGCTTTCTTTGAATGACTACTGTATTCTAAATACAAATTTATTTTCCTGATGGTCTTTCCTTCAGGCAGTATTTCTACTTAATTCATCAAAGTGGTACCAAAGAAATTGCTTAAGTAGAATGGACTGAGTTGGGCTCTGTGAGGATGAAAGTCAGTACCTTTGCTACTAGAGCTATTAAAGACATGATATTTTTATGGCACTTTCCCTATATCAGCTCACTTAATTGAAGACTGTTCACTGTGGGCATGAGGTGATCACAACCAAAAACAACTGGGGTAGGGATAGTGCCTATGGTCATTATGATACTGTGAAACTATTTCTAGAATGAGAGCACTGGTTCTCTAAATGATTGTCCCCAAAGCTCTAAACTTAGAAGATTTTTCACTACGTGTATGTATCTGTATTTCTTACCTGAATCTTGCTGATGTATTAACAATTCAAGAAAAAAATCTTTAAAAAGACCAGGGATAAAATCTGTTTCACTCAAAGAGATGCGTATTTTATAAATAACTTAAGTATCTGCAAAGCTGCCTTATTCTTAGAAGACATAAAAGAAGTAAGATTCATAATAAGATGTTAAAATAATTTCCACTTCAATTGGAAAAAAGCTTTCAGGAGGTTCAATATGTATATGTTTCAAAAATATAGCCAAGTTAAATAAGAAAGAAGAAAATAAGAGAAAAATTAGGGCAAGCTTGATAGATCACTAAAGTTAAAATGCAGAAATGCCCAACCGCCACAACAAAACCAGGGAAAAAAAGTATTAAGACGTTTCGTAAAATAAAAGTGGATAGTAACATAAACAAAAAAGAAGAAATGCCAATTTTAAAAGAACCTACAGTTTTCGTTGGCATTGAAGCCTCGCAGAATGGCCTTCAGCTCCTGGAGCTTCTGATGAGCTCGTGCATGGACGCTGTCTATCAGGAGCTTTTCTATTGATAAGTGGTCAATCTGCATAAACAACAACAGAATCATATGTGCAATTTAAACATATTTACTTTAAAAGCCTAAGAGTACATTATTGTGCTTTAAGATAGTTCCTTTTAGAATCACACTGACTGTTAACCAGTAAAAGCAAGCAAGCTTAAAAAGATAAAAGTATATGGTACTGGTAGCTTCAAGACTTCAGCTAACATTCTGGCAAGTGTACACCAGGATAGTATGTATTGGTTATCAGTGATTAAGTGGCAGACCTTCAGAATAAAATGGTGATCTGTCCTAAGTTAAAAAATTTGAAAGAACATTAAAAAAATTATGTATAACATCAGTAATAAAAAAATGCAAATATATAACATTTGTTTATAACAAGTTTCATAAAGGGTTTAAGGAGCAACTTGGTATTTTAAAGAATTTCTGCTAAAAGTTTAAATATAAATAGTAAGTTACATATATTCATTTAATCAAAATAATATTAAGATACACTTAATCTCTTACCTTCATGGCTCTTTCTACTAATTTGGAATCAGAAGCTGGCAAAGGAGGATCATGAAAAATCTGTAAAGGCTTAGAGACATCATTTTCATCGATTTTAATTGTAACTTTGTGAACAGATGCCGTCCCTGTTTTTCTCCCAAGAACCTGTTGACTGAGAGAAAAGAAGAAATATTTTCATTTTTTACAGATTTATATATTTACTTATTTGAGAGAGAGAGAGAGAGAACACGCATGCACAGCAAAAGAACAGAGGGAGAGGGAGAGTGAACCCCAAGCTGAATCCACATTGAGGGTGGAGCCAGACACAGGGCTCAATTTCATGACCCTGAGATCATGACCTGAGCCCAAATCAAGAGTCAGATGCTCAACTGACTGCTTACCCAGGCACCACAAGAAAAAAAAGAAACATTAATATAATTTTTTTCCAACACGGCCTATTAACTTTTGGAATAAAACAGAAAAAATATTGTGTACCTTAGCCAGAGTCTAGAACATGACAGGCCCTCAATGTTTGTGGAGGGAATAAATTAATAATGAGAAGACTGCTATTCATAATTGAACAGAATATTTATGTCCTTAAAAAAAAAAGACAAAATTTAAAAACACGCGCACGCGCGCGCGCACGCACACACACACACACACACACACACACACACACACACAAAATCCCAGGGGGATGCCTGGGTGGCTCAGTGGTTGAGTGCCTGCCTTCAGCCCAGGGCGTAATCCTGGAGTCCAAGGATCGAGTCCTACATCAGGCTTCCTGCGTGGAGCCTGCTTCTCCCTCTGCCTATGTCTGCTTCTGTGTGTGTGTGTGTGTGTGTGTGTGTGTGTGTGTGTGTGTTTTTCTCATGAATAATTAAATAAAATCTTAAAAAAAAAAAATCCCAAAACAAAACCACCTGTGTTCTAAGTGGCGTCTATTAATCTCTGATTTCTTTACAGAAAATGAGTGTCAGGCAAAGTTCAAACAGGGAATCAAGAACTGGAAACAGCCTGATACTAATTTTCCCCAAAAAAGACTTTAAAGGGCACAATTCAAAATGTAAAACTGTGATAAGCATATTTTAAAAACATATCCAGGGGCAGCCCCGGTGGTGCAGCAGCTAGTGCTGCCTGCAGCCCATGGCGTGACCCTGGAGACCCTGGATCGAGTCCCACGTCAGGCTCCCTGCATGGAGCCTGCTTCTCCCTCTGCCTGTGTCTCTGCCTCTGTCTCTCACTCTGTATCTCTCATGAGTAAATAAAACAAAATCTTTAAAAAAAAATAAAAAATAAAAAATAAAAAATAAAAAATAAAATAAAAACATATCCAACAATCTCAATGGTCTTTCAGCCATCTGGTATGAGCTCAGAGTAATTTAACATTTTAAGAATAGCAAGTCTTAGTACAAAGAGAGATCTATGTATTTAAAACATGCCATGCTCTAAGAAAGGGGTCAATTATAGATGTTCTATGTGGTATATATGATACCAGTGACCTTACTATATAAAATCATGTTGCTAGAGGTACACAGCTATTGGTTTATAGTAAATCAGAAGCATGAGAGAAAAAAACAAAGAGTATTAACAGTCACAGCATGAACTAACCAGAATCAACTTCACTTACTTCCAAACTGAGAGGGAGAGGCACTTTCCAGCATGGTACCTTTCCACCTGCACAAGGTCTCCCCACCGCTCTCGTATTAACATTAGAGTTTGGGAATGTAGCACTTCTAACTGAAGCGATAAGCAGAAAGAATCTGATGGGTCTCGTTAAGCAGATTTAATAAATCACTACAACAGCCAAGAAGTACAAGCAAAACTTCATTTAACAAAAGTTTCCCCAAAACCTGGGTATGAAAGAAATATCTGGAATTATATTTCTCCAATGACATATACTTAAAAAGTGTTATAATTTCTGGCACAATCTTAGAAAGAAGCTTCATATTTAATTCTGAACAAATATAAACAAACTATAAGGTCCAAGTTGCCTGCTAATTGATCACAGTTTAGAAATTATGAGTAGACCAAATAGCACTATTTTTTTCCTCCAGATAGTACTATTTCTAATTCATTTTTGCTTTTACCTGCAAAGTGAAGAGTAAAATGTACAATTTGGTTTATTACAGATGTATAATTATTCTTCACACTGATCAATTCCCAGCCCTGTTTCTACCCCCATAAAGGAAGGTGGGGAGGCAGGGGAAGAGTTTAGTCTGCTACAGTTCAGGATGGGGGGAAGGCAATGGAAATGTGGGGAGGAGAGGGACATACAAACTCCTTACAAATATATGTCTCAAATTTCAAAAGGATACGTAGGCAGTTGTACATGTCCTGAAGAGGTTTTTCATCAGCAAAGAGTCTAGACTGCACCAGCTGATGGATAAAGTTGATTTGCATACTATGAACCAAGGCTCGCCCATCTTCCATTGGCAGGAGAAAAGAAGGTGGTTAATCAGAAAAAAACTGTACAGATCATGTCACAGTACCATCTAAGGAAGAGTATACTAACAATAAAAAAAAAAAAAGAACTTAATTTATCTATGAAAACCAGAGAACATTATACTTGAGAAACACTAAAGCCTCTACAGATTAGTAGGTAGGTATGATTACCATAACATGTGCTTCAAATTACAGGATAAATTGCTAAACATTTATTATTCTGTAAGAATGTTCCAATAATATAAAAACAAACATTTGAATTTTTATGATTTAAATCAGTATTTGTGATTTACCTCCTGTTTCCTTGTCCTCAACTAGAATTTCTAGCTTGAGAAGACGCCATGGAACATCTGGATCATCTCCCATAACGGTTAAGGTGGCTTCAAACTCTCCTTCAACTCGAAACTTCACCCGGCCATTTGCTTTTAAAAGAAGAAGACAATGACTACCATGCTAGAAAATAAGCAGCTTCTTGCTAACCTAGAAAGCTTAGTCTTGCTTAAAAGAAATTTTAAATAGCTTGAAAGTTCTTTCATAAATGTCCAAGAATTCAGTAGTTCCTGCATAAGCAATAGCCAAAGGCAGTTAACACTTCTAACATCAACTGATAATTTTCTCTTGAGGCCTAACTCTGGAGCTTCCTCTCTCTCCTCCAGCCCTAGGTGATACCTTTGCTCCCAGCTTCACATACCAGCATTTTATCTCCAGGTACTAAAATTTTATCCCTAGGTACTAAAGAGAAATGATCGGATTGACAAGTCACATATTTGAACACCACCTGAACTGCAGGCCAAAACATCAAAATGAAACCCCCCAAAAATTGTTTTAAAAAAAATTCTAACAAAAGTTAATTCTTTAAAAAACATAATAAACTTCAGGTACATACCAACTGTAAGATTTGCTAACTGAGGGGGAAGATCTGTGGTCACAAGCCGATGTCTAAGAATCTGATTGAGTTGGTGAAGTGTGGCTTGTTTCTCAATCTTGGTAATTGGGTCTGGAGGAATAATTTTATCCTACAAAAAAAATTAAGTGATAAAATAATGTACAAAAAGACACAATCTTTACCTATGCCTATCTTAACGTAATATTTTCATACTTTGTCCAAGAGAATCAACACTCATTTTCTATATCCAATAATAGTGACATGACCATTACTATCATGCATCAGTTCCAATGATTCCACCAGTACCCAGCTAAGACAGTAATGCATATGATCTTCATGCTCTATTTAACCAAGTTCATGTCACTAGGTAACTTCTACCACTTCTTAAAAATATAAAATGCAATAGCACCGAGTCAGTAAACAACTACCACAATAATAGTTAAATACAAAACAAAACCTTTCAAAAAGCAAGCATCATTCAGTATTTTTACATCTGAAATAGACATAAATTAATTTGCACATGTTTAACTTCACATACACGAAGATTCATCCATTTTGATAGTTACTCAATTTGGCCTCAATTTTAGTTATAGAGAAAAAAAAGTCAATTACATGAAATAGCTGTTTTAAAAATACAGAATAGTCATTTTTTGGGCTCCTTAATAACACAGTAGACTCCATTGCCAAAGTCTTCAACTTTTGAGAAAGGGAGTGGTAAGCAATGCACTTACCCTAATGCAGGTGGGCAGTCGTGGGTAAGACCCAGTAGTCAGTACATCAATGGCATACGGGATGGCAAAACTAGGCAGGCGTGCATGGACTAGGGCATCTCTAGCTAATGAGGCCAGGCGATCAGCAGTATCCACAAACAGAATGGCTTGCTGATCTAAAAAGCTTGAAATCATCTTTAAAGCAAAGGGTAAATGTATTAAGTTTTATTGAGAATGGGCTGCTTTCCACTTAAAAATATCATTTATTCATTCCAAAGTAAACTTTGAGGGCCTTAATACAGTTTTTCACATTTTGAAACATTTCTTCAAGAAATTTCCCAGTAATGTGAAGAAATATTTAATGCATTTGTATTTGACATTAAAAACAATAACCTTCTATCACTTAAAGTAAAAGGTTTTCCAATTTATTTCTCCATCCCGAACACTGCATATACATATCAGAAGTTAGGAAAAATGAATAAAATAAAATGCTTCTTACTCTCATAGATTTCTAGAGTTGGCTGTTAAAGTAGTTAAAAGCATGGACTCCTGGACCCGGACTGCCTTGGTCTCAATTTTAACTCTAAACTTGCTAACCCTATATAAACTAGGCAAGTCACTTAACCTCTCTGGGCCTCAGTTTTTTCAACTGTGAAATGGAGATAATGATTTCCAACCTCAGTAAGGTTGTTCTAAAGATTAAGCGTTAACGCATATAGGGAGCACTTGGGTGGTTCAGTCTTAAAGTGTCTAACTCTTGGTTTTGGCTCTGGTCATGATCTTCTAAGACGTGGGAATGAGTCCCACATTGGGATCTGCACTCAGTGGGGAGTCTGCTTGAGATTCTCTCCCTCTGCCCCTCCCCCTACTCTGTGCTCTTGCACTCCAATAAATAAATCTTTTTTTAAAAAAGTTAATGCACAAAGAACCTTCAGAACAGTGCCCAGAACACATAAAATACTCCATAAATGCTGCCTGTTATATGAAATCTAGGCCAGTTTCATACCCCAAACAGAAATCCTTTCCATCGGTTCTCTATTGAATGCATTTCATAAGAGTACTTGAACTACCTGAGCTCATCACAGAGCTGAAAACAACTTTTTTGAAACTTCTATCTTCTATTCTGGAGCAGTAATGTGTCTTACGTCCTTCACACAGGAGAAGCCCACCCTATATTCAAGCTAAACATTCCAAGTCACTTCATTTAGTCTACATCTCCTAATTTCTGACTCACCACCCTTTTTATGCAGCCTTGAAAATGCTACAATTTATCAGTGGCTAACTTAGAACATGGTATCCAGAATTAATAACATATCACACTCACAATTAATACCTGAATACAATGCCCTACATTTTCTCAGTATTTCCATATTTATTTTTATTATCTGATCTTCACAACTCTAGGAAATAGATAAAACCAGATAATTACCATCACCTTAGCGATAAGAAAATTGAGATTTAAGACACCTGCCCAAAGAAAGACAGCCAACAATCAGAGAAACTGGAACCAAAAAAATGTTTCTTCTCCTAGACTGCCCAGAAGCACTACCTTGCATGACTACTAAAATGGATTTCTTTATCAATGCCACCAATATTAACTTCTTATTAGCAACTATGACAGTGCTAACACACAGTAAGTTGGGAGTCCATTAAAAGACCCTGATATTGGGATCCCTGGGTGGCGCAGCGGTTTGGCGCCTGCCTTTGGCCCAGGGCGCGATCCTGGAGACCCGGGATCAAATCCCACGTCGGGCTCCCGGTGCATGGAGCCTGCTTCTCCCTCTGCCTGTGTCTCTGCCTCATTCTCTCTCTCTCTCTTTCTGTGACTATCACAAATAAATAAAAATTTTAAAAAAAGACCCTGATATTTTGTACATAAATCTCTATCAAGCAAGGTCCTTTTCCATCCTGAAACCAAAGGAGGACTGTAATCTGTCTGGTTTTAACAGATTAAAACCACTTGGATTCTACTTCTCAACTTTTTTTTTTTTTTTAAAGATTTCTTTATTTTAGAGAAAGCAAGAGCACAAGTAGGAGATACTGAGGGAGAGACGGAGAATCCCAAGCAGATGCCACGCTGCGCGTGAAACCAAATGTGAGGCTCGATCCCTCAACCCCAAGATCACTACCCGAGCAAAAAACCAAGAGCCAGATGCTCAGCTGACTGTGCCACCCAGGCGTCCCTACTTCTCTCAACTTCTGAGCTGGTTTTTACTCAGATCTAGATCATCTCAAGTCTCCAATCCAGGACACTGTAAAAATGCTTATCAGATAAAAGCCAAAGCATACCAAAGACCTCCCTCCTCCTGGGAAGACATGTATCAATCCCAGTGCAGTAATATAGTTCATCCAGCCCATGGTGCTCTACCTTAAATGTGGGTAATTAATGAGACATTCTCCAAACTACTCTGGCTCAATTCAAAATACACTAGCTTCAGTTATACTCCTTTGACTTAGAAACCGAATGAGTAAACATAAAATGTTAGTTTTGAGTAACTTACTAGTGAAACTATATAGGTCCCTAATGATCTTTTTTTTAAAGCACTCATATGCCAGTTGTTAATATGGTTAATAATATTCTCCTTTCAAATCTGAGCACTGAATAGACATTTCTCAAAGAAAAATACATAAATGACCAAAAGTACATGAAAAGATATTCAACCTCATTGGTCAGCAGAGAAATGCAGATCAAAACCACAATGAAATACCACCTTCACACCGAATAGGATGGCTAAAATCAAAATGTCAAATGATAACAGGTATCAGCATGGAAAAACTGGAACCCCATACACTGATGGTGGGAATGTAAAATGGTACAGCCATTTTGAAAGACAGTCTGGCAGTTCCTGAAGTGATTAAACATAGTCACCATATGACCCAACCATTCCATTCATAGGCATATACCCAAGAGAAATGAAAACATATGTCCACACAGAAACTTGTACATGAATGTTTACAGCAACATTATTTATAACAGTTAAAAACTAGAAACAACCTAAATGTCCACAAACTGATGATAAACAAAATACAGATCCATACAATTCAACTATAAAAAGAAATGAAGTACTACTACATGCTACAGCATGAATGAACCTTAGAAACATTATGCTAAGTGAAACAAGCCAGTTCCAAAAGACCCCATATTATGATTCCATTTATATGAAATCTTCAGAATAGGCAAATTTACTGACAGCAGACTAGTGGTTGCTTAGGGCTGGGGGACACATCTGGAGGTGATAGCAAAAGGGTAGATGTTTTCTTTCTGAGATGATAATAATGTTCTAAAATTGACTGTGATGGCTGCACATATCTGAATATACTAAAGACCATTAAACTGTGTACTATAAATGGGCAGATTGTATGGTATATGAATTATACCTCAATAAAGCTTTTTTTTTTTTTAATTTTTATTTATTTATGATAGTCACACACAGAGAGTGCGAGAGAGGCAGAGACATAGGCAGAGGGAGAAGCAGGCTCCATACACCGGGAGCCTGACGTGGGATTCGATCCCGGGTCTCCAGGATCGCGCCCTGAGCCAAAGGCAGGCGCTAAACCGCTGCGCCACCCAGGGATCCCAATAAAGCTGTTTTTAAAAAGCTCCAGGAATATGAGATATTTTCTTTTTCTTAGATAAAACATGACCCAGACTGTTTTACCATTAGAGTTCTATAAACTATGTATTTATACCCTGCCACACACTTAATATGTCTGGTATGGCTAAAGATCACTATCTATTAAGAACCTCAAATGAAACTAGATAAATAATCATTAGATTGAGAGGAGTCAAAACACAAATAGTCCTCTAATCCTCAAATTGATGGGCATTATACCGGACATAAATACATCTTTTCCTACATTCTCAAAACAAAAATACCAGAACTTTAGAAGTTCAATATGAGACTTTATTCAGAACATGACTGATGTGAATAACCAATTAAAAAAATTAATAGAAGAATGCTGAACTATGAATTAATGAAAGATGAATAACAATATGGTTCAATATCAAAACCAAGAGTTTTGAATTTTCCTTGACATTATGTTACTGAAGCAAGACTCAGTAATATTAAATAGGTAACTGAAACACCCATGATGTTATTAGGGATTTGACACCAGGTTTGAAAAACTGAACGCTTCGATATGATACACTTCAGTGACACCTAACTTCTCACTGCAAGTCTGAACATCTTTAAGAAAAGACTATCCCAAGTTAAGTAGTTAATGAAAAGAAACTGCAGGCTTTCCAGAAATATACCATGCTTCTTCATTTCAGCCAGAACAGATTTACTACATTTGGTGTCCAAATTTCCAGAACAATGAATTGTAAATCTTTCTGATAAATAAGCTTACCATAAGTCTATTTATTAATATTTATAATCAAAACTATCCCTTGAATGATGCTTTACAGTAGACAAAAGATCTTCTGAATACAAACTTTAATTTCTCTATCATACCAACAGACAACAGATGAATCCAAGAACACTTTCCCCCGTGAGGAAAACAATATATGGGGTACAAAATATCCTCCCTCCAAATAAACCTGTGACTGATGTTGTACTTCAGAAGGATGATCGCTTACTCCTATGGACAAAGATATGCAGGCTAGAATGTCTCTTGGTAGAATTCTTAGTATTGTCACTAGCTTAGTTGGTAGAGATGGAATGGAGTATCAACTTCAATGAAAACCAGGTTTTATTTTTAACTTAAAAATTATTATTCTGTGGGGATCCCTGGGTGGTTCAGCGGTTTAGTGCCTGCCTTCAGCCCAGGGCCAGATCCTGGAGACCCAGGATTGAGTCCCACATTGGGCTCCCTGCATGGAGCCTGCTTCTCCCTCTGCCTGTGTCTCTGTCTCTCTTTCTCTCTCTGTGTGTCTCATGAATAAATAAATAAAATCTTTAAAAAAAATTATTATTCTAGAAATTACAATTCTCAACTTCTTCACAATCCCTTTTCTCCTTTTACTTTAGCAACTTTCACATAGGCTTTGTGTCTAATGACGAGGGAACCTAGTAAAAACCAAGGAAAGTGAATGCAGCAGATACAATGGAGGGGAAAGCTCAGGAAATCACATGCAGAAACACAACTGTGTCCTAGATTCATTTCTAAAGTGGAAGAGGCAAGCCCTGATAGACTTGCAAATATAAAAGTACTATAAAAATATTTTTGACTTAGCTTGTCAGGGTGCTAAAAAGAAATTTATTATAGTACCTCTACACTAACTGGGTGGCTGTTCATTTTAATTTATCCAAGAAATCTACTAAACTTTAAGAGATTCTGAAAAGTACTCAAGTAAAATTTAACCAGTGTAAAGCTGTTTTTCTGCCTTTACCTGTAAAAACTGATTTTAAAAAATTTAATATTACATAATTGAATGGAAAAAAAAATGAGCATCAGTGTCATGCTTACTTAGAGAATCTACCCACTTTCCAAGTATAACTGACAGTGGCTAGATTACTTGGCCTTGTAAAGCTGACCTCAATTAAAGTGAATAAATGCTCTCATTATGATAATTATTCTATCCTTTCCAAGATGAAAGAGTACTCTACTCTCTTTCCATTCTCCTCACTGGAATTGACCGAAGTAAAACAGAAGAGAGTAATCATGTGTTTTGTTTGTTAACAGGGCGTCATCCTCCCCAATAATGAGCTCATACTTGGGTTTCTTTTCTTTTTTTGAGGGGGGGTGGCAGATTTTAGCATCTTTGGTACACTTCACTACAAGTCATTCCTTTGAATTCAAAAGATTTAACAGACTATGAGCTTCTTGAGAGCAGGGGCTATGCCTTACTTAAGTCTCATCAGCCATACCCTATGCCGGACCTGTGCTCACTCAAGGGTATGGAGAATCAGATAAATGGTGTTATTAGCTGTGACCTTGAAGAAGCCATTTAGCTACTAAGAACCTTATTCCCTCATCTGTAAAACAAGAAAAAAATAACAACTCTGCCATACTCAGGGTTTTCAAGAATCAATAGGCAAAGTTCAAGGAAGCACTTTGCACACTCTAAGGAAGTATAACGATATAAAGCTGTTTCTCCCTCCTTTAGTTCAAGTCTCATATTTAATGTCTTCTAGAGTAACGGTGTTTCCAGATACTCTTTTTTTCTGCTCAGGTGATCAAATACTAAATTTCTATAGAAATATATTACACATTTTCTAGGGTTTTTTAAAATTTTATTTATTTATTCATGACAGACACAGAGGGAGAGGCAGAGACATAGGCAGAGGGAGAAGCAGGCTCCCCACAGGGAGCCTGATGTGGGACTTGATCCCAGGACCCTGGAATCATACCCTGAGCAGAAGACAGACACTCAACCACTGAGCCACCTAGGCATCCCATATTACACATTTTCATCCAAAAATATGGCTACTCACTTAAGTAATGTCCCTCAAAACAAATCAGCAGATATTAATTAAAGCCAAAATTAGAAACTATGTCTATTATAAGTTAACATTCCAAAAACTTATTTTTTATAAAATAAAGTGAAAAATTTAACTTACCGCACATTTTTCCACCTTGCCAGCATTATTAGCCCATTTTACTAAAGCTAACAGTCGAACAAAGAGTTGACGTGTCCGGCTAGCAAACTGCACTATTTCTATTTTCCTATAAAATAAAACAATTCTTAATGAACCAACACATTTGAAAAAGTATTTCACAATTTACTTCATCTGGACTGAAATACGAATCAATCTTTGTTTATGAGCATTACAATGAAATGAACAGAAATATGAATTATTGTCACATTTTATATACTGCCTGTTTTTTATGTTCAATAAAATTCAATAAAATTCAATAAAATATTTTAGCAATGAATCAGAATCACATTTTAAAAATTAATTTTGTATAACAATAAAAGCTGTTTAATAAAATGTATCCAATTTACAAACATAAAAATACAATGTAAAAGTTAACTAGCTCACAAAGGAAATCAAATTTAGAGTTAGGAATTTCAGAATTCAGACTACGAGTTATGAATTAGCAACCTTTTTGGTAGGAGAAAGGAACTGAAACAGATCTTTACCAAAGCTTGAAAGTGTCTCACTTCTACAAAACTAAGAGCCCATTTCCCATCTTGCAAGCGTGTGATTTAAACACCTGAATAATTAAAGAACTATGCAACTTTACCAAACTAATTTTAGTGAAAAACTTAGACATTAAGTCATCTAAACAAAGTTAAAGAAAGTAAGCTAAGCACTAAAAATAAGAGCTAGATGGTCTTCCCATATCTATTTTTATTCTATACCCACTACAATGCTTTTTCTCTCAATACTCATCTGTATTTTTATCATCTCATAAAGCCTTAAAAGCTTTACGTTGTCAGTGTGTTAGCAAGACCTCTCAATTTCCTGTCAGCTTTAAAACTGAAAAACCACTTTCATAGTTTACCTTAAGGTACTGAAAAAAAATATTCGACAGGCCAGGACTGATGACAGGACTCAGCAGGACATCAACCTCTCTCCAAGTGGACTCTGACCTATATTAATTTCAGTACAGCTGTTCAATGGCCTCCGGTTCCAACCCACATCTCTGCATCTCACCAATAGCAACACCATGAGGCAATGCACCAAAATAAAAGCTTTTGTTGAAATATAATCCTGACTGAGGACCACAGAATCTAAGTCCTAGCAAGCCTACAAAAAACCTGAAAGAATTCCTTAAGATTCAGCCAGCAATACGATTATTGATAGTACCAAGAAAAGCAAGGGCACAGATACAATTAAGACTCTTTGCCAGTATCTGTGAGAGATCTTAAGAAAGAAAACAAGCGGAGCATTACTCACAAGGCCGGAGCACAGCAGAAACAGAAAATGTACATTAAGACCTGGCACCGTCTCATTGCTGGGGGCCTCACTACTGTCACTCCAACTCAGCAACAACTTACAGAGCATGTGAGCTCTCTACTCTTCTCTTAGAGCAAACATATCTGTATATTATTAACTTGGTTCCCCAAATGAGCTCCTGTACTGGAAAGCAAACACCCACCTTTGTAAACTATTGTTAACATGACTTTTCAACTCCATGCAATCTCAAGTGATCAGCAGCATGAATCAGTTTTTCAAGGCCCAGTTTCCCTTCAGACACCAGAGTGGACATAAGAAATCCGAATTTACATTTCCTTCCTTTAAAATGGGCCAGCCAAACCATAACAAAAGTATGCTTCAACTGTCTCTCCCATCTCTACCTTTTGATCTCATTCCATCAGAAAGATAGCTGGCAGTGGGGGTGGGGAGCATAGTCAGTAATAAATCCTCCCTAGTGACTTGGTATTTAGGAAAAAAAAAAAAAATCAACCAAGGAGCATAAGTAATGCCAGACATACAGTCATGTAGCCTATACCATGGCGACAATTTAAACCTCCATCACAGGATTACTCCGAAACAATTTATCTTGTTCCTTTGGCCTATGGAAACATTGGTATTTAATTTAGTTGGGTCTTAAGCCCCAAACTCCAATTCAATCAAAATTCTCTCAACTATGAAACAGCAATAGCAGAAGACAAATGTCAGTTCTCTAACGACATCTAACAGCATCATCGTGGCAAATGGTAAATTAGCAGCCAACTTCCTGAAATCAGTCTGTTCCTCAGCTCCTTTTCTTAAGTCCTGTATCTTCTACATCTTCCTACCCCCTCAGGACTTGACAATAAAGGTTTCTAGAACACAAGGTCCAGAGCTGGTCTCACACCAAGAATTGTTGAACTGTCAAGGATGAGGAAATCACATTTCCAAAGGTGCCCTAAACAAATGGTGTGAAACACCACCCTACATTCTCTGGACCAGGTTTCCAATCCACAGCCCTACTACCCATACCCACACCCACACCCTTTCTCTCTTTCTCATACATACACACTCTCATAGACAAACCAACATAGACACAGATTTAAGTTTTTTTCATACTCACCTTTCTACATCAGATTTCCTTGGCAGTCTAAGAAGAAAAAAAAAAAAGAAAATGACTAAATATATACATACCTTCATCAAAATATGACAATGGTCTTTATGTTGACTCTATTATATATCTTAGTGTTTCAGAAAAACTGGATAAATAGCCACTACGGGCTGGCAAGGCTACCTACTCTTTTTTTTATAAGTTTCTAGCAATATGGCTATAGGGGAAAAAACCAACAAAGGAACATTCCTCTCCATTCAAGATGGTCCAAAAGGTACTGCATGAGCCTCAAACATTTAAAAAGCTCAAGCCTTACATTAAACACACTACTCTATCATGGAGTCAGAGAAAATATTTTTAAAACCAAAATAGTCACAGATGTAGAATACTAGCTGCCAGCTTCCCTGTATCCAATGGAGCCTTGCCTCCAAGCAGTAACTTCTCCATGTTTTGTCAGGGTGGGTAAAACTGGAAGCTAAACACCCAAAAGAACCAGTGTCAGCCAAGGGTTTTACACTAATTATGATGTTGCATGGTGGTTAGATGTAAATGAGGACTTTTAAGCTCCAGTAAGGTTTTTATTTCTTTTTTGCTAGTTCTCTAGTATAACAGCCAGCAACCAATGTCACCAATTACCCTGTTAAATTATACTATTTAACACACTCACCTCAAATGATGTTTACAAAGGTCCTTATCTGCCTCCTGAATCACCACATTCATTCGGGAAGTTTCTATCTCATGGCCTGCCCAAGATTCAATGGCCTGAGCAGCTCTAAAGCTTCCTCTACATCTAATCCCCTTTTCAAGAACACACACCGAACCACTTAGGTTCTCTTCTCCCACTCACAGGCCACAGGTGCAGAAAAAAAAATAAAACCAGAGTTCAAGGTACAAGGAGGGGAAACTATTAAAATGAGCTCTGGCTTACAGTTAATAATTCTGAGAGTAGACAGTGAGATAGAAGTTGAAGTTATGATCCGAGTGATAAAGGAAACTAGGTAGAAGCTGGAAGGGCCAGGAGATCATATGAAGTAGAAATTAAAGCCTTGTAAGACTGCAAGGAAAAACAACTACTGGCAAGTTCCTCTACATGTGAAAGCTCCTGAGAATATTCCCTTGAGAAGCCACAACCCTCCTCCTCAAGGGAGGGAGAGAATGAGAACCATGGATGCTGGTGTGCGCATAAGAGATAGAGAGAAACAAGATGAGAGCCTTTGGGGGGTAGAAAGAACAGGAAACATTGTTTGGTCTCTTCTCTCCTGCCCTAGGGACCCTCCCTAAAAGGATGATCTCAAAGTCAGAGGCAGTATCATTTCCGGGACAAAGATTAGGCCTTGTTGTCTGCATCTCTTTCCTCCCAATTCCTCCTAATCTATTTAAAAATTCCTTTTATGGGGGATCCCTGGGTGGCTCAGGGGTGTGGCGCCTGCCTTCGGCACTCAGGGCGCGATCCTGGAGTCCCGGATTCGAGTCCGAGTCCCTCATCAGGCTCCCGGCATGAAGCCTGCTTCTCCCTCTGCCTGTGTCTCTGCCTCTCTCTCTGTGCCTCTCATTAATGAATAAATAAAATCTTTAAAAAAAAAATTCCTTTTATGGATAACAAATCCACTATTTAAGGCAAAAGTCCTAAAATGCAAATTTTTGAAGTCACACTTATTTACACCAAAGTGTAATAAGACAAGTTTACATGACTGAGATCCTAGCATTTTCTAATTTTAATTAAAACAGGTTTAAAAAAAAAGAGTAGAACCTAAGTTCCTAAGAAATCAAGGCAGAGTGTAAACTCCCAGATGAGAGCATGTATGTTGGGGGAAAGATGGAGGCAGACAAGCAGAAGGGGAAAAACAGAAATCTGCGGCCAAAATCAAACTACTGAAATTGTCAAGGTATTCTAAAAACTAATTTGTTAATGTATTAAAATAAACTAATTAAAATAAACTAATGGTACCCAGGAGCGATAAGAGAAAAATAAAGCAGTGAGTAAAGAATAGATAGCAGGGGCAGAGTGCTTTCCAGGGGTGGTCAGAGAAAGTCTTTCTGATAAGTTCTATCTGAACAAAGACCTAAATTAAAAGAAATGGGAAAGCAGACCACACAGATTTCTGGGGGAAGAGCAAAGTGTGCCTGGCACTATCAAAAATATGTCAAGAAGGGTAGTGGGGCTGAAATAGAATAAGCAAAGAGGAAAAGTATTAGGAAATGAGGACAAAGAGGGAAGGAGAAGGCAGAGACCACATGTCCTGGTTTGCCAAAGAAAGTCCTGGTTTATGCCTGATGCTCCGATATTATTTTTTAAGATTTAGTGGAGAGGGAGAGAGGGCGTGCTCATTTTGCATGCAAGCGGGAGGGGGAGAGGGAAAGAGAAAATGAATCTCAAGTAGACTCCCTACTGAGGATGGAGCTCAATTTCATGACTGAAATCACAGCCTGAGTTGAAACCAAGAGTCAGATGCTTAACCAACTGTGCCACCCATTATTATTAACACCACCACCTTTCATGCTCAAAAGTGTCCTGATTTGGACCATAAGTCTTATAGTCACTCCATATACAGGTGACTATAAAATGTTTTTACTCTAAATGAGATGGAGAACCACTGGAGAGCTGTGAGCAAAAAAGTTTTAAGGATCTTCTTGGCTATTTTATGGATGACAAAATTGCAAAAGGAAAAGGGTAGCAGTAGAGACATCAACTGGCATACTACAGTTAACATGGGCGAAGGATTCTTACTCAATGGAAATGCTGAAAAGTGGCCGGACTCTGAAATCAGGTGACAAGACTTGATGTACTAAGTATGGGAATGGAAGAAAGAGGAGCCAAGAATTACTTGAAATTTTTGGCCTAACCCACAACAGGAAGAATGGAGATAATCTTTAGTAAAATTGGAAAGGGGTGGGGCAGGGCGGAGGCAGGGGGGATTAAGTGGAATTGACTGAAATGCCATTAGGAATTTAAATGTAGCCATTTGGATATATAGTCTGGAGTTCAGTGAAGTCTCTGCTGGAGATAGAAGTATAGGAATCATCATCATATAAAGGATGCAGGATTAAAACTATATACTTATTCTACTGCAATAAAATAGACGTTTCTTCATAATTAAGTTGTAAAATAGAACACAATATATAATTCAAAGAATTTCTTCAAATCATCTATGAAAGAACAAATTATACAAATTACACAACCACTGACATCGTTTTCAACATTTTTCCATAGCTATACACTGGGTAGGTGAGCTTCATATATACATAATTTTTTCATGGATACCCTTAAATTTTTATGAAATCCAACAGTAATTGGTTCAGGGAATTACACTACTACAATAGGACCTAATCATGACAGCTACTTAAGTTTCTCACTAGACGGGGTAGCCTTCTTTCTGTTCCATTCAATAAAGTACCATATGTCAAATTGGGTGGAATGATGTTTTACAGGAATAAGTGGAACCTATTCTAACTTTCAGTTATCTGCAAACAATATTTTAAGTCTCTGGTAACAAATTACTGTGCCACTTTACAGACTAAGATCTACATACGAATGTATACAATTGAAAACTAATGTATATGTTTTCAATTGTATACATACAACTGCAACTGTTGATCTGCAGTCTAACAATAACATAAAAGATAAAAACCTAAAATTCTTACTTTTTTTGAACCTGGATTTAAAAATGTAAAACAGTTTTTTAATTAAGGTATATATGCCTCAAAATTTTATAGTGCTTTTTCTACACACACTGAAAATCATTAGTGTATTCTGATCCTATTCTGAAGGGATTAACACTCTAATCATGTCCCAAGGCATTTCATTGGTAACTTGGTGATTTATAAACTCCCTTCATACTCCGAGACAATAACAGAAGACCAGTAACATAAAGCTTTTTCTTATACTAAATGCGTTAGGACTTCAAACACTCCCAAACATTTCAGGAAAAAACAACCTAGGAATCCAAAATTTTAGATTATTTTATACACAATACATCTCCTGAGTTCAAACTCTGTCAGAAGCAATTACAACCCTACGTTTAAAACATACCGTCAAGACGCTGTAAAACAGACTTCCTGTCTTTGGGAATTCAAATAGTATGTATTCTTAAACCCTAATCTTGGGTTTTCGACTAAAAAGCTTCCAACCAAGATATCAATTGGGCTCTGTTGGCAACTGGAGCAAAAATCCCAAAGATGGGATTTTCAGTGAGTCTAACATGCATAATTAACAAGTCTCCGTTGCTTCATCTCGAGAAAGACCCCAAACGCAAAGCTTTTCCTCCACCTCCGTTGAGCCCCACGAGTTTAGAAATTCTAGACTAGCCCAGAGGAAAGAAGAAAACAGCAGCCCCTTGGGGAGAGGGAGGTGCGAGCCTCTCTAAGCTGGTTGGGCGGGAAGAGGCGGACGGGAGGGGGGGGGTTGCTGGGGAGCAGGCATGGGTTTCGCGGCACTTACAGGTCCGTCAACACCATGAGCTCGGAGTAGGCCCGGTGCAGGAGAAATTCGATGAGGGTGCTCAGCCGGTAGCCCGGGCTGGCCGCGGCTGCAGCGGCCGCCGCCACGGCGGCTCCTGGAGGAGGAGGCGCAGGGGCTGACGCGGGACCACCGCTGGCCCCGCCACCGCCTCCAGGCGGGACCAACTGGTGGTTCTCCAGCTGCACTGGGGCCATGGCGGCGCAGGGCCGGACTTGGCGCAGCGGCACAAGATGAAGCCCTTGAGCCTCCCGGGCGCTCGGTCACCGCGCCTAAGTGGGCGCGGGCAGAGTCGCCACCGCCTACCGCCAGGCCGCCTCCGAACAGGAAGCCGTGCGCCAGCCGCGGAGGCCCGCCCCCATGTAGCGACGAGCTCGCCGGCCCCAGAGACTGGAGCGAAGGGCGGGGGAAAGCGGGGGGAGGCGGGGAGGGCGGGGAAGCGGGACGGCCTCCGCAGAGAAGCTGCGCCTCCGCAACCGATCAGAGGCAGCCTCGCCAGGCAGCCGCAGCGTCCATGTTGACGGCTCAAAGCGGAAGTCGTTAGGCTGAACGGAAGGGAACCTGCAGGGGGACTTCCGACAGCAACCTGTGCCTTTTTCCCGACTGTCCGGCGCCGTGACGCTGGGGGGCGCGTGGGAGTGGGGCGGGGCCGGCGCGCGGGCCGGGAAAGCGGAAGCGGGGGCTGTGCGTCGCCGGAAACGGGTGTGAGGGCGGAGCTGGCGGCGTCACCGCGGACGTCAGTAGTTGCCCCGCCCTTGCCTTCGCCGCCCGCCGGTGCTTAAAAGGCTTCAAAGTACTGTGAGGTATTTATCAACGCTCCCCAATGGGGCCAAACGCGACTGGGGAGGTTTCCTCCCAAGATGTTCGTGAGTTGTGGTTCTGGAATCGCGAAGAAATTGTGGCGGCTGCGCTCTTGTGGCTTCTCAGATCTTTGCTCCTCCCACAGTCTGCTCATGCGCTTTTCGTGGGATAGCAAACGTTTCCGTCATTGTTGGCTTTTTTTTTTCTTTAACTGTGGGAAAAGATGCGAGAAAATATGATGGGGGGCAGGAGCAGGGTTTTTGGCAGAATAACTTCACTTTAATGAAGTTGGATATACGTATATCTCGTTTCCGACCCCCTAAATCCCGGGAGTTCTACCACAGAAACAGCCCTTAAATCCTCTACCGCTGGCTTTCACTCAGTTCTTGTCCCTGCTCTCGCAGTCGACGCCCTGTCCTCCTAAGGTTTTCAGGTCTTTTTATATGCGCTACCTCCACTTTTCCCCTTCAAAATCCACGTTTAGTATTTTGCTTCTTGCTTTAAAATGGTGACTCAACCCAGCCTGCACGTTGGAATCGCGGGGCGTGAGGGGCGGGGCTTTAAAAAATACTTATGCCATCCTTCTAGGTTCGGCTTTAAGTGGTCGGATGTGAGGTCTGTGTTAGAAGGTTTTAAAAGCTTCCTAGGTGATTTTATTGTACAGCTAAGGTAGAAATCCACTGTTAAAAAAATAACAATTCCTGTGACTCTTTTTTCAAACATCCTTTTGGGGATTCCTATCTGTAACTCTTAGGTGTAAGAGATGCCCTTGTTCTTTCATCTATAAAATACTTTTTGCCCACTTAGTAATTCTCAGTCATTCCTGAAGGCCGTTCACTTGTCTCCCAAAGGTGTAACCTTTGGAGAATAGTCGCTTGCTCTCTTTTGTGGCCTTTAAGCATATTTACACTTAATAGCATCATGGTACTCCTCAAAATGCTTTCCGAGTACTTATGGATAGTGCAGTTGCTGGGGGGCAGAGACTATCATCCCTCCCTATGCAAGTAACCTCAGGGAACAAACATTTTTCTGTTAGCTAGAATGGTACCATTTCTTTTGCAGTTTTTGTTTGTTTTACTGAAGTTCTCCCCCACTCTTCTTGAAAACTATTGACTTGCGTTAAAAAAAAAAAAAGTGGTCACAGACACGCGAAAGATAAATGGTCGTATAAGATGGTGTTTAACGTCTTTTCTAACTCAGATTCTCATTCTGTGTGATGTTGATAGGGTTTTAACTCTGCCTTATTGCATATATTAAACAGTTATACACTATGTCTTTTGGTATACATTTTATTTGTCAGTAAGGGTCTCCAGAGACAGTATGACCAACTTGCAAATAAAAGAAAAAAAAATTAATTGGATGGGTTTGTTTTAGAATAGAGAAAATCTCACCCACATCCATCAGATTAGATTCTATTGAAATATCTGTGAGTTGAAATAGGTATCTTTAAAAATTGGAAAGTACTTGTTAAAAAGGATATTCTAAAGGAAAACAAGGCAAAAATCTAGGAATAAAACTGTGAGAGGTGCTATGCTTGAATTGTTGGTGATCAGGGAGGTAATACAAATGAAAGCTCAAAGGGGTGATAGCCCACCTCCCAACCTGATAGTTTAGCTGTTAGACAAATACAGGAAGTGCTAGTGAGGAAATGAATGGGGAAGGAGAAAAATTGTTAGCAAGTTTGGCTGAGTTACTAAAGGAATGACTCCGAATCACTTTTGTAAATCGTGTAATTTATAATTTTACAGCCTATAGTACAGTGCTTGGCTTTGTAGTATATATACATAATTCTTTCATTCATAACTACTAATTATTCCTCTATTTAGTCATCACCAGATTCTTCACACTTCAGATAGTTTCAGAACTAGCAGCATGATATTTCCTTGGCTCTTCAATTGACCTAGACATTTGAGATCTTTCATGAAGTCAATCTGATTTTAATAAATTGATTGCAAAATAGGGAGAAATAAAAGAATATTTCCTTTTAAGCCCTCTTGATAGAAAAATAGAATTGTGATAAATATAACTTCATTTTGAAGCATACAACTGCCCCTCAGACACAAATGAGTGGGAAAGAGATTGAAAAGTAATTTTTTTTTTTTTTTTTACAAGATACTACAGTCAGTTCCTCCAAAGCAGACTGCAAAAGCAGTAACTGCATTCATTCAAGAGATGCTCCATTGATGGTAAAGTTGAGGAAAGGAAGTCAATACTGTGAGTGTGGTCTGACCAATGTAGAAAAAGACAACACTTTTATAGTTTTTGCCTGTAAAAGAAAACCCAAACTTCTTACTGTGGTCTCTAAAGCCATTAACAAAGTGACCCTTGCCTGCTTCTTCACCACTCTTATGCCACTCTTTCCTTCGCTTACTACACCTATAACCTCACTGGGTCTAGCACCTGCTGTTCTCCACAATGTTAGGGCTTGTCCACTGTTCCAAATATGGGAAACACTTGTTTCCCAGTTGTCCCAGCTCAGGTGGCTGGTTTCTCATCCTTCCAGTATCTGTGTAAATGAGAAAATCCTTAGCGAGGCCTCCCCTGACTATATGATATTAGGAATGTAAAAGGAATTTCATTGCCCTATTGTAGAAGCAAAATGGCTGAGTAAATTGCTATTTTTTTTTTTAAGATTTGTTTATTTTAGGGAAACCTGGGTGGCTCAGTGGTTGAGCACCTGCCCCTGGCTCAGGGCGTGATCCGCAGTCTCAGGATCGAGTCCCACATCAGGCCCCCTGCCTGGAGCCTGCTTCTCCCTCTGCCTACGTCTCTGCCTTTTTCTCCCTGTCTTTCATGAACAAATAAATAAAATCTTTTATTTATTTATTTTTAAATAAAATATTTTAAAGAAAAAAGATCTGTTTATTTTAGAGAAAGAGAAAGTACATGCAGTGTGAGCACACAGTTGGGCAGAGGAAGGAGAGAGAGGATCCTCAAGCAGACTCCTCACTTAGTGTAGAGCATGACACGGGGCTTGATTCCAAGACCTTGAGATCACAACTGGAGCTGAAATCAGGAGTTGTCTACTTAACCAACTGAGCCACCCAGGCACCTCAAACTGCTGTATTTCTATGTAACTGTTCAAATGAAGGAATTAAACCTATATGTAACAACATAGATACATCTCAAAAACAATACTGAATGAAAACAGCAATCTTTTTTGATATTGATACATTTCTGTCCATTTTTATTTTTTATTTTTTAAAATTTAATTTTAATTACAGTGTAGTTAACATACACTGTTATATTGTTTTTAGGCATACAACATAGTGATTCACCAATTCTATACATCACCTTGAGCTGTCATGACAAGTGTACTTCTTATTCCCCATCACTTATTTTATCCACCCCCTCCCCTCTGGTAACCATTAGTATGTTCTATATAGTTAACTGTCTATTTCTTGCTTTGTATCTTTCTTTTTTTTTTCTTCACTCATCTGTTTTGTTTCTTATTTCTGCCCATTTTTGAAGCACACAAAATAACGCTATAATTTCATATATTGTAGTCAAAGTGAAAAATGTAAATGAGGATGACATAGCTTTTCAGGATGGTAGTTACATCTAGGGAGGGGTAAGGGATGAGGCAGTGCTTTATTGGTTGTTAGCTATTAGTTCTATGTAATGGGTTTACTGAAGAAATACCTGAAAGAAATGTGACAATATTAATATCTATTAAATCTGGGTAGAAAGAGATGATTGTTAATATATTCTGTACATTTCAGTATTTTTAAAAATTTCATGATTTGTTAAAGTTTAAACTGTTTCTGTTAATTTACACAAGCTGCCATAATAAACCACTAAATCACAGTGACTTAACAGTAAGAGTATTTCTTGTGCTCACAAAGTTCAGTAAAGATATTACCTGATGGAGATGCCCATCCTACTCTAAGTACTAACCCAGAGATCCAGGCTCCTTCTACCTTGGGAAGCCATCACTTTAACCAGGAGATTTTTTTAGTGTCCACCCACATCCCATTAGTCAGAATTAGTCACATGGCTAGGAGCTGGGTTAGTCTATGTTGTCTCAAATGGCAAGACTTTATTCTTTTTTATGGCTAGGTGATATTCCATTGTATATATACCACATCTTGTTTATCCATTCATTTATCAGTGGACACTTAGGTTACTTCCATACCTTGGTTATTGTAAATAATGCTGCAGTGAGGGCTAGGGAATGAAGAATGGGTGAAATAGGTGAAGGGGATTAAGAGGTACAAGTTTTCAGTTATAATAAGTTGCAGAGATGAAAAGTACAGCATAGAGAGTAGTCAATAATATTATAATAATGTTATATGGAGAAAGATGGTGACTACGCTTACTGTGGTGAGCAAAGCTTAACATATAGAATTGTTAAATCACTATGTTGTGTCCCTGAAATTAATATAACATGGTCTGTCAACTATACTTAAGTAATAAATTCTTTTTTTAAGAGTTATTAATTATTTTAGAGGTGGGAGAAGAGAAAGAGGGTCAAGCAGACCCCATGCTGAGCACAGAACCTCATGCAGGGCTCAATCTCACAACCCCAAGACCATGACCTTAGACAAAATCAAGAGTCAAACACTCAACCAAGCCACCTACTCAGGTGCCCCAATAATAAATTCTTCTTAAAATAAAGGCCATGGAGCTGCGAAATACAGTCTTGTGTGCCTAGGAAGAAAATGAAATGGTTTGGTGAACAAATAGCATTGTTTTTACCACAAGATTAAAGTAGTCTTCTCTCTGTCTCTCTGTTTCTCTGTCTCTCTCTCTCTTTTTTTTCCCCCTTAGAGCACAGCCTCTGGAATCAGATCACTTAGATTAAAATCCTAGTATTTACCTCAGAGGATGATTGTGAAGAATTGATGAGTTAACATTTACAAACAGTAAGTGATCTATAAATATTAACTATTACCATCATCATTACTTAAGAGTAATAATTCTTAAATTTGTTATTTCACCTTAATTACCTAGGAACTAACTGTCTTTTCTTGTACTAATGTGGCTCTCTCTGTCATGGCCCCAGCACTAGCATAGTATGCCTAGCTTCTGGCTTCAATGAATGAATGGGACAGGTATATTTCTTCATCTGTACACTGTAGTTCTATTTATATTGTGTTCTTTTATTTAGGATTAAGATTGACTTACATGGATTTACATGTGAAATGAAGTGTCTAAGGTTTCTATGAAAACACTTTGGAAAATAAAGTGGGCAGAGGTAGATGAAATACCACTGGCAACATGTTGAGAATTATTAAAGTTGATGATGGCTACATAGAAGTTCTTTATACTCTGTTCCTTTTCTTCTTTTCTGTAGGTGTGGGAATATGCATGATAAAAAGTTTTGAAAAATTGAATACAGGTAGTCAACTAAAGGTCCGGATTTTTTTCTTTCCTAATCAACAGCTGATTGATACAAACACATATAATGTTTCAGATTTTTAAAAATATTTTCTTTATTTGAGAGAGAGAGAGAGAGAATGAGCAGGGGGAGGGGCAGAGGGAGAAAGACAAGCGGACTCCCTGCTGAGCAGGGAGCCTGATGTGGGGCTTAATCCTAGGACCCCACAATGACCTAAACCAAAGGCAGATGCTTAACTGACTGAGCCACCTAGGCGTCCCATCTTCCAGATTTTTAAAACATTTGTGTAATTTATAGAGTGTTTAACATTAAAAAAAACTAAAAGGAAACTTATGCTTGCTTGTAAAAGAGATGAAAGTGTTAACTTTGGTTTCAGGCCTTGAAATAAGAATGTTTGCAAGGAGCTCTAAAAACAACAAAAACAAAAAACAAAAACAAAAAACTTATCCAAATGTATAATCTTAAAAAATTCTAGCTGTGCTAAAATTCAGTATCTTTTATTTCACGTCCCAGTTACTTAAAAAAAAAATTTGGGACTGAGAACATTTAAGATCTACTCTCTTACCAACTTTCAAATATATAACACATGTTAACTATAGTTACGATACTATATACTAGATCTTCAGAACTTATTCATTTTATAACTGGAGATTTATACCATTTGACTAACATTTCCCCATTTCCCCCACCCCAGCCCCTGGCAACCACCAACCTACTTTTTATTTCTATGAGTTTGACTTTTTTGGATTCCCACATGTAAGTGTGATCATATGGTATAGTCTTTGTCTTTCTGTGTCTGACTTACTTTACTTAGCATATTGCCATCAAGATTTTATCCAAATGGCAGGGTTTCCTTCTTTTTTATGGCTGAATAATATTCCTTTGTCTCTGTATGTGTGTGTGTGTGTGTATGTTCACGCTGCAGTGAATATGGGGGTACAGATACCTCTTTGTAAAATTCATTATCTTTTATTTTTTTAATTTTTATTTTTAAGATTTTATTTATTTATTTGACAGAGAAAGCACAAGCAGGGGGAGTAGAAGAGAGAGAGGGAGAAGCAGGCTCCCCACGGAGCAGGAAGCCCAACGTGGGACTCGATCCCTGGACCCTGGGATCATGACCTGAGCTGAAAGCAGACACTAAACCTACTGAGCCACCCATGCACCCCCATTATCTTTTAAATGAGTGATTTCTAATGTGTGAACAAAGGAAAAAGAAGGAAGAAGGAAGCCATTTAAAAAATAGTTATATTCTTCATTAAGAGATAAAAATTTTATTGTGTCTTGTTCTATCTTTGTTAGGGAAGAACACCAACCTCTAAATTGCCAGGAATAAACCTGCCATCCGTAGGTGCCAAAAGTGACGGCGTGATCAGAGTAAGCCTTAGCGCAGCAGACAACAGGGGCATCACCACAATAGCTCTGGTTCTCATGTCCCCAAGTCCCATGGCATGATGTGATGGGCCCAGATGGAGACCCTGTGATCAGTGAGTTGCATCATAGCTGAGAAACCTGGGGCCCACGGTTCAACATCTCAATTCTTAGCAGTCAAATTGAAACAAGATTGAACTGGTACACATAGGAGAGAGCTGAGATGTCAGGCCCAGCCGAATAGTTCTCCTTTTTTTGTTAGGGTATCAGGCAGAGCAGAATAGCCCTGCCATCCTGAGGGTGTCCAGTGCAACACAGTAATTCCACTGGGCCAAGCCCACATTAGTTTTTCTGTGTTCATAGCACAAGGATGAGATAACAAGCCCAGCAGTAGGGTCATGTCACTTGCAGCTGCTGCTTGACTCATGTGAACCATGTGACAGTTTTGTGATGCTACAGTGCTCGGTGAAGGGGACAAAGAAAGCATTAAATGTTCCCACCCCTTCCCCAAACACACACACCTCATAGGGATGAAGGTGTCCCATTATCAGGTTATTGTTTCCTTTCCATGACCACATAGTTCATTTGTTCTAAGTCAGTAGCCAGTATGTCTCTCTGCACTCAGCCAACTTCCACCTCCACCCAGATCTTTTTCCATTTCAGATAGGAGGCACCATGGTAGAACTTGGTGGAACCATGATGTCCCCTGTCATCAAGCAGGCCATGGTAGGGATACTCTAGGGCTTATGAATTTCACCAACTGATTGTTCTGATGGTCAGTGCTCTTCCACCCCCAACAATTGAAACCAAGTGGTAGCAGAAGCAAAGATTGTAGTCACCTTCCTCCTGTGGTCTAACTGCTGCTTCAGGATGAAATCAGTCAGGTTTCTCAGGCACTAGAACCAGAGGGGAAAAAAGGAGAGGAAGGACTAGAGATTGTCAGAGTGGGATCACAAATATGGAGTACCAGTCTCCTATTGCTCCAACTCTTTCAGTCCTGATCTTCCCTACTCGGCTGTTCCAAAGGAGATGTTTCCTTGGAAGCCTGATAGGCCATATGGCTGCATTCAGTCTTGGGGGTGTGGACCCCTTCTACAAGTGTCCACATGGGCTATAGAGATGTCTTGTTGGGCTGTAGCAATGGCTCTTCAGAGTTCTCAGCCTCACAGAGGGGTGTCTTTACTACACCAGTCAGTCATCATTCGGGTGCTTGACCTGAGAGCTGGGGCATTAGCCATAGCCCAAGAGTCAGGGAAAACACAACATGGATGGTCCTCAGCAGTACTGCCTAAGGCAAGGGTGATGACTTTCAATTTGACCCATTGTACTGAACCAGTCCTTACCACAGTGTTTCTTTTTTTTTTTTTAATTTTTATTTATTTATGATAGTCACACAGAGAGAGAGGCAGAGACATAGGCAGAGGGAGAAGCAGGCTCCATGCACCAGGAGCCCGACGTGGGATTCGATCCCGGGTCTCCAGGATCACGCCCTGGGCCAAAGGCAGGCGCTAAACCGCTGCGCCACCCAGGGATCCCACCACAGTGTTTCTAATGGAGCTGTTGGAGTTGGACAGCTGCTGCTCCCCAGGACACCTCATCAGCTTTTAGTTTGGCTGAGACATCAATAAGCCAAGCCCAAGCATTTTTAGGGACACTCTGGAAGTGGGTCCCTACATAACTGGAGGCTGCCCCTGTGAGTGATGTAGGAGGGGGAGCTACCGTGGCCCCTAAAGCTGTGGCCACAATATCTTAATGTGAAGAGGACACACCTGTGGGACTAGGCATGCCATTTCATTAAATAAGAAAAGTCTATTGTGCCTTTCTAACTCTAAGCATTGAGTAGACCCACCTAAGATGAGACAATTTAGGTGCAGTGTAACCCGGAGGTACTGTGAGATGCTCAGTCTCCCCAAGTGCCTGCCCGATAGCAGACAAGTAGCTCTTTTGCAAATGGAATGTCGTGGGTAAGTGTCAGGGTGGCAAGTCCAGAACCCGCTGAGATGCGTCCAAGCAGAAGCAGTCTCCCTTTTCCAGAGGGCATACAACAAGGGTCCAAAAAGCCAGACTCAGATGGTTACAGTTAATTCCCCTCTTCATATTATTTCATTTCTAGTTCTGGCCAGGTGAATACATGGCTGTGAATGAGCACTGGTATTCAAGTGAGTCATAAAAATTTTTATCCTGCTTCCTTGCCCTCCCTTTACCTCACTGTATCCTAATTAGAGGTTAAGGCCTGGGAGTGAAGGTTTGCCCTGGGAGTGAAGAAACCTCAACCCCCATCCTTAGTCCCTTTTCTCCTTAAAGGCAGTTAAATCAGAATACTTGGTTCATGGTCAAGCAGTAAAGGTACCGGAGGAGGAATGTGTTTTAAGGCAGCCATTTATTTGGCTTCTCAATTCCTCCAATAGAACGATTTCTGTGGAGGGATCTGGTTTCATAGAGGCACTCTCAATTCCAGTTGGGTGGACAGCTCACTGTTTGCTGCCCCTCCCTCCATGGCTCAATATCCAGACCAAATTTCTTTGGTACTCATCCTATCAGTCTCCTTATGGGTAGCCCCTGCTCAAACAGCCGTATCTGCATTGTCTTACACGTTACTTTGGAGGGAATTTGATATCCCCTTCCTTAGTTTTGTCTTGTACTGCAGAGTCTTTGCCTGGTTTGGATTGCCCATCTTTATCCTAGGCATTTTTTTGGCTCTGTCATCACTGCCTACCACGCACACAGGGCTTCCAAGTATTAAAAACAAAGAGAGTAGTCTTCTACCTGGAAGTGGGGTAGGGCAGACCACAACATCCTTTCAGCCGTTGTCTAAAGTGAGGGGTTCATCATGGGAGCTTTCATTCTGTCCATTTTGTAGTCGGTCTGGAGCATCTGTAGCACTCAGGCTTTGAATAGCTTCTTCCATAGTGTTCCATCCATGGAATTTTTATCAGCTTTGGGGAAATCTTTCTGGTTTGGCCATAATGTAGTTATTGAAACAAATTTAAAGTAGCAAGCCTTGTTGAGGGCATAATTCTGTCCCAACTATGTCATAGCTTGAAGCATATAAGACAGCCTAGCTGCCGCCACTCATCCTTGATCCCTTGCCACACACATAACAGCCAGGTCTTCAGTAGCTCTCCACTCATTAGCCAAAGCAGTCCCCAGTGTCCCTCACCACAGTGGGCCAACAAAAACTGATTTTTCTTGGACTACAGATTTGTCCCTTGTGATTTTAGACTGATTAGGCTAGGATAATTTAGAGTTTCTACCAAGGTACGGTCAGGACCCTCACTACTATGAACCAGGACCCTTCACTCAGTAATAATGTGCACATCTGCAGCTCCTTGCATCTCCCCCACTTGAGGCATCTCTATCACTAATAACATACTTTCTGCACTGAATCTGGGCTCTGATGATCTTTTTGGCCCTTCGGTGTCAGATTTGTTATTCCATCCTAGGATTTTAGAGTTCTGATCAGACTTTGATGTCCTCATGAAATACGTCTCTCTCTTTTTTTAAAGATTTTATTTATTTGAGAGAGAGAGAGCACAAGCAAGGGGTTGGGGGAGGGGCAGAGGAAGAAGCAGACTCCCCAATGAGCAGGGAACCTGACATGAGGCTCCATACCAGGACCCTGGGATCACGACCCAAGCCAAAGGCAGACACTTAACTGACTGAGCCACCTAGGAGCCCCTGAACAATCTTTTAATACTATCTATGTTCTGTGTTCCATCATCTTGTGTGTTGTCTGAGAACTTTTGAGAAATTGGCCTTGGAAGAGATCTTTGTAAATATTCTGCCCTCTAGGAGGCTGCTGATTTTTCCACTGAGCAGTTGAGATAACTTAACATTAGAGTTAAGGGCCGAAGTCGTGTATAAGTGATATTTTTTTGTTTAACTGAGTGTCAGGTAATTTCTCAGGGAGTTGTTTGCTAATAATATACTAACTTCTGGCATAACATCCCTGAGGATAATTTGAAATTGTAGTGGCCACCTTAGGCCAACTTTGACATGTATAAGATTGTTCCTCTGAGAGGTGCTAGAGGTATCTTAGAACAACAGGAAAAAACTCACAGAGACTGTCCCATCTAAGAAAGAGAAAACACATTATTTTTCCATACATTGAATACTAACAAGTGCTGACTTTTCAGTGCTATGACTTGATAAAATGATCAAGACCCCAAGTTATTGGTTAAAACACCTCTAATGACTCTTGTGGGAAGCTGTATATAACAACCATATGTCAAAATGGGTGTTTAGCTTTTACAGTGCTAACTTCATTCGGAAACCAACTCCTTCTCTCCTTTTACAGTTTTTCCTTTTCTCTTTGACTCACTTAGGAAATTTTAAAGATAATCAGAAAAATTATTTTGTCATTAGGTGCAAATTCTAGGAATATCTAGTACAGATAGTCATAAATGTCTTTGAGGAAGAAAGAAAAAATACAATAAACTGTGTTTCTTTCACTTTAAAAAACACAATAAGTTTAAATCATGGCCTTTTTTTTTACTATAGTTACAAGGTAAGAAGAATGTCTTCTCTTGGTTTTAATCTATAAAATTAATGCAAGTCACTGTTCTAGTTTATACAACTAAGGCCAAACTTCTCATTATTTAAACTTCCTAAATTTCATATGTTGGTCTTTTGGAACAAATACATTTTCATTGTTTGCACAAGATGTTAAAGATTACAAAATATAAAATGGTGCTTCACTAGATGACAGTTTAACAAGCATCTTTTATCCAGATCTTTAGTAAACATCTGTTTAGGTTTTAAACATTAGATTGAATTTATTGACGAATAATCTTTGGATAAATTTTGTACTAATTTCTTAGTATAAAAAACATATAAAACTTTAGTCACTAAACATAGTTTCAATTTACTCTCATTCTTTTTTTTTTTTTTTACGAATTTACTCTCATTCTTATAAATCATAGAACTATTTTAAGTTCACAGAATATTCCAGTGCTTTAGATCATTGACACATGCTTATTATATCCCCTTAAAATTTACTAATATAATCTAAAAAGTGTATGCAGGGAAAATTAGCTAGAAGGTTCTTTTTTTTTAAGATTTTATTTATTCATGAGAGACACACACACATACAGAGAGAGAGAGAGAGAGAGGCAGAGACACAGGCAGAGGGAGAAGCAGGCTCCATGCAGGGAGCTGATATGGGACTCGATCCCGGGTCTCCAGGATCACGCCCTGGGCTGAAGGTGGCACTAAACCGCTGAGCCACCTGGGCTGCCTTAACTAGAACTTAACTATTTCCTGCCTATTAGTTTTTTCTGTGTCTAGAGAAAACAAAAGTTGACTGTGTGGATTAAAGGAGATAATAAAAGGGACGCCTGGGTGGCTTAATGGTTGAGCATCTGCCTTTGGATCAGGGCGTGATCCTGGAGTCCTGAGATTGAGTCCCACATCATGCTTCCTGCATGGAGCCTACTTTTCCCTCTGCCTGTGTCTCTGCCTCTCTTTCTCTCTCTCTCTCTGTGTCTCTCATGAATAAATATAGTTTAAAAATATTAAAAAAAAAAACTTTAAATTTTTTTTTATTTTTTTAGAGGGATGCCTGGGTGGCTCAGTGGTTGAGATCTGCCTTTGCCTTAGGGCATGATTCTGAGGTCCAGAGATTGAGTCTGCATCGGGCTCCTCGCTGGGAACTTGCTTCTCACTCTGCCTACGTCTCCACCTCTCTCTGTGTGTCTCTCATGAATAAATTGAAAAAATAAAAATATCTATTTTTTTTAGAGATAGAGCAAGAGAGCATGAGCTCAAGTGAGGGAGAGGGAGAGCAAGAGAGAAAGTCTTAAGCTTCAGGTTCAGTGCAGAGCCTGACATGGGGCTCGATCTCACGATCCTGAGATCACGAAAGGGAAGATATCCCTTTCCCTTCACGAAAGGGAAGATACAGGGGCAAGGAAAGGAAACTCCAAATTCTTCAGGATCACGCCCTGGGCTGAAGGCGGCACTAAACCCCTGAGCCACCCGGGCTGCCCTAAAAAAATATTAAAAAAAAAAAAAAAAGAAAGTAAAACTACAACCTACAGAATGGAAGAAAATTTGTGAATCATGAATTTTATGAGTCTAGTATCCAGAATACATATAAGACTCTTACAACTCAACAAAAGACAATACAATCTTAAAAATGTGCAAAGGACTTGAAAAGACATTTCTCTGAAGAAGGTATACAGATGGCCAATAAATACATGAAAAGATAGTCAGCATTGCTAATCTTAGGGAAATTCAAATCAAAACCACCACAAGATATTTCTTCACACTTAGTAGGATGGCTATAATTAAAATACAAAATAGCAAGTGTTGGTGAGGATGTGGATGGAGCATTGGGGTCTTTATGCTTCAATGATGGCAATGTAACATGGTGCAGCTCCTGTGAACAGTTTGGTTGGTCTTCAAAAAAGCTAAGCTAACAATTGCCATATGACCCAGCGATTCCACTCTTACATAAATACCCAAAAAGAATTAAAAGTGCATGTAGAAATATTTGTACCTGAATGTTCACAGCTTCACTATTCCCATTAACTGAAAGATGAAAACAACCCAAATGTCCATTGACCAATGAACTGAAAACATTAGATTTTTTTTTGTAAAACAACCAATTACCTGCCTAGATAACAGATGATTTCTGTTATTACTTATCTAAAAATCATAGAACATATTTTATTAAGACTCAAAATGCTCTTTTTGCCTTTTTGTACTTCTAGCAAACTCTTAGGTAATTTTGACAATTTTTTTTTTAAGTTTAAATTCCTAAAAAAAGGGACGCCTGAGTGGCTCAGTGGTTGAGCGTCTGTCTTTGGTTCAGGGCGTGATCCCGTACTCCTTGGATCGAGTCCCACATGGGAATCCTTGCGTGGAACCTGCCTCTCCCTCTGCCTATGTCTCTGTCTCTCTTTGTGTCTCTCATGAATAAACAAAATCTTTAAAAGTAAATAAATGAATAAATAAATAAATAATTCCTTAAAAATGACCATGGTTAATTATTACTGTGGTTTAAAAATATATGTAGTTTTTGGTTTAAAAATTATGATTGCACAGTTAACAGGAAATAATATTTTTCCCAAGGGCATGCTATAGGTATAGAATGTCATAATAACCACCTTCTTTGGTGACTACTGCTGCCATACTTACTTAGAAACTTTATTCTCTAAAATCATAGACTATCAGAAACTTTGCTTTTTGAAAATATTCCTCTGGAATGCCTGGGTGGCTCAGCAGTTGAGCGTCTGCCTTTGGCTCAGGGCATGATCCCAGGGTTCTGGGATCAAGTACTGCATCAGGCTTCCTGCATGGAGCCTACTTCTCCCTCTGCCTGTGTCTCTGCCTCTCTCTCTCTCTCTCTCTCTCTCTCTCTCATGAATAAATAAATAAACAAATAAATAAATAAATAAATAAATAAATAAATAAATAAATAATTTTTAAAAAATAAAATGAAAATATTTCTTTAAAAATGAAACATCTCATTCTTGCCTGGAGAATTTAAGTCACTTTGATCTAGAGAAACAGCTGCAATTTTCACCATAGGTACAGAGCTTTAGGTAGGGGTTCTGGATTTCACATTGTACATATATCCTAACTTTGTAGATTCCAAGGAATCCAGGGGTTTACATTGCAGATTAGAGTTGATGTTGGTCTCTTTTCACACAACCTTGCTTTGAGTTTACTGCTTCATTTTCAATTTCGCCTAAACTCCACCCTCCCCTCCCCCCGAAATTCTATAATGCTTTGTCTTATCCTTCCTTTGATAAAATGTCTCATGGTTCCTCTGATGTGATCTCCCTCATTGCAGTGGGTTGATGAACCTGATTTTGTTACACTATAGGTTTGTTTTTGGTAGTCTGATGAGGCTAATAGAGTAAAACCCCTGCTTCCACAGGTGTCAAAAAAGTATTGAACAAGATTCAATAAATCACAATAAGACATTTTATTCCAGCACAGCAAATGGTAGGAGTTTCAGCATAGCAGTGCCAGTTCCTGTGCCTCTAAGACTCCTGATGTGAGAGGCTAAACATATAGTGGATTATGCCACAGCTGAGGAACCCAGCATCAATAACTCAGCATGTTTTGTAGCAAGTATCAAACAGGTCAGTTCCCCTTTCCTAGGGAGCAAACCATCCCATTATAGTCATCTTTTGATCACCCTGACCAACCCAATTGTATATGGGACTCTATAGAAACTAGTCAGTATCAGGGGATGGTTAGGCTTTAGCATGGCACACTTAGCAAGGCGATGTAAGGGTGCTTGAGACCTGCGGTGACTACCTTTCCCATAAACCAATGGAAATATTTGTATAGAATTCATTTTTCTGGGCGCCTGAGTGTCTCAGTTGGTTAAGCGTCCAACTCTTGATTTCACCTCAGGTCATGATCTCAGTCAGGGTCCTGGGATCCAGCCCCATATCGGGCTCTGTGCTCAACAGGAAGTCAGCTTGAGGATTCTTTCTCTCTCTTCCCTCACCCCTGCTCCCACTTGAATGCACTGAGGCATGTGATCACTCTCACTCTCTCTCAAATAAATAAATAAATCTTTTTATAAAAAAAGGATTCATTTATACTTCAAAAAACTGCAGCCCATTGTTTCTAGAGATTTTTGAACAAGGTAGAATGAGCCAAAAGGAAAGGAAACTCCAAATTCTAAGCCAAAGCAAAGTTTTTAAAAAAATATTTTATTTATTTATTCATGAGAGACACACAGAGAGAGGCAGAGACACAGGCAGAGAGAGAAGCAGACTCCATGCAGGGAGCCTGACGTGGAACCTGATCCCGGGACTCCAGGATCATGACCAGAGGTGGAGGCAGACACTCAACTGCTGAGCCACCCAGGCATCCCCAGCCAAAAGCAAAGTCTGGAGAGAAAACAATACTCCTCAAGAAAATGTAAATTATAACTTTGTTTTTTATTTGATACTTATGAAGGATGCCAAAATTACTTACCCTGAATGTTATCAAAAGACTATTGAATTAGTTACTATTGAGAGATAGGTAGTGGTATAGCAACATGTTAACTAAACCAAAGGCACAAAATAAGATTGCAAAATATTATGAGGTTGTTGATCCGTCAGTAATTTCATTTATATGTGTTTTCTTAATTTTTCAGTTTTATATTTTTGCTGACTCAAACAACCAGAAATGTATTGGAACCTAGAGTATATTGAACCCAAACTATCTGATTTTGAGGGCTACTAAGCTATAAAAGTGGATAAATCTATAACTTGAAATCTGATACTGAGTTTAGCTTTTATCATCCCCTGGAATCATCACATGACAGTTTTTTCAGTGCAGAAAAGTTAGACTATACTGCAGCAAAGTAACAATTCTGTCATGCTGAATTTCCATACCAGTCAATTATTTCCTCTTTATGGATGTTGTGTTCAATTATTCTGATATCGTAGGTCATTATTTAATGCCAAAATATTTTCTCTTTGACAACAGAACACTTTTGCAGATAGAACAAATAATAAATAGATTTAAGAGACCATGCATAAACCTGTATTGATGAATAGTGCCACTGAACAGTAAACCCATCTGTCTCTGGTATGTAGTTGTCACAACCCATTTACAGACTTTCCCAGATCTGGTCTGACCTCAGCCAAATCCTAGATTAGGTTTCAAAATCATTGGGACTATGGGCACTGACTTGAGAAAAATAGAATAAATGAAACTCTGCCTGAGTAAAAACTACTTCTACTTTATTTTTAAAATTCTCAAAACCAGAATATCTTCCATTGTATCAGCTAGGAATGATTTTGACAACAAGAACGATTTGGCCAGCAATGGACAGGAGTTCATTTTTCTCACATAACAAGGCGTCTGGAGATTTGTGGCTGCTGGGAAATTTTTTTTTAAGATTTTATTTATTTGTTTGTTTATTTGTTTATTTATTTATTATTTTAAAGAGAGTGTGTGGAGGAGAAGCAGATGGAGAGGGACAAGCAGACTCCACACTAAGCATAGATCCAGATGCAGGGCCTGATCCCACAACCCTGAAATCATGACCTGAGCTGAAACCAAGAGTTGGACGTTTAACCAACTGAGCCACCCAGATGCCCCAGGAATTGGTTTAATGTCTTAACTATATTAGCATCCTCTGCTCCATGAGTTCATGGTCATAAGATGGTTGATGCAACTCCAGACATGGCATAAACTAGAGAAAAAGAGACGATCTCAGGATATTTTCCCTCCTTTCTTTATAAAGCAAAACTTTTGGTGCACCTGGGTGGCTCAGTCAGTTAAGTGGCTGACTCTCGATTTCAGCTCAGGTCATGATCTCAGGTTCCTGTGATCAAGCCCCACCTCGGGCTCTGCACTTAGTGAGGAGTCTACTTGAGGATTCTCCCTCTGCCCCTCACCCTGTTCTCACTGTCTCTCTGTCAAATAAATAAATAAATCTTTAAAAAAAAATAAAGCAAAATTCTCCCAGAAGCCCTCCAATAGATTTCTGCTTGTAGTTCATTAGTCAGACCGTGAAGCATGGCCACTTTTGGCTGCGAGGGAGACTGGGAAACCATGGCTTTTTGTAGCCTCTAAAATGGACCCAAGAAGAGGGCAAAGGCAGAGGGTACAAACATGGAGTTACCCTATCAACACATGTGATAGAGATGCCTGGATGGCTCAGTGGTTGAGCATCTGCCTTTGGCTTAGGGTGTGATCCTGGAATCCTGGGATCGAGTCCCACATCGGGCTTCCTGCATGGAGCCTGCTTCTCCCTCTACCTGTGTCTCTGCCTCTCTCTCTCTCTCTCTGCCTCTCATGAATAAATAAATAAAATCTTTAAAAAAAAACATGTGATAACACATGTAACTTCTATGCTATTCAGTTCTATTCCGTGGGACATGGGGTGGCAAAATTAAGGAGGAAATCAAAGAGGTTCTGTCTGCCTGGAGTTCATAATCTTATTTCATTTATTTTCCCAAAATACAAATCAAAGTCACTGTTCAAGCTTTATTTACTATTTCCTTCAGTGTACTGTATGATCTGACCCAATTTAATTTCCTGCCTTCATGCATTTGCTCATGCTGTTAGCTCAGTCTGAATAGACCTCTTCCCATTTCTGCATATTAAACATCTTATTTGTTCTTCAAAACCTAGCTCAAATATTATTTCTCCCATGAAGTGTTTCCTAATCTCCCCAACTCAAATTACCTGTGGGCTCCAAAGACACATTCTTATTGCCTAAAATAACAATAGCTTGAGTTCTTTACATAGACCATCTCAATCTTCACCACCCAGTGAAGTAGGTACTATTGTTATTCTTATTTCATGGTTGTTGAAACTGGAGCTTAGGAAAATGAAATAGTTTGGTTAAGGGCATGTAGCTTGTAAGTGCTAATGTGAAGATTTAACTCCATTTCTATCTGATGCCCAAATCTGTTCTTTTAACATCATGCCATATTGCTTTCTCTATCTACCCAGTAGCTGCATGAGGATGTATATTAAGGTAGGAACAGAGTCTCATTCACCTCTAACTAGCCTCCCCTCCTTTACTCTTTCACTGCCTTGGAATTCAGAGACGCTCACAAAGTTATTAAATAAATAAGTAAAGCTGAAGGCTCTGCCTATAGGGCAGCATAGTAGTACGTAGGAAGGAAATTTGAAACCAGATGGCCTAGGTTCAAATTTTGGCTTATTTGAGCAAGTTTATCTACCTTGTACAATTTTCTTACCAGTAAAATAGTAATAATGACCCTTTCTCCATCTTAGAGAGTTATTTTTATTAGGCTTAAATGAGATAATATAGATAAGGTACTTAAAATAGTGTTGGCACAAAGTAATTGCTCAAGAAATCTTAGCTATTATTTATTTTTCCAATAGCCCTTCATCAAATTGCGATTAAAGATGCTAAGAATCAAGGGACCATTTTCAGATGGACCTACCTAATAGGCCATAATGTAAAGTAGTGCTACAAAAAATTTACCGAGTACTTCTGTTTGTTTCATTCCTGTTACATTATTTAAATGTATTTTTCATAAACATGTATCATCAATAAATACCTATATCTTTTTCTCTAACTCCATACTCTACCCCCAACAAAACAAGAACCTTAACATGCATTCAGTTCCCTCTGCTACCTGTGCTCCTCACATATAGAAATCACCTGGGAATTTATTTGGCCTGTTGATTTTTTTTTTTTTTTGCATTATGCAGCAATGACTTAGATTTATCTGATTTTTTCTTACTTTTTGATTCATTTTTATTTTGACAAAGTACATCTTCAAATAATTCTTTCAAAAATAGTTTACATATCTGAACACTGAGAAATTTTGCTATTGTCAGGGCCTGGGAAAAACAATTTAGAGGTGTTAAACAGAAATGTTTCATTGAGCTCTCAAGGTTGAATGGTAGTGAGGCTTGTTATGAAATTCTAGGATCAAAATGTTTTCCCTCAGAACTTTCAAGATATTGTCTTATAGCATCCATGGTTGTCAATTTTATTCTCATTTCTGTACAGGTAACCAGTTGATTTTTCTCTGAACGCTTTTAGGATTTTCTTTAAATTATAAGACCTCAATTTTCACCATAATGTATGTAGGTGGAGGATTTTTTTTTTAAGATTTTATTTATTTATTCATCAGAGACACACAGAGAGAGGCAGGCTCCCTGCAGATAGCCCGACATGGGACTCGATCCCAGGACTCCAAGATCATGACCCGAGCCGAAGGCAGACACTTAACTGCTGAGCCACCCAGGGGTCCCTGTAGGTGGAGGATGTTTTAAAAATCTATATGTGTGTGTAATGGGACCTAGGGGCCTAAAGATTGACATCTTGAGCTTCTGATAATATCTCATTCATTACTTCTTTATTCCTTTCCTCTCACTATCTCTGTGGGGTTTTTTGGGTGTTTGGGTTTTGTTTTTTTTTTTTCACTAGGATCCATGCTCCTCATGGAGCCCAACACAGGGCTTGAACTCACAACTCTGAGATCAAAAGTCAGATACTTAATCGACTGAGCCATCCAGGTGCCCCTCACTATCTCTGTTTTACCATGAATCATGATCATGTAAATATTTAAACTTTTGAATCTATTTTCCATATCCCTTGATGTATCTTTTCCTTTTTTTGCCCCTATGCATTATATTCTGAAAAATTGTCTGGCTCAGTCTTCATCTGTGTTTAAGGCTGAAATTAAGCCAATTTACATTGCTAGGGCATACTATTCTGAGGCATATTTTTTTTTTTAAGATTTTATTTGTTTATTCATAGACACACAGAGAGAGAGGCAGAGACACAGGCAGAGGAAGAAGCAGGCTCCATGCAGGGAGCCCGATGTGGGACTCGATCCCAGGTCCCCAGGATCACACCCCAGGCTGCAGGCGGTGCCTAACCACTGCACCACCGGGGCTGCCCTGAGGCATATATTCTGATTGTTGGATAACTGTGCCATACTAGTCAGTAAATATTTTTAATATCATTCCTAGGCATGTTTGTCATTCTTTTTAGCCCCTTTCTTGAGTTTTTTATTTTAATGATCATATATATTTTATTTCTAAAAGCTCTAGTTATATCTTTTCTCTCATGTACTTTTTTATAGAATATCTCCAGGATACTATACTTAATTTTAAAGTCTTCTTGGGATGCCTGGATCGCTCAGCGGTTTAGCGCCTGCCTTCAGCCCAGGGCATGATCCTGGTAGTCCCAGGATTGAGTCCCACATTGGGCTCCCTGCGTGGAGCCTGTGTCTCCCTCTGCCTATGTCTCTGCCTCTCTCTCTCTCTCTCTCTCTCTCTGTCCCTCAAGAATAAATAAATAAAATCTTTTAAAAAAAATTAAGTCATCTTTAGTTGGCTGTTTTAACTATTTCTTCCATTTGGGAAGTTGACTAACTTTCTTTCATGGTGGTTCTGTTTTGCACTTGTATTTTTTTCAGATGCTCTATTATTCTGTTCATGAATTTTTGTTCCATGTAATGAATTTCACATTGTTAGCGGTGAGGGGTTCTAGATAAGTTTCAGTTACCTGAATTAATCTGTGGCACAGTTCTTTTAGTGCTAAAACATAGGATTTTTGTATAAATACTATTATGGCTATATAGTTACCTGCCACATAGGATTAAGGGCCCCTTTATGAGCAGACAATGCTATATGGGAAGTTTTGAAGGGAGAGAGTCTCCCTGAAAAATCAAAATTCTAAGAATATGCCTCTTCTGGGTTTGAATTCCAAATTCCAAATAACTCTCCACATGGTTTGGTAATCTCAGACTATACAGTTAATGTAAAAAATTAGTCCTGGTCCAGTGATACCTCCTGAAGAACCTGATGTACCATTTATCAGCTTATGGCCTCTAAGCTTTAAATATACCCTTCTTTGCCCTGCTTTGTGATACTAGACCTTGTAAACATTTCTCCTTGGCCATGAAGTATAATGTTAGGCTTTGTCAGGTGAGGGTGCTGGAGGAACAGTTCAGAGCATAGCAGAGGCAAGAGCTTATCTTTCTGGTCTGGGGTATTTTCTTTTCCTGAATCTGTCATGCAACTGCCAGTAGTGTGCAAGAGACCAAGTGGTGCCCTTCTTTCAGCAGTTTACACCAGATTCCAAGTAGGTAGCACCCTTGCTAGCACTGTACAGGAGACCCAGTGGCACCCCCTTGCCTAGTAGATTTCCCCAGCACCCAAAGAGGCAACTCCCTGCTTGTCAGCCCTAGCTCACTAGCCTGGTAAGCAGCTGCCTGTTTGCCAGCCTTGACCAGCCATGCCAGTTGTGACCCAGATAGTCACTGACAATCTAAAAAACAACAAAGATGACAATAATGATTAATTTGGGTGTATTTAAAATAAGATGGAATTAAAATATTGGCAAAGACATCTAAAATTGGAAGGGGAGACTGGAGTTAGAGTATTTTAAAGTCAACACATTCATCAAGATGTAATCAAGTTAAGATGTGATCATACTGGATTAGAGTGGACTCTAAATCCAAAGACATTTGAGGAATAAGAGAAAGGAGGGGGAGGGGCGCCTGGGTGACTCAGTTGGTTAAGCGTTTGGCTCAGGTCATGATCTCAGTGTTGTGTGATGGACCCCTCATCAGTTTTCCTGTTTGGTGCAGAGTTTGCTTGAGATTCCCTCTCTCCCTCCCTCTGTCCCTCCCTCCCCCTAAACTACCACTCACTCACACACTGTCTCTCAAGTAAACAAATAAAATCTTTCAAAAAAAAAAGACAAAGGAGAGTGAGATTTATATAGAGAGATACACAGAGGGAAGAAGGTCATGTGATGATGGAGGCAGAGATTGAAGTCATGCCAAGGAACATTAAGCCAAGGAATATTAAGAATCACTGGAAGCCTCCAAAAGCTAGGAAGAGGCAAGGACGGATTCTTCCTTCTCTGTGGTCTTCAGAGAGAGCATGGCTTTGCTGACACCTTGATTTTAGAGTTCTGGCCCTCAAATATGTGAAAGAATAAACTGTTGTTTAAGCTGACAAGTGTGTGGTAATTTGTTATGGCAACACTAGAAAACTGACACACTGCCAAATTAGTTTCTATAGTGGCCACACCAGTTTATATTCTCACCACTAGTATATGAGTGATCCAGCTTCTCTGTCCTCCCCAGCATTTGGTATCATCAATGTATTTTCTTTTTGCTGTTCTAGTAAGTTTGTAGTGATATCTCCTTATGGTTTAGATTTGTATTTCTCGAAATAATGAATGACATTAAACATCCTTTCAGGTACTTAATCGCCATCCACATCTCTTCCTGGGTGAAATGTTTGTTCGTGTCTTTTGCTCATTTTACAATTGGATTCTTTTCTGTTAACTTTTGAGAGTTTGTTACTTACTCTACAAAGAAAGCTTTTGCTGAAAATGTGCTTTGCAAATATTTTGACCACACTGTAGCTTATCTTTTCATCCTCTTAGTAGAGAACTTCGCAACATAAAAGCTTTTAATTTTGATGAAATCTAATCTATTTTCTTTTATGAGTAGTGCTTTTAGTGTCATTTTAAAGAACTCTTCACCTAATTTGAGTCCCGAAGATGTTCTGTTTTCTACTAAAAGTTTCACAGTTCTACATTTTACATGTAAATCCATAATTCATTTAGAATTAACTTTTGTATTAAAAGAATAAAACTTTTGTATGGTATGATGTTTAGGTCAAGGCTTATATTTTCTTCTTTTTTCACCTGTATGGATGCCTATATATTCCAGCACAATTTGTTGAAAAAGTTGTCCTACCTTTCTTGAATTGCTTTTGGACCTCTGTCAAAAATCAACTGGCCATTTCAACAAATCATGCTGGGAAAACTGGATATCCATATGCAAAAGAATGAATTTGGATAGATACCTCACACCATACAAACATTAACTCAAAATGTATCAAAGACTGCCTTCTCCCCAGCAGTTCAGCAAAGTACAAAAATTTAAAGCATTTCTTTCTTAAATTTTTTAATTCTTTACTATGAAATAGCTCAGAATGTCACTTCTGTTTTAAATAACAGAATTGATAACTGAGAAAGGAAATGTAATTTGGATCTTTTTTTTTTTTTAATTTGGATCTTAAAATTGTTGCTTTAATAAAAAAAATTCCTAAAACAGTTAAAAAAAAAAAAAAGTAAGACCTAAATGTTGCTTCCTGTTGTTCAGATTGTGTAATGTCTATTGATTTGTCTTTGAGTTCTCTGATTCTTTCCTCTATTTTCTCCAATACTGTTGAATCTATCCAATGAGTTTTTTTATTTCAGTAATTAGACTTTCCAGTTCTATAATTTTTTTGGTTCTTTATAAACTTTTTTTTTGCTAAGAATTTCTATTTCATTTATTTCATGAGTGTTCATAATTGCTCATTGAAACAATTTTAGGGGATCCCTGGGTGGCGCAGCGGTTTGGCGCCTGCCTTTGGCCCAGGGCGCAATCCTGGAGACCCGGGATCGAATCCCACATCGGGCTCCCGGTGCATGGAGCCTGCTTCTCCCTCTGCCTGTGTCTCTGCCTCTCTCTCTCTCTCTGATGACTATCATGAATAAATAAAAATTTAAAAAAAAAAAAAAAAGAAAGAAACAATTTTAGGATTGATGCTTTAAAATCCTTGTCAGATAATTCCAATATGAGTCATCTGTGTTGGCATCTGAGGCTATTGTCCTGGGTTTTGGTATAATGAGTCATTTTTTATTGTGTCATGGATATTTTGGGTATTATTTTGTGAAACAAAATCCTACTTATTCTGGATCCTACTTATTCATTATAAGCAGACTGTACTGGTTAGGTATAGGGAACAAGTCCAGCTTTTCATCCATTTATAAAATTGGTTTGTTTTCTTATCAATGAGGTATATAAGTTCTTTCTAATTCTGGATATACAAGTCCTTTATGTGATTTATGTGAAAATGAAATGTGATTTGCAAATATTTTCTCTCAGTCTATGGCTTTTCTTCGTGTTTTTTAAAGGTGTTTACTAGTATTTCTTAGTGGTGCTTTGAGCTTCGAAGTTCAAAAGTTTTGAATCTTGATGACCTTGGATTTATTAATCCAATAAAGTATGACCCCTTTTATGGGTCATACTTTTGGGGTCATATCTAAGAAATCTTTTCCTAACTAAGGTGCTTAAGATTTTCACCTGCTTTCTATTACAGGTTTTATAATGTTAGCTTTTACACATAGGTCTCTGATTCATTTTGAATTAACGTATGAGTGTAGTGTGTGTGTGTATCTCCAATTTTCCCAGCACCATTTGTTGAAAAGGCTATCCTTTCCCCCACTGAAATACCTTGGCACCTTTGTCAAAAATCAATTGACCATAAATGTAAAAGTTTATTTCTAGATTCTTAGATCTTTTCCTTTGATTTGTGTCTGTCTTTGTGTCAGCATATACTATATTATAACTACAGTTTATAATAAGTTTTGAAATTGGGAAGTGAAAGTCCTGCAACTTTGTTTTTCATTTTCAAGGTTTGAAGTGGGGGTATATTCTAGATCTATTCCATTTAATTTTAGGATCAGTATTAAGTCAAAAACTGTGAAGGGCCTGAGATTTTACCCTACTTTCCAACTAAGTTTGTCACAGTTTCACATGTATATACTGACAAGAAGACATCAGATCCCTCTGTCAAAGACACAGATGATATATTACTCATGGTAAAAACAGCATCCAGAGTAGCATTTTGCATCAATTCTCCATGCCACAGTTCTCCACAGGGCAACACAAATGAGGGTCAGATGTTTACCTGCATATGCAGTGGGTTTCGCTATAGGAATAGGCCCTCAAAATTATGAGACTCTAAGCTCATGTAAGGTTTGATGGCACATCTACCCTAATTCTTCTCTTTTGGGAGAGAATGACTTCATCTTTACTCTGGAATGTAAAGAAATCTTCTCTGGGAAGGGGAGGGAAAGGTGTCTAGATTTATTACCTTGGAATGTAAGCAAATGTCTCTTAGGGAGACATCTCTCAGTCTCTAGCTTCCAAGGTCTTTGCTATTCAAACATGTTCTTTGCTCAGAAGACCTACACTGTGCAGAACTGTGGAATATCCATGGAGAATTGTCTCCCAACAGCCAGCTTATCAATTTCCACATACACAGAAAAATTTGTTGGAATTTTGGTAGGGATTATATTAATGTATAGATCAATTTGGGGATGACATGAGATGGCTCTCCACTTATTTAAATATTTAATTTCCTTCATCAGTGTTTTTAAATTTTCAGTGTACTCGTTTTGTATTTATTTTGTTAAATTTATTTCTAAGTATTTTTATACTTTTTAATGCTATTGTTAATGGTATTATTTTCTTATCGAATTGTTTATTTATTAATAGTGATACAATTGATTTTCATATACTGATTTTGCATCCTGAGATTTTTCTGAACTTACTTATTAATTCTAATAGTTTTTGTGCGTGAATTCCTTACAATTTTCTAATGCAGGATCATGTCATTTGCAAATGAAGACTGTTTATCTTCTTCCTTTACAATCCGTATGGCTTTCATTTTCCTTGCCTGATTGCACTGGCCAGAACCTTCAGTACAATGTTGAAGTAGCAACAGTGAAGTGGCAGGAATGGGCATCCTTGCTTTGTTCCCAGTCTTAAGAGGTAACATCCATTCAGTCTCTTATCAGTAATTATCATGTTAATTGCAGGGATTTTGTACATGTCTTTATCAGGTTGAGGATTTTCCCCTCTATTCTAGGTTTCTTGAGAGTTTGTATTATGAATGTCAAATGCTTTCTTCTGTACCTCTCAAGATGATTGGGTGGCTTCTGTTCTTTATTATATTTTGCTTTTCATTTTCAAGTGTATTAATTTTCCTGAACTTTTGGAAGGGAGATACAGATTTTGTAAATTTATGACTAGGGCTCTTTCCTGCTGTTTATGTGAAGTGTCAGAAACTATGGTGGTTTAATTTCTGGGGTTTTTTGTCTCTATTGTCACTATCCTGTTCAATTTAGATTCACCAGCAGGATCTCCTCAGTATAGATATTTATCCTTAAAGGATGCATTAGCTGATTAGTTCTAAGAGTTCATGTGGATTAGCCAGACTGTTTTAGCACTTTTTTTTTTCTGTTTTAGCACTCTTAGACTTTTTTACAGACCCATGGTACTCACTTACCATTGAAATATTAAATCCTTTACAATTTTAGCTCCTCTCCTCATGTTGGCTCTATGAGCTTTCAGTGAGTACCTGTTCATTATTTTTTTTATTCTCAGGTCAGTGAGAGGCCCTGTTGCTTCCTTCTGCATATAAGGTAATACTGTAGTTATTGCTGTTGTCACTAGTATGTCCCCACTTGCTGTTTTGTTTTCTGGTGGGAGGGATAATTTATCATCTTGTTTTGTTGTACAAATAACTCCTATTTATTTATTTTTTTTTAATTTTTATTATTTATTTATTTATGATAGTCACACACAGAGAGAGAGGCAGAGACACAGGCAGAGGGAGAAGCAGGCTCCATGCACCGGGAGCCCGACGTGGGATTCGATCCCGGGTCTCCAGGATCACGCCCTGGGCCAAAGGCAGGCACCAAACCACTGCGCCACCCAGGGATCCCCAAATAACTCCTATTTAAAAAGAAAGCTAGCAGCTAAATAACTTGAATGTGACAAACCAAAGAACAAAAGTAAAGTATGTCAACTCCTGGGACCAGGACTATGACAGATGTGTGTGTGTGTGTGTATGTGTGTGTGTGTGTGTTTGAGAGAGAGATAATCCCTTTTGTTGGACCATATCTTCTATGCACCAGGTGGCAGAAATAATTGGGAATGGACAGGGAGTAATCAACAAAAAAAAAGTGACAGCCTTCTCCTCTAGTACTTCAACTTCCTAATTTCTTTTAAAAAAATATTTTAATGAAAATTAAGTTACCTTAGGGAGCTTGGAGTTACATTTTACACAGGTAGTTATGAGTAGAGAAGAAAGGCGGTTAATGAGATGGTGCTTTGGTATTGCAACAGATGTTATTTAAATCCTTCAAACAAAGATTTTGGAGTTTTTTTTTATCATAGTGGAATAATGAGGCTTGTTATTATAGTATTTTCTCAGTTCAAGGAGGGAGATATTGAAAATGGATTTTATTCCCATGTGCCATCAGTAGACAAGTAAAATAAATACTCATGACCTAAGTGCAAGTGATTACTCAGTAAGTTAAAGTCCAACAAATTTGAAAGCAGGAAAAGTAACCTAGAGACTCTAGATAAATACTTTTAAACCAAATAACTATGCCTTTGATTGCACCATAAGATGTTTTATAAAGAGACAAATATATAAATTCAAATTTTGAAATAAATATTTTTAAATCTGGTATGCTCTGTGATTAGAATTCTCAGTGACTAAAACAGGGAATTTCCATTTTTAAAAAGCAAAATGTTGGACTTTGGATATTTCAAACCCACCTCCACACACACTATTCTTATCCTAAGAATTTTGTTTCAGCCATTGTGTAACATTTTAAATTTCTCCACAAATAACTTTATACTTTTGTCTTAAATTACCCAAATGCTTAAAATCATGCATTTTAACCTTAAAAAATTCTTAGTATGCCCAAGTATGGAAATATAATTCCAGTTCATTAGCTGAGAGTAATTTCTTAAGAATTACAAATAATCAAAAACAGGAAAGATTAACAAAAAGCATTTATCTTGAATACTGAGCCTTCATAGTAAAAAGTAAGAGATGTATTTCTCTAGTCACTATATTTTATGTAGGAGCTATAAAATGAAACACACATACTTTCAAAATATTTTTAATGTGCATACATTTGAAAGCAAATCTTAATTTTTTTTTAAGATTTTATTTATTTATTCATAAGAGACACAGAGAGGCAGAGACATAAGCAGAGGGAGAAGCAGGTTCCCTGCGGGGGACCTGATACAGGACTTGATCCCAGGACCCCAGGATCACGACCTGAGCCAAAGGCAGATGCTCAACCACTGAGCCACCCAGGTGCCCCAAATCTTAAATTTTAAAAAAAGATTTTTATTTATTTATTCATGAGAGATGCAGAGAGGCAGAGACATAGGCAGAGGGATGGGAAGCCTGATGTAGGATTCCATCCCAGGACCCCAGGACCATGACCCAAGCCAAAGGCAGATGTTCAACCACTGAGCCACCCAGGCATCCCACAAATCTTAATTTTTAAATCAATCTAGTTTCAAATATTTTTCCAACTGCCTAGTACATTCCCATTAAAAGCCATAATGACTGGTTATGCTTTAAAATTATAAGAATAATTAAAGGTTTTACTCTGGAAAATTAAAAATATAGAGTGATGATGTCCAAAGAATTTGAAAAACCAAGTTAAAATTAATGGGCAAGTGCCTCATTAAATACCATCAAGTATTTCTGATATCTGAAGAACACAGATGCTAGTTCCAGAAGCCTCTCCTGTTTTCTTCTTCACCCTACCAATGCAATTTATACATGTTGTCAATGGAGAGAGCTTTATAGTAAGCACAGCTTGATGAATAAAACTGTATGTCTAAAATACTACATGTATCTAAGAAATATTTTTTTCCAATTAAGGCTGTTCAAAATTGAGATAATACTGAAAAAGAGATCAAGGTAAAAGATGAAAAGTTTTCCTGGATATCAAGCAGTCTGCTAAATTTTTTAGGGCAAAGAGTAGGAGAAGATGATAAATGACCCAGGAAGGGAAAGGAATCACAGAGAAATTGCTAGAAGAAAGAAGAAAAAAACTAACAAAATCCTAGCTCATTAAGATCTGTAGTCTGAAGAAGAAGGAGGAACCTATATTCACAATTCCTGTATATGTATTGAATGGAGATATAACAGACAAAATTATCTTTTATTATTTAGAATTATAACTATTGATATAGTGAAAAATGTGATCGAAGGATGTGGAAGAAATAGGTTGTAGAAAATACTTGCCCAGTGACCAGCAACTATAGTCCTTAAAGCATACTAGTCAACCAACAGTTCTTGGTTGCAACACAATTAGAGTAGGCGACATGGGGATCCCTGGGTGGCTCAGCAGTTTAGCGCCTGCCTTTGGCCCAGGGCATGATCCTGGAGTCCTGGGATGGAGTCCCACATCGGGCTCCTGGCAAGGAGTCTGCTTCTCTCTCGGCCTGTGTGTCTGCATCTCTCTCTCTCTCTCTCTCTCTCTCTCTCTCTCATGAATAAATAAATAAATAAATAAACCAATCTTTTAAAAAATTAGAGTAGGCAACATAATTCATTTAAAATACTTGTTGAATGGAATATTACTCAGCCATTAGAAACAACAAATACCCACCATTTGCTTCAACGTGGATGGAACTGGAGGGTATTATGCTGAGTGAAATAAGTCAATTGGAAAAGGACAAACATTATATGGTCTCATTCATTTGGGGAATATAAAAGATAGTGAAAGGGTTTAAAGGGGAAAGGAGAGAAAATGAATGGGAAATATCAGAGAGGGTGACAGAATATGAGAAACTCATAACTCTGGGAAACGAACAAGAGGTAGTGGAAAGGGAGGTGGGCGGGGGATGGGGTGACTGGGTGACAGGCACTGAGGGGGGCACTTGACGGGATGAGCACTGGGTGATATGATATGCTATATGTTGGCAAATTGAACTCCAATTAAAAAAAATAAAAAAATAAAAATAAATAAAATAAAATACTTGTTGAGCACCTACAATGTGCCAGAGTGGGCTCTACTCACTGAGACTGAAGAGAAAACAAAACATAAAATTCATACCTTCATGCAATTATATTGTGGTTGGAAAAACAGATAAAGACAGGATAAATAAGTAAACTTACAGAATATAGAACTATATCAGTAGTGCTAAGTGCTATGGAGAAGAAAATAAAGCCAGGAAGGGGGATAGGATGTCTTGGGCAAGAGTGATGGTGGTGGTGATGTGGAGATGAATAAGAAGATAACATTAAGTAATTTCCAAAGGAAGTGAGACTATCTGGGAAAAGAGCATTCTAGGTAGAGGGAAGAAGAAATGCCAAAACTTTGAGATAGGAGTTTGTCTGATGTGTTGAGTGAATTACAAGAAGACAAGTGTGGCTAACAGAGTGAAGGGAAGAAAAATAAGAGGTCACCTCATATAGTTACAAAATTTTCTTTACCTTATGTGGACTTTTAGGACCTACTATCTTAGCAACTCTCTCATTCATTCATTCATTCATTCATTTATTTATTTAAGAGAGGGAGAGAAAGCATGTACATCCACAAAGGAATGGGGGGGAGGGGCAGAGGGAGAGAGAGTCCCAAGCAGAATCCATGTCATGATCGTGAGATTACCACCTCAGCCAAAACCAAGAGTTGGATACTCAACCAACTGTGCCACCAGGCACCCCATAGTCTCTTAGCAATTTTCATATATTCAATACTATATTATTAACAGTAGTCACCATTTTGAATAGTACATCCCCAGAGCTTCTATAAACTGGAAGCTTATACGTTTTGATCACCATCACCCAATTCTCTCATCACCTAACCCCCTCTTCTGGCAACCACAAATCTGATCTCTGTTTCTGTAAGTTTGGCTTTTTAGGCTCTATGTGTAAGGCAGATCATATAATATATGCAGAACTGACTTCTGTGGTATGACCAGATGAATAAATGGGGGATGTTAACTAAACTTATTGTGGTTATTATTTAGCAGCACAGGTATCCCCTGCATTTTAAAAGTTCACATTATACCACTTTGCTTTTACAAGAAACTTACATCAGTACCTATTTTTGCTAACCAAAAGAAACCCACAGAGTTTTTTTGCTTTTACAAAAAAGATGAAAAGTGAAAATAGCATTTGGTGTTTGTTTTGCAGAGAGCGATTAAAAAGGCAGTGGGCACCTTTGGTTGCCTGGGTGGCAGAGTCAGTTGAGCTTCCAACTCTTGGTTTCCTCTCAGGTCTTGATCTCAGTCAGGGTCATGGGATCAAGCCCTACATCGGGCTCCACACTCAGCACACAATTTGCTTGAGTTTCTGTCTCCCCCTCTGCCCCTCCTGCTCATTCGTGCACATGCGCTCGCTCTCTCTCTCCTTCAATAAAATAAATAGATCTCTAAAAAAGAGAGAGAGGGGCAGCATGTTCCCCAAGAGCAGGGAGAGCAGCCCCACCAAGCTTCTTCCCCCAGAACTACAATAGGCTCTCAGCATCTAGCCACCAGAGCTTTCAACTGCATCTATAAGCATCTGTGTTTTATCTCAGTATTTTGTGCATTTTGTTAGCAAGATGTGTCCTAAGGTTTCAGACAAGCCTAAGAGGGGTGATTTTGGTGGAGCTGAGAACATTCAAAATTTTTCCAGGTAAATAGGGCAGCCCAGGTGGCTCAGCAGTTTAGCACTGCCTTCAGCCCAGGAGCTGATCCTAGATACCTGGGATCGAGTCCCACGTCGGACTCCCTGCATGGAGCCTGCTTTTCCCTCTGCCTGTGTCTCTGCCTCTCTCTCTCTGCGCCTCTCATGAATAAATAAATAAAATCTTTTAAAAAGTTTTTTCCAGATAAATTAATGGTAATTGGTTAGTTTTATGCCATTTCAGCTTATGAAAACTTTCATAGGAATACCCTATAGTTTTGGTGAGAAAACATGAGAGACCCCCTAACTCTGGGAAACAAACAAGGGGTAGTGGAAAGGGAGGTGGGCGGGGGGTTGGGGTGACTGGGTGATGGGCACTGATGGGGGCACTTGGCGGGATGAGCACTGGGTGTTATGCTATATGTTGGCAAATTGAACTCCAATAAAAAAATTTAAAAAAAGAAAAGAATACCCTATTTTTTGGAAGCAGAGGAAGCCTGTGTATACATATATCAAATCATTCTATTGCACACCTTAAACTCATATATTGTTACATGTCAATATATCTCAAACTGGGATAAAAGTAATGACAATACCAAGTGCTGGTGAAGATGTAGAGAAACTGACTCTCTTATTCGTTGCTGGTGGAATGTCAAATGGTACAGCTACTCTGGAAAACAATTTGGCATTTTCTTTAAAAACTAAACATAAACTTACCATATGGCCCAGCAATCATACTCTAGAGCATTCATCCCAATGGAATAAAAATTATGTTGGCATCAAAACCTATACATGATTGTTCTAGCAGTTTTATTTATAGTAGCCTAAAATTGGAAACAACCCAGATGTCTTTCACAGGTGAATGGTTAAACCACTGGTACATCTGTGCCACAGAATACAACTCAGCAATAAAAAGAAGTAACTATTGGTGCTTTCAACAGCTTGAATGAATTCCAAGGGCATTATAATGAGTGAACAAAAGCCTTTTTTTTTCTTTTAACAAAACCCATTTTTAAAAGGTCACATATTGTATGATTCTATTCACATTACATTCTCTACTAACAAAATTATAGAGATGGAGAACGAGTTAGTGTTTGCCAGGGGTTAGAGTTTGTGGCATGAGCGGGAAGAGGTGTATGTGACTATTAAGGAATAGCAAAAAGGGGGTTCTCTTTTTAAAATTTTTTATTTAAACTCAATTTAGTTAACATATAGTGTATTATTAGTTTCAAGAGTAGAATTTAGTGATTCATCAGGTGCATATAATACTCAGTGCTTATCACATCAAGTGCCCTCCTTAAGGCCTATCACCCAGTTACCCCATCCTCCCACTGACCTCCCCTCCAGTAACCCTCAGTTTGTTCCCTAGAGTTAAGAGTCTCTTATGGTTTGCCTCCCTGTTTTTATCTTATTTCATTTTTCCTTCCCTTCCCCTATGTTCATTTGTTTTGTTTCTTAAATTCCACGAGTGAAATCATATGGTATTTGTCTTTCTCCGACTGACTTATTTCACTTAGCATAATACCCTCTAATTCCACCCATGGCATTGCAAATGGCAAGATTTAATTCTTTTGATGGCTGAATAATATCCCAGTGTGTGTGTGTGTGTGTGTGTGTGTGTGTGTGCACGTGCACGCGCGCGCGTGTGCACACACACACCTGCACCACATCTTTATCCATTCATCTGTCAGTGGACATCTGGGCTTTTTCCATAGTTTATTGTTGACATTGCTGCTATAAACATTGGGGTGCATGTGCCCCCTCAAATCACTATTTTTGTATCCTTTGGATAAATACCTAATAGTGCAATTGCTGGGTCATAGGGTAGTTCTATATTTAACTTTTTGAGGAACCTCCATACTATTTCCACAGTGGCTGCACCAGTTTGCATACCCACCAACAGTATGAGAGCATTTCCCGTTGTCTGCATCCTACTCAATATCTGCTGTTTCTGGAGTTGTTCATTCAGCCATTCTGACAGGTGTGAGGTCATTGTGGTTTTGATTTGTATTTCCTTTATGCCAAGTAATGTTGAGCATTTTTTCATGTGTCATGTTTCTGGAGTTGTTCATTCAGCCATTCTGACAGGTATCTCATTGTGGTTTTGATTTGTATTTCCTTTATGCCAAGTGATGTTGAGCATTTTTTCATGTGTCTATTGGCTATTTGGATGTCTTCTTTGGAGAAATATCTGTTCATGTCTTCTGCTCATTTCTTGACTGAATTTTTTGTTTTTTGGGTGTAAAGTTTGATAAGTTGTTTATAAATTTTGGATACTAGCTCTTTATCTGATAAGTCATTTGCAAATATCTTCTCCCATTCCATAGGTTGCCTTTTAGTTTTGTTGACTGTTTCCTTTGCTGTGCAAACACTTTTTATCCTGATGAAGTCCCAATAATTCATTTTTGCTTTTGTCCTTTTGTGCTTCATGTTTTATGCTTACCTTTGAAATCTTTTTGTGTCTATAGTAAAATGTAGGAAAAGATGTCTGTCATATATCATATGATTACCTGAAGTATATACTTGATAAATATAGTTTGAAGGACTACCTAGATGAAAGATTTTATACTGTTTTTCAAAGGGCTCACCAGGCCAGCAATTCTTGTATTAAGTCATAGAATTTCTGAAAGTATCACTGACCCCGAGGTATACAACCTACCACCATGAGAATCACTACTAAAGATTAAATATTTTTATTTTCTTAAAGACTATTTTTAGGGGATCCCTGGGTGGCGCAGCGGTTTGGCGCCTGCCTTTGGCCCGGGGCGCGATCCTGGAGACCCGGGATCGAATCCCACATCAGGCTCCCGGTGCATGGAGCCTGCTTCTCCCTCTGCCTATGTCTCTGCCTCTCTCTCTCTCTCTCTCTGTGACTATCATAAATAAAAAAAAAAAAAAAAAAAAGACTATTTTTAGGGAAGCATTAAAAATTTATTCATTTGGCCAGACCACAGAAGTCAGTTCTCTGGATTTTTCTAAATACAATATGCTGAGTCTTCTATCTGACTGTAACCAAGGCCTGTGGAAAAGTGGTACAGTGACCCTCTTCTCCAGAGCATTCATCTCCAGTTTGGAAAAGCTAAGAAAGGGCATATTCTCTAAAACACAAGTTATCATTTCTGGTGCTTACAAAGCCACCTTATTAAAAAAACAATTAGGCTTGAATTGCTGTTTGCAGGCTGAAACTCACATACTGCTTTGACCTTCAATGTTCATTGCTCAGCTAATAAACTGGACATTATTGTAAGTGCTAAATACACTTATTTCTCTGTAATAGAGAATAATCAACATGTGCCTTTCCTGTCCTCAAAGAAACAGTTGTCATCATCATAGCCTAATGAGTTACAATTGAATTCAGTATCACATTCAAACAAGGGTGCCATTTTAACAGAGGGAAATACTATAGTAAATAATTTTATGAATAGAATAGGTAGAAACCATATTTTAAAAAAGATTCCTTGATCTCTATTCCTTAGGGAAAAGGCAGTCTTTGATCTCTCTTGTGACAGAGATGTACAGATTAGGTTACTGGGGTCTTTTTTTTTTTTTTAATTAGCACACAATGTTACTGACATTTTTGTGTATATATACTTCTATGAGTTCTAACACATTTATAGATCTGTGTAACCACCACTACAGTTAGGATACAGAACAATTACATCACACATCACATCCTAGACTCCTTTGTGCTATCTCATTATAGTAGGGATTGGCAAACTACATCCAAGTCAAATCTGTCCCATGGTGTTTTCTTAGGACTCTAAAGCTAAGAATGGTTTTTATATTTTTCAAGTGTTGTAGAAAGAACAGAAGCAACAACAAAAATAAATAAGAATATGTGATGCAGACCATATGCAGCCCACAAAGCCTAAAATATTTACTATCTGACCCTCTGCAGAAAATATTTGTTGGCCTTCTGCTCTACCGTCATATCCAAGCTACCCCTTACCCCTTGGAAACCACTTATGTTTCTCATCACTATAGTTTTGTCTTTTGGAAAATGTCATACAAATGGTGTCATATAGTATGCAGCCTTTTTAGACTTTGGAGAACAGTGCCTTTGAGATTCATTTGTGTTGTTGCACTTGGCAATAGTTCTTTCCATTTTGTTGCTGAGTGGAATTCCATTTAATGGATGTACCACCACTTGTTTATTCATTTGCCTTTTGAGAGACATTTCAGTTGTTTCTAGTTTTTTGGCATTTATAAATACAGCTGCTATGAACATTCACGTACAGGTTTTTGGATGAATGTAAATGTTCATTTCTCTAGGGTAAATACATGGTAATGAGATTGCTGGGTCATATGGTAAACATATATTTAATTTCATAAAAGGTAACCTGCCAAAGTGTTTTTCAGAATGGCTGTATCAGTTTGCATTCCAACAGATAATGTATTCTCCAGAGTTCTGGTTGCTCTGTATCCTTGTCAGCACTTGATATTGTCAGTATTTTTTTATTGTTGCCATTCTAATTGATATGTAGTGTTTCCTTGGGGTCTTATTTCAATTTTTTTTTCTTAGAGAATGAGAGAGAGAGAGAGCAGAAGTGGGGGAAGGGGCGCAGAGGGAGAAAAAGAGAATCTTAAGCAGGCTCCAAGCTCAGTCCGGAGCCCAATGCAGGGCTCAATCCCACAACTCTGAGATCATGACCTGAGCCAAAATCAAAAGTCAGTGCTTAACCCACTGAGCCACCCAGGTGCCCTTCCTTGTGGTTTTAATTTGCATTTCCCTAATGGCTAATGATGTTGAACATCTTTTCACATGTTTATTTGCCATCCGTATATTTTCTTTGGTGAAATATTTGTTCAGATCTTTGCCATTAAAAAACCTCTTTTATTGTGAAATAACTTTACATTCACAGGAAGTTGCAAAGATACTATAGAGATGTCTCATGTCCCCTTCACCTGCTTTCCTCAATGGTTACATCTAACATAACTGTAGTATAATATTAAAACCAGGAATTGACACTGGTATGATGTAAGTGTATAGTTCTATGCCATATTGTCATTGTGTATAAATTTGTGTAACTACCACAGTTGGCAAGATACAGAACTGTTCTATTACCACAGATACCTCCCTTGTGCTACCTCTTTATCCTCATGGCCCTGCACCTCCCCTGAACCAACCCTAACCCCTGGCAACCAGTAATTTGTTTTCCATCTCAATACTTTTGGCACGTTGAGAATGCTAAATAGGTGGAATCACATAGTATGTAACAGTTTGAGATTGGCTTTTTTATCTCAGTCTACCTTTGAGATCTATCCAGGTTGTTGCATATGTAAATCATGTACTTATTTTTGTTGTTGAATAAGCACTCTGTATAGATGTACCACAGTATGTGTAACCATTCAACTATTGAGGGACTTTTTGGTTGTGTCAGGTTTTTGGCTATTGCAAATAATGTTGCTGTGATCATTTGTGTGGACATAAATGTTCAAATCTCTGGGATAAATGCCCAGGAATATGATTGCTAGGTTGTATTTTAAGATTTTTGCTGGGCTGTTTACTTTGTAATTGTGTAGTTCTAAGTTCTATATATTATACTGGGTATGAATCCTTTCTTTTTATTTAATGGATCATATTTTTGCTGTCATGTCTAAGAAATCTTTGCCTAGGGGTGCCTCGGTGGCTCAGTTGCTTAAGTGTCTGCCTTTGGCTCAGGTCACAATCTTGGGATCCTGAGATGGAGCCCCATGTCGGGCTCCCTGCTGAGCTGGGAATCTGCTTCTCCTTCTCCCTCTGCTCCTCCTCCCACTTGCTCTCAAATAAATAAAGAGAATCTTTAAAAAAAAAAGTCTGCCTAACCACTGACAATGATTTTCTCCTATTTTTCTTCATATAAGGCTTATAATTTTATATTTTACATTTAGATATGGGACCCATTTTAAATTAAGTTTTAGATAAGGTATGAAGCTTAGATCCAGGGTGTTTTTCTTTGTGAATAGATGTCCAATTGTTTTAATGCCATTTGTTGAATAGTCTATTTTTTGTCCAGTGAATTGCCAAATGTGGTATATTGTACAATGAATGTTACTTGGCAATAAAAAAAGAAATGAAATACTGATACAAGTTACAATATGAATGAACCCTGAAAACATTATACTAAGTGAAAGAAGCCAGTCACAGAAGACCACATACTGTAATCATTCCATTTATATGGAATGTCCAGAATAGGCAAATTCATAGAGACAGAAAATACATTAGTGGTCACCTAGGGCTAGTGGACTCAGAAGGAAATGAGTGACTGCTAAGGAGTACAGGATTTTTTTTTCTAAAGATTTTATTTATTTATTCATGAGATACAGAGAGAGAGAGAGAGAGAGAGAGAGGCAGAGACACAGGCAGAGGGGGAAGCAGGCTCCATGCAGGGAGCCTGATGTGGGACTTGATCCTGGGACTCCAGGATCATGCCCTGGACCAAAGGCAGGCGTTAAACCTCTGAACCACCCAGGGATCCCAGGATTCCTTTTTGAGGTAATAAAGATGTTCTAAAATTGACTCTGGTAACAGTTGCAGAGCTTTGTTAATTTTTCTAAAAACCATTGAACTATGTCCTTCAGATGGATGAATTATATGGCATGTGAATTATATTTCAATAAAGCTGTTGTAAATATTTTTTTAGATTATTTATTTATTTGAGAGAGAGAGAGTGCAGAGTGAGAAAGAGAACAAGTGTGGATAGGAACAGAGGGAGAGGGGGAAGCAGGCTCCCCACTGAGCAGAGAGCCCAATGTGGGGCTTGATCCCAGGACCTTAGGACCATGACCCAAGCCAAAGGCAGATGCCCAAGTAACTGAGCTACCCAGGCATTGCTGTTATAAACATTTTTGAAGGAAGGGAGAATGTTTGTGAAATGAAGCAATGACAGGATAGCAACAAGCAAAAATTAAGGATAGATAATTGAAACAGAGATAAGTAGTTTCAGATAATTTCAGAGCAGGGCAGTAGTATTAGTAAAGGTCGTTCAGAAAGCAAAAGAATACATTTGTATTTGTGAAGTGTTCAATGAGTTTTGAACATAAATTTCTTTAAAACGACCCAAGCCTATAATTTATACAGTAATGGTAGAAGTATAAATTGATATGCCCTTTATGTAAAACAATTGATCAGTGTTTATCAAGAGTTTCTTAAAAAAAAAAAAAAAGTTTCTGGGGCACCTGGGTGGTTCAGCTCAGGTCATGATCTCAGGGTCAGAGTCAGGCTCCATGCTCAGCGGAAGTGCTTGAGATTCTCTTTCTCCCTCTCCCTCTGCCCCTTCCCCTACTCATGCACTTGTACACACACTCTCTCCCTCTCTCTCTAAAATAAATAAATAAATCTTTTAAAGAAGAGTTTTTTTAAAAAAAGACCCTAAGGATCTTTTACTCAGTAGTCCCATTTTGAAGAATTTACCATCCTAAGAAAGTAACTTAAAATGCATTTAAAGATTTATGAACAAAGATAATACCAAAAGTTTGGAGATAATCAAAGAGAACATAGCTGAGTATAACTATGCAATGAATATTGAGCTATCATTGAAAAATCCTATTTCTAACACCTTTATTGAGATATAATAGATATATGAGAAACTGCATGTCTTCAGTATACAATTTCATAACTTTTGATGTATATATACCTATTAAACTATCACCACAATCAACAAAATGAACATATTCATCATACCCAAAAGTTTTCTTATCCCCCTTCTTCTTGCTCCTCACCAACCACCATCACACATCAGGCAACCACTGATCTGTTTTTTGTCACTTAAGATTAGTTGGCATTTTTAAGAATTACATATACATAAAATTATACTACTGTGTATTCTTTTTGTTTGGATTATTTCACTCAGAATAATTATTTTAGATTCATCCATGGTGTTGTGTATATCAACAGTTTATTCCATTTTATTTTATTTTATTTTATTTATTTAAGATTTTATTTATATGAGAGAGTGAGAGAGAGAGAGTGAACACAAATGGAGAGGGGCAGAAGGAGAGGAAATAGACTCTCTGCTGAGCAGGGAGCCCAATGTAAGGCTCAATCCTGGGACTCCACTTGGGACCATGACCTGAGCCAAAGCCACTTAACTGACTGAGCCACCCAGGCACCCCTGGTTTATTCCTTTCTAATGATGAGTAGTATTCCATTGTATAGATGTATCAAAATTAACTTACTCATTCATCTATTGATGGATATTTGAGTGGGTTTCTAGTTTTGGGCTATTATATAAAGCTGCTATGGAAATTCATGTACAACTCAAACTATGGACGTATGCTTTCATTTTTCCTGGATAAATACTAGAAGGGCAATAGGTGGGTCATATGGTAGATGTGTGTTCAACTTTCTAAACAACTATTAAGTTGTTTTCCAAAGCAATTGTGCATTTTACATTCCAATCAGCAGTCATGCAACTTATAGTTCCTTCACATCCTTACCAGTTTCTGGTATGGTGAGTCTTCTTAATTTTAGCCATTTAAAATAAGGTGAGAGGTGGTATTTCATTGTGGTTTTAATTTGTATTTCCCAGATAACTAGTGATTTTGACCATTTTTTCGTGTGCTTATTTTCCAACCATATATCTTCTTTGGTGAAGTATCCATAAAAATCTTTTATTCATTTTTTTTAAGATTTATTTATTTGAGAGAGAGAGAATGAGCACAAGCAGGGGGAGCAGCAGAGGGAGAGGGAGAAGCAGCAGACTCCTCCCTAAGCAAGGAGCCCAGTGCGGGACATGATCCCAGGACCCTGACACTTAACTGACTGAACCACCCAGGCACCCCTTCTTCACTTTATTTATTGGCTTATTTGTTCTCTTATTATTGATCTTTGAGATTTCTTTATTCTCAACACTAGCCCTTTATCAGATATATGATACATGTATATCAGATATATTTTTCTATCTGTAGCTTATTTTTTCATTCTCTTAACAGTATCTTTTGAAAAGGGTAAGTTTTAAATTTTGATGAAAATTCCATTTTTTTTTTCATGGATAATGCTTTTGATGCTGTTTCAAGGAAATCTTTTTGTAACTTAAGGCTAGTTTTTCTCTTTTGCTTTGTTCTAGGAGTTACATAGTTTTTACATTTAGGTCCTTGATCTATTTTGAATCCATTTTTGTTTATGGTATAGAGTATGATTCCAAATATATTTTTCTTTTGCCAGTTATTATAGATAGCCAGTTATTCTAGCACAATTTGCTGAAGAGACTATGCTTTCTCCACTGAATTGTCTTTGCACCTTTGTCAAAAATCAGTTGTTCATATATGTATAGATTTAATTCATTCCATTGCTCTAATTGTTTATCTTGACATCAATCTGACTTTGTCTTGATTATTGCAACTTTATACTAAGTCTTTGAAGTTAGTTTTAATCTTCTAATTTTGTTCCTCTTTTTAAAAGTGATTTTGACGATTCTAGGTCCTTTGCACTTCTGTATGAAATTTAGAACCATCTTGTCAGTTTCTACGAAAAAGCCTACTGGAATTGGTGATTACATAATCTATAGATCAATTTGGAGAGAATTGACCTATTAAATCTTATGATCCATAAATATAGTATATATTATATATAATTAATTATATATAATTATATTATAATTAATCAATACATATATTCATTTATATCCATTGATTTCAGTCTTGTTTAATTTCTTTCAGCAGTAGTTTGTGGTATTTAGTATACAGAGTTTTCATATCTTTTGCTAGATGTATTGATAACTTTTTAATATTTTTAAATGTTTTGTTGGATTCAGTTTGGTAAAATTTTGTTTAGATTTTACATTGATGCTCATGAGGAATACTGACCTTTAATTTTTTTCTTCTGTTAATGTCCTTGCCAGGTTTTAGTCTCAAGGCCATGTCAGCCTTAAAGAGTAAGTTGGGGGCGCCTGGATGGCTCAGTCTGTTAAGTGTCTGCCTTTGGCTTAGGTCATGCTCTCGGGATCCTGGGATCAAGCCTTATGTAAGGCTCCCTGCTATGCAGGGAGCCCACTTCTCCCTCTCCCTCTGTTGCTCCCCTTGCTTGTGAGCACTCTCTCTTTCTCTTTGTCAAATAAATGAACAAAATCTTAAAAAATAAAGAATAAGTTGAGAATTATTCCCTCCTTTTCAGTTATTTGTAAGAGTTACAAAGAATTGGTATTATATTGGGACGCCTAGGTGGCTTAGCAATTGAGCCACTGCCTTCGGCTCAGGGCATGATCCTGGAGTTCCGGGATCAAGTCCCACATCGGGCTCCCTTCATGGAAACTGCTTCTCCCTCTGCCTAAGTCTCTGCCTCTCTCCTTCTGTGTCTGTCATGAATAAATAAATGAACTCTTTAAAAAAAAAAAGACACTTAAAAAAAAAAGAACTGGTATTATATCTTCCTTAAATATTTCATAGAATTCACCAGTGAAGACATGTAGGTCAGGTATTTTCTTTGTAGGAAAGCTTTTAACTAAAAATTCCATTTATTTAATGTAGGACATTTCAAGCTTTCTGTTTTGATATTGGTCATTTGTGGGTTGGTTTTGGGGGTTTTTTTTGGATCAGTTTGGTTAAAGGTTAATCAATTTTATTGTTCTGAGAGTAGCAGCTTTGGGTTTCATTTATTTTCCTGGCCATTTTTCTCTTATCTCGTTCATTGATTTCTGCTCTGATCTTTGTTATTTCCTTTCTTCTTCATAGTTTGGTCTTAATTTGCTCTTGCTTTTGTAGTTTCTTAAAGTGGAAGCTGAGGTAATTGATTTGAGGTAATTTCAAATCAATGTAAGTGTTATTGCTATAGAATTTCCCTTACATACTGCTTTAGTGACATCCCACAATTTTGTTATGTTCTGTTTTCATGTTCATTCCATTCAAAATACTTTCTAATTTTCCTTTTGATTTTTTCTTGGTTTCCTTTTTGTCTTTCATTTTATTCTTTTGATTTTGTTATTTATATGTGTTAGTTTTCAAATATATATGGATTTTTCAAATATATTTCTGTTTTTGATTTTTAATTTAATTCCATTGTCCCTAGAAAACAGTTTGTATATGACATATATCCTTTTAAATTTATTGAAACTCATTTTATGGCTCATAATTTGGTCTTTCTTGGTAAATGTTCCATATGCAATTGAGAAGAATGTGTATTCTGCTGTTGTTGCATGGTGTGTTCTATAAATGTCACTTAGATCAAATTGGTTGGCTGTGATGTTCAAGTCTTCTATAGCTATACTGATTTTCTTTGTTTGCTCTTTCAATTATTTAGAGAGGGGCATTGAAATCAACTATAATTGTGGATTTGTCTATTTCTTCCTGCAGTTCTTTCAGATTTTGCCTCATATATTTTAAAGCTCTGTGATTAGATGTATAAGCATTTTGGATTATGTCCTCCGGAAGAATTGACTTCTTCATCAGTTTAAAATGATCTTTCATATTCCTGATAGTATTTTGTGCTCTGAAATCTTCTTTGAAATTAATATAGCTGCTCAAGTTTTTTTTTTTTTTACTAGTGTTAGCATAATAATCTTTTTCTATCCTTTTAATTACTTGTATCTGTATATTTAAGGAACATTTTTATTTTATTTATTTTTTTAGAGAGAGACAGCAAGGGGGAGGGGGGGCAGGGGAGAGAAAATCTTAAGCAGGCTTCACACCCAGCATGGAATCCAATGTGGGGCTCCATCTCATGACCCTGAGATCATGAACTGAGCCAAAATCAAGAGTCCCATGCTTAACTGACTGAGCCACCTAGGTACCCCATTTAAAGTACATTTTAAAACCCATACCCTTATAAGAAACAAATTTACCACCTAAAAATACAATGACTATATACAGTTACTTTTGTCTGTAGCCTTATAGTTTTCAGTCAAAACATCATTGTCCCAAGTAAGATAGGTCAGCTTTCTAAAAAATGCATACATTGGGGATCCCTGGGTGGCTCAGCAGTTTAGCACCTGCCTTTGGTCCGGGGCATGATCCTGGAGCCCTGGGATCGAGTCCCAAGTCGGGCTCCCGGCATGGAGCCTGCTTCTCCCTCTGCCTGTGTCTCTGCTTCTCTCTCTCTATGTCTATCATAAATAAATAAAATCTTTAAAAATAAATAAATAAATAAATAAATAAATAAATAAATAAATAAAGCATACATTAGAATTCACTCTTTATAATATATAGTTTTATGGTTCTATACAGTTCACATGCAATCATATATCCATCACCCCCACACCATACAAAACAATTCATTCACCCTAAAAGTTCTCCCATGCATCCCCTTTATAGTCAACAACTTGGGTCTTCTCAACCTCTGGCAACCATTAATTGTTTTGTCTCAATAGTTTTGCCCTTTCCAGGTGTCAGATGAATGGACTCATACAATGTATACAATATGTAGCTTTTGTTTTGTGCCTTCTTTCACTAAGTAGAATGCACTTAAGATTCATTCATGTTGATGAATGAATCAGTTGCTCATTTCTTTTTACTGCCGCACAGGATTTCATTGTATGGATGCACCAGAGTTTGTTTATTCATTCCCCTGATGAAAGACATCTTTCTTGCTTTCAGTTGTTAGCCAGTATGAATAAAGCTCTCTAAACATTTGTGTACAGGATTTCATATGGATATAATTTTTCACATCACTTTACATTATAGTGGTGCTAAATAAGTAAATGGATGGTGGATGGTATGTCCAAGGTTCTCATTGTCAGAAAGTTATAGGTAAACAAGGAAAGGAAGCAAGAATAAACCCTGTGATACTGAATTAGAGTCAGAGACATAAACTTCCATTTAGCTTAATATAGATATATATAGGGGAGGAGAGAGAAAGACAGAATTATAGGCATGTGTGTACATGTGGGTTAGTATCCATACATATATTACTTAGATCTATCCATTGAGAGGGCCTAGAAGCAATGATACCCAATAGCAACAAGCATAGTCAGGACCCAGATTTTGGTTTCTAAATACAGCTCCAATAAAAGGAACCAGGGATTATTAGCGGAACAGCTGATTTTAGGACCAGGGCAGAGAGCATATTCTAGTATCAGAAAATAAGAAAGTGCTGGGCAGCCCGGGTGGCTCAGGGGTTTAGCGCCGCCTTCAGCCCAGGGCACGATCCTGGAGACCCAGGATCGAGTCCCATGTTGGGCTCCCTGCATGGAGCCTGCCTCTCCCTCTGCCTGTGTCTCTGCCTCTCTTTCTCTCGCTCTGTCTCTCATGAATAAATAAATAAAATCTTTTAAAAAAAAGAAAAGAAGAAAGTGCTTAAAAAAAAACCCAAAAATGAGGTCATGTCAAAGTGACAACCAACCTGAAAGAACTACCACTAACAAACATGGGAACAAATTGAGTGGTTTTTTTTTTATTTCATTTTATCTCCTTTAACCCATGTATTAGCCTCCCCCCCCCCCATTAGCTTTAACTCCTTGTGTTGTTTCGGTGGTTGCTTTTGGGTTTAAGTATACATTTTTAATTTGACACAGTCAACTTTCTACTATTGTTATACCACTTCATACATAGTTTAATACCCCTACAATAGTATATTTACATTTCCCCCCTCCTGGACTTTGTGCTACTGTTGCCCTGCATTTTGCTTTTACATATATTATAAATCCCACACTACATTGTTAATTATTTCTGTTTATATAATCAAATGTCTTTTCAATATATTTAAAGAATAAGAAAAAATTATTAGGCATTTACTTATGTAGCTACTATTTATGGTGCTCTTCCCTCCTTTGCAGAGATCCATATATCCTTTTAGTAGCATTTTCCTTCAGCCTAAAGAATTTCCTTTAACATTTCTTAAAATGATGGTCTGCTGGTGATGAATTCTTTCACCTTTTGTAAGTCTGAAAAAAGTATTGTTTTATCTTTGTTTTTGAAATGTTTTTTCTGGGTATAGAATCTTAGGTTGACTTTTTCTTTCAGTTCTCTAAAGATATTCCATTGTTGTCTTCCTTGTATTGTTTCTGATAATAAATATGCTGTAATATCCTAGTGCCCTAGGGCATTCAGTTAGGGAGGTAAGATCACAAACAGAGTGGAAATCCATGGGCACAGGCCAAGCTGTTGTCCACAGGTGGAATTTCTTATTTGTCTCATGGAAGTTTCAGCCCTGCTTTTAAGGCTTTCTAACTCCTATTATCATTATTCAGTACTTCAAGCAAGTTCTAAAGGTTAAGCCTACAAAATTTGTGTTCCTAATAGCATGAAGAGGAGATATGCTTATATCCTTGAGTGGTGGCAGCAGAAGTGACCAGCCGCAGAATTAGGGGCCTCTTATGTAAGAGTCTCCTTCCTTTGCCCCACCATTAATTCAACCCTTTTATTCAATACATCATTTGTACTGTCTGTCTTCCTTAGTCAGAATTTTAACAACTATGTATTTTAAGTGAAGGACGGTTGCTTTAGATAATTGGGTGTTGAATAGAAACCAGAAAATTTAACTTAGAAAGTACCAGGGCCCAATGGAAAAACACAAGCCAATACAATAAGTAGCTTGCACTTGTACTTGGAAACAAATAAGTACTCACAGTACTCTTGGCTTTTGGTTGTTGAGATTTTTCATTACAGATATGGGTGGCCAAATAACTAAGTTCTGGCTAATGAGGTAGAGGCAAAAGTTTTGGGTGGGATTTTAGGAAAGCTCTTTTTTTTTTTTTTTAAGATTTTATTTATTTATTCACGAGAGACACACAGAGAGAGGCAAAGACACAGGCAGAAGCAGGCTTCATGCAGGGAGCCCAACATGGGACTCGATCCAGGATCTCCAGAATCACGGCCTGGGCTGAAGGCGGTGCCAAACCGCTGAGCCACTGGGGCTGCCCAGGAAAGCTCTTTTGAAAGGGGTTTGAGAAAAAATAAAAATAAATAAATAAAGGGGTTTGACTCACCTGGAAAGTAGCCTTTGGCCTCTATTCTGTCTTCCTCTCTACCACAATCTGGAATACAGACACAATGACCAGAGTTGCAGTGGCTACCTTGCAATCATGAGGCAAACTTTAGGGTAGAAGTTGTGTGCTAAGAAGGACAAAGCAGCAAGATAGAAGAATCCAGGGACTTGGATGAGTTCATGGGCTTGTCAGGCCACCACTCGATTACCTACCTCTGCCTGTAAAAAAAAGACAAATAACCTCCCAATCTATTTAGACCACCCTTTATTGAATGCCTGTTATTAGCATCTGAATAAAATTCAGAAATGATGCATTCACATTCATGTGATGGGCACCATCTTCTGCTCAGTATCCTTCAGGTGAGACTAGCGTGAAATTGACATGGAGGGCAGCCCCGGTGGCGCAGCGGTTTAGTGCCGCCTGCAGCTCGGGGTGTGATCCTGGAGACCTGGGATCGAGTCCCACATCAGGCTCCCTGCATGGTGCCTGCTTCTCCCTCTGCCTGTGTCTCTGCCTCTCTCTCTCTCTAGCTGTGTCTCTATGAATAAATAAATAAAATCTTTAAAAAAAAAAAAAAAAAAAAAGAAATTGACATGGAATACTTTGAACTACTAAGTTAGGGTTGTATCTTAGTCAATCTTTGCCTCCACTTCTAAAAGTAGTGCCTGACAAATAGTAGATGCTCAGTAAAAACTGGCTGACCAATCAGAGGCCTTGCTTTGAATCTGTTATTCTCAGACCCCTGTCTCCAATTTGATCAGGCTAGACATGTTTTAGAGCCCTTGTGCTTCCTGCTTGAAAACAGCAAACAAATCTTGTTTCATTTTCCAGGTAATAAGAGTCCAAAACAATCACAAAAGTATCTGAAATAGTAAAGAGCCATTAAAAACAGGAAATCAGGACAGACCCTAAAATGAAAAAATGGCAGATGATGATGGAGATACAAGAAGAGAGTCCAGGCCTTTGTTAATCTTTCTCTTCTAATCTAGTTCTCTCCAGTACATTTTTTGTCTCTTGTTCATCTTTCCTGCCCTTTAGAGTATAAACACTTATCTGCTTAAACATTTGTAAAACTATTTTTGTAAAACAAATTGTAAAACATTTGTAAAATAAGGTGACCTAAAAAAATAAATTAAAAAATACGTAAAATAAAGTGACCTACATAAATAAGTAATTGTGATGGATGAATAAATAATGAGTAAAGGAATGAGGAAGGAGTAAATATGCACATATGTTCATAGGCAACACACATAAAGAATCAACAATGGTATTAGATGAGGTCACTAGGACAGGGAGGGAAGAGAGAGGAGTCAGATGCAGAATATGCTCAGAAAAGGTTCATATAAATATTAGAGGACAGAAGCCTTAAAAACCAGATAAACATTTTTTTCTTACTTTCAAAAATGCATTTCGAAGTGACTGGAATTGCTGGCAGGCGCCTGGGTGGCTCAGTCCTTTAAGCAACTGCCTTCAGCTCAGGTCCTGGGATTGAGCCCAGCATCATTGGTCTTCCTGCTCAGTGGGGAGCCTGCTTCTCCCTCTCCTTCTGCCCCTTCTCCCTTCATGCTCACTTTCTCTCAGGTTCTCTCTCTCTCTCTCTCTCTCTCTCAAATAAATAAATAAAATCTTTAGAAAAAAAAGTGACTAGAATTACTGGCATCAAGTTCTCCTTCCAGCCTCTGGGAACTAATGGTCTTATCCTTATGACATGCCTATAGCCAAGGAAAATAAAATTCAGTCAGTCCTCCAAACAAGAAGGGCCTGGTAACCATGTTTGTAGGAAAGAAGACATGAAATAGTTGAAGCTATAGAATGTTTGAATTTCTCATATATCTTTTTCTTCTGACACTTAGTCAAGAGCTTATGATCCTAACATTATTCCATAAGTGTTTAGTTCCTAATGTGAAGAATATGTAGCAGATGGGACGCCTGGGTGGCTCAGTGGTTTAGCGCCTGCCTTAGGCTCAGGGTTTGATCTTGGGTCCCAGGATTGAGTCCTGCATCAGGCTCCCTGTGAGGAGCCTGCTTCTCCCTCTGTCTATGTCTTTGCCTCTCTCTCTGTATCTCTTTCATGAATAAATAAATAAAATCTTTAAAAAAATACATAGCAGATGATAGAATATTCTGAGGCCTCAGGATAGACTCCTAGGAATAGAGCCATGAGAGGTCATAGATAGAAACTTTTTATCTTTACTTCTAACTTTGCTCATCCCAACTTTGTCTCTTGCATTTTATCTTTGGCTCAGTGTATTTTTTTAATTTTATTTTTTGCATGTTATTTTCATTTCCTAACCTTTTTATTTTGAAAACTGTTGATCCTACAGAAAAGTTATAAAAATACTGTAATAAACACCCACATACCCTTTACCTAGATTCACTAGTTGTTAACATTTTGCCAAATTTGTTTCCTATTTAAATGTGTTTCTGTGTAAGTGCATATGTGCACATGTGTACACACACACACACATTTTCATGAAAGATTTACCTTTAAATCTCTTTAAAGGTAAGTTTCAGACATCTTAACATTTTACCTATATATAGTTAAAGCATATTTTTCTTAAGAAAAATAACCATAATAACATTTGTCATACTCAAGAAAATTATCACACTCAAGAAATTTAACACTGATATAGGATACTGTTATCTAATATACATTCTGTAGTTATATTTCTTCACTTGGATCAATAACAACAGTATCTTTTACACTGCTTTTTAAAAATCCAAGATTCAAGGGCACCTGGGTAGTTCAGTTATTTAAGCATCTGCCTTCAGCTCAGGTCATGATCTTGGGGTCCTAGGATTGAGTCCTGCATCAGGGAGACTGCTTCTACCTCTGCCCTCTGCCCTTCCTCCCCTGCTCATGTGCTCTCTCTTACTCTCTGTCTCTATCTCAAATAAATAAATAAAAATCTTTAAAGTTTGTACATTGCATTTAGTTGTCATGTCCCTTTACTTTCTTTAAAGATAATGTCTGCACTTTTCTATCTTTTATTATATCAACATTTTTGAAGAATACAGGTCAGCTACTTTGCATAATGCTCCTGAATTTAGTTTGCACAATTATTATCTTATGATCAGAATCTGTTTTTCTTTTGGCAGGAATACTTCATGTGTGATTTGTGTCCTCTGTGCATCACATCATAGAAAATACGGTATTTTTTCCCATTTTGGTGACATAAGTTTGTTCATTTGGTTTAAGTGATTTCCACCAGACTTCTACATTTATAAAGGTACCTTTTTTCTCATTTATTCTCCTTTTTCCTTTTCTCTTTGTAATTGTAACTAGTGGTACTTTGAGACTGCATGAATATATTCTTCTTTACCAACTTTTCACTCACTCATTTTACATCTATTGATGATTGTTGCCTGAATCAAGTATTACAATAATGATTGCAAAAGGTTTGTTTTCTAATTCTAACAATTCCACATTTATGAGTTGGCATTCTTCTGTAAACACTTCTTTCATCATTTCTTCCTCACCCTAAAATTTTTTTAAGATTTTATATATTTATTTGCGAGAGAGAGGGGGAGAGAGAGAGAGAGAGAGAAAGGGAAAGCACGAGTGGGAGAGGGGCAGAGGGAGGAGTAGGCTCCTATATGGGGCTCTATCCCAGAACCCTGAGATTGTGACCTGAGCCCAAGGCAGATGCTTAACCAACTGAGCCACCCAGGCACCCACCCTTAATTTTTTTTTTTTAACTGAATAGTGTCTCATTAAATTGTTATTTTTTGTTCAAGGTATTACAATCTATTCCATTTCCTTATTCATTTTGGTACTCAAATTGTCCCATATTTATCAAGTGGGAGCCCTTTCAAGCTGGCTTCTGTCTTCCTTTTACATGACCCCATCAGTTTTTGAGCATTTCTGCATTTTTCTGGCACAAGATATTTCAAGACCACCTTATACTTTCCCTACTCCTGATTAAAATCATCCATTTTTTTTTCGAGGAGCTCTGGTTCTTTTTAGTGAGGTATAATCCAGGCACTAGACATGCTCATTGCAATTGAGGTGTTATCTACAAATTTTTTTTAAAGATTTATTTATTTATTTATCTGTGATAGACACAGAGAGAGAGAGAGAGAGAGAGAGGCAGAGACACAGGCAGAGGGAGAAGCAGGCTCCATGCACCGGGAGCCCGACGTGGGATTCGATCCCAGGTCTCCAGGATCGCGCCCTGGGCCAAAGGCAGGTGCTAAACCGCTGCGCCACCCAGGGATCCCCATAAGCTCTCTTTTTTTGTGGTGTCTTTATCTGATTTTGGTATCAGGGTAATGCCAGTCTCATAATATGAATTTGAAAGCTTTCCTTCCTCTTCAGTTTTTTGGAAAAGTTTGAGAAGAATGAGTATTAACTCTTATTTAAATGTTTGGTAGAGTTCCCCTATGAAGCCATCTGGTCTTGGACTTTTGTTCATTGGGAGTTTTTTGATTACTGATTCAATTTTATTGCTGGTAATTGGTCTGTTCAAATTTTCTATTTCTTCCTGATTCAGTTTTGAGAAGTTACACGTTTCTAGGAATGTATACACTTCTAGGTGGTCCAATTTATCGGCATATAAGTTTTCATAATATTCTCTTATAGTCCTTTGTATTGCTGTCAGTTGTTATTTCTCCCCTTTCATTTCTGATTTTGTTTATTTGAGTACTCTTTCTCCCTCTCTTTTTTTGATGAGTCTGGCTAAAGGTTTATCAATTTTATTGATTTTCTCAAAGAACCACCTCCTGGTTTCATTGATCTGTTCTATTGTGAGGTTTTTTTGTTTTGTTTTTTGTTTTTTTTTTTAGTTTCTATTTCATTTATTTTTGCTTTAATGTTTAGTATTTCCTTCCTTCTGCTGATTTGGTGTTTTGTTTTTTCTTTTCCGAGCTCCTTTAGGTTGTTTACTTGATATTTTTCTTCTTTTTCATTTTTTTTAAGATTTTATTTATTTATTCATGAGAGACACAGAGAGAGAGAGAGGCAGAGACACAGGCAGAGGGAGAAGCAGGCTCCATGCAGGAAGCCCGACGTGGGACTCGATCCCAGGACTCCAGGATCACAACCTGAGCCGAAGGCAAATGCTTAACCATTGAGCCACCCAGGCGTTTCCCCCCCCTTTTTTAAAAATATTATTTATTTATTTATTTATTTGAGAGAGAGAAAGCGAGAGTGAGCGAGCATGAGTAGGGTGAGGAGTAGAGGGAGAAGCAGGCCTCCCTGCTGAGCAGGGAGCCCCATGCAGGACTGGATCTCAGGACTCCAGGATCATGACCTGAGTCACGCCCCTTTTTCTTACTTTTTGAGGTAGGCCTGTATTGCTATAAACTTCCATCTTAGAACAGCTTTTATTGCATCCCAAAGATTTTGTACCATTATGGTTTCATTTTCGTTGGTCTCTGTATTTTTTTTTAATTTGCTCTTTGATTTCTTGGTTGAATGACCCATTCATTATTTAGTAGCATGTTATTTAACTTCCATGTATTTGTGTTCTTTCCAGATTTTTTTTTTTTTGGTTGATTTCTGTTTCATAACACTGTGGTCACAGGAGATGCATGGTATGCTTTTGATCTTTTTGAATTTGTTGAGACTTGCTTCGTTACCTAATATGTGATCTATTCTGGAGAATGTTCCATGTACACTTGAAAAGAATGTATATTCTGCTGTTTTGGGATGGAATATCCTGAATATATCTGTTAGACCCAACTTGTCCAATGTGTTGTTCAAAGCCACTCTTTCCTTGTTGACTTTCTGTTTGGATGATCTATCCATTGATGTAAGTGGGGTGCAAAAGTCCCTTACTATTATTGTATTACTATGGATTACTTCCTTTATGCTTGTTATTAGCTGCTTTATGTATTTGGGTGCTCCCATGTTGGGTGCATAAATATTTACAATTGTTACATCATCTTGTTGGATTGTTCTCTTTATGACAATATAGTGTCCTTCTTTATCTCTTTGTCTCTTTCTGTAAAACAGTCTTTGTTTTAAAGTCTCTTTTCTCCAATATAAGTATTTTTACCCTGGCTTTCTTTTTGCTTCCATTTCCATGATAAATGCTTTTCCATCCCTTTACTTTCTTTTTTTTTTTAAGTATTTTATTCATTTATTCATGAGAGACACACAGAGAGAAGCAGACAGAGACAGAGACAGAGGAAGAAGCAGACTCCATGCAGGGAGCCTGATGTGGGACTCGATCCCAGGACCCCAGGATCACGCCCTGAGCCAAAGGCAGACACTCAACCGCTGAGCCACCCAGGCATCCCTCCATCCCTTTACTTTCAATCTGCATGTGTCTTTGAGTGTGAAACGAGTCTCTTATAAGCAGCATATAGATGGGTCTTGCTTTTTTATCTATTCTTTTTTTAAAAAATATTTTATTCATTTATTCATGAGAGACATAGAGACATAGGCAGAAACAGGCACCCTGTGGGGAGCCTGATGCAGGACTCGATCCTAGGACCCTAGGATCACGACCTAAACCAAAGGAGACGCTCAACCACTGAGCCACCCAGGCGTCCCGCTTTTTTATCTATTCTATAACCCTATATCTTTTGATTTGGGCTTTAGTCAATTTACATTCAAGGTAGTTATTGATAGGTATGTACATATTCCCATTTTGTTACTTTTTTATGGTTATTTTTGTATTTCTGCTTTGTTCCTTTCTTCTTGGTTTGCTGGTTTTCTTTAGTGATGTACTTTGGATTCCTTTCTCTTTATTTTTTGCTTATCTACTACTGGTTTTTGATTTGTGGTTCCCATAAGGTTTTTATATAGCATCTTATACATATAGCAGTCTATATTAAGTTGATGGTCACTTATGTTTGAACCTATTCTTTACTCCACTTCCCCCAACATTTTAGGTATATGGTATCATACTTCATGTCCTTTTATTTTGTGAATCTCTTGACTGGTTTTTATAGATATACTTAATTTTACTGCTTTTGTGTTTCCTATTTTTCTTACTCCCACTTACAGTCTTTCCTTTCTACTCAGAGTCCTCTTTAACATTTCTTGTATGGCTGGTTTATTGGTCATGAACTCTTTAACTTTTGTTTGTCTAGGAAACTCTTTATCTCTCCTTCTATTCTGAATGATACCCTTGCTGAATAGAGTATTCTTGGCTGCAGGGTTTTTTTTTCCAGCACTTTGAATATATCATGCCACTCGCTTCTGGCTTGCAAAGATTCTTCTGAAATATCCACTGATAGCCTTTTGGAGTTTTCCTTGTATATAGCTGTTTTCTCTTGCTGCTTTTAAATTTTTCTCTTTATCACTACTTTATGCCATCTTAATTATTATGTGTCTTGGTGTGGACCTCCTTGGGTTCATCTTGTTGGGGGCTCTCTGGGCCTCCTTGGCCTGATTTCTGTTTCCTTCCTCATATTTGGAAAGTTTTTAGTTATTTCTTCAAATAAATTTTCTGCCCCCATTTCTCTCTCTTCTTCTTCTGGGATCTCTATAATGTGAATATTATTACACTTGATGGTGTCATTGAGTTCCTTAAGTCTATTTTCATTTTGTGTTTTTTTTCTTACTCCTGTTCCACTTGATTGCTGTCCAGTATTATTTCCTCCAGTTCACTGATCTGTTCTTCTGCTTCCACTGGTCTACTATTTTTTCCTACTTTGATTGGTTCTTTTTTATGTTTTCTGTCTCTTTGTTGAGGGTCTCACTGTGGTCCTGCAATCTTTTCTCAAGTCCAGTGAGTATCTTTATGACCATCACTTTAAATTATCTATCAGAAAAAAAATTATCTATCAGGCATATTAATTATCTCCATTTTGTTTAGCTCTCTTGCTATGATTTACCCTATTCTTCCATGTGAGACATATTCTTCTGTCTCCTTGCTTTGGCTAATTCTCAGCATCTGTCTCAATGTGTTAGGAAAGTCAGCTATACTCCTGCCCTTGAAGGTAGTGATGTTAGGAAGGAGAAGTCCTGTAGTGCCCTGCAGTGCAGTGTGCCCTATTTACTAGAACCTGCCACTTCAGGGGTGTCTCTTATGTGCGTTGCATATGCCCTGCTGTTGTGGCTGAGCTGCTTTTGCCTTCAGTCCAGAAATCTGCAATGGCCCTCTCTGCTTGTTGTGGGAAGGGTTTGGTCCTTGTGTTGTTAGTGGGTCAGTCTGGGCCTCCCTTGGGCTTAAGTTGAGTCAGACCAGGCCTTTGCTAGAGATACAGTAGCACTGAACTGCAGGAGAATGCAGAGGTGGGGTGTACCATGCCAATAAGGCCCACATGGGTAGGAGGGAACCTACAGCTGCCAGGGACCAAAGCAGGATGTGTTGGAGAGGAAAGATCTGCAGAAGCTCACAGGGGTGGGACTCACAGGTAAGACTCAGGGTTTACTCTGGTCCACTATAGGAGGGGATCTGCAGCCACCAGGTCAGAAGGGGCAGATTCACAGAAGCAAGCAGAGGCAGAGCTCATGGTGTTAGCAAGGTTTGCATAGGTCTACTGTGGGAGGGGACTTGGAACTGAGGCCTGGCTGGTAGGCAAAAATCCACAGGAAAACATAGCAGGCAGGACAGCAGTGTTATCAACTTAGGTAGCAAGTTATGTAGCATTGGTTCCAGTAGGTGTCCTTGTATCTAGGATGGGGGGCAGGGGAGGGAAATGCTGCCCACCAGCTCCTTTGTTTCTGGAGAAGTCTTCCCACAATCTCTGCCCCTCCAGCACTCTCTCTGAGATTAGTAAACAAATCTCCCTCTTGTATACCCTGGGCATTTTTCAAACTGCTGCTTCTATGCTATATCTCCATGGGGCTATTTGCAGTACTGTCTCTTTAAAGATAGGGACTCCGTTTCTTCTCACCCTCCTGACTTTCCCACAAGCCAGCTGATTTTAAAGTTCCAGGTTTTAAGCCTTGCTGATTGTAAGAACTTGCAAAATTCCGCCCCTCTACTTTTCAAACCTGAGTGTCATGAGGATTCGTCTTCCCCATGAAGGCTCCCTGGTGTGAGAGTCTGTTTCTCACTTCTTTCTGCCCCTGTAGCATCCCTCTCTGCCATGGATAGTTCCACAGGTCTATTTAGCTCCCCAACATGTCTTCCAACCATCTTCAATATGGCTTCTCATCTACATTTAATTGTGGAGAGTCCGTTCTGCCAGTCTTCAGGTCATTTTCTGGGTTATGTACTGATGTGTCTTGACGTTTTGATATATGTACACATTGTGAAATAACTGCCATAATCAAGCTAATTAACATATCTACCACCTCACATAGTTACCCCTTCTGTCTCACTGGATCCTAGATAGAATGCCCCAGAAATTCCCTGAAAAAGGTCAGTTGTGGACCTCACATACTCTCCTCTGACCTCCTCTCCACCATTTGTCCAGTTCCTTGCATGAATTAGCAACACCAGCTGGGGGCCAGGACTGCTTGAACTTTCAACATTTTCTTAATTCACAAAACCAAAACTATAGCTTTGCAAAGCTGTGGCATTACTGAAAGGAATGTCTGGTGATATCTGTGTTAGGGGCTTTAGAAGAAGCTGATACTGGAGATCCCTTGGCCCCTGAGGTGGCCAGTACTTTTGGCTTTATATCTGGATAGCTTTTCTCCCCACAGTAGAACAGCCAGTGTGGAGGCCCCACAGTAACAACCATCACACTGTACCTCTACCAACTACCCTTTCTAGGTATGCCAATCTTTTTCCTCCTTTGGGGTAGATACTTTGAAAGGGAACCCACAGTCACTTCATGTTTATTTCTGACACTTCTTCCTCAGATGTCTGGGTCTGGGTCTGAACCTAATCACTGACATCATTCACAGTCTTTTCCCATGGCTCTGCACTGACTCAGTAAATCAGCTGATGGAAATCAGTGCTGGGATGGGGGCCTCTCAATGTGCAGTCTCTGGTTAGGCTCTCTTAGAGTATGCAACTGCAAGAGCTTTTATGCATGGATTTTTATTTGGCAAAATAAATATTTTAAACTTCTTTTAAAGATATTTAAAAAATGGTGGTAGCCTGTAAACACTGAGTTGTAGGACACTCTTAATTATCAGCTTTAGAAAAGCAAGACATCAAGTAATAGTAAATACTCTAAAAGTCACACAATTCTTGGGCTTATTGAGAGAGAAGCAATAACCAGATAGATGTGCAGATGTCATTTTGATTTGCTGTTGAGATCCCTCTTCAGTGTAGATCATGTTGCCCCAGCTGCCAGGGGAGTACATATATGTGTCTGCATTTTAAATGTATCTACTAAGGTCACACCCTTCCCAGGGCAGCCCACATCCAGTGATGTAGAGGTATGAAGACCTGGCCATCTCAGTTCATAGGGAGACAGTTCTGAAGCACTGTTTTAGCTCTGGAGCTTTCCTTGGGTTTGCCAAGGCTGTCAGCAGCCTGTTATAGCTCATCTTCTCTCTGCCCATGCCTGCTTGCTTCTATAGGTGTTAGTCCCAAGAGCACTTCTAATAAATAGCCTACACAATAAATTTCATTGCAGAACTTGCTTCCTAAGGAACTCAACTGGCAAAACAATGTTTTGCCTTCTTAGGTAAGATTCTTGTGATTTGCTAGCTTCATATGCACTCTATATGGAACCCTGCTGTAAGTGATATTACTGTTGCCCTTCTCATTTTGCAGATTCAGTCTCCAAATTATTAATCACCTCTGAGGAAATCAGTTTGACAGAGTAGGTATAACAGCACCGAATGCTGCAGTGAATTTTCATCTGTCCGTCAGTCCATCTATCCTCCATCTAGCTAGGTAATAAAAAAGCAGGCTCTGCCAACTATTTTTTTTAACTTTTTAAAAAAAGATTTTATTTACTTATTCATGAGAGGCACAGAGAGAGAGAGGCAGAGACACAGGCAGAGGGAGAAGCAGGCTCCCCACCGAGCAGGGAGCCTGATGGGGGATTCAATCCCAGGACCCCAGGATCACACCCTGAGCCAAAGGCAGACGCTCAACTGCTGAGCCACCCAGGCACCCCAGGCTCTGCTAACTATTAATGTTCACCAAATATTCCACTTTGTCCCTATATGCGCAGCCCCCACCCGCCCCCCGCAGGCGGATAGGCAGTCAGGTGATTAGTTCTGGCCAATGAGCTGTGAGAGGAGAAGTCATCCCTGGGCTGAGGCAGTGAAAAGTCAAGTATGATTCTCCTCTCTTCTCTGCTAGGGCCGCTGGGAAGGCTGCATGTTGTAGACAGTGTGGATACAAGATGCTGAAGCTCTGACAGCCTAGATTCCTGGGTGACTATAAGAAACAAGCTTTTGTTGAAACAGGCTTTTGTCGTGTTAGGACATTCAGATTGGGGGTTTGTTACTTCACTCCTTATTAACCAGCCTATACTGACTAATATACTTTATATTCACTATAAAATAACATTTACACAAAACTATTTAAGTAGATGTGTATTAAATACATATACATCTACTAAAAGATGCATTATGGGGTGCCTGAGTGGCTCAGTAGGTAAAGTGTCTGTCTTCAGCTCAGGTCATGATCCCAGGGGCTGAGGATTGAGCTCTGCATCTGGCTCCCTGCTTAGGAGAGAGGCTGCTTCTCCCTCTCCCTCTGTCATTCCCCCTGCTTGTGCTCTCTGGCTCTCTCTTTCTCTCTGTCAAATAAATAAATAAAATCTTTAAAAAAAATAAACAAAAATATTCATTATATATAATGTAGAATGCTATATTATATATATGAATTATATAAAATAGATCAAATAGGAATATTGTATATACATCTATTAAATGTGTTAAGTATATACAATATACACATCATGCTCTAGCCATGACAGCTTTAGCAGTTTATTCACATGCTTCAAGATTTTTTCTAAATAAAGTAAGATGTTGGAAGATTAAACATCTAGGTTGTGGGGATGCCTGAGTAGCTCAGCAGTTTGGCACCTGCCTTTGGCCCAGGGCGTGATCCTGGAGGCCTAGGATCGAGTCCCACATCGGGCTCCCTGCATGGATCCTGCTTCTCCCTCTTCTCTGTCTCTCTCTGTCTCTCTGTCTCTCTGTCTCTCATGAATAAATAAATAAAATCTTTAAAAAACAAACAAAAAAAAAAACCCATCTAGGTTGTGTTTGGCAACTTTGTCACCAGTATCAAGCTTTACCCTTGTTAAGTAACTCCAAATCCCCAAGGTGGAGTTAAACGTCCTTTCCAGAAGTTTGTCTTCCAACATTTTGTTCAAAGTAAAAAGCTGTCTTGGGCTACTTACCTCTCCTTCCTCTTCCCCAAATGGTGGTTTTTTCTTGGATGACTAGTTAATCCCTGGGCAGGCAGGAGCCTTGAAACTCCCTGCCCCTTGACAGCTGCTTCCTTTTGCCACAAGACTTGAAGTCAGACAAGAAAATCCCAGGGCGTTGTGTCCCAGAGTACAGCTCAAGCATGAAGAGGTGCTTTTCCAATGTACTCTTCTTAGCTTCCCCACCTCCCACCATCTGGTTAACCTTTTAGTTTGACTACTGTAGCAGATGTTAGCAGGCTCTACACTTAGCCCCTTTTTTCCACCCCAGGGGTCCCATGGATACTCCCTGTGCATGCTAATGGCTTCCTGTATCTCTGTGCTTTCTGGAGGAAGCTGCATGCTGAAAATGTCTGTGAATTAACAACCCTAGGAGCAATCCTTAGGTCTCCAACTAATGAGGGATGAGAGTAAATACATACTCTGGCTTTCTGGCTCCTCAGCAGAGCCCCTCAGTGTCTCAGGGGCTCCAGCTGGATTGAGCCCCAGATGCCCAAAGTGATAACCTGCTCATTGGCACACCCTTTATCGGAGTTCCTCTTCTTGTTTCCCCATCCTTAGTCTATCACTCTGCTTCCTGGGCTCACCTCTCAACTACTTGTCTTCAAATCTTGTTCTCAGGCTCCATTTGGTGGTGGTGGTGAGGGGGACCCAAATGAAGGCAACCACAAGGAAACTTGATTGTCTATGATGTTAGTTTAGATCTCTGAAGGCCAGAACTCAGATTCTGCCTAGGCCAGAGTTTCTCCCTTATGCTGAGATATCAAGACCAGGAAGTATGTCAAGAATACTGAAATTTGTGAATGATTTTCTTGATAGGTTCTTTATAAGTTAGAGTAAATTTAAGGTTACCCCGTGAATAGTGCTGTCTTCTTTCCCGGAGGCTAGGTATGGAGTTAGAGACATTCACTAGGAATTAGTGCTACTCGCATCACTTATCTTCTATGTTTCAGTGAAGAAATTCTTAAGCAGGTTTTCAAGGAAAAAAAATTTTTTTTCTTGAAGGGCCTGTATTCAGTCATTCAATAGGTATTCATTAAGTGCTTATTAAGTGCCAGGATCTCATATTAAAGACACTAGATATTGGGGCACCTGGGTGGCTCAGTGGTTGAGCATCTGCCTTTGGCTCAGGTCAGGATTCCGGAATCCTGGGATCAAGTCCCGCATCAGGCTCCCTTCAGGGAGTCTGCTTCTCTCTCTGCCTATGTCTCTGCCTTTCTCTGTGTCTCTCATGAACAAAAAATAAAATTGTAAAAAAAAAAAAAAAAAGACACTAGATATTGTATTGAAGGTATTAAGATGTTTTCTGGGTGGTTGATAATTATGATACTTGAATTTAGAAACTTTAGCGAGACTTTGTAGAGTTAATTGTATTCTTTAAATAAACTGAAAAAAAGAAATAGTGGCTTTATTGGTCAGGTAGTAAGTTGGCTCACTTAATATCAATTCCAGTGTTGGTGGTGTCTCAGGCAGAATTTTTCCATGGGATGACTGTATATTTTTATTGGCTACATTGTCCTGACTGCATTATTTCTGAGTTGTAGCCAACTGCTTTCTGGGTAAACTAGCTAGACTAAAACTGTTGTCTGTAAGTGAGAACCTGGGATGGGAGAACTGTAAACAGCAGGTTAGGAAAATGTTGCTAAAGATAAACACACTGGTTTGGTGGAGAGGTATTTGGGTGAACCTCCCGGAGAGGGCAGAGGACATATGGACTTTTGTGTTTCACATTAACACCCACCGCAGAGCATCCACCACAGGTGCCTAAGATGATCTGTCTTGAGGATGTCACCAGCTTCCTCATCCACCCTAGCACCTGTGAACAGAGTGGTCATGGTGGCCTCATGGAGGCTCTACTGGGGCCCAACAACACAGATTCCCATTCACCACAGGTGATCTAACTACTGCCACTGCTGCGTGCCCAGCCTTCTACCAGCAAAGAACAATGCCAGGCCCTTGAAATGGACCAGTGTTCAGAGAGTTCTGCCAGCCAACAGCATGTTGTCAAACTTCGGGTTTTTTGCCAAGTTGGCAGGGGAGAAATGCTATCTCTGTGTAGTTCTAATTCACATTTCTCTTACTATGAGTGAGGTTGAACATTTTTTCATATATTTGAGGGCCTTTTTCATTTCTTTTTCTCCAACTTATCTGTGTATGTCTCTTACCATTTTTCTATTGATAGAAGTCGCAAATACTTTTCCCAGTTTGTCACTTGTCTTTTCACTCTTCTTTTTTTTTTTTTTTTTTAATTTTTATTTATTTATGATAGTCACAGAGAGAGAGAGAGAGAGGCAGAGACACAGGCAGAGGGAGAAGCAGGCTCCATGCACCGGGAGCCCGATGTGGGATTCGATCCCGGGTCTCCAGGATCGCGCCCTGGGCCAAAGGCAGGCGCCAAACCTCTGCGCCACCCAGGGATCCCCTTTTCACTCTTCTTATGACATTTTATACCAAGCAAAAAATTTTTTTATTTGAGCAAATTTATCTTTTTTCTTATTGCTTCTGTAATTTGAGTGATAGGTAAGTTTTACCACTCCCAGGCTTTAAGGGAATTCACTCATATTTTCTCTTATTACTTGTAGTTTTATTTTTTTTAAAGATTTTATTTATTTATTCATGAGAGGCACACAGACGGAGAGAGGCAGAGACACAGGCAGAGGGAGAAGCAGGCTCCATGCAGGGAGCCTGACGTGGGACTCGATCCCAGGTCTCCAGGATCAGGCCCTGGGCTGAAGGCGGTGCTAAACTGCTGAGCCACCTGGGCTGCCCATGTAGTTTCATTTTTTACGTTAAGAATTCTGATCTATCTGGAATTTATTCAGTGTAAGTAATAAATTGGATTTTATCTTTTACCATATGGCTATCCAGTTGTTCCAATGCCACTTATTAAAAAGTGTTTCTTTTCCCATGATTGAGATAGCCTTTATCATATACGCTACATATACGCTATCTCCATGTGCATGTGAGTCTTTTTCTGGATTTTTTGTTTTCTGTTCCATTGGCCAATTCATGTGGTGATATCTTTTTTTTTTTTTTTTTGGAGAGAGAGAGAGAGAGAAGGAAAGAGAGAGAGCCAGGGACGAGCAGGAAGAGGGGCAGAGGAAGAAAGAGAGAGATCTCCACCCTGAGATCATGACCTGAGCCAAAATCAAGAGTTGGAGGCTTAACTGGCTGAGCCACCCAGGTGCCCCGATATCATACTGTTTTAATTATGAAAGCTTTATGATAGGTTTTCATATTTGTTAGAGCTATCCCTCCTTGTTGCTTTTATCTTTTAGAGAATATTCATCCTGGCTTGTTTATTCTCTGAAGTAAACTTTATAATCAACATTTCTGGCTCCAGGAGAAAAGACTGATGAAATTCTACCGAGATTGTGTTAAGTTTATAGATTAGCTTACAAAGAATTAATATCTTTATCCTGTTAAGTTTTCTTATCAAAGAACATGGAATGTCTTTCTGCTTACTCAGATCTATCAGGAATGTTTCATAGTTTCTTCATAAAGATTTTTCACTTTCCTCATTATGCATATGTCTAGGCACTTTCTTTTATTTTGCTCTTGTGAATGCTATCTTTTCTCCCATTGTTTCTTCTAGCTGATTATTGATCATGTGTATATATAAAGGCTTTTGGTTTTTTAAAATATTTTATTTATTTATTCATGAGAGACACAGAGAGAGACAGGCAGAGACACAGGCAGAGGGAAAAGCAGGCTCCATGCAGGGAGCCCGATGTGGGACTCGATCCTGGCACTCCAGGATCGTGCCCTGAACCGAAGGCAGACGCTAAACCACTGAGCCACCCAGGGTTCCCAAGGCTTTTGGTTTCTGCATGTTAATTTAATATCCCGCTATTTAAATGAATTTTCTTCTTGTTTGTGATAGTTTTTTTGCTGACACTTTTCGGTTTTTCAGATAGATAAAACGTATCAGCTGCAAAAAAGGATAAATTTTCCTCTTCATTTCCCATTATTATGCCTGTACTTGATTTTCCTGTCCAACTGCTCACTGGCTAATACCTCCAACAGTGTTTGATATTAGTGGAGAGAGTGGGCCTCCATGTCTTAGTCCTCACTTAAGCCTGAAAGCCTCTATTATTTCCTGATTCAGTAAGATGCTGGCCTTTAGGATTATGTATATTTTATCATCATAAAGAAATACCCATCAAGTCCTATTTTATGGATCATTCTTAACACACCTGTCAACTTTTAAGTTGATAATTAGAGAAAAAAAATGAGTCACATTATTTATCTAAAATACAAAATCTGTGAATGTAGAATGTAACACATAACCATAGTGGCATTGCAGGCAAGCATTCAAGGGTATCTGTCCTGGGAAGTTTATAATCCGAGGAGAGGGGCAGTGAATGAGGCAATCACAGACTCATTCATAGGCTCTACAACATGGGGCAGGGACAATGTAGTATAGCAGGTTCTGAATGAAAAGACCCAGGTTTGACTCTTAGCTCTGCAAATCACTTTGTGATCTTGGACAACTTGCTCAGCCTTTCAGCGCCTCCATTCCCTTTTATGTGAGTGTGTTTAATGGCAGTAGTTACATTAAGGATTGTGTTTAGTGAGGTAATCGCCCCAGAGGATTTAGTTCAGGACTTGGCACATAGTAAATGTTCACTAAATGGTAGCTATTATCATTAGGTACCAAAATAAGTAGTAAAGATGATAGATGCTATGAGGGTTCTCTGGAGGAGGGTGTACTCAAGCTGGTTTATTGAAACTGCGTAGGGTTTGAATAGACAGAGAGTAGAGGAAGAAAGAGACTTGCCAGGTAGGAGAAAAAGATCTTTAATATTTAAAAGGTCATGCCAAAATAGTAGTTTATTTTAATTTGTATTTTTAAAGAGGTCCAACTGCCTTTTTTGGCCAAATGCCTTTTAAAAGCATAGTTCTTTAAAATTTGATCTGCTTTCCTCATTACATTTTGCAGAATACTTGAATATGAATAACATGTTTTATTATGCATATGAGAGAAAAACATTTTGAATCAAATCCCATGCTCTCTATCTTTGAGGCCTCCACTGGTTTTTCCATCCTTTATAGGTTTTTTTTGTTTTTTGTTTTTTTTGTCTAGTTGCCGTTTTGCATTTTAATTTGACCCTGCCTTTTATTTATTTGCGCCTATTACCAGAATGCTTTTCTAAACTAAATATTTTGTGGTGTTTGCTATTCAGCATTTGATGAATGTTTATTACTATAATTCATTATTCAGAATAATGTACCATATTCTACATCAGTCATTACACTCCGTTATCCATGGGGTCTAACTCACTTCATAGTCATTAAATGAATATATTATTTGGGGATTAAATCAATGGGAAGAAAGGATAAAGGCAGCCAAAGGTGGTGAGAAGTAAGGTGGGCAGTGGTGAGGCTTATGCAAGCAGGAAACACATAAAAGCCTCAGATTTTTCCTTCCTCTACCTCCTCTTTCTGCCACCTTTCCCTCAAGTAAATGTTGTAGAAACTTGCATCAGGCTGTGTTCCAGATTAGCATGGGCAGTGTGGAGCATGCCTGAACAAATATCTATGGGACATATTGATTGTCTTAGGTTGCATTGTCTAAGAAAACCCCCAAATCAAGAATTTGAGTGTCAGTTGTTTATTTGGGAAGTGAACCTAGTAAACACCAGTGAGGGGAATGGAGAAATGAGGCAGGAAAGAAGCCAATAAATGTTATATCATTGTCGAGAACTGTAAAGGGCCATTTGTTCATTTAATATATTAAAAATAATAAATACTTACTGGAGAAATTCCAGAAAAGATATATATGTATAGAGATTATATACATACATAATATTATGTAAGTTTTTATTTATTTAAGTAATCTCTACACCCAATGTGGGGCTCCAACTCAGCAACCCTGAGATCAAGAGTCAAATGCTCTACTGAGGGATCCCTGGGTGGCGCAGTGGTTTGGCGCCTGCCTTTGGCCCAGGGCGCGATCCTGGAGACCCGGGATCGAATCCCACATCAGGCTCCCGGTGCATGGAGCCGGCTTCTCCCTCTGCCTATGTCTCTGCCTCTCTCTCTCTCTCTCTGTGACTATCATAAATAAATAAAAATTAAAAAAAAAATGCTCTACTGACTGAGCCAGCCAGATACCCCATATTGCATGATATAAATGTCAAGAATGGTGAAGATTCTGAGGTGTTTTTTTTGTTTTTTTTTTTAACTTTATTTATTTATTTATTTACGATAGTCACAGAGAGAGAGAGAGAGAGAGAGAGAGAGAGGCAGAGACACAGGCAGAGGGAGAAGCAGGCTCCATGCACCGGGAGCCCGATGTGGGATTCGATCCCGGGTCTCCAGGATCGCGCCCTGGGCCAAAGGCAGGCGCTAAGCCTCTGCGCCACCCAGGGATCCCAAGATTCTGAGGTTTTAACCTACTTGTAAGCTAACAAGTTAGCCTGCCACAGATTCATAGACGTTGGGAGTTTCTTGGGTTAGAGGAACCAGGATGTGTCTGTCATTCGTGGCCTGGCAGGCAGCCCCTATATCTCACAGGATGGTGGAGAATGGCCCAGGTAGATGTCGCACATGCAGCATCTCTTATTGACTGGGGCTGCTCCTGGGGGCATTAACGCAGTGGCACTTTTGGCCCATTGATTGTTCCAGAGCCAGTCCTGACCAGAAGGTGGAGTTGGCTTTAGTTGGCAACCTCCTCTTCTCCAGTCTTTCCCCAAGACAACTCTGTCTCCATCTTCCCCAGAAAATGGGTCCACATTTTCATGTGTCTTGATCTCTTCTTTTATTCCCAAAGAAGTCTGACTTTGTAAACTCTTCATTTGTATTAGGGAGGAAATGGCTGGGAGCAGTCATGTTAGCATTGGAACTGGGATGTCCTAAAACTGAGTGTCCTAAAACTAAAGATATAAACACCCTCTCTGGGAAGACTTCACATACCAGATGGCAAATGGAGGAAGCTATGGGACAGAGGGAAAATGCCCACTTCATTAAGGCCGAGATTTCAGGGATGATCCTTAGGTTGCCTGGGAAAGTCAAGTGTCCTGCTCTTACAACTCCCAGGTCTTGGGAAGAAGAGCTCATTACCATTTCCTCTGATGCAGCTCTATGTTAAGTCACTTTGATTTTTGGTAACATCTACAAGGGACCAATAATCATCCTACATTTAAATTTTGTCCATTTTCCTCTTCCTCCTCTCCCTAAATGATAGATCACCGGGCTGAAAACAAAATTCACTTGTTTCAAATCGATGGGTCACAGCATGAACAAAGAACAGAGGCTCCATTCTTCCTTCATCCCAGAACATTCTTTTTTTTTTTTTTTTTTTTTTTTTTTTTTCATCCCAGAACATTCTAATGAGAGGCCTGCCCCCATTTCCCACAATTCCCAGCCACCTCAGTGTAAATTACAAAGTTGTGATCAGTTAGCACTACCCTCCAGGCCAGGGAGTAGCATGGGGTGGGTGGGAGGGACCTCAGATGCCTAAGAAACAAAAAGATCCCCTTGAGGCTTTACTCTATGTCTAAAATGAACACTATGGTACACAATCCTGAACTCAGTGACTTTCCACCCTTGCTTAGATCTATCAGAATGTCATTCACTCTACTGAATGACATTCTCTACTCTTTTCTCCAGGCTTCCTCTGGGCAAAATGAATGAATGAATGAATGTGTGTGTGTGTTTGTGTGTATTCCATTTTCCAATGCCTTTTCATAACCTTGAGATAATTATTTAGGGCACTCAGCATCTTGCTGTCATTACTATTGTTAATGTACCCTGTGATTGTTCAGAAAAAAAATCTGATGATTTCAAAAATATGTCCTCATCCAGGGCACCTGATTGGCTACTTTGCTCCCTTTCTACCATCTCTGAGACTGAGAAGGTTGGCATTTATTGAGTGAATCTGAGCTGTAGAATAAGCCATATCTGATCCCACACAGATTTATTAACTAGAACTACCCAGTCTAGCTGTCTTCAGATAATGGTTAGTACTTCCCTTGACACTGTATGGACATGGCTTTGTAGAACCAAATCCATTTAGATCTTTATATCGCCTAATAAAATTTTATAATTTTTTCCCATTGAAAATCAAAACATTCGGGCAGCCCGGGTGACTCAGCGGTTTAGGGCCACCTTCAGCCAAAGGTGTGATCCTGGAGACCTGGGATCGAGTCCCACATCGGGCTCCCTACATGGAGCCTGTTTCTCCCTCTGCCTTGTGTCTCTGCCTCTCTCTCTCTCTCTCTCTCTCTGTGTCTCTCATGAATAAATAAAATCTTTAAAAAAAGAAAATCAAAACATTCTATTTTCTTTAATGTTCCTTGAGATTGAGGGGTACTTTTAGTTAGTTCACCTTTACATTAAAAGTGGGACCTCCTTTTTCTATGTGTTTGATTTTTTTCTGGTTTGTCTTTTAAAATTCCACATATAAATGAAATCATACAGATTTATCTTTCTGTGATTTATTAGCATAATGTCCTCAAGATCCAGCAATATTGTCAAACATGGCAGGATTTCCCTTTTTATGGCTGAATAATATTCCATCGTGTGTGTATGTATATGTGTGTACACCACATCTTCTTTATCCATTCATCTATTTTTTTAAGATTTATTTATTTATTCATGAGAGACAGAGAGAGAGAGAAAGAGAGAGGGAGAGAGGCAGAGACACAGGCAGAGGGAGAAGCAGCTCTATGTAGGGATCCCAATGTGGGACTCGATCCCAGGACTCCAGGATCACGCCCTGGGCCAAAAGCAGGTGCTAAACCACTGAGCCACCCAGGGATCCCCTCCATTCATCTATTGATGAACATTTACTTGGATTGTTTCCATGTCATGGCTATTGTAAATAACACTGCTATGAACATGGGGGTACAGATTATCTCTTTGATTAATTAATTCTAAGATATGCTTTTTTTACATTTTAACATTCTAGAAATTAGGAGTGTCTTACAGTAGATGGTGAATTTCAATTCCTGTTTGTCAAGCATCTGTCCTGATGTATTTGTAATTCTCAAAACATGCAGGAATTTGGCCACAGTAAATCACATTGCCACCATTTCAGTTGAGTTATTACACTGTTGATACTACATGTTAAATTCAGTTACCACTTTTAAAAAGTTTTCAAAAATATTATCCCATTATTTGCCATTGAAATGAAAAATTGTTGTATGTGCAAAAGACACAGGACAGCACAGCATAAATTTGATATTAGTAAAGGTTCAAATTCTTCTGGTAGAAACAATAAGTACTAGCAACAACACTTGCAAAACAGATGCCAATGGTATGGGAAATCTAAGAGACAATAGTGAAGTGTTAACAATATATCAAATGCCTTCCCCACCCATAGTTCCTTCTAAGGGGACTTATTACCCTATCTTCAGTTTCTGTTGAGAAAGCTGCCTCATGTTTTGTTTCACATGACCCAATACACTCCTCTTCTCTACCATTGCTCATGGTCACAGTTGACTGGGCCAGGGTAGGCACCTGTCCAGTGAGCAGCCTCGGCAGGTTCCATAGACAGGTCAGGAACCTCTGCTGTAGCCTGGCCCAAAAAGCCAAATTGGCTCTATCATATTACCTCTTTTTTAGAAAACATGAATTAGATGGCACAGGAAGCTGAAGTTGAACACATGTGTAAAGAAAGGCCATGGCCAACATGCACATGAGAAAATGCTCTGCATCACTTGCCATCAGGGAAATACAAATCAAAACCACAATGAGATACCACCTCACACCAGTGAGAATGGGGAACATTAACAAGGCAGGAAACCACAAATGTTGGAGAGGATGTGGAGAAAAGGGAACCCTCTTACACTGTTGGTGGGAATGTGAACTGGTGCAGCCACTCTGGAAAACTGTGTGGAGGTTCCTCAAAGAGTTAAAAATAGACCTGCCCTACGACCCAGCAATTGCACTGTTGGGGATTTACCCCAATGATTCAGATGCAATGAAACACTGGGACACCTGCACCCCGATGTTTCTAGCAGCAATGTCCACAATAGCCAAACTGTGGAAGGAGCCTCGGTGTCCATCAAAAGATGAATGGATAAAGAAGATGTGGTTTATGTATACAATGGAATATTACTCAGCCATTAGAAATGACAAATACCCACCATTTGCTTCAAAATGAATGGAACTGGAAGGTATTATGCTGAGTGAAGTAAGTCAATCGGAGAAGGACAAACAGTGTATGTTCTCATTCATTTGGGGAATATAAATAATAGTGAAAGGGAATATAAGGGAAGGGAGAAGAAATGTGTGGGAAATATCAGAAAGGGAGACAGAACATAAAGACTCCTAACTCTGGGAAACGAACTAGGGGTGATGGAAGGGGAGGAGGGCGGGGGGTGGGGGTGAATGGGTGATGGGCACTGAGGGGGGCACTTGACGGGATGAGCACTGGTGTTATTCTGTATGTTGGTAAATTGAACACCAATAAAAAATTAATTTATTTAAAAAAAAAAAAGAAAGGCACGGATTAGTGCTGGCACCATTCAGGACAGAACAAACTCAGATTGCAAAGAAGCAGAAACTGTGAATCAGCAAAAAGCTAAGAGGTAGAGAAGAGCTACATAGAATAGAGGGGAAAAGTAAACCAGAGAGGGCATTTCTGTTTCACCTAGGGCATGCCAGTTATCCTAGTTATCTTAAAAACTACAAACACAAGTGAATTCTGGATGAAATGGAACAAATATCCTCTAAAATGCATAACTGAGGTCAAGGAAATAAATCTGGGAGGGAAGGGAGGGACAAAAAGAAAGCCAACCCAAGTGGTAAGCTTGTGCTGATGTTTTGTACTGGTAGAAGCTTTTATTGTTCTCAGCAAACAAGAAACATGGTGGGGCTGAGAGATAAAGAGCTCCCTCAATGAGAGGCCATACCATTTTTCTACTCACCAACAAAGGGACATCATGAGGATACTTGTCAATCTAAGTTTGACAGTTGTTGGAGCCTCAAGTGGGGCCTGTATAAGTTGGGGAACACACATTAACAGTGTCACCAGTATGGCCTCCCAGACAGCTGGTATACCTTAAGTTCCCAATTCTGTTTGAATAATTGAGTTTAGTCCTCAGTGTTAGAAGGCCAATCTCAGGGTACTTATCCAATCTATTCTATTTGTCCGTACCACCAGCCAAATGACATTTGTCCACCCTGTAGAATGAGTCAAGGCTATGGGAATGAGCTTGGGGAAGGCATCTGGAGGTGCTGACAGGTGTCTTATATGAAAGTTTAGCAGCTTGGGTCTTCCTCTACTGTTGCTGATAGACTTCTCAGTAAGGTAAGGACAATAGTGACCATATTGGCATCAGAGCTATCTGGGAAGGACAGCAGACCCAATAGTCAGTTAAATTATAAAGTACACAAGTAAAATAGTTATGGAAAGCTACATTGACACATTTTCCCTCATAAAGCCAAGCAAGGCTCCAGGGGCAGTTCTAAAAGACAGAAGGTCATTAATGTCCCTCCCTCCTCTGTTCATCTTGGCATCTAAGGTATTCCCTCCCTGGATGCCGGTATTACTGTTCTCCCTCCACCTCCACAAAGTTGTTTTGGCCTATTCCAGCAGCTATAAATTCACTTTTTTCCAGTCATCTATTCATACCCATACTTCTTGTCCATAAGAGTCAGGTGCAAGATGGACAAAGATGTTTTGATAAAACTTACAGAAACCCCCATTAAATCCCCCACTTTAGCCCATATGGGTCATGATAGGGAGATTCTGTGAGCAATGCACTCAATCAAGTGCTCATTACCTTTACTACCTAGACCATGGAAGTCTAACAAGAGAATCTAGATGGCTGAACCAGAATTAAGTTCCAATCCCCTAGGCCTTGTTTTGGATTAAGCTGCCACCTAGAGAGTGTACCAACCAGGCTGGCTTGGGGTTGCCATTAGGAAAAGAAGCATCATGCTGAGAACTGGGCAGGATGGAATCCTGAATTTTCAAAATAGGTCTCTTTATATAAATCCCACCACTTTTGTCCTGATCATTACCTAGGAAGTAGCTGAAAAGGGAAGATCCCTTTTTTGGGAACAACTATATTCAGTGTCCAAACTGCCTTATGATATATAGACCTGCGATATATAGACCAAGAGGAAGTGAGGGAAATAGAAATCCTTTTAAGTTGATTTTTGAGGAGGCTGGTCAAACCCCCCAATATCAGATACATGTGGATGGTAGGGCACGTGGAAGAACCATTGAGTACCTTGACAATCAACCCATTATGTGTGGCTTTTGCCACAAAAGGGACCTTATTGTCAGCCTGCAAATGGTCTGGGAAGCTGATCACATGACCTAGATTAGCTTCAAGGGCCACAGTAATTTGTTTGGATTCAGATGATCAGACTGGAAGAGCAGAAGAGTAACTTTAAAAAGTATCAAGAGCAGTGAAGCCCTACTCCTAGGCCTGAGAGAAGGTCAAAGGTCCAGTGTGATTAATCTTTCAGGAGCAGGTGGAGCCAGCACCCCGTATAATATTGGTGAGACAAAGGGGTCAGCTTTTGGCAGGGGTCACAAGTCTGGCATGCAAGAGTAGCCGTTGCATCAGAAAGCTAAAACTTCCTTATTTTGTGCCCAGTCTGAGAGTGGATGTGTTGCCATGTTTGATCTAAGCAGCAATAGTGATAATCTGGGCAGTGCAGGCTTGATTAGCAGCTTGATTTTCATTGGTCTCATCAGAGAATTGGGCTTTATTGGCATTCACTTGAGTAATCCGGCTGGTTTTGATCAGAAGTCATGATTCGTTTCTATTATACATAGGTCTCAAGAGAGGTGTCCTTAATCTAAGTTTTCCAAGTGGCAGACCAAACAATGAGGCTGTTGGCAATAGCCAATAAGTCAGTAAAAATCTGACAAGGATAGTCAAAGGGAGTACTGGTCAGAGCTGTGAAAATGGCCTGAAGTTCTGCCCACTAAGTGGAGCCACATTCATTTTTGGTTCTGTGTAGCTGGTGATGAGGTTAATTAGTTGCAGCAACCCAGTGGACACCATTGGGTTTAAGTTTGGGCCATCAGTGAACCCACCCTAGGCATTAGAGGAATTTCTGTGAATCAAGGATCCCACTGAACCAGTGACTCAGCTTCAGGCAATGGAGTAGGGGATAAATTATCCCCCAAATGATAACTGTCATTTTTTCATGTAAAGTTGAGATGCTGCTTATGCCAGGCCAGCTGCTTTCTTTTCTTTTCTTTTTTTTTTTTTTTTTTTTTATTATTTAGTCATGAGAGACACAGAGAGAGACAGGCAGAGACACAGGCAGAGAGAGAAGCAGGCTCCATGCAGGGAGACTGAGGAAGGACTCCAGGACCACACCCTGGCCGAAGGCAGGCGCTCAACCGCTAAGCCACCCGGGCATCTCTGCTTTCTTGAATATACCATTGACAAGTGAAGCTTATTGGGCTCATTTTACCTTGTTAGTCATCAAAGTTTGAGTCGGCCCAGCCCAAAATGGAGATAATCAGGCTGGAGAGTCACAAGGCTTCTATGGGTCAGATGTTTAGTTTTGACAAGAACCCAGTAGCAAGCTAATAGCTTCTTTTCAAAAGGGCTATTTCTAGTAGCCATGTCTAGGAGGCAACTAGTCCAAAACCCCGAAGGGCATTTCTGGGTGGAGGCTGCCTCCCTTTGCCAGACTTCAATCAGCAAAATCATGATCATTAAGTTTATGGAACGCTAAAGACTTAGAGCGTGCCATAACTTGCAGAGCAGCTTCAAATGTGATCTGTTGGTATAAGCCCCACTCAAAGGATGCTGATTGATTAGTAGGTTAGTTGGTATAAAAGACCAAGTAGCATGCCTAGGTGAACAACAGATTGATACCTGAAGAATCCAGTAAGGTGTTGGGCTATTTGGTCTGTAAGGCCAAAGAGACAGCAGTTTTTCCATGACCACCAGAGGGATTGAATGTTATTAACGCATCCACATAGTTCTAAGAAATTTTGCTTGTTGAACAGGCCCCTAGATTTTGTCTGGGTTTATCAGATCCTTTCCTGGCTACCCGCATGGTGTAATAGCACTACCACCAAAGTCATTGAGACTGATGCTTCTGACTTGCCAACAAGGTATCACCTATATAGTGAAAGCTTGGGACATCAAAGGTAGAGGAACTCATGCCAAATCCTGACTCACCAACTGGTGGCAAATGGCAGGGAAACTTGGGTATTCCTAGGGGAATACTATAAATATATATAGGAGGCCTTGCTACATGAATACAAGCTGATCTTGTTCCTCAGGTATCAGTAAGATGGCAACAGAAGGTATTGGTAATGTCTATGACAGTATACCAAGTGTCATCAGCCTGTACAATGGATTCAATTGTGGTCACAATGTCTGGAACAGCCAGGGCTATGGGAGCAGCAATTGAAATCAGTTGGCAATAATCTGATATAAGCTTTCAAATCCATTTAGCCTATTTTTACTGCCTTAAAGGGCTTTTGTATTCAGATATTGCATTGTGGTTTGGATTTGCGTTTCCCTAACAACTAATAATGAACATCTTTTCATGTGTTTACTGGCCATTTGTATATTTTTCCTCAGCTTTACTGAGGTATAATTGACAAATAAAAATTGCATATATTTAAGGTGTACAATATGATGGTTGAGATATATTGATGTATATTGATTGTCGTAATCAAACTAATAAACATACATCACCACATGTTTTTGTGTGTGGTGAGAACACTTTTTCTTTAGCATAGTTAACACAATATTACATTAGTTTCAGATGTACAATTTAGTGATTTGACAAGTTTGTACATTATGCTATGTTCAAAAGTATAGCTACCATCTGTCCCATTACATCACTATTACACTATCATTAACTATATTCCTTATGCTCTGCTTTTTATTCTCATGAGTTATTCATTCCATAACTGGAGGCCTGTATGAGAATGCTTTTAAGATCTACTTAGCAGATTTCAAGTATACATTACAGTATTATTAACTATAATCACCATACTCTACATTAGATCCTCAGAATTTATTCATCTCATAACTGAAAGTTTTCACCCTTTGACCCATATCTCCCCATTTTTCCATACAGCATTTGTCTTTTTGTGTCTAGCTCATTTCACATAACATAATGTCCTCCAGGTTCATCCATATTGTCACAAATGGCAAGAATTCCTTCTATTTTATGACTGAATTATATTCAAATTTGTGTGTGTGTATATCATATTTTCTATATCCATTCATCTGTCAGTGAACACTTAATTTGTTTCCATATCTTGGCTCTTGTGAATAATTCTGCAATGAACATGGGAGTACAGATATCTTTTCAAGATACTGATTTCATTTCCTTTGAATATATAACCAAAGTGGGATTGCTGGATCGTATGGTAATTCTATTCTTAATTTTTGAGGAAAATCCATACTGTTTTCCATAGTGGCTGTCCCAGTTTATACTCCTACTGGCAATATACAATATTCCCTTTTCTCCACACCATTGTCAACACTTTTTATCTCAACACCATCCTAACAGGTGTGAGGTGGTAGCTCAGTGGGTTTTGATTCATATTTCCATAGTGATTAGTGATGTTGAGCACGTTTTCATGTACCTATTGGCCATTTGTTAGTTTTTTTTTTTTTTTAGAAAAATATCTATTCAGGTCCTTTGCCCATTTTTAAATTAGGTTATTTGTTTTTTGCTATTGAGTTTTAGGAGTTCCTTATATATTTTGGATATTAACTTATCAGATGTGTGGTTTGCAAATATTTCCTCCCATTCCATAGGTTGCCTTTCTATTTAGTTGATTATTTCTTTTGCTATGCAGAAGATTTTTAATTTGATGTAGTCCTACTTGTTTAGTTTTGCTTTTGTTCCTGTGTTGGTAGTGTCATATCCAAAAAATCATTGTAAGGACCAATATCAAGGAAATCCCCCCCCCCCCCCCATGTATTCTAGGAGTTTTACAGTTTTAGGTCTTACAATTAGGTCTGTAATCTATTTTGAATTAATTTTATTCTACAGTATAAGATGAGGTCCAATTTCATTCTTCTGCATGTGAATATCCAGTTCTCCCAACAGCATTTATTAAATAGCTTATTCTTTATCTATCATGTATTCCTGGTATCCTTGTCAAAAGTTAGTTGACCATATATTTGTAGGTTTATTTCTGAGTTCTCTATTTTGTCCCACTGGTTTATGTATCTGTTTTTTTTTTTTTTTTAAGATTTTAAAAAATTTATTCATGAGAGATACGGAGAGAGAGGCAGAGACATAGCCGGAGGGAGAAGCATTGTTCTGTATGACTTCTTTAATTTCTTTTATCAATGATTTGTAGTTTTTGTAACAAGTCTTTTACTTCCTTGGTTAAGGTTATTCCTATTCTTTTGTTTTTGATGCTATTGTAAATGGGATTGTTTTCTTAATTGCTTTTTTTGATAGTTCATGGTAGTGTATAGAAATGCAGCTGATTTTTTATTTTGTATCCTAAAATCTTACTACATTTATTTATTAGTTCTAACAATTTTTTGTTGTGGAATCTTTGGGATTTTTTTTTTACCTATAATATCATGTCATCTGCAGAGACAGACAATTTTACTTCTTCCTTTCTGATTTGGATGCCTTTTTATTTCTTTTTCGTCCTTAAGTATTCTGACTAGGACTTCCAGTATGTTGTATAGACGTCACAAGAATGGGCACCCTTGTTTTGTTTCTGGTCTTAGAAAAAAAGCCTTCAACTTTTCACTATTGAGTATATTAGCTGACAGCTTGCCCTATATAGCCTTCATTATGTTAAGGAATATTCCTTCTATACCTATTTTGTTGACAGTTTTTATCATGAAAGGGTACTATTTTGATTACTGTAGCTTTCTGATATATTTGAAATCAGGAAGTGTGATGCCTCTAACTTTGTTCTTCTTTCCTTTTTTAAAAAAAATATTATTTATTTATTTATTTATTCATGAGACAGAGAGAGAGAGAGAGAGAGGCAGAGACACAGGCAGAGGGAGAAGCAGGCTCTATGCAGGGTGCCTGACATGGTACTGGATCCCGGGTCTCCAGGATCACACCCTGGGCTGAAGGCGCTAAACCGCTGAGCCACCTGGGCTGCCCTGTTCTTTTCTAAGATTGTTTTGGCTACTTGGGGTCCCTTGAGATTCCATATACATTTTAGGATAGGTTTTTCTATTTCTGAAAAAAAAATCATTGGTGTTTGGATAGGGATTGCATTGAATCTGTAGATTGGTTTGAATAGTGGTAGTATCTTAATGATATTAAGTCTCCCAATCTATGAACATGAAATGTGTTTCCATTTATTTATGTTATTTAATTTCTTTCAGCAATGTTTTGTATTTTTCATTGAACAAGTCTTTCACCTCCTTGGTTAAGTTAATTCCCAAGTATTTTAACCTCTTTGATGCTATCATAGTTGTAATTTCCTTTTTGGTGCTTGTTAATGTATAGAAATGCAACTGATTTTTGCATATTAACTCTGCAAAAAGATATTGCTACTTTACTAAATTCATTTATTAGTTCTAACAATGTTTTTGTGGAATATTTAGGGCTTTCTGCCTATGATCATATCATCTGGAAGCAGGTCATTTTACTCCTTTCTTTTTATATGGATGCCTTTTATTTCTTCTCCATTTAAAAAAAAATGTTTTATTTATTCATGAGAGACAGAGAGAGAGAGAGACAGAGACACAGGTAGAGGGAGAAGCAGGCTCCATGCAGGAAGCCTGATGTGAGACTCGAACTTGGGACTCCAGGATCACACCCTGAGCCAAAGGGAGCTACCCAGTCATCCCTATTTCTTTTCTTTCTTGCCTAATTGCTGTGGCTAGAATTTCCAATACTGTATTGAGTAGAAGTGGTAAAAGTAGTCATTCTTGCCTTGATCCTGGTCTTTGAGGAAAAGCTTTCATTCTTTCACTATTAAGTTTGATATTTGCTATGGTTTTTTCATCTATGGCTCTTATTCTGTTGAGAGTTTCCTTCTATTCCTAGTTTTCTGAGTGTTTTTACCATGAAAGTTTGTTGATTTTGTCAAATATTTTTTCTGCAGCAAAACACAAAAGCTTGTGGCTTTTCTTCATTGTGTTAATGTGGCATATTATATTGATCAATTTTTGTACATTGAACCATCGTTGTATTCCAGGAATAAATCCCATTTGTTCATGGTGTATAATCTTCTTAATATACTGCTGAATTAGATTTGCTAGTATTTTGTTGAGGATTTTTGCATCAGTGTTCATAAGAGATATCAATTTTTAGTTTTCTTGTAGTGCTTTGTCTAACTCTAGTATTAGAGTAATGCTAGCCTCATAGAATGAGTTAGGAGGTGTTCTCTCCTCTTCAACTTTTTGGAAAAGTTAGAGAAGAATTGATGTGAATTCTTTAAATGTTTGGTAGTATTCACCACTGAAGCCATCAGGTCCAGGACTTTTTTTATTGGGAGATTATTGATTACTGATTCAATCTTCTTACTAGTTTTAGATCTATTTTGTATATCTTTTTCGGTGAAGTCTTTTCAAATCTTTTGCTGATTCATTACTTGAATTGTTTGTTTTACTATTGGGTTGTATGAATTTTTTACATGTATTCAACATACAAGTCCTTTGTTAGATAATTGTATCGAGAATATTTTCTTTTAGTCTGTGGCATGTCTTTTTATCTTCTTAACACCATCCTTTGAAGAGCAGACATGCTGATACAGTCCATTTTGCCGAATGTTTTTTCTGTTATGGTTGGTGTTTTTTATTTCCTATTTAAGAAATCTTTAATTATCTTAAAACCAAAAAGATTTTCTCCAATTATTTTTCTAGAAGTATTATAGTTTTACCTCTTATGTTAAAGTCTTTAAGCCAGGGACGCCTGGGTGACTCAGTGGTTGAGCATCTGCCTTTGGCTCAGGGTGTGATCCCAGGTCTAAGGATTTAGTCCTCCATAGGGCTCCATGCAGGGAACCTACTTCTCTCTCAGCTTATTATTTATTCTTTTTCAGTGTCTCTCGTGAATAAATAAATAAAATCTTTAAAAAAAAATAAAGTCTTTGAGCCATTTCAAGTTAACTTTTGTGTATGATATCAGCTAAAGGTCAAGATTCACCTTTTTCCACCTGTTTTTTTCTCTCTACCCATCTTAGGTTCATTGAAGGAGTCCTGTAAATGAGACTAACAAAAAACAGATTAACAAGGGAAAAACAAGCAGAAGTTTATTAGCATGTGTATCACACATACACATGGGAGCACTCAGAGATGACTAACTCAAAGGGATGGCTAGAACTTGGGCTTATATAGCATCTTAACACAAGTACAATAAATTTTTAGAGAGATAACAAGACAAAGAAGAAAGACTGGTTTCTAGGGGAGCAGATTGTAGGAAGGCAACTACATAAGGAGAAATAATGGAAGATAATGGCTAATTAATAAAGTTGGGTATATGGATTCCTTTGGCCTTGTCTCTGGGCTGATAGGCATCTAGGGTGGTCTCCAATGATTAACTTTTATCCTTCTTGGTAGAGAGGGAAGGAATAACACCTTTACAAATTTATATCCTGCTTGTAGGCAAATAGCAGTTGAACTTTTCTTTTATCTGTTTCTTCTCAATTGCCTTCAACTCAAAATAATCTTATGCCACAGTGGACTATTTCACAGTGGCATATTCTGCTACCCCTCAGCACTTAGCATTTATATTATAATTGCCCTTCACATAGTTTGTTCCCTGCACTTTATCCTGATGTCATCAAGGGTAGGAACTATTTATTTTTATCAGAGTTTGGTTCCCCAAACACAGTAGATGCTAAATTGAACTTTAAATTATTGAACTTAAAGGGGCACCTGGGTGGCTCAGTGGTTGAGTGTCTGCCTTTGGCCCAGGTCATGATCACAGGATTTTGAGATTGAGTCCCACATCAGGCTCCTCACAGGGAGCCTGCTTCTCCCTCTGCCTGTGCCTCTGACTCACTCTGTGTGTGTGTCTCATGAATAAATAAATTAAAAATATAAATTATTGAACTTAAAATTTTTTGCACTTTACCTTTGCTCAACAAATGTCAGAAAATGAACATCCAAAGGAAATCATTCTTTGTCACTACCCCTAGAGCCCATTCTCCCTAATCCAGTCCTTTATTCATACATTTTTTTCATTTTTTCTTGTATTTGTGTGAGCAGGAATTCATGGGTAATCTCTGATAAACTGGTTTGCATTACAGCAAATTGTATTCCCACTCTGAGATTATTTGCATTTAAAAGTGAAGGCTGAAGAGGAAAATTCCTTTTGCCAAAGAGGAATTCCAAGCATCTCTTACTAGCCAATGGGGTTATGTTTTTTGAAGGGGTTAGAAACTGTTTGAGGGAGAAACTACCAAATCATCCCGTAGAAGGAAGTTATTTTATTTTGGTCACAAGTAGCAATAAGAACAATCTTGAAATCTTGAACAAAAGTCTCTAAAGAGGTTTGATTTTGGAAAGAGAAGGAGAGTTAAAATACTAGCAGTTAAAGAGTTAAAGAGAAAATATGCTTCTGCCAGCAGTTCCTGGGATTCTGTCCAAACAGCATGCTGTCAGCAGCATCAGCCAGCAGGAATGCATAATCTTCCACCCTTTGGTTTTAGTGGGTAATATTAACTAAGAAAACACTCCAGATTTTTCATATTTATATGGTATAACTCACTCACTTCAGACACGGCCCTTTATCCAATAGTTACCTCCTACACTTGTGAGAACTAACTTACTTACTTTCTTTCTTTCTTTCTTTCTTTCTCTCTCTCTCTTTCTCCCTTTCCCTCCCTTCCTTCCTTCCTTCCTTCCTTCCTTCTTTCAATACATTATCAAATTCAGGACACCAGCCAGCATGTCCTAGGACAAAAAGGCAGCTTTTCAGACTATAAGGTCACTTTTCTTTTGTTACAATCATTCTTTGAGTCAAAAAGGCACAGTGACCTCAGGTTTTAAGATTTCTGAAATTAAACATACTACCTAATTCTTTCCCCCACCCTGAAAATCTCTTATTAAATTGATGGTCAACTAGTGACTCATGGTGTCTTAGAATGGAGGAAAAACATGCCGTAGAAATGCACTGCCTGTCATTACCTTTGTCCTGGTGAAAAGAATGCTCCCTGGATCAGGAGCCCTCCCCACTTCTGTGGAAAAACAAAAAAGCTACCTCATGTACTACACTATAACTTAGTTCAAGTCAACAAAATTTATTAAAGATTTATTAAATGTAAATCTCCATGGTATATATAGAACTGAATAATTTAATTCAACCAAAGCACATTGAAGCTTAAATGAAGCTAGCACCAGGGTTACAAAGAATAAATCATAGCCCCTACATTAGCCCAGTGTGTTCGGGGAGACCATCTACAGATAATTATTTTAAAATGTGATATGCACTATAGTGAAAGAAAGCTCAAGGAAGAAACAATAAAAATTTTGTGCGGAGAATGGAACTTTAAGTTCCTTACAGAGCACTGTAGTAGTTTTCAAACCCTTTGCCTTGTCCCACAGTAAGTAATATGTATATTTTTTTAAGAGTCTATTTATTTAGAGAGAGTGTGTGCAAACAGGGGAAGAGGCAGAGGAAGGGAGAGAATTTCAAGCAGACTGCAGTGAGGAAGGAGCCCAGCATAAGCCTCGATCTCAAGACCCTAAAATCATGACCTAAGCCACAATCAAGAGTCAGACACTCAATTAGGGGATCCCTGGGTGGCGCAGCGGTTTGGCGCCTGCCTTTGGCCCAGGGTGCGATCCTGGAGACCTGGGATCGAATCCCACGTCGGGCTCCTGGTGCATGGAGCCTGCTTCTCCCTCCGCCTATGTCTCTGCCTCTCTCTCTCTCTCTCTGTGTTACTATCATAAATAAATAAAAATTTTTTAAAAAAAGAAAGAAAAAAAAAAGACAATTAACTGAGCCACTCAGGCACCCCAATAATACATATTTTTACTTGATGTTTTGATTGAGATAACTGTGGATGCAGTTTTAAGAAATAATACAGAGGGATACCATGTACACTTTGTCCAGTTTCCACCAATGATAATATTTTGGAAAACTGGATACTATTCCAATTTCCTAGTTTTACTTGCACTTCTGTATATGTGTGTGTGTGTGTTAAGTTCTCTACTGTATTATCACCTATGTAGGTTTACTTGTCCACCACCACAGTCAAAATACTGAATAGTCCCAACCCTAACGGATCCCTCCAGTTGTCCTTTTATAACCACACTTACCTCCCTTCCACATCTGTCCCTGAACCCTTGCCACCATTAATGTGTTCTACATTTCTAAAACTTTGTCATTTAGGAATTGTTATATAAATGGAATCACACAGTATAAAACCTTTTGGGATTGGCTTTTTTTATTCAATGGTAATTCCCTGGAAATTCATCTAAGTTGTTGCATGTATCAATAGTTCATTCCCGTCGGGGAATATTATATGGGATGGAATTCCATAGCATGGAATACCACAGTCTGTTTAACCATTCATCTGTCAAAGAATAGCCTGGATGATTCTAGTTTTAGGCTGTTACAAATAAAGCTACTATGTACGTTCATTCATGTACAGGTTTCGTGTGGAGATACATTTTCATTTCCCTAGGATAAATGCCTAGGAGTGTAATTGCTGAGTGTTATTGTTGCATGTTTAATTTTTTAAGAAACTGATACCATGGGGCATGTGGGTAGCTCAGTTCGTTAAGCATCAGACTCTTGATTTTGGCTCAGAGCATGATCTCCAAGTCATGAGATTGAGCCCAGCATTGGGCTCCACACCGGGGGTGTGGAGCCTACTTAAGATTCTCTCTCATCTCTCCCTCTGCCCCCCCGTCCCCTTCTGAAAGAAAGAAAGAAAGAAAGAAAGAAAGAAAGAAAGAAAGAAAGAAAAGAAACTGATAAAGTGTTTTCCAGAATACCTATATACTTTTACACATCCACCAGCAATATATGAGTGATCTAGTTTCTTTGCATCCTCTTCGGCATTTGTTGATGTCAGTTTTTAATTTGTAGCTATTCAGGTATGTGTATAGTAATATCTCATTGTGGTCTCTATTTATATTTCCTTAATGGCTAATGATGTTCAGCATCTTTTTTTTTTTCTTTTTATTTATTTTTTAGGATTTTTTTTTAAGTATTCAATATCTTTTCACGTGTCTGTCTACCATCTGTTTATACTCTTCAGTGAAGTGTCTCTTCATGTCTTTTGCCCATTTTCTGTTTGGATTGTTTGTTTTCCTCCTGTTAGGTTTTGGGAGGGATTTTTTTTTTTAAAGATACATTCTAGATGGTAGTCTTTTATCAGATATATGGGTTGCAGATATTTTCTCCCAGGCTGTGGCTTGTCTTTTCATCTTTTCATCTTTGTCACGTAGATTCTCACAAAGCAAAAGTTTTTAATTTGATGAGCTTCAACTAATCAATATTCCCTTTTACAGTTCATGCTTTTAATGTCAAGTCTAAGAATCCTTTGCCTAGCCCTAGATCCCAAAGATCTTCTGTGTTCTTTTCTAAAAGTGCACTCCCACAACAGCCTTTTACTCACTTCAGAGAAATCACACTGGAGCTTAATGGAAGACAAGCAGTAGGTTAGAATTTAATAAGAGCACTATATTAGTGTGCTTGGGCTGCCATAGCAAAATATTGCAGACTAGACAACAGAAATTAATTTTCTCACAGTTCTGGAGTATGGAAGTTCAGTATCAGGGTGCTGCCAGGGTGGGCTTCTGGTGAGACCTTTCTTTCTCCTGGTGGACTGCCTTCTTCTTTGCTAGATTTTCACAGGGCCTTTCATCTGTGAGAGCAGGGAGATTAGAGCTCTCTGATGTCCCTTCCCCTTCTCTTAAGGACACCAGTCCTATTGGATTAGGTCCCTACCCTTATGACCTCATTTAAACTTAATTATCTTCCTAAAGGCCCTATCTCCAAATACAGCCGAATTATGAGTCAGGGCATCAACATATGAACTGTTGGGGTGAATGACACAATTCCTTCCTTAACAAACACAGTGCTTTGCGTGTTGGACTACCTGTTCTGGGTTTTTTGAACCACCTGTGCTGGCTGTTATGAGCAGCATTTATATGTGGGCATAGGTACCAACACTGCCTGGTTTCCGAAGTCCTGTTGCATGAATGCCAACTAGTTCATGTGCTTGTCTGCTTAGCGTGTTCCTATTCCCCCCACTTCCTTGATTTTCTGGGAATCATCCCTGTCTCTCCCACTCTGGTAATGAGGCTCTTACCCTCAGAACTGCTGACTTAGTACAATATGCCTCTGGCACTCTGGACATAGTGCATTCATCCAGGAAAGGGACTAGTTGAAAGCAGGGCAAATCAATCTTTTTCTGGGAATTTTGACCTCAAGACTTAAACTCACTTTGGCTGCTCTAACTAAAGAAATCTGAGCTTGGGGGCCCTTGATGTTGACCATGTTCTGCTATGCGGATTAGGAAACAGAAATGGTGGATTTGCCGTGAGAAAGAAAATGGTGCAGATGCAAAGAAAAAACAAGAGGCAGAAACAAGGGGCAGAGAATTCTAGCACCAACCACTGTATCTTATCCTTGGGTATTATGAAACACCGAAAACCAAACTTCCCTTTTTGCTGGGAGGAAATTGAAGGGGGCAAGGAAGGAGAGGGAGGAGAAAGCTGCTGCACAGAGTTCCTGCCCAAGCTCTTATTCCACTTTTAGTCCTTTCCAGACTGACCATTTAGGTCAGCATACTCTTCAGAGCAGCTCTCTCCATAAAATGGAATGCACGCCACATAGGTCATTTTTAATTTTCTTGTAACTGCATTTTTTTTAAGAAACAGGTGAAAGAAAGTATAATAATTGATTTGACCGGGCAGCCCAGGTGGCTCAGCGGTTTAGTGCCGCCTTCAGCCCAGGGTGTGATCCTGGAGACCCGAGATCAAGTCCCACGTCGGGCTCCCTGCATGGTGCCTGCTTCTCCCTCTGCCTGTGTCTCTGCCTCTCTCTCTCTCTCTGTCTCATGAATAAATAAATAAAATCTTTAAAAAAAATATTGATTTGACCAATATTTCTAAAACATTCATCATGTAACTCAATTTTTACAATTGCTCCTTTTGAATGATTCATGTACTGTTGGTTGCCTTAAGAGGTCTAGAAATTCTTCTGAGAAGTGGGGTCTGAAAGACGGTCTTATTGATGAAGTGTGGACTATAGGTGAGGTCTGGAACTGACGACCAAGAAAAAATTCTTGAGAGGTCTTTGGTGCAAAATGGTGGTTTTATTAAAGCACAGGGACAGGACTCGTGGGCAAGAAGAGCGGCTGCCCCAGGCCTGTAAGGAGTAGCTAATTATATACTTGCAGATTTCAGGGAGATGGGGAAAAGGGAGATTCCAAAAGGATTTTTTTTTTTTAGATTTTATTTATTTATTCATGAGAGGCACACAGAGAGAGGCAGAGACAGGAGGAGGGAGGACAAGCAGGCTCCGTGCAGAGAGCCCAATGTGTGGACTCCATCCAGGCATCCTGGGATGGAGCCCTGAGCCAAAGGCAGATGCCCAACTATTGAGCCACCTAGGCGTCCCGATTTCCATCACTTAATGTGTATGATAATAAGGTGCTGTCTTGGACCCTGCTATAGGGATGTTACATAGTATATACATTGCCTTATCTTTCTTATATCTAAACAATCCTGAACCCCAAAGCATATGTTGTCTTAAGAATTTCATATTAAAGTTTATAAATCTGTATTTGCTTTTAGCAGGGAAATCTTAATTAGATTATATTACAGACCAATGATGTATGCTTTGTGAATAGGCTATATCTAAAAAGAGAGGTGGACAAAATAGGATTTTTATTAATTCCTAAATTTGGTATTTCTAAGTTTTGTGGTTTTTTTTTTTTAATATTTATGTATTCATGAGAGACATAGAGAGAGGGAGGCAGAGACCTGGCAGTGGGAGAAGCAGGCTTCATGCAGGAAGCCCAATGTGGGACTCTGGGATCACACCCGGAGCCAAAGGCTGGCACTCAAAGGCAGGGGTCCCCCCAAAAGATTTTCATATGCTAAGCAGGACCTATAAGATACTGGAGGCCTTGCCATTGTCAAGTTAAAGATTACTTTTCCCTCTAGCAAGACATTAACATTAAGACAATTGGAAACTTCCTGAAGAAAGTCACACATATCCCACTCTGGATGGGGGTCGTTTGCAGGATATCAGCTGTGATTTGTCATCAGCTAACCCTGCTCCCTCATCTTTATGGCCAGGGTAACTCCTGGGCTGCTTCATGGTGACTCTGTATCCTGGGAGTCCAAGGCAGCCACGTGAGAATTCCAGATTTCAATTTGCAACCAACTTGACCACCTCCCTAAGTTTCTCCTAAATAAGTCTGTGATTCTAGGTAACACCCTGAGTTAACACTTTCTTCCACGTCAATGCCATCTGTCTGTCTATCTATCTATCATCAGATGAGCTCTGGAGTCAGAATCTCTATTTGAGTCTTGCCTCTGTGCCTCTCTCTTATTAGCTCTGTGACCCCAGGCAAGTTATTTCATCTTCTCTGAGATCTTCATTTCATGACTGTAGAATGGGGATAATGGCAGTACCCGCCTACCACTCTTAGGTTGGGGATTAAATGAGTGAAGTATGAAAAATGTAAGAAGGATGAAAATCTCAGTCGTGTACATTAACCACTCCATAATTGGTAGCCATTATTATGCACAGACATCCTCTCTAAAGAGCTGACAGCTTTCTAGCAGCTAATAGGAAGGACAGAAAAGGTAACATACAAAGAATTAATAAAAGGAGATACTTCAAATTCTGATATCTAACAGTACCTGAAGCTTGGCACAAAACTTTTAGTTCCCCTTTGGGTTTCTACTTAGGCAAAAAAAAAAAAAAGAAAAGAAAAAATATTAAAGCCCTTTCTTTGTCTTAGCATCCATTCGCACCCTAAATTTTTTATATGGGTTATTCAACAGAAATTATTTTGCAGTAGGTCTTTGCCCTTTTCCTGTAGGTTGACCAATGTCTGTAGATCTTTTAGCATTCTCATTGAACACCACTCTCCTTTCTCCCTTTAAGTCACCATCCTCCCCTTCAGTGTTCTAAGTGATTTTCCTCTGGAGCATACATAAATAATTTTATTTTTTTATTTTTTTTAATTTTATTTATTTATTTATTTATTCATGAGAGATACACAGAGAGAGGAAGAAACACAGGCAGAGGGAGAAAGAAGCAGGCTCCATGCAGGGAGCCTGATGTGGGACTCGATCCTGGGTCTCCAGGATCACACCCTGGGCCTCCAGGATCACACCCTGGGCTGAAGGCAGGCGCCCAACCGCTGAGCCACCCAGGCGTCCCCATAAATAATTTTAAACTATGGCCCTGGAAATTACTTTTACCACGAGTAAAAGAACCCCTAAGGTGATTTGCAAATGTATTCAGCTAGAGTCCACCCACATCCCCACTAAGCTAAATTCTCCTGTTATAATGGAAGGAGGACTTCAAAGAGAGAGAAATAAAGAGCAGGAAATTCAAGCTGAGAAAAATTTTAGAAAACATTCAACACAATCCTTCTTAAATATTGTACCTGAGGAACCTGGGCCCCAGAGAAATTGGCCCACATTCTTCCAGAGTTTTCTGTGTTCTACAAATACCCACTCAGCTCACACCTGCAGAGTAGCCTTTGCCACGTTGCATTATGGTTGGTAGTGTGTCTACCTTGTCTGCTATCCTCTGAGACCATCAATACAGGATCAAGTCTTATTCATCCAAGTCCTCAGCACTGCACTTGATATATAAGTGGTGAATAAATGTCTAATAAATGAGTGACATGCTTTTGGACTTATAACAATCCATCTTGGCCTGGTATCTGGAATTAATAAAAGATCAGAGTGAGGTCTTTAGTTCTTATCTTTTTTGTTCCCAGGGCCTGGTTCTCTGGTATGTATTTGCTCTTCATGGGGCTCAATTTCTGTAAAATGTGTCTGAGTAGGCTGAAGAGGGCCCCAGGCATAATGTGAAACAAAATGATCTGACGGGGATTTCCAAATGTTATGAGAATTAAAAGCCCTCAGGGTACTGTACCTTAGAATGGCCATTTTAACTCCCAAGTGAAGAGACCCTGCCTGAGAATGAAGCCTAAACAGAAGAAATCAGAGTTAAGGGAAGGAAAGAGGTATCTTTCTGATGACATCATCTGAGTACCTGCATCCAGTCATACCTGAATGAAGTCAGTGTGCCTGCACTTGTCTCTTATATGAGCCAATGTACTGGCTTTTCATATATGCCGGCTGAGTTAGGCTTCTGTCACTTGTCCCCAAAGAGGATTGATTAATAAAGACCAAATAATTAGAGAACAATAAAAGCCACATATATAAAGTGTTGAACTGCATGGTACTGATTATAGATGCAATAGAAAGACAGAGGAACAGGCTGGGGCGAGATTAACAAAGATAATGAGAGTTGGACAGACCATGATTACTGTTGTAATTATAAAGAAACACCAAGAGGGGACTGTGACTGGTAAACTATAATAGTGTAGTAGAGTAATAATACAGTATAGTCTAGTATAAAATCAGGAATATTAGATAAAAAGGGAAGAAGAATGGGCCAAGTGTAGTGCTAGCCATTATCCTCTTAGAATGTTGTTAAGAGGGCCAGTGGAGGGAGAGAAAATCAATATGGTGTAAGACTGTTAGATTTGGACAATCATCCAAGCCTAACCTAGTGTCTGGGCTGAACGTACTCTATTATCTTGTCTAGAGCAGTGGTTCTCAACCTTGGCCATGCATTAAAATCAGTTGGGGAGCTTTACAAAATCCAGATGCCATGGGTACAAGGGAATATTATTCAGCCATAAGAAGGAAAAGAATCCTGCTACTTGCTGTAACATGGATGAAACTTGAGGATATTATGCTAAGTGAAATAAGCCAGATAGAAAAAGACAAATTCTACATGATCTTACTTGTATGTGGAATCTAAAAAAGTCAAACTCATAGAAATGGAGTAGATTGTGGCAACTAGGGGCTTGGGTGTGGGGAGATGGGGAGATGTTGGTCAAAGAGTACACATTTTCAGTTATAAAATGAATAATTTCTAGGGTATAGCATACTGACTATAGTTAACAAAACTGAATTGTGTACTTGAAATTTGCTCAGAGAGTAGATCTTGAATCTTATGAGGTGATGGATATGTTAACTAAGCTTAACGTGGTAATCATTTCACAATATATACACACATCAGATTGTAACATTGTACACCTTAAACTTACACAATATTATCATCAAATTTCAATAAAGCTGGAAAGAAACATCCAGACACCCAGGCCAGGTAAAGCTGAATCACTGGGGGTACTTAGGGGGGGAGGGCGGCAGCAGGTATCACTATTTTTAAAAAATATTTACTTATTTATTCATGAGAGACACAGACTGAGAGAGATAGGCAGAGGCACAGGCAGAGGGAGAAGCAGACTCTTCGCAGGGAGCCTGATGCGGGACTCAATCCCGGATCCCGGGATCATGACCCGAGCCGAAGGCAGGCGCCCAACCGCTGAGCCACTCAGGCATCCCCATGGTATCACTATTTTTAAATACTTCCCAGGTGATTCCACAGTGCAGCCAGATTTGAGAACAAGTGCTCTGGGGTGGTGCTTCTTGAATTTTAATGTCTTTGAATCTTGCTTAAGTCTAAGGTGGGATCCAGAATTTCAGGAGTTAAGTGTAGTTTAGTGTGGTGGTGATGGTGGTGGGAAGGCTGCTCTTTCCAACCCATCCAGCCAGATTTCCCAGAAATAATCTGTGGACAACTACATGTCATGAAAGGTTGAAGGCTCCATGATAATGCCAGTTCTGACGTAGGATATAGGATGACCCACTGACCTAATTTGCCTGGGTCTCAGGGGCTTCCGTGGCCATGGGGTGTTCAGTGCCAAAACATGAAAGTTGTGGGCAAATCGGGATGGTTAGTCACTCTACCTGACCCTGCCCTCAGGCAGTGAAGTTCTGGCCACAGTTAGGAAGCTTTTCCAACCAAATAAGCACCGTTAATAAAGTGGGAGTGAACGAGGCCTCAGAAGATGCTCCTTGAAAAAGAAAAGGAGGGCAGCCCAGGTGGCTCAGCAGTTTAGCGCTGCCTTCATCCCAGGGCGTGATCCTGGAGGCCCCGGGATCAAGTCCCACGTCAGGCTCCCCGCATGGAGCTTGCTTCTCCCTCTGCATCTCTCTCTGTGTGTCTCTAATGAATAAATAAATAAAATCTTAAAGAAAAGAAAAGGAGTTGCTGAAGCCGGCAACAGATAGGGGGGCAAGGGAAGGAAAACAAGTGCTCTGGTGTGCCTGGCTCACAGGCACCTATCCAGAAAGGGGGATAGGTAGCCCTGGAGACAGAAAGGTCTTTAGCTTAACATGAAGAAACTGGAAGCTTCCCACTAATGTGGGGAATTCAAACTGGAACATACAGAATTACCCAGAGAACTCATTCAAAATTCAAACTCAGGGGATCCCTGGGTGGCGCAGCGGTTTGGCGCCTGCCTTTGGCCCAGGGCGTGATCCTGGAGACCTGGGATCGAATCCCACGTCGGGCTCCCGGTGCATGGAGCCTGCTTCTCCCTCTGCCTGTGTCTCTGCCTCTCTCTCTCTCTCTCTCTGTGTGACTATCATAAAAAAAAAAAAAAAAAATCAAAATGCAAACTCAGCACCTCCCCTGAGAAATTCTAATTCAAAAGGTCAAAGGCCTTTTAACTGGTATCCCAGGTGATTTTAGGCTACACACTGAGAAACACTGAACTAAAGGGCCTGTCTGCCAGTAGTTTGGTCTGTTAAAGAAAACTTTCCTGACCAGTAGGATGGGCCAACTCAAAGAGACTTAGCAGTGATGGTAAAGTTTCTCAAAACAGCAGGTCCAGATGGTTTCAGAAGTGAATTCTAGCAAATCTCTAAGGAACAGATCATTCTAATGCTTTTAGAGTTCCAAACCATGGACAAAGAAGGAAATACAATTCTATTAAGCCAAGATAACATTGAAATCAAACCTAGCAAAAATAACACACAAAACAAAACTGTAGACCAATCTCATCTATGAATATCAATGTAAAAATCTGAAATAAAATATTGGCAAGCAAAATTCTGCATCCTTTTAAAAGAATAAATTACTGCCACCAAATGGGGTTTATACTGAGAATGAAAGAATGGTTCAGTGTGCAGGAATTTATTACTTTGATACATGACATTAACAGAGCAAAAAAAATTGCATGTCTATTTTTGTAGGTCATGTAATAGCATTCAATAAAACTCTACATGTACTCTTAATGCTTTTTTTTAAAATGCCCATTATGATCTGGGTGTTACCTGATCTTCTACACCATAAACTTGAACATGCATGGCAATTTTCCCTTACAAAACAGAAGTCAAATATATGAAACCAGGCCCAAGCATGTCAGGAAAGCAAGAGAAAACTATCCAACTAGGTGGCTCAGACTCTTATGATACCTACTCTTACTGCTACTCTGCCTTACATTCAATTTTACCTGTGGCCTCATGGACTCGATTCCCAATGACCCATTTTCTGAGAAGGAAAAAGCTTGAACTTGCTTCCCTAATGGGTTTACATGGTATGCTGGCACCAGCCAAAAGTGGATGACTATTGCACTACATCCGTATTTAGAAGTAGCCCTGAAAATGTTGCTGAAGGAAAAATCCTTCCAAGAGGCAGAACATTTAGTTGTTTACTTTGTTGGGACTGAGATGGCCAGAGGACTGGATTCACACTGAGCAATAATAGCAGAGTTATCTAATTGGTCAGGGACTTGGAAAGAAAAAGATTGAAAAATTGGAGACAGGACATCTTAAGGGCAGGTATGTGGATGGACCTCTGGCACTAAGTCTAAAATATGAAAGTTATTGTGCCCATGTAAATGCCCACCAGAAAGCATCTATTGCAGAGAGGCTCTGAATAATTAGGTAGACCAGATAACCTATCCCTGGTTGTCAGTCAGCCTCTCCCTCTAGTTACCCTGGTGCTCCCTCAGTAATCTTGTGAACTCAGAGTCATAGCATCCACAACAACAAACTTCTCTCACTAAGTCCACTACTGGATGCCTGACAAGTCAACAGTGGAGGCAGCTCTGAGTCTTTCATATGGCACCATTCCCTAAGGGAGTCCAGGCTTGTGGAGCAGATGTGAACAGGACTTGAGGTCTGGAGTTAGCCTGGCCCAGCTGAACCTAGCCTAAATTAACTGAACTATAACTATAATGCATAGACCTGTGAGCCAGAAATAAAACATTTGCTCTATTAAGCTACTGAGGTTGTGGTGCTGTTTGTTATACAGCAGAAACCTAACATAGTCCTGTTATTAATTCTCACTGAATTCTCCTGATTTGGTTGTGCCATCTGTTTCCTTTTGGAGCCCTGACTGAATCAGTGCCTTTTTACAGATGACTCAAGGATATATAAATCTCCAGTTCATACCTCTCTTCCCAGACCCTGACCCATATGTAGTCAGTGTTCTGCTGGATAGCTCTTCTTGGATATCATAAAGGCATCTGAAAGTCAACACTCATTTGTCTGTCACAAACTTGGTCCTCTTTCAGTGGCCTCCCTCTCATTTAACAGTACCGCCCACTGAAGAAACCTGTGAACTCTCCTTGATGCCCACTTCCCTGTCATCCCTGTATTTAAACTATCACCATATCACATTGATGTAACATCCTAAATATCTCTCTAATATGTCCCCTTCCCTTGACCTCCACCACCAGTATCACCCTAGCCCAAGCCACCAGTATTTCTTGCCTAAAATAATCTTCCAATTGGCCCCCCTCCAGTTGGTTTTCCATATAGCAGTCAAAAAGTTCTTTTAAAAAACTGTTCCAATATGTCCATGCCTCATTTGAAGTCCCCCAATGTCTTCCCATTGCCTTTAAGATAAAGAGCAGAATATTTAACATGGGCCTCAAGGCTCCATGTGGTGTGGCCCTTGCTCCTCTGCTTTATCTCTACCCCTCTCTACTCTCTTTATTTGGTATAAGAGGCCATATGGCCTTCTTTATTTGCTATGTACCATCTTACCCCTTGCTGTTCCCTCCCCCTGCAAAGCTCTTTCTCCTGTCTTTTCCTTATTAACACTTACTCATGCTTTACATCTCAGCCCAAGCATCACCTCTTTAAGGAAGCCTTCTCTCAGCTCCCTAAGTCTGGCTCACAGCATGGTGTATTTTACATTTGTGTGATTGCTTGATTAATATTGGTCACCACTGCTGCCCCTACGCACTATAATGTGACCCTCAAGAAGGCAGAAGCCATGTCTGGTTTTGGTCATCACTGCATCACCGCAGAGTCTGACATACCCTAGACACTTGGCACCTACTTATTAAATTAATAACTTGGTAAATCAGGTGTTGAGCTGGAATGTCTCTAGAGTTCATGTCAGCTCTAACCTTTGGGCTTCCTTTCCAGGTTCTGCCAGTAGGATAGAGGAGTGATGGGGAAAGCAGCCAACTGAGGTGAATTAGCAGCCCCCATGCAGTCAAAGCCATTGGTTAGACCTTGAAAGAAGCCCTTTTCCTACTTCAGAGATACTGCTAAGAACAATGTGGCATGTGCCAGCACTTGACTGGCCGGACCATTCTCAAAGAATCCTTAACACAAGTGCCAGAAAACCAAGTGCCAGAAATCCTGGGATAGAGGCTTTTGCCAGGAGATTCCCTGATTTGTTGAGCTGAACCAAGAGAGAGATGACTCTAAATGCCACTGATTGATGACCAAGAGTGATGCTTATCCATTTTGACACTCTGCTGCTTCTTGTCAAGTGTTCACCCACCCTGCCCCATTTAGAAAGACCTCAAGTAACTGCTGTCTTGAAACCTCCTTAGATGGTTGGCTTGGCTGATACCTAAATATCACTTGACTCATACTGTGGTGTTGGGGAAGGAGGGAGGGATAAATTACTCTTCTTGCATTGCATGATTCTGTTATTTTTTTTCTTTTTTTCTCTTTTTTTTTAAGATTTTATAAATTACTCTTCTTGCATTGCATGATTCTGTTTTTTTTTTCTTTTTTTCTCTTTTTTTTAACATTTTATTTATTTATGGAGACAGAGAGAGAGAGAGAGAGGCACAGACACAGGCAGAGGGAGAAGCAGGCTCCATGCAGGAAGCCCGATGCGAGACTCCATCCTGGGACTCTGGGATCACACCCTGAGCTGAAGGCAGATGCTTAACCACTGAGCCACCTAGGCATCTGATATACTAATATATTTTTTATTTTTTTTATTTTTATTTTTTTTAATTTTTATTTATTTATGATAGTCACACAGAGAGAGAGAGAGAGAGAGAGAGAGAGAGAGAGAGAGGCAGAGACACAGGCAGAGGGAGAAGCAGGCTCCATGCACCGGGAGCCCGACGTGGGACTTGATCCCAGGTCTCCAGGATCGTGCCCTGGGCCAAAGGCAGGCGCCAAACCGCTGCGCCACCCAGGGATCCCACTAATATATTTTTTAATATAATTAATTGTGACTCAAATATGAAAGCATTTTGATTATAATGTAAGTCTCCATGCAGGGAGCCCTATGTGGGACTTGATCCCGGAGTCCAGGGTCATGCCCTGGCCTGAAGGCAGGTGCTAAACCGCTAAGCCACCCAGGGATCCCCTGTTATTTTTTTTTTTAAGATTTGTTTATTTATTCATGAGAAACACCAACTGAGAGAGAGAGGCAGAGACATAGGCAGAGGGAGAAGCAGGCTCCCCTCAGAGAGCTCAATGCCAGACTCAGTCCCTGATCCCAGGATCACGACCTGAGCCAAAGGCAGGCACCCAATCCCTGAGCCACCCAGGTGTCCCAGATTCTGTTATTTTTAATTCTGAGGATTTCTTTTCCTCTTCTTAAGAGTGAACTAATTACATTTTGACAGCATGGCTTGGATTTCATCCAGGGGAAAGAGGTAGGGAATTCCAAGTACATGAGTCATTCTGCCACCAGAGGTAGAGGCAGTTCTTCAAGTCCTTATTCCATGGCAAAGGCAAACTCCTTCTCTCAAAGTCAGATGATATTCTGAATCCATACTCACCAGGCAGCCTGCCATTTCTAACAAAGCTTTCCCCGAGGCGAGGGAAAGAAGACTTGGATGAGGGACCTGGATAATTTGGCCCTTAGAAAGGGGTGTTACTTTGGTTGTGAATTAAGAATCCAACATCCTGTGTGAGGCAGGAAAGAGGAGTGAGTGCATTCCTGGGTTCTGCATTTGGCTGGTAGAAAATGTGTGTCTGGTCAGAAAATGGAATACTATATAACAGTTAAAATGGATGAGCCAGAGCCACACTATCAACATAGACTAATTTTTAAAACATAATGTTGGAAGGATGGAGCACCTGGCTGGCTCAGTCAGTTAAGCATCTGCCTTTGGCTCAGGTCATGATCCCGGGGTCCTGGGGTTGAGTCCCACATCAGGTTCCCTGCTCAGTGGGGAGCCTGTGTCTCCTTCTCCCTCTGCTCTCCCCCCACTCGTTCTCTCTCTCAAATAAATAAATAAAATCTTTTTTAAAAAAACATAATGTTGTGGGACCCCTGGGTGGCGCAGCGGTTTGGCGCCTGCCTTTGGCCCAGGGCATGATCCTGGAGACCCGGAATCGAATCCCACGTCGGGCTCCCGGTGCATGGAGCCTGCTTCTCCCTCTGCCTATGTCTCTGCCTCTCTCTCTCTCTGTGTGTGACTATCATAAATAAATAAAAATTTAAAAAAAAAAAACATAATGTTGTAAAGAAACAGCAAGTTGCAGAAGGATACATAGAGGTCTGCTACTATTTATAAAATGTTAAAATATGCAAAAATATTATAAATAAGGTTGCCTGGGTGGCTCAGTTGATTAAGCATTGGACTCTTGATTTCCATTCAGTTCATGATCTCAGGGTTGTGAGATCAAACCCTCCATCAGGCTCCACACTCGGCGTGGAGTGTGCTTGAGATTCTCTCTCCCTCTGCCCCTTCTCCCACTCACTCTCTCAAATAAATAAATAAAATATTTATTTAAATTATAAATCATTTAGTTTAAATATATATTCCTAATGATTTGTAACAGGGTATAACTTACATAGGATTTATGATATGTATATGTATGTATAACATATATGTAACAAAAATATAAAAATACACATAGAAATAATAAACACCCAATTTGTGGTTGTCCCAAGGGTAGAGAGAATGAGAGTAAGAAGGGGTACATGGAGGTCTCCAACTGTATTTGAAATGTTTTATACCTGAAGCTGGATGTTTGTTAGATTATTCTGTATATTTTTGTGTTTCTGAAATATCCCATGACAATTTTTTAAAGGCAGAGAAGAAACATTGGGTTTTAGGAGGAGGCTTGAGTATAAAGTCGAACCATGGATTTGTGCATTTATTGGTACCATCTCTCAGCTATGACCGCCCAAGTTACCAGTGTTCCATGAGCAAATTCACCCCCATGTCTATTGGGTGCTTTCCTGTCAATTGCTGCTGAAACTATAAATGCTCCCACCTCTGCTGCTGCATCACTGCCAGGCCCACCCCCGCTCCTTTTCCCTTCTTTCTGTAACTGCTGGGAAGCCTCTGCCTCTGTTCATAGCCATCTGGAAATCTTCCAATTCCTTTTCCTGCCTGGTACACTCCAATCCCCCAAGCTTTAGGAACCCCCACTTCTGACTGCAGAGTGGAGTAGGGAGTAGAGAAGGCAAGCTGTGCTCCTGTTCTCCCAAGTTGGAACTTAAAGTGGATTTTCACTGGGAAATAACATTCTACGCAACAACTGGCTTCCTGACCATCATTAATACCAGCATCCCACTTTGTTAGGGGTGACATGGCCCCCAGGGGCCTGCTTGGGAACCAAAGTCATTCCTAACCAACTGAGGAAAATCTGTTCTGAACTCTACGACAGATTTTCTGACAAACTTTTGGAACAATACCAATTTTTAAGTTGTTAGTTCTCTCTAAAGCCCTAAGGGGCAAAGCTAAGTTTTCCATGGCTTAAGGGGATAAAATCCAAGGAAGCAAGGTTGCTGATGGGTGAAGTAAGACAGGGAACTTCAGAGGAACTCCAAAAGAATTTCCTGGGAAACAAAATTACATCATGGCTCACCTACCCCACTGCTTGAATTCTTTAGAGTACCCATGCTTCTATGGAAAAAGCTTTTTTCTTTCTGTTAAATATGAACAGTATATTAACAGATTCCAGTGAGAAGATCTGACAATTTGCCACACAATGTGAATTCTAATTGCTTGAATAATACTGCACAATGGAATAATTTCCTACCCAGTAAAAATGATTCCTCCTTGCCTGCGTGATAATATCCTGTTGAAATATAATGCTGTTCCAGACAGGGACTACATAATGTCTGGAGGCTTTTTTTTTTTTAATATAACCTTTAAATGCTAAGCATTAGAAATAAGGCAGTAACAAGTGATAAAACATGTTCCCAGATGAAGAGAAGAATTCGTTGGGTCTGTTTTGGAATCTACTAATTACTCAATGTCCTTGGATAAAATAGTGAGTCAATAAATTTACAATGCATAGACAGTCTCTGCTCTGTTCTTTTAGAGAAGATTGGTTTTGTGAAAAGAATGGAAATGGATTTTTCCATAAAGTTGGTACACAATGTAACATATGTATTTGGACAGGTACACACACCATGCTGTTAATTTTAATGCACCAATTTAATCCTTGTTATATGCATCACTGGACTCATAAAAGCAGATTTGTCTTTTGAAAATGAAATTGTTAGACATTTGTTGTCCAATGACCTAAGTGTGTAGTGCTCTAGCTTTGGGTGCTGTCTAGGAATATGGAAGAAAGGGAAGATGTGGTCCCTGTTCTCAAGGCGTTTGGAACACAGGCAGTTTATGGAAATTCCGAGCAGAAAGAAGCCATACATCAGAAAGATGAGATAAGTGAGGCCTGGAGAGGGAAAATGACCTTCCCAAGGTTACAGAGCTATGTAATGGAATTGTTCAGATGAAAACCAGGTGTCCAAAAACTGGAGCCCAATGCTAGCCTCTTCGGCACCAGACCTTTACAACATCCATGTTGAGACAGGACCAATGCTATGCTAGATTTGAAAGTTTCTGGAGGCTGGGCTGTGTTTTTGGGCACACATCTTCCTCCATGGGACTCATGGGAGGCTCCTTTGCTGGATCTCTTTGCAGTTCTTATGATGGGCATCATACACTGTTTTTCCAACTGGAATCCCCCTTTTTGCTTTTTAAAGATTTTATTTATTTATTCATGAGAAACACAGAGAGGGGAGAGAGAGAGGCAGAGACACAGGCAGAGGGAGAAGCAGGCTCTATGCAGGGAGCCCAACGTGGGACTCGATCCCAGGTCTCCAGGATCACGCCCTGGGCTGAAGGCGGCGCTAAACTGCTGAGCCACCCGGGCTGCCCCTGGCATCCCCTTTTAGCCCCTGGTTCTGGGACTGAGGTGAGAAGGTGGGGGAGAGGATGCTCTACCCAGACCCTTATTATTGAATCCACACTCTCTCTAAGAAATCTTCTTGGGCAAGACTTCATACTGCTCCAGATTTGACAGATACCACCCCTATGACCCTGAAATGCCACTCCCAGGTATATCCACAAAAGAAATGTGTACATATTTACTAAAAGATGTGTGTTAGGGATCCCTGGGTGGCGCAGCGGTTTGGCGCCTGCCTTTGGCCCAGGGCGCGATCCTGGAGATCCGGGATCGAATCCCACATCAGGCTCCCGGTGCATGGAGCCTGCTTCTCCCTCTGCCTGTGTCTCTGCCTCTCTCTCTCTCACTGTGTGCCTATCATGAATAAATAAAAATTAAAAAAAAAAAGATGTGTGTTAGAATGTCCGTAGCTATTCATAATAGCATCAAATTGGAAACTACTAAAATGCCTATCAGCTGTAGAATGGATAAATACATTGTGGAATATTTACATAATGGGATGCTATACAACAGTGAGAATAAACTATCTACAGCTACATACAACAATATGATGAATCTCATAAATATGATCTTGAGCAAATGAAACCAGGCACAAAAGGGTCCATACTGTATGATCCCATTTGTATAAAGGACAAAGAAAGGGGCCAGCTGGATTGCTCAGTTGGTTAAGCATCCAACTCTTGTTTTCAGCTCAGGTCATGATCTCAGGGTTGTAGGATTGAGGCCCACATTGGGCTCTGCACTGAGCACGGAGCCTGCTTAAGATTCTCTCTCTGTCCCTTTCCCTCCCCCCCTCCCTCTCCCCTCTCTTGGGGGAAAAAAAGAATATAAAGAGGCAAAACTAATCTATGCTATCAGAGGTCAAGATAGTAATTATCCCTGGAGGGTAGTGGTGACTGAAAGGGTGTACCAGGGACATTATAAGATGCTGGTAATTAATGTTCTAGTTTCATGGGGATGTTCAGTTTAATGAAAATTTGTCAGTCTGCAAATCTGCTATTTTGGAACGTTTTAATACATATCATATATTTCAAAAAAGGTTTATAAAAGGCTCCAGACAGACTCTTCCCCCGTCCCTGGCTCCCACAGGTGTAGGAGTAGCCTCTCCCCAGTGTATCCTCTCTCTCCCACTGCCACAGGCTGTCTTAACTCATGTCCCAGTCCTGCTTCCCCAACCACAGGGAACATACAGCAACCTTTTTAAGGGCTCCCCTTAATGTCCTCTCTTATGAGGCTGGAGGTTAGAGGGCATCTCTCCCCTTAACCCCACCCCAGGGGCAGGGGGAAGGAAACTCATAGAATGACAGTAGACTTTTCCAAAGAATCCTCTTCACACATTCTCCTTCTCTCTACCCTCTCTTGATGCCTTTATAATAAAAATTGTTGAGGGCATTTGAGATCTTAGAGTTTATTGTAAAGACTGCCTCTGTGCACTTGTTCACACTAATTTTGGAGCATAATATCTCTTCTGTTGGCACTAGACAGTATCAGGATGATCCCATTTTAATATCTTGTTATGTAAGTAAATAAGAAATCTATCTACCATAATGACTTACCATATTCACATAGTGCTTAGAATTGATGAAGAGAACTCCAATCTATTTCCTTAATTTGATGAGGTGACCTCCCTTGCCTGAAGTCACACAGGTACTACATGAGGACACTGGAACCCCAGACCAGGTGCTCTGATTCCAGATTTATTCTGCAACAGTTCAGAATTACCAAGTATTAGCCAACACTGTTGGTTACCTACCCAAACCCATTTCTCCTTCTAGAATCACTTTCCTATGACCATGTGCTCAGGGAAAGTATTACCTCCCACTCCCCAACAGTTAGGGTGATTTCATTCATTTTGTCTTGTGATAGGTTTAGGCATGGACATTTGATTCAAACTTGGCCAGTGAAATCTGAGGGGATGTCTGCTGGGCAGAATTCAGAAAAGTTTTGCTCACTCTTGGAAAGGAACACAAGACAGGAAACATTCCCCTCCCCCAATTGCCTTTTTCTGTTCCCCCCTCCCAATGCTATTTTGTGAGGATGTGCTACTTGAAGCTGCTGCAGCCATCTTATGATCATGAGACACAAATGTGAAGGTAAAACCTGGCATCCCATAAAGAAGAGGTGGCATATATACACAGTGGAATACTATTCAGCTATAAAAAATAATGAAATCTTGCCATTTGCAACAACATGGATGGAACTAGAGAGTATTATGCTAAGTAAAATAAGTCAGAGAAAGACAAATACCATATGATTTCACTCATATGTGGAATTTAAGAAACAAAACAAATGAGCAAAAGAAAAAAGAGAGAAAAGCCGAGAAACAGACTCTTTACTATAGAGAACAAACTGATGGTCACCAGAGGGGAGGAGGGCAGGGGTAGGGGCGGTGGAAATGGATGAAATAGGTGATGGGATCAAGGAGGGCACTTGCTGTGATGAGCACCAGGTGTTGTATGGAAGTGTTGCATTACACCTGAAACTAATATAACACTGTATGTTAACTGGAATTAAAATAAAAACTTTTTTTAAAGATTTTATTTATTTATAATAACTTTTTTTAAAACCTTAGCATCCTAAACATAGGGAAACAGTAATAAAAAACAAAACAAAACAAAACACCGAATCCTTGATAATATTCTGCCACTAAGTTAGACAACTCTGGAACGACCTACCCTCAGACATACTATATAAGTTAATAAATGCCACTATTTTATTTTATTTTAAAGATTTTATTTATTTGTTCATGAGAGATATACAGAGAGAGAGAGAGGCAGAGACACAGGCAGAGGAAGAAGCAGGCTCCATGCAGGGAGCCCGATGCGGGACGGGGATCACGCCCTGAGCCAAAGGCAGATAGATGCTCAAGCACTGAGCCACCCAGGCGTCCCAATAAATGTCATTATTTTAAAGCCACTTTTAGCCAAGTATTTTCTCCTTGCAACCAGAAGCATTCTAACTAAAAAACGGCAACATTTTAGTACCATATCGTTCTTTATAATGTTAATAATACTCATTTATTAGATGACGTAGCCAAACAGATACCAATCATACAGGAGAGAATCCAGGGTTCAGTGTAGGAAAAGACAAATGAGGTACTAGAAGAAGAGTAAATAGGTGGCCAAAAAAGGAAGTGGAGGGAATTCGTTTCACCAGATTGGAGATGGAACTAAAAGAAAGCCATAAGTAGACTACAGCAAAGCTAAGCTATGCACAGCTTCCCTTCCCCTCATTACAAGCTGCCTGTACAGTTTATGGATTAGACTTCCCCTACAGGAGAAGTTACACTCTTTCAATGTGCAACCTCAAACTAGAAAAAAAAAAAAAAGAAGAAAAGAAAAAAAAAACTAAGTATTAAGAACAAGCAACAATGTTTCTTATGTTTAGCATTACTGACATTATCTGTTTCTTTCCCATTTTGTCTCTTTAATGGGCTAGATAACTGGAGATACTTTTTTAAGAGGTTGAGACTTACTGGGTGATCACACCATACCAGACTTGTGCTAGTATTGTCTATTTTAATCTTTATGGCAACTATGGAGATACTGTCATTTGCCTGTGTAGTATCCATTTTATCCTTCTGTCTTGCGGCTCTCACAGTGCTGGGGATCAGACAGCAGCTCCCCTCCCTCCCCCAGGGCAGAGGAGGGGCTACGCAGCATGGCAGTAGTCCTCTACAGAGAATTCTCTCCATAAATCCTCCTTCTTCACACAGCTCTGGTTTTATTCAGGATGACAAAGTTCCCAGGTAAAAACATCACCTTTCCAGACTTCTTTGGGGCAGCCTGTAACAGAGTCTTAAACAATGAGAAGTAGGCAAAATTGCTGCTTGGGCTGTTCAGGAAACGTTTTTTTTTTTTTTTTTTTTTTTTTAACATTTCAAAGGAGCACCAAAATATATATGTAGGTTGTATTTGCTTCCTAGTAACATTCATAGAGAGGGTATGCACTAAAGAGATTGGGATCTATAAGAAAAATTGGGCTGTTTGGAACTCCACTGCCCAGTTTTCATGGACATACATGTATTATTTAAAATTTTGTTTTTAATTTAAGGATTTTATTTATTTATTCATGAGAGACAGAGAGAGGCAGGCAGAGACATAAGCAGAGGGAGAAGCAGGCTCCATGCAGGGAGCCGGATGTGGGACTTGATCTGGGGACCGTGGGATCACGCCCTGAGCCGAAGGCAGATGCTCTGAGCCACCCAGGCCTCCCTGATGGACATACATGTATGCAGACATATATGTGAATTTTGCAAGTGTTTATGACATAATTTTTAAATCTGACAATAGGTAAGATCAAATTGTCCCCACAGGTGACTTAGTATTGGTCAACACAGTGCATTTGCTCTTCTGTATTTACAGCACACAGCCAAGGCACATGAGGCCCAGCATACTTTGTGAAACAGTTATACACATTTCATTTTATAATGGGGACACTTCACAGTAAATAACCTGAGAGCAAGAACATTTTGGAAATAGTGCGAGGGGGCTGGTATGCCATTTTAGGTATCCATAAATGTAAACTTATTTAATTAACCACAATATGGTCTCTTTTTTTTCATATACTTCTATCTAGATTTTAGTTGGGGTTTCTAAATTTTTATTTATTATTTAAAAGATTTTATTTATTTATTCATGAGAGACACACACAGAGAGAGAGGCAGAGACATAGGTAGAGGGAGAAGCAGGCTCCATGCAGGGAGCCCAATATGGGACTCTATCCCGGGAACCCAGGATCATGCCCTGAGCCTAAGGCAGACGCTTAACTGCTGAGGCCCCAGGCGTCCCTAGTTGGGGTTTTTTAAAGATTTCTTTTGAAGATTTTATTTTTAAGTATTTTCTATACCCAACGTGGGGCTCAAATTCATGACTCCAAGATCAAGAGTTATATGCTCTACGGACTGAACCAGCCGGCTGCCCCTAAAGATTTTAAATAATCTATACCCTCAGTGTGGGGCCAAATGCATGACCCTGAGATCAAGAGTTGCATGCTCTATTGATGGAGCCAGCCAGGCACCCCTAGTTCTTACTTTTTATTTTATTCTAAATAGATTTTAATCATGATTTAAACATATGAGGGCCTGGGTTCACTTTTTTAGAATTTTTATTTATTTTTAAAAATTGTCATGTAACATATTATTAGTTTCAGATGTACAAGGAAAACTTTTTGAAGTGGGGGCCAACTCAACTCTCTTGTCTCTGTGACTTTTTGCCCTTTGTCCTTTGCCATTCTTCCTGGAACATGGATGTGATAATCAGAGGTAAAGCAGCCATCTAAGAAGCATAAAGACAAGAGCCAAGCATTATCGTTCCAAAAGTTAGGAGGAGCCTGGTTGCCCATGGCATTATGGAGACATTATACTAACCCTGGGCTGCCTTCCCCTAAACTTCTTCATTATGGAAGAAAAATATATTCCTTTTTAGTTAAACCTCTGTAGTCAAGTTTCTATTCATGCGGTTGAATACAGGCTGTCTGATACAGTTGTGCACTAAAGTTTACCTTTTCAAAATTTGTGAAATTTATCATGCACAAAATGGTTGAAATTCATATATAAGATTTTAATATGATCAAATCTACCTTCTCCTGGATCCTGCTCCACTCTCCTCCCTGCCAAATGGAGTCGACCATCCTGACTTATGGCAATATTTTTTCTCAGTTTGTCGTCATCCCCTTAAAACTTAGTCACTTTTTTTTTTTTAAATAATGAGTTTCCTTTCCCAAAGTCCATTATGACAATAAACAAGATGTTCAAAAAAGCAAAACCCTACAGGGACAAAGAGATTGGGAGAAAAAACAACAAACTCTCAGAAGCAAGAAAGCAGATGGACAAGTCATTACTGATCCAACAGACCAGAAGAGGCCAACTTCCAAGTTTCTCAGAGGAGTTAAGGAGACCAAGAAGCAAGATAATTTCTGGTGTGAGACTCCAGAATGGTTCGGGATTTGGAGATGAACCATGCCTCTGGGATGTAAGTGGGGCAGGAAAACAAGAGGTTTCATTGAAAGTAGGTCTAACAGTCAGGATCTGGTCAGGATACAGAAAAACCCTATCAATTATTTGAACAGATAGAATTTAATATAAAGAATCATTAACTAGGCATAAAGTTGAATCCTAAAGTATCAGGGAGGCAGTAACTACAGGAAGCAGCTAACACCCCCCAGCTGGGGTAGGTGGGGAGCTATGAGGCTGGTTCTGAGAGTGTCAGAAAAACTGCAAACTGACTTAAAGTGTTGCTGCCAGAAGGAAGCCCTGCTGGAGCAAAGAGGTATTGCTGGGGTGGGGTGGTTGCTGTTCACACAGTAGGAACATTAGGAAGCAGTCTTCTGGATTCCCTCTATTGACTTCTGTGGGTAGAGTCTAACAAGGAATAGTTGGTAGAGTGCCTGTGCTTTGAAGAGTCTCAGCACCAGTGTTGCAAAGCTGAGTATGGAAAGGTTGGGTTTATTGCTGAGAGACAATGACAGAGTAACAGGCAGTGTTGGTAGTAGAAGCAAGTTTATTTTTTTAAAGATTTTATTTATTTATTTGAGAGAGTGAGAGATAGAGCACAAGCGGGGTGAGGGGCAAAGGAAGTAGCAGGCTCCCTGCCGAACTGGGAGCCTGATGTGGGGCTTGATGTGAGGCTCAATTCTGAGACCCTGGGATCATGACCTGAGCTGAAGGCAGACACTTAACCAGCTGAGCCACCCAGGTGCCCCTAGAAGCAAGTTTAAGCTCAGATCTCCATCCTCAACAAGGCAATAGCTGCTTCCCCCACTCTAGCTATGAATACTGAGGTGTATTCTCTGGAGGGAAGAGGGTCTCCAGACTAGGGTCTATTAATCACTGTTGAGGGTGGGATCCTGTTTTTAAAATAGGGATTAAGCAAAGATTTACTGAACATCTGGACCTCAGCCCTCTTCTCCCAAATGACCCTCACTGAAAGTTAGATATATATTCTCCAGACAGGGGATTTGGAAGCTTCTTGGAGAATTTGACAGCCCAAGAAAGACCTAAACATCCTGGTATCAATATATGGGTCTAGCTAGATTATAGTGAAGCTTGTAATCAATAACCTCCACCAAGCTGTCTTCCAATTGGGCTTTTAGGTTATAATCTTAAAGGGGAGCAGGATAGCCTGAGACTTCCAGACATCTCAGGAAACTCTAAGGTACAAGACAGAAGCCAAAGATTGAGGAAAAAAAGAACCTGGAGGAAATAGAGACTATGCTGAGAGATATCATCTTTGATATTTAATATTTTCAGAAAAATAAGATTTGCAACTATATAAAAAAGAAGTCAATGAAAAGGAAACATTTAGAAAATAGGAAAGAATCCTTGGAAATTAAAAATAATATAGCAGAAATGAAAAACTCAAAAGGAAGACTAGAAGCTAAAATTGAAGAAATCTTCTAGCATGTAGAGCAAAAAGTCAAAGAGATGTAAAATAGGAGATAAAAGGTAATAAAAGCACTGTGTCTCAAGAAGGTCAACATATAAATGAGTTCCAGAGTGAGAACACATGGAAAATGGAAGGGCAGAAATCATCAAACAATTCAAGAAAATTTCTCTGGCTTGAAGGATATCAATTTCCAGACCAAAAGGGCTCACTGTGTGTCCAGCACAAAGGCTAAGCAAAAAACACAATTATACCAAGGCACATAGCTATGAAATTTTACAACACAGGGGACAAAGAACAGATCCTATAAACTGCAGGGGAAAAAAATTGTTAAACCAGGCTGGGGTCGACCTCAGGAATCTTTGTTGGAGACCTTATTGTGCTGCCCAAGTACCCTGGCAGTAATTATATCCAACTAAAATAAATAACTATCATTTGTTAAGTACCAAAGACTTCACACATGTAATCTCTCTTAATTTTATAGACATCCAACAAATCACATAATCCTATCCCCACTTTATAGATGAGAAAATTGGAGCTCTAGGAGGTATGTGACTTTTTCACTTTAGAAAGGATACAAAAGAAAGAGATGGCTCTCCTCTGCTACTGCATATTGTAGTGTTTGGATATGATGCCTGGACCTATGGTAGCTGTCTTATGACCATGAAAGGAGACAGCCCAGGAAGGCCTACAAGCTGAGGTTAGAAGAACATACAGCTAGAAAGAACCTAGGCCCTTGATGAGCTAACCAATACTGAAATTTCCCTCTTTTTGGACTTATTATGTGAGATAATAAATTTTCCTTATTATTTCAGAAAAAAAAATAGTTACATAGGATCATGTGTCAGAATGGGTCTAAACTTCTCAACAACACTTGTAACCTAGAAAACAATGAAGAGAACAATGCCCTCAAAATGCCAAAAAAGGGCAGCCCGGGTGGCTCAGCGCCGCCTTTGGCCCAGGGCGTGATCCTGGAGACCCGGAATCGAGTCCCACGTTGGACTTCCTACATGGAGCCTGCTTCTCCCTCTGCCTCCCTCTCTGTGTCTCTCATGAATAAATAAATAAAATATTTTTTAAAAATGCCAAAGACAATGAATTCTGACCTAAAATTCTATACCTGTAAAACAATCAGTTAATGCAAGGATAGATTAAAGGCATTTCCAGATATGCAAAGTCTCAAAATATTTACCTCCCATGCACCTCATTCTCAGAAGCTACTGGAACTGCTCCATGAAAACAATGAATAGAACTGGGAAAGAAACCTATAGAAACCAGGAAATGAGATGTAACAAGAGAGAGGTGTTAGGAGTATCAAGGATGATAGTGAAAGGAAACCACAAGACAGCAGCTGAGCCCCAAGAGTAGAAAGTAACCAGAGTGGGAAAGAGTTCTTCAAGATGAAATTGATGGAATCCCTGATGAATTTGAACATACTGAAATGAGGGAAGATTTGGGGGATGAATTCATTATAAGTGGGTAGGAAATGACACAAGTGAGAAAACCAGACAGCTAGCAATTCTAGGAAAATGAAAACGTTGAGTAAGCAAAGAAAAGTAATTGTGGAGTACTACATAGCTTAGCCAGGAATGACATTTACATAATCATATAAAGAATGAATATTGGTTTAGCCCAATTATGATACATGTATTGGGAGCCTTGGGGAACGAAAAGTATGGTTATATGTGATAACCAGGGAAGGGGAATCAATGCAAGAGCAAAATCTTCATTTTTCGAAATGAGACATAAGTAGATAATGCCTACACTGGGCAAGGCAAGCACAATCACTATGAGCATGTTATTTAATGACCTGAAGAAACAGCTAAGAGGGAAGCAAATGGTTGCCTTTGAGGAGTGGAAAATGGAGGTGATGGGGTGTAGAAGGCTGTTTTTTTTTTTCATTATTAGCCTCGGAGAATTGATTAACTGTCCAGGAGTTTGAATAATTTTAGTAAAAATTTAAAATAATTTTTTAAAGATTTTATTTATTCCATGAGAGACAGAGAGAGAGGCAGAGATATAAGCAGGCTCCTCACAGGGAGCCCAATGTGGGACTCCATCCAGAGACCCCAGGATCATGCCCTGACCTGAAGGCAGATGCTCAACCACTGAGCCATCTAGGTGGCCCTAAAAATAGATTTATTTTTTTTAAAGATTTTATTTATTTATTCATGAGACACAGAGAGAGAGAGAGAGAGAGAGGCAGAGACACAGGCAGAGGGAGAAGCAGGCTCCATGCAGAGAGCCTGATGTGGGACTCAATCCGGGGTCTCCAGGATCACGTCCTGGGCTGAAAGCAGGCGCTAAACCGCTGAGCCACCTGGGCTGCCCTAAAAATAGATTTAAAACATGAGATGTGCCTGGGTGGTTCAGTCCACTAAATGACTTGATTTCGGCTCAGGTCCTGATCTCAGTGTTGTGAGATGGAGACCCCTGGCAGGCTCCACATTGGGCATGGAGCTTGCTGAAGATTCTTTCTCCATTTCTCTCTGTGCCTCTCCCCACCCAAATCATGCATGCATGTGCCTGCATATGGGTGTGCATGCTTTCTTTCTCTTGCTCTCAAAAAAATCATAAGAAACCCCCAAAAAATTTTTTTAAGAAAAAGAGCCAATTTTGAACTCCCAGGCAAAAATGAGTTATTCAAGAAAATAGAGGACACTAAATGTGCCCTGCTGAGGGCTGCCTGGGTGACGCAGTCAGTTAAGCATAGGACTCTTGATTTCAGCTCAGGTCATGATCTCAGGGTGGTGAGATCGATTGCCGCCTCAGGCTCCAGGCTCAGTGGAGAGTCTGCTTCTCTCCCTCTTCCTCTGCTCCTCCCCCTGTACATGCTCTCTCTCAAATAAATAAATAATTCAAGGAAGGAAGGAAGGAAGGAAGGAAGGAAGGAAGGAAGGAAGGAAGGGAGGAAGGAAGGAAGAAGAATGTCAGCTGTGAATACTAGTTACATAATTTGCCTTCCAAATTCATCCACCTTTCCCCACCCGCTCTGTGCCTGGGAGGCAATCTGCTATGGACTCGACCAACAGGCTCCCATGCCCCTGACTTCCAGATGAGTTCTTCCCCTAGGAAGGAGGTTGAGTTGAAGGTACATGGTTTTTTCTCTGTCTTCCTATCATGGTCATCTCAGGCTGGCTACATGCCCTGACAATGGTCCAGTTGCTATCAGGCAGCTCTCACTATACACTTCTAGATCTCCAGGTTCTTTGGAGTGTAGGAGTGGTAATGGAGCCCCCACAGTTCTAGCAGCCCTATCTCCAGTAGTTTTCCTATACCCTGCCCACACTTTTTACAGTTGGTCCCTTATTAAATTCTTCTCAAATTACTGGATTTGAGTGTGTCATCTATTTCTTGCTGGGACACTGACCCATGCATATAACCATGATAATATAAACGATGAATGTTGACCTAATAAAAAGCCCATGATATATTGGGAAATGAGGAGAGTAAATATGTGAATATTTGAAGAAGGTGCATGAAAGGGAGCTAAATCCTCATTTTCCATAAGAAGAAAATAGATCATATGTAAAAGCAAAAGAAAAATGAAATAAGAATATATTCATGTTATTTAGAAATATGGAAGTAAATCCCAGAAGAAATAGCAAAATAGAGTCAGGGAAATGAAGATCCTTCTGATTTGTTATTTGGCTGTCTGAGGAATAGATTCTAAGACTGTTTTTTGGACTATGGTTTGAGACTCATTAGAGTCTTGACCAATTCAGTGAATATCGGTCAATTCTTTTATTATTTAGAACAGAGTGGAAATTATCAGTGTTTATCACAAGTAGTGAGACTATGATTTTGTTAAATGGTTTGGTTTTATGTATGATATAAAATGTGTGTGTGATATAAAATGTATTATTGTGGATTGAGCTCAAAAAAGCTTGAAAGTCACTATTCTGAAAGATCAATGGTGGCTGAAGACAGGGCAGTGAAGTAAATATCTTAACCAAATGGAGTTAAAGGGTCATGTTATTCTCTGTGGATGCCAGGAATAATAATTCACTGCATTTGTGTGAGGACCTGCCAGGTTAACAGTCCCACATGCAGCTCTTATTATATTCACCCCGTGCTTTATAATGTTCTTGGCTTACCAGCTAATAAAGAAGTAAATCCAGAGCCTCTCTGGTGGGTTGATATATTGCTTTATCATGGAAGCCACTACCTACAAAAAAATATAATCGCTCAGGATGGGGCAGGGTTGGTGGGGGTGGGGGTGGGTGGAGAAAATAAAAATTACACCCAGACCTCTTTGCAATGAACTGTCACACTACAGGCCAAGTGATGCAGGGCTTAAGCTAACACAATTCCTAGCATGTGAAACCAAAAACACTCTCTCATAGGAATAAGCATTTAACTTTCCTTTTGTTAGAGAGGTGGAAGATGAGCTCCAGCCTGGTGAAATAAATTGAAAAAGTGTCCTATTTTCAAATCTGCACAAAGATACCATTTTATCATATATAGTTGAAGCTGTATATAATTATGGAATTCCAACTATATTTATTCTACAAATTGCGTAATGAAATGACTATCGTGAGAGGAAGGCAAGGAACTAGCAAATCACAGGTGGCACTGAAAAGCCAGCAATTCCTGTGAATCCATCTGTTTGAACTCTGCAGAATTCTAAACACAAATGACAAGTGCAAAATTGTTGATCATGAGAATAAACCCCGATACACACTTTAAGTCTATTTTTTATTGTAACAACTTGTTGTGAATAGATTGTCAATGAAAAGTTGGCCCCTCACACAACAGCTTTTTCAGCCAATGGTATATTCAGCTCTCCATGGCAATGAGGGTGAAAGGAGGTCTGAGGTCTCAGGAAAACATCACCACTCCATTGAAGAATACAGAAACAGCAAGAAACTTGTGCTCACCAACCATCACTTCCTCTTTCTTCAGCATGTGACAATGAACTGAGAGGATTGAAGTCAAGGCTGCTTCTCTGCCCCTCATGCTCTTACAGCCAGCAGCACATACTGCATGAAGCCTGTGTGTTCACCTCTGAGCCAGGCACCACAAAGAGCCAAAAGAAGGAAGAAATAGAGTTCCACTCTTGAGAACTTCTGTCTTGTTAGGTACCCAGGAAACAACTAGGGTATGGTGTCAGACATCATGTGACATAAATTGTGTGTACTGGGAAATCAGTCCAGCTGAAGAGATTCGTGTCCCTGGTGCCATGCTATAACATGTTTGGAGAAGTCCTGCCACCTTTGAGTGGGCTGTGGAATAGGGCGAGGCTCTCATTTTCCACAGTGCATTTGGATGGGCCAAATGAACGTAAGGGCTGACATGCCCTTCTGTGCTCATTACTGAAACCCACCGACTCTAAGAGCTGATCTGCTCAGGATATCAAAATCCCAATTGCCTGTCTGTCTTAAGCTACCATTTATCTCCTGATACGCTATAGAAGGCTGGGTTACGAGAAGTAGGTATCGGGGGCAACCCAGGTGGCTCAGCAGTTTAGTGCTGCCTTCAGCCCAGGGCATGATCCTGGAAGCCCCGGGATCGAGTCCCACGTCAGGCTCCCTGCATGGAGCCTGCTTCTCCCTCTGCCTGTGTCTCTACCTCTCTCTCTCTTTCTCTCTCTCTCTCTGTGTCTCTCATGAATAAATAAATAAAATCTTTAAAAAAAAAGAAGTAGGTATCGGGAAAACCAAGTCCCACAGCCTCATAGGCCTGTCTTCTGCCTAAAGCGACCACACAGCGAGATAGTAATACACAACCACAAGGCGGATGCATCAGGCAGGCTCTTTGTTGCAAATGACCCCCATCCTGATTAATTAAACGAAAAGGAACATATTGAGGGATAGTAACCAGGCTCACAGAATCTCTAGAATGGTGAGAGAATCAGGTTTGTACACCTGAACTGTGCTATCAGACTGCTTCCACTGCTGGGCATGAGTACTGCAGCTTACATGACTGATGCTGGGCATAGGATGCTCCCACTAGGATCCCTGCCGCTGCTATCCTGAAGACTGGAAGTCTCTTCTTCAGGCTCTGCCACCCTCACTAGAATGGATTCTGTGCCATCCCTCTGCTTGCACTCTCTTCCAAAGGAAACTCTCTCCTGGGAGCATCATTGCATACCCACACCATAGCTGCAAGTATGTCTGAGAAAGCAAGTTTTTGCCTTCTGCCTTGGGAGACAAAATGTGCAAAATCATCCCTACATAGGGAGGCTGTGCAGAGGCGCCAGGCAGCCAAAAGGCATGGAAAAAATGTTCATTTGTTAAATGAGCCTAAGGCAGAACATACACAGGGTTCTAGTTCCACATAGTTGACCTCTCTACACACTGCCTCCATGACATTTGAAATAAGACATTTCTCATCCAGTAGGACACAATCACTCTTTTCTTCCAGGGTCATAGGATGGTTGTGCAGGTGAGGTAGCCCAAGGCAGCAGCAACAGCAGCAGCCATAACTAAAAAGGAACATGTGGCTTACGAAGTGCCTCCTGACACACACGACACCAGTGATGTTCTGTGCTGATGTCAGTCACTGAGGAAAATCCTGGATCGCAGTTCAGATGCCCATTCACCTGATAAAACCATACAGTAAGATGGGACTTTAGTGTCTTTTCAAAGCTGAAACATAAGATCTGAGTGAAGATTATTCATTATATTAGTTTCTTGAGACTGTTGTAACAAATGACCAGAAATCGGGGCACCTGCATGGCTCAGTCGGTTGAGTGTCCAACAATTTCTGCTCAAGTCATGATCTCAGGGTCGTGAGATTGAGTCCTGCAACACACTCCATGCTCAGCAGAGTCCACTTCTCTCTCTCTGCCCCTCCCCCTGCTTGCTTTCTCTCTCTCAAATAAATAAATAAAATCTTTTAAAAAATGACCACAAACTTGATACCTTAAAACAACACACATTTATTCTCTCACAATTTTGGAGGCCAGTGGTTCTGAAATTGGTATCAGTGAGCCAAAATCAAGATGTGGGCAGGGCTATGCTCCCTCCAAAGGCCCTAGGGGAAAACCCATCCCTTGTCTCTTCCAGCATCTGTGGCTGCTAGCATTCCTTCCTTGGCTTGTGGCCACATCACTACAATTTCTGCCTCTGTCTTCACATTACCTTCTCTATATGTATAATATCCCTCTGCCTTCCCTTTTATTTATTTATTTTTAAATTTTTTTATTTATTTATGATAGTCACACAGAGAGAGAGAGAGAGAGAGAGAGAGGCAGAGACACAGGCAGAGGGAGAAGCAGGCTCCATGCACCGGGATCCTGACGTGGGATTCGATCCTGGGTCTCCAGGATCGCGCCCTGGGCCAAAGGCAGGCGCCAAACCGCTGTGCCACCCGGGGATCCCTGCCTTCCCTTTTATAAGGATAAATGTGATTGCATTTAGCACCCACCTGGAAAATATAATCTCTTCATCTCAAAATCCTTAATTCAGGACGCCTGGGTGGCTCAGCAGTTGAGCGCCTCCCTTCGGCTCAGGTCCTGATCCTGGAGTCCCGGGATGGAGTCCCACATCGGGCTCCCTGCATGGAGCCTGCTTCTCTCTCTGCCTGTGTCTCTGTCTCTGTCTCTCTCTTTCTCTCTCTCTCTCTCAGTGTGTCTCATGAATAAATAAGTAAAATCTTTTTAAAAAATCCTTAACTTAATCACATCTGTAAAGACCCTTTTTCAAAACAAAGTAACATTCACAAGTTCCAGGCATTAGGACCTGACACCTTTAGGGAACATTATTTAGCTTACTACAGAGGTAGCTGAAGGCTGTAGGAGAAGATAGGACTAGAAGGATCAGGCAAGACTGGGGTCAATAAATTATTACAGGGACTCTTGGTGGGGATGTAAATTAGTGGAGCCACTGTGGAAAATAGTATTGAGGTTTCCCCCCAAAATTAAAAATAGAGCTACCTTATGATTTAGCAATTCCACTTCTGGATATTTATCCAAAGAAAATGAAAACAATAATTTGAAAAAAATACATGCTTATATATTTATTGCAGCATTATTTACAATAGCCAAGATGTGGAAGCAACCTCAGTGTCCATTGATAGGTGAATGGATTAAGATGTGGTACACACACAAATTTTACTCAGCCATGAAAAAGGATGAGATCTTGCAATTTGCAACAACATGGATGGACCTAGAGGGTCCATAACATATTAGCAAAATAAGTCAGAGAAAGACATATGATCATATGATCATATCATATGATATACCATATGATTTCACTTATGTGGGAATCTAGAAAACAAAACAAGCACACGAAAAAACCCAAACAGACTCATAAATACAGAGAACAAACTACTGGTTGTCAGAGGGGAGAGGGATGGGGAATTGGTAAAATAGATGCAGGGAACTAAAAGGTACAAACTTCTAGTTATAAATAAGTCATGGGGATGAAAAGTATAGCCTAGGGATTTAATCAATAATATTGTAACAACTTTGTATAGTAACAGATGATAACTAAACTTATTGTAATGTATATAATTGTCAAACCACCATGTTGTACATCTGAAACTAATATAATATTGTAGGCCAACTATATACTTCAGTTAAAAAAATTTTAAAGGAAGCTAAAAAATTATTACATGGTCAGATCCTTCCCCAAATCCCTTCAGCCAACCTCTAGCATCCTCAGAATTTGGTAAAACTAAATGACCCCTGCCCCTAGACTTAGTTCCTTTTTTTTTTTTTTTTTTTTTTTTATTTATCTATGATAGTCACAGAGAGAGAGAGAGAGAGAGGCAGAGAAGCAGGCTCCATGCACCAGAAGCCCTACGTGGGATTTGATCCCGGGTCTCCAGGATCGCGCCCTGGGCCAAAGGCAGGTGCCAAACCGCTGCGCCACCCAAGGATCCCTAGACTTAGTTCCTAGTGTGATTAATCCCTTTGACATGAAGTTAGCTTCAAAGGCAGCACAAGTAAGATCATTTGGAAAGTAAAGCAAAGTTTGTTAAGAACTCTTGACAAGTATAGGCACAAACCTAGGTTTGATGTCTCATATTTGTTCAGTAGTGACTTAAGGCAGTTGATTTGTGCTGCCTCAGCTATGGCTGACTGCAAGCTGGCAGCAAGGGCTTGTCTAGGATGCCAGGGTGGAATCCCACTCTGCCACTCCCAATGATTTGACCTTGGGCAAGTTCTTCAGCTCTCTATTTTCTGGTCTCTAAAATAGGGATAATAATAATAATAATAATACTTACCTCATAAAGTTGTTACAAGGCTAAAATGAGATAGCATATATAAACAATATCTGGCATATAATAAGCATCAAACAAATGTTAGCTTTTGTTGTTGCTTTTGTAATTGTTGTTATTATACTTTAATGCATTTTGTCTCATTCTTTTTACGAAAATATGGTATCTATAAGCCAAAGCATATAAAAAGGGCCTTTGAGGGGTGCCTGGGTGGCTCAGTAGATTGAGTGTCCAACTCTTGATTTCAGCTCAGGTCATGATATCGACCCCTGCATCTGGTTCCATACTCAGCAAGGAGTCTGCTTGAGATTCTCTTTCCTTCTCCCTCTGCTCCTCCCCCACTATGCACTCTCTTTCTCTCCAAAATAAATGAATAAATCTCTAAGTTATTAAACATAGAAAGAAAGAAAGAAAGAAAGAAAGAAAGAAAGAAAGAAAGAAAGAAAGAAAGAAAGAAAGGAAGAAAGAAAGAAAAGAAAGAAGAAAGGAAGAAAGAAAGAAAAGAAAGAAAGAAAGAAAAAGAAAAAAAGAAAGAGAAAGAAAGAAAGAAAGAAAGAAAGAAAGAAAGAAAGAAAGAAAGAAAGAAAGAAAACCTTTAAAGTCATATGAAAAAAGTTTATCAGGGACAATCTACAAAAGTAGAAATTTAAACACTAAAGTTTGTTGTACTGAATGAAAGGAAAATAAAAGCCCAAAGTTATAGTATTAGACAGGCCTCAAGGGACACCTGGGTGGCTCAGCAGTTGAGCATCTGCCTTTGGCTCAGGGCATGATCCTGGAGTCCCGGGTTTAGGTCCTGCATTGGGCTCCCTGCATGGAGCCTGCTTCTCCCTCTGCCTGCATCTCTGCCTCTATCTCTGTGTATCTCTCATGAATAAATAAATTCTTTAAAAGAAAAAGAAAAATAAAAAAAAAAAAATAAAAGAAAAGAAAAAAAAATAAACAGGCCTCAAATAAGTTCAGTGATGTTTTTGTTTGTATATCATAAGAATGATTCAAACACAATAGCAAGAATTTTTCTCCATGTAAAAGGCTTTTATAGACCTCAACATATACAGACTATCTTGTGGGCTTAAAAACAGCTTCTTTCATAATTTTTTAAATGTATACATTTTCATGCAGGACACTAGGAGCAGCTTTATTAGCAACACTTATCAGTTAAATAGTAAATTGTCCCAAATATTTTGGACTGTACATTTTTTTAAAGTAGGCTCCACACCTAGCATAGAGCCCAACGCAGGGCTTGAACTCACAACACTGAGATCAGGACCTGAGGTTAGATCAAGAGTTGGATGCCTGACTGACTGAGCCAACCAGGCACCCTAGGACTGTGCATTTTATCCTAATCAAGTGGAGTCCACAAACAAATATTTAACTTATGTTTCTGTTTATATATTCCCAAGAGTATTTATTTGTTTAATGTGGCTGGTAATTGGAAATGTTGACTGAACTAGGCTCCCTTGTACAAAATGGAAGACTTATAAAATTTTATCATAACTATGAGTCATAAAAGCCCCTTTAAACAAATTAATGGCCACTGATGGAAATAATCAGGGACTAACAAAAACTTCAATTAGTCATTTCATTAATTTTCCCCCAATCTTATCCTACAATAATGTCATAGTTTTCCAAATACAGTACAAGACCTTTCACTTAATACTGTTTTTGTTGATTTGTGGCATTTTCTGACACATTTAAAAAATTACAACATGGAAAAAATTTCGTTAAACTTTGACTAGCATAATCAACTCAAAACATAGAACATATTGGTAAGATTTTTACTCTCTAGTATTTAGAAAAGCAACTTAGTAAGTTGAGAGAGTGTGTGTGGAGAGACCATTTTAATATATTTTTTACTTTATTATGGTCTCTTAAAACATGATTTATAAAATCTTATTTTCTAGTGGGCTCAGATTTGTGAATGGAAGGAGTTAGGATCCATCTAAAATCAGGTAATAGATGTATCTAATTTTAAGTACAGAGAATTTAGAAAAGCAAAGTTGGGCTATTTTTAAGCTAATAATTTTGGGTAGACATTTGGAGGGGTGTTTTTTTTTTTTCATTTTAGAATAAAGGAGGAAAAAGGCTTTGATGCCTGGTAAGGGTAAGAAATCTCTGAGTGGTGTTTATGTTCCTGGAAGAGTTTTGCCTCTTAAAAAATTTAATGTCAGTTTAAATATACATTCTTGTCAAGCCTGGAGAGTTGATGATTAACAGCCACTACATATTAGTGATTATTTTTCAGTTACATTTGCATGTTTATATTCTTCTAAGCATTAGTTCTCAGATATTCTGTTCTTCTTTTATATCTTAGTTTGGATTCCTCTAGAAGCTGCCTGTGAGTCAAGGGTTTAAGAGCAAGTAGTTTGGGACACCTGGGTGGCATAGTCTGTTAAGCGTCTGCCTTTGGATCAGGTCGTGATCACAGGTTCCCGGGATCCAGCCCCCATGTTGGGCTCTCTGTTCAGGGGGAAGTCTGCTTCTCCTTCTCCCTACTCTCTCCCCAGCCTCATGTTCTCTCTCACTATTTCTCTCTCTCTCAAATAAATAAACAAAATCTTAAAAAAAAAAAAGAGGAGCAACTAGTTTATTTGGGAGGTAAAGTAAAACATAGGTAGGGGAGTAGGGAAATTAGTCCATGAAGGGAAGTCATTAAAGGGTGGATTATCCATAAAGAGACAATTGTGGACCACTGGGGCCTAATTCTACTGTGGAACTCTGGGAAAGAGTGTAATGCATGACCCTCAGAGTCTTCTCACATTGGGAGTGAGGGGGTTGGGGTATTTATACATGAACAAGCCATAGTCTTTGGTTGAGGGTTGCTCATGGAACTGTCAAAACCCTTGGCACTTTCAGGCTGCCATACTGTGGGCAAAACCCTTGGCAGATACGGGCAGTTGGAGCACACTGAAATGGTAGGTCCTGGGGTCAGAGGGGTTAAGCACCCACAACATCTAGTATAGGTTACACAGAGGATTTCTATGATAAATGAATTGTTGCATATAAAGAATTTAGAATAATGCCTGCCACAGAGTAAGGATTCAATGTTAGTTTAGTTGTTTTGATGATATTTACTTTTTTTTTCTTTTAATATGTCATGAACCATTCTTTCTTGGTGCCCAAGGACTTCTCTTTCTCTGCTGGCACTTTATTTTTATTTTTGGCTTAAACAACAGCAATTTATTTTCTCATAGTTCTCAGAGGCTGAAAGTTTGAGATCAAGGTATTGGCAGAGTTGGTTCCTTCTGACAACTAAGGCAGAGGACGCCTTGCCGCCTCTCTCCTTGATTGTACATGGCCATCTTGTCCTGTCTCTTCACATCGTCTTCCTTCTGTACATGTCTATGTCTAAATTTCCTTTTATGTATTTATTAAAAAATTTATTTATTTATTCATAAGAGACACACAGAGAGAGAGAGAGAGAGGCAGAGACATAGGCAAAGGGAGAAGCAGGCTCCTTGCAGGGAGCCTGATGTGGGACTCGATCCTGGATTCTGGGATCACACCCTGACCCGAAGGCAGACACTCAACCACTGAGCCACTGAGGTATCCCCCTTTTATTTTCATTTTTTAAAAAATATTTTATTTATTTATTCATGAATGACAGAGAGAGAGAGAGAGAGAGGTAGAGACACAGGCAGAGGGAGAAGCAGGCTCCATGCAGGGAGCTTGATGTGGGACTCCATCCCGGGACTCCAGGATCAAGCCCTGGGCCGAAGGCAAGTGCTAAACCGCTGAGCCACCCAAGGATCCCCTCCCACTTTTATTTTTTATAAAGATACCAGTCATATTGGATTTGAGCCCATCCTAATGAACTCATTTTATTTTTTTTTTAAGATTTTATTTATTTATTCATGGGAGACAGAGAGAGAGAGAGAGGTGCGGAGACACAGGCAGAAAGAGAAGCAGGCTCCATGCAGTGAGCCTGATGTGGGACTCGATCCCCAGTCTCCAGGATCACGCCCTGGGCCAAAGGCGGCACTAAATCACTGAGCCACCTGGGCTGCCCCAAATGAACTCATTTTAATGTAATTACTTCTTTAAAGACTCTATTTACAAAAAAAATAAAAAAATAAAAAAATAAAGACTCTATTTCCAAATAAGGTTACATTTTCAGATACTAAGATTAGGACTTCAACATATGAATTTGAGGGGGAACAGAATTCATTGTATAACACTACTGGATCAAGTCATATATATACAAACAATCACGCTTAGTAAAGTTGTAAATCCATGTTTAAAAAAAGAAGAAACAATTTTTTTTTACTACCCAATTATCTGCTTAGAGTCCCCTGATCATGATAGGGGTGACCAGTGCATAAGAAATGGGGTTCCTGGGGCACCTGGATGGCTTAGTTGGTTAAGCATCTGCCTTCAGTTCAGATCATATTCTCCAGGTCCTGGGATCAAGTCCTGCATCAGGCTTCCTGCTTAACAGGGAGTCTGCTTCTCTCTCTCTCTCTCCCTCTGCCCTCCCCATTGCTTGTCTCTCTCTCTCTCTCTCTCTCTCTCAAATAAATAAATAAAATCCTTAAAAAAAAGAAAAAGGAAATTTGGATTCCTTCCAGAGTCATTGGCCCCTTCACAACCCTTGAAATGAACTCTTTACCTTAAGACAGATGAAGTTTGTAGGCAGGGCTTCTAGCCCTACCCTTATCCAAAGGAAAGCCCCAGTGATGAATACAGCTCCATTTGGGTGGTGGGATTATGGGTGACATTTGCTGTCTTTATTCCTTCCTCAAATATTTATTGAATATCAGGTACTGGCAATACCTTGGCAAAGTTAATGGGAACAAAATGGTCCCTTCTGTCATAACAGAGATTATATCCAAGGAAACAAGCAATGTGCTAGTCATGGCAACCAATACAGCCTGGTCCAGGGTCACTTGCTATCCCAGACCTGGTATAAAACCCAGTCAACAGTATAGATTTCCTTTTCTTCCATGGGGATTATCTCTGTCCATCAATGATGTTCCTGTGACTTAATCCACAGAATGTGCTATGGAAACTCTCTTCCCAGATGCCTTTGGATCTCTTACCCTGTCTGTGAGCCCATCTGCAGTCTTTGCTACTAGAGCCATTTTGCCCAGATGTGGGTGCAGAAAGCCAGAAGTGCCTGGGGCTTTACTCCTGCCTTCTCCACCCACTCCCCCATAGGCCTAGCTAGTGCTAGATGGATGATGGTCAGGATAATAGTCCAGAGGAGGGATAAACTCAGAGCAGTATTTATAGTTGATCCTAATTATTGATAGAACCCCTATTTGCAAATTTTCCTATGCACTAAAATTTATGTGTAACCCCAAAATGCATGTGTGTATGTGTGTGTGTGGTGGTTTTGCAATCATTGGTGGATGTGCACAGAATGAGGCAACACCCTGCCCCTTGTTTCAGCTCTTCATACTATAAACAGGTGTCCTTTTCGCAGTCTATTTAATGCTTCATGTTTCTTTCACTTTTGTGCTTTTGTTGGTGATTTCGCTGTTTAAAATGACCCCTAAACATAATGCTGAAGTGCTGTCTACTATCCCCATGCACAAGAAGGCCATGATGTGCCTTATAGAGAAAACACATATGTTAGAGAAGCTTTTTGTTCAGGCATGAATTATAGTGCTTGGAGTTCAGTGTTAATGAATCAATGGCATACATTTAATAAGGTCTTTAAATACATAAAAACAATGTTGGCATTGATCAGTTGCCAGAATGGGACCAGAGACTCACAGGAACCTAAACGTTATATTTCCCCTAGGGGTAAGGATTCAGCAGTATTTGCTAACTCAGTGTTCATGGTGACTTTATAGAGAGGATGAGAACCCACCATACATTCCAGACTCCCCTGTGTGTTTAGGTTGAGGCTGGCTTCTCCCCCATTATCTCTTTGGCATTTCCTACTCCTTTACCAGTTTCTCTTGGGAGCACTTCCTTAATAAATTTTTTTAAGATTATATTTTATTTATTTATTTGAAAGAGAGCAAGTGAGAGAGGACAAGCAGGAGGAGCAGCAGAGGGAGAGGGAGGAGCAAGATCCCCCCCTGAGCAGGGAGCCCCACATGGGGCTTGATTCCAGGACCCTGGGATCATGACCTGAGCTGAAGTCACACTTAACTGACTAAGCCACCCAGGCACCCCCTTCATAAATTCTTGTACGAGAACTGTCTCAGGTTCTGCTTCTGGGTACCAGACCTGAAGAAGGACAGCACTCTTATCTTTTTGCTTCTGGTGCTGTTCCTCAGCCCCTGGAAAAACTGGTTTCTACTTCTTCCATAGAGACCAGCTCTGTGTAATGCAAGGTATTAGGAGGGGAGCATGGTCAATCCACAAAATAAGGACTTGTTATATATCCATCTGGTCTAAAGTGTCATTAAAAGCCACTGTTTCCTTATTGATTTTCTGTCTGGATGACCTATACTCAGGTGCTCCTCTGTTGGGTGCATAGATATTTACAATTGTTATATCTTCCTGTTGGATGATCCCTTTATCATAATGTAATACCCTTCTCTGTCTCTTACTACAGTCTTTAGTTTAGAACCTATTTTGTCTGATATAAGTATTGCTACCCAAGCTTTTGCTTACTTCCATGTGCATTAAATATCTTTTTCTATCCCTTCACTTTCAGTCTGTATGTGTGTTGAGGTGTGAAACAAGTCTCTTCTATCTCTGCCTGCACTTTAAATGCTGCGGTTCCTTTCCCTTACTCTACATCCTTTTCAGGGGCCATCTTTTACTGTGTCACCTGGTGGTCACTTTTCTGCCTAATGCACATATCCAGACCAGGCCACTCCTCTGGGTCCCAGACTCCTCTACTCAACTGCCTCCCTGAGAGCTCTTCCACAATCACACAGATCCTCAGGCTCATTTTGCCTCATCTGAAGTCCATCCCCTGCCAATACAGCTCCCCACCACTTCTGTTGGTGGCTTCACCACCAGAGAGACTACCCATTCTTCATCTTAGGCCAGGGCCCTTGAGACTAAGGTCTATCATGGCCCTTGTCCATCCAAGCCCACCAGATGCTTCACTCCACTCTCACCCCCATTGTGGCAGGATGAGACCTGTTCTAGGGTCAGGCCTCACAAGATCAGGATGTTAGAGATCTGAATTCTGGAGTGAGGAGGATCTGGAAAGCCAGGCATGTTCGAGGGAAGCTCTTTTCTTGAAATATCTAGATGCAAGGTAGGGAAGAGGGGGGTACTGAGCCCTCTAATTCTCCTGCCATCCTGGATGCTTGAATAAGCCCTTTGGTTGCAGTTATTTGAGGATAAGATGGTCCCAAGTATTCCAGACCCCTTAGAGGGACAATGGAAGGCCCACAGCTCAGTTCTCACAGGAAAGACCATGAACAGGGCCTTTCTTGTTTGGCCTCGCCTAAAAAATAAAACCCTATTTAACCATCAAAAACCAAAACAAACAACAACAAAAACTTTTCCCAGAGCAATGGGGTCTAGTAGCACTATACTGTATGGAAAGGAGACTAGTCGAGGAATTCTTCAGATAATGAGGGGGAAAAAAACTCTTTTAGAGGATGTTCTAGCCCTCTCTAGAGCTTGGAGGGACAACTTTTAATGCAAAAGGAAAGGAAAAAAATACAAATTCTCCTCTGGCTGGTATCTGTATCAGGTGCCACTTGATTCTCATGGAGCCTGGCCCAGACTAACATTCAGGAAACACTGGCCCTAGGATAAGGGTCAGACCCTCAGGGTAGCAGGTACCAGGGATGTCTTTTTACCCCTCCCTCTGTTCTGCCCTCTTTTCCTGCAACTCTTATGCAATGGTTCTCTCCATTTTAGCTCCATGTTGGGTTAGATACCACATCTCTGGACTCCTGCTAATGCCTTGTGCATATCCCCATTATCACCCTTTTCTCAACCATGTTACAGGTATTTATTTGGGGCTATCTCTTTTAATAGGCTGTATGAACCTTGAGAACAGGGACATAGAGTATTAAGCGATGCACCTCCAGTGTGGCTGGCCCCGAGTACAGAAGGAAGGAAGCAAGAGAGGGAGGGAGGAAGAAAGAGAAGGACCCTTAATAGTTTCCATCTATAGAGCAGCAGGCACAAAGATGGGCTCAAACATACAAGAAATTTATTAAAGAAAATACCTGTGAGAGAAACTAAGCAGAAACAGATGAACATATGGGAAGGGGGAAAAAAATAGGGGAAGGGAAGCAAACCATCAGAGACTTTTTTTTTTAATAAGAGACTCTTAACAATAGAGAACAAACTGAGGGTTGATGGAGGGAGGGAGGTGGGGGTTTGGGCTAGATGGCAGACAGGCATCAAGGAGGGCGCTGTTGTGAGGAGCACTGGGTGTTTGTATGTAAGTGATAAACCACTGAATTGTAATCCTGAAACCAATATTGCACTGTGTTCACTAACTAGAATTGAAATAGAAATTTGGAAGGAAAAGAAAAAAAAAATTCAGGCAGGAGATAGAAAAGACTGGGACGCCTAGCAGGCTAGACTTGGGAAGGAGGAAGGAGAAGAGAGGAGGGAAGGAAGTTCCGATGGAAGCATCTTAGACTGCACTTCAGCATAAGGAAGGTTGAATGTGAGTGAAGGGGAGCCCTTGAGCCCAAGTTCCTGTCAAAGGAGCCCCATGTCACTCAGGAACAGGCCTGCCTTCGTACACCTGCTCCATTCAGTCGCTGGTGGTGGAGCAGCCTATGAGAAGCGTGGTCTGAGCACCAACATGCTGACAGATTTCTGAGGCTGCAGCTTGGGGCCCCTGGGCAGTTATACTTCTAAAGTCAAAGATCTGAGAGGTGAATTCTCATGAGGGAAGTGAGGAGAGAGGACATACTGAATGAGAATCTCCAGGGAAGGGGCCTGAGAATTTTCTTTTTAAAAGGCCTCCAGTGACTCTAAAATATTACCATGCAGCAGGAAATAATCACATCCTCCTGAGGGCTGATCTTACTAACCCAGACCTAACATGCACCAACAAACCTTTACAGCCAGGCGTCACAGGGCTGCATTCTAGTCTAGTCCCACACTTGGGATGCACTCTATGGCTGGCTTCAGATGTTTTTCTAATCTCCCTCTGAAGCGTCCACATTAGGAAATGAATTCAAAAGAGAGCCTCAAATAGAAAACTCATCGGAGTTTTTTCTCAGATGAGGAAACTCCCCAACCTTAATCCTTCCATCTGAGCGATAAAACTGTGCTCACTTAACTAGGAGAAACACAACTAACTTCCTTCAAAGCATACCCTGTACCACTGTCATTCTAGTCATTTCTGTATGTACATTGGCACAGCTCCCAGCTGGCCCTCTCAGGACCACCTGTGATGCTGGATGACAGTTTCAGAGACCAGTTAGAGCAAAGAAGATTTAAGTTGCTTAATGTACAGTAAAAGAATTCACAAATGCAGACATTTTTATTGTACCAGTTCTTGCAAGTTCCAGAGCTCTCCTTTTAGATCATGGTTTGTTGACATTTGCATTTCCAGTCTTGTTCAGTCCTTGACACACAATAGGTGCTTAATACATGTTTTGCTGGTACATGAGAGTTTAGGACCCCTAACCCAATATAATGTTGACGTAGTAACATAATCAACATGGCTTGTGAGGTTTCTTCCTTCCTCTTTTGCTTTGGTGTATTTGCATAGGTGCTGCATGTACCTTGTAACCAGTTAAACAAAGCATAAGACATTTATGAAAAATCTTACCTTCCCCACTTTAATCTCGCCCCCTGAGGTTACCAGTGCTAAGTTTGGTTTATATTCTTTCGCACCATTCTTTATTCTCCTACAAAAAATATACAAATGCACAGGTATTAGGGTTCTTGAGAGACCTAGAACCAATAAGATATATCTGTATATCTGCATATATATATATATATGTGCATACATACATATATATATGAATCTATATATATATCATATATATCAGATACATACACACAGAGAGAGTTTATTTTAAGAAATTGGCTCACCTAGTTGTGGGGCTTCAAGTTTGAAATCTCTTGCCAGGCTGGAAATTAAGGTAAAAGTTGATGTTGGAGTCTAAGTCCAAATTCCACAGGGCAGCCCAGGCAGTCTGGAAACTCAGGGTTTCTATGTTGCAATTTTTTTTGAAGATTTTTATTTATTCATTCATGAGAGACACACACACAGAGAGAGGCAGAGACACAGGCAGAGAGAGAAGCAGGCTCCATGCTGGGAGCCCAATGTGGGACCCAATCCTGGGTCTCCAGGATCATACCCTGGGCCAAAGGCGGCGCTAAACCGCTGAGCTACTGGGGCTGTCCTCTATGTTGCAATTTTGAGAATTCTTCTTTCTTCAGAGGATGTCACTCTTAAAGGCCTTTGGCTGATTGAATGAGGCCCACATTATAGAGGATAATCTACTTTACTCAGTGTCTACTAATTTAAATATTAATCACATCTAAAAAATATCTTCACAGTAAGATCTAGATGAGTTTGACCGAACAACAGGGCACCATAACCTAGCCAAATTGACCCATAAAACTAACCATCACAGCATATAAACAGATTATAGGGATTTTTAAATTTGCTTTTTCTCCCAAGTGGAATCATACCCCATGCTTTTCTGTACAACTTGCTTATTATTTTACAATAATATACCATATTATTATTAATAAAATAATAATGTCTCATATTTATCTCGAGTCAATCCTTGTAGATCTTACTATTTTATTTTAAAGATTTTATTTATTTATTTGAAAGAGAGAACTGGGTGGGGGGAGAAGCAGAGGGAGAGGGATAAGCAGACTCAGTGCTGAGAACAGAGCCTGATGGGAGGCTCGATCCCACCACCCTGAGATCATGACCTGAGCTGGTATCAAAAGTTGGACAATTAACCGACTAAGCCACCCAGGCACCCCACTCTTACTGTTTTAAGAAGTTGCATAATATTCAACCATTTGTCCTTTGAGGGGATTCTTTCCAGTTATGACCAATGCAAAAAACATCATTACACATCTGTACTTACATATTGGTATATTTATTTCTGGAGGCTATAATTCCAAAAGTCAAAGAGTCAAAGAGTATGTGCATCTTTGATTTTAATAGATCCTACTAAATTACTTTTTTTAATATGCTATAGCAGTTCTCCTTCTAGCCAGGAATGAAAGGAAGTACACATTTCCATACATCATTGTCAGAATTAGTTCTACATTTCGCCTGATGGGTAAACAATGGTATTCTGTTATTGTGTGTGTTTAAAATTTGTAACTGTGGTAAAATACACATATAGTAACAATATATCTATAACATATGTAACAATAATACATGTAACAGAAAATTTACCATCTGGAGCATTTTTTTTAAAGATTTATTTATTTTTTCATGAGAGACACAGAGAGAGAAGCAGAGACATAGGCAGAGGGAGAAGCAGCCAGGAGCCCAATGCGGGACTCGATCCCAGATCCTGGGATCATGCCCTGAGCCAAAGGCAGACACTCAACTGCTGTGCCACCCAGGAGTCCCAGAAGCATTTTTAAGTGTACAGTTCAGCAGTGTTCAGTACATTGTTGTACAATCAAACTCCAGAACTATTTTCACCTGCAAAACTGAAACTCTGTCCCCATTAGACATTTACTCACCATTACTCCCTCCCACCAGCCCCTGGCAACCATTCTGTTTTCTGTCTCTATGAATTTGACTACTGTAGGTACTTTAGGTAGGTAAAATCATGCAGTATTTGTATTTTTTTCAGTGACTGGCTTATTTCCCTTAGCATAATGTCTTCAAGATTCACCCATATTATAGAATGAGTCAGAATTTCCCTCCTTTTTAAGGCTGAATAATATTCCATTGCATGTATCTACCACATTTTATCTGTTCATCTGTCGAGGGACACTTGAGCTGCTTCCATCTTTTGGCTCTTTTGAATAATGATGCTATGAATATATATAGGTGTGCAAATATCTCTTTGAGATCCTGCTTTCATTTCTTTTGGGTATATCCCCACAAGTGGAATTGCTGGATCATATGTAATTCTATTTTTAATATTTTAAGAAACTACCATCCTCCAGAGTGAGTGCACGAATTTACATTCCTGCCAACAATGCATGAGGGTTCTGATTTCTCCACATCCTCACCAATGCCTGTTTTGTTTTTTTTTTAAGATTTTATGTATTTATTTATGAGAGAGAGAGCACACTCATGGGAGGAGAAACAGGGGAAAAGCACAAGCAGAATCCCTGCTGAGTGGGGAACCCAATGTATGGCTTGATCCCATGACCCTGAGATCATGACCTGAGCTGAAATCAAGAGCCAGACGCTCAACCAACTGAGCCATCCAGGTGCCCCAACACCTATTCTATTTCTTTGGTAGAAGCCACTTTCCTCTGCCTGTTTTAACTTTCACTTTCATATATAAACATATATATTTACTTATTTACAATTATATATTTATATATTTGCTATTTACATTTCTTTTCTATGAATTTCCTCTTTATAACTTAGAATCGTCACCTTTTTTTCTGTTGAGTTATGTGTCTTTTTCCAATCAACATATAGAAGCCCTAAAATGCATGTATTCTAGGAGCCCTGTGTGTTGGGTTGAAATCTGAAATTACCATTTCTTTTTGGTCATAGACAGTCGATCTTCAGCAATTTCATATAGTTTAACTTAATATTATGGATATTAATCCTTTGTCTGCAAATTTGTTGCAATGATTTTCTCACAGCCTTTTTCTTTTGATTGTTTATGGTATCTTTTACCCCTGGAAAATTTTGTCTCTATTATCAAATTTGTTTCATTTCCTTTATGTCTTCTGAGTTTCTTGATTATTTAAGAAGGCCTTTCTATCTGATATCATATAAATATTCTCCTAGATTTATTTCTAGAATGCGTATTTTACCTTTGCATCTTTAATCCATCTATAATTAAAGAAATAGGGGTCTAACTTTATATTTTCCCTATAATAAGCAATTCTTCTAACATTTATTGAATAAGCCATTACTGGCTTATTGGAATGCCACCTTTATTGTACTCTGTATTAAGTTCCCAGAAAATCTATTTCTTTCTTCTGTATTCCATTCCACTGATCTGATCTACTTGTCTATTTTTGTGCCAGCTCCCTACTCTTTTGATTACACTAGCTTTATACTGAGTTTTAATATCCATTAGGGCAAGACACCAGTGGGGTATTACTGGTCTCGTTTCTCAAAGTTTGATTAGCAGTGATCACAGAGTTGTGGAGCTATTGTTCTTCACACAAATCTACAGACACCCCTCATTAACAGTTAAGTCACTTAACACATCTTAACATCTCCCTCAGCTCACGAAACTAGTTGGGTTCAAGTTCCCCTTAGGAGGCCAGTACCCAGAGCTTCAGCAAATGATTAGGAGGATGCAGTGGAGGAAGAAGAAGAAGCAAATCTCTCCAGAAGCCCTCAGCATAGACCTACTGGTTGCTCATAATTGCCCCCCACTGTCCTCAAGATGGACCTCCCAGGTAGATAGAGTAGTAAAGGATGGTGAAAGAGCAGCAGAAATAAATTACCCACTTCAGAGTTTCAGTTAGGCATGGGCTTGTTCTTACCAAATATTTAAATGACCCCAAAATAGAAATAACAACTCCTCTTCCTGTCAGTCCACAACATTGCTTATTAACTAAAACATGTGGAAGCTCCAATGTGGCAATAGGATCTCAGCAAGTGGTGAGGGCGCACTGCAAACCAGTTAGGTGCATGCCAACTAGACAGTGTCCCTGAGTGCCTACCTCTGCAGGATTCCAGACCATTGTGGAAATAAATCAAACATACCATGCCAGTTAACTCAGGTTGCCGCACAAATTCCTGACATAACTAAGGAAATGTAAATGGTCCCACTCCCTCTGAAGCAAGGCCTACCTTGAGCAGAAATTTAAAGCTCCTTCTTTAATGGCCTTGCCCTAGCTCTGGTTATCATTTCTGTGTTATGTGTCTGCAATGTGTACTCTGCTTCTATTATCCATATCACTCAAAGTCAGTGGTGATAATTAGCCTCAATTCTTTTTGAAATAGTGTTATAGAATTGTAACCCATGCATCTGGTTTTTAAAAACCCCTTTGAGGGGTGCCTGGATGGCTCAATTGGTTGAGCATCTGACTCTTGGTTTTGGTCAGGTTGTGATCTCAGGATAGTGGGATCAAGCCCCATGTCAGGTTCCATACTCAGCACAGAGTCTGTTTGTCCCTTTCCCTCTGCTCTTCCCCTCCCCCCTCTCTCTCAAATAAATAAATAAAAATCTTAAAAACTCCTTCAAATAGTAAAAATGGACACAGAGAATAAAAATGGATATATAGAAAGAAAATGAATATAGAAAGTCATTCTCACACCCCCAAGCCCCCCAGTCTCTTCTTAACTCTTCTCATTTGTTACTTGTGTGGGGAGAAACTTCCCGTAAGTGAACCAAGAATCCAGTCTTCTTAGATTTCTCATTATAAATTAATGTCCTGGTTTATTAAATTGCAACTTGGTTAAACTTCATAGAGAGGAAAAGCATTCTACTTCAGCAGATCCCACATTGCAGGCCAGGAATACAGAAGAATTGAGCTGGCTAGAGGAAAGAGAGCTGAGGCCAGATGGGTATGGGGCATGGAGACAGCTCATGTGGAGGCTGATGGGCTCAATGAAATCCTCACGTACACAAGGGAAGTACATCCTGGCTTGTGGTAGCCATGGGGAACCTGAAAGAATCAGGTGGGGGCATGACCCTGTTCACTGGCCATGGAGGGGGTGTCTGGCAGCCCATATGCAGAGGCAGCTGGTTGTTCAGGGCATGGCAGAGCACAAGAACTAGGGCTGGCAGGAGGGGTGCAAGAAGCTAGTCCCCTGCCTAGAGGCTGGGGCCTGGAATGGGTTACCTCCTTACTGGGCAACACTGCCTTGTGTAGACACTGGAGGATAAACAGAAAACTCGAGCCCCAGGCAGAAGAGGACCATTTAGACTGCCCCCCTCTACCAGAACTACTCAGGCAGGGAGACCACCACGACCCCCTAACTTTCACCACTACCCTCAGGAGTGCTGGTGGAAACCACCATGGGCAAAACTACAGCAAAGTATTTCCAAATTCAGTGTGTCAGATGGCTTCCTTTTGCCCTTCCAGATCCCTCCACCCTTTTGCACCTACTCTGTGCCACTGCAAGCCAACCTCAATGGAATCCATCAATGGACTCCTATGTCCTCTGTCTTCCAGTTGCCTTTGGCCACCACTAAGAGATGGGAAGCTGGGAGGAGAGAGATCAGGGTATTTGTTTCCCTCAAATGCCTTTTTTCTGGGTCCCTGAGGGCTGGCTGGTTTCATCCCTGAGCCAAAAGGCATCACTCCTGTCAAGAGGCCCTCTTCACAGAATTCTCCCCTGAGGTTCCAGTAACTGCTCCCTCCTTCTGCTCCTTCTGTCCTGTGGTTTCCCTATACCCTGATATGCCTTTGTAAATAGTCTATTAAACTCGTCTCAATTTACCCAATCTGAGAGTGCCATCTGTTTTCTGCCAGGACTTGGAATGATACAGATGGCTTGTCTGACAGGCCCTATTGAGGGAGAGTCCAAGGACTCCTTATTGTTCCAAGCATAGGTGGGGCAGCCTGCAGATAGCCAGAGGTTACTACAGACACCTGGAATGAAGCCAGGAATTTGAACACTTGGAAATAGGGACTGTGTCTTCTTATCTTTGCAGCCCCAATATTAGAGCAGGGTCTGTCTTTTAATAGGGGGACCTCTCAAAACAAGTTTCTTCTCTTTCTTCAGTTCAGGAATACTTTTCTGTCTTAGAAGGATCCCCTTCTCTAATGATGATGTCCCTAAGCAGTTGCTCTTTGAATGATTTTCTGCTAAGATCAAAACAGTCAGTAAATTCTTGAGCAGAATAGATGCCAACACTCAGAGAAGAACAGGCCCTGGGAAGGCGCTGAGTGGATGAGGATCTGGAATAGCACTGGAGGAAGAATATGCCCTCAGAGAGAGAAATGGAGGGCTGTTTCAGAGACCTCCTTCCCCATTCCACAACTTTGCTCGAAGCCAAAATTCTGGGCAAGGAAGAGGTACTGATCCAGCTTAAAAGAAGCAGAAGAAAAACAAGAGCTCCCACCACTATGCAGGGAGTTTTTCATCTCTTAACAAGGGGGCAGGTTTAGGCCAGTTACCTGCACATTTTGCAGCATAAAAATACTCTAACAGTTAGAAGATTACATATATGTGGCCTTTTATCATTTTTTTGAAAGCCAATGTACACCATGATCACAACTTTCTATATATGTCTGTCTTGATAAAGACCAGAATGTACACGAAAATACTTATTGTATTAGGGTTATAGAATAATTTTCCCTTTTTTAGCTTTGTTGAATTATAAATGATATACAAAAATTTCACACATTTAATGTATACATCTTGATGAGTTTGGACCTATGCATACACTGACAATACCATCACCACAATCAAAAAACTAAACATATCCAACACCTTCAAAATTTTCCCTGTGTTCTGGGGAGCCTAGGCTAAGGTGCTAATAATTTTCCCTATGTTCTGGTGGCTCAGTCAGGTAAGCATCTGACTCTTGATTTTTGGCTTAGGTCATGATCTCATGGTTGTGAGATTGAGCCCCACTTCAGGCTCTGTGCTGGGCATAGAGTCTGTTTGAGATTCTCTCTCTCTCCCTCTGCATCTGCATCCCACCCACCCCCCACTGCCACTCATGTACTCTCTCTCTCTCTCTCAAAAAAGTTCTTTGTGTTCTTTTCTGATGTTTTTTAGTTCTTGGGGTTTTTCTTTTTGCTAAGAACACTTAACATGAGATCTATCCTCTTAACAAATTTAATTGTAGGTACTGTGTTGTACAGCAGGTTTGTAGAACTTATTCATTTTGCATAATTTTTTCATCAGAAAATTGCTAAGCTCATAAAATTATTCTTAAAATGTAGGAAAAACACAAAGCAAGTATTTACATGAAATTGGACAAGGTATTTTCTTTTTAGTTTCCTTTTCTTCATCTATATAATGAGATTAACTGTTTTCTTTTTTTTTTAATAAACTGTTTTCTAAAGTCCATTCCAAACTTTACATAATGTGATTCTGAACTGTTAAAATTAATCATAGAAATACGGATACAGGGAGAGAGAGAGAGGTTTTGATTATTTTATCATTTCCATAAAAATCAAGAAATAGGTAGAATTGGCCTTGTTCCCATTGGGACTGTGGTAACTGGAATGCTCTCTGTCCAGCATGGTTTCCCATTTCTTCCTTTGTGTTACTTTGAAGATCCTTTCTTTGATCTCATGTGACCCTGGTGGACAGGTCAATCATGGTGCCCTGCTTCCTCCTTGACAGGCATTTGGTGGTCACATGGCCAAAGCAGAGCCAATCAAAACCTTCTATAACATTGATACATGGACTGGACAGCAAAGAAGATCTCTTTCTTCTGAAGCTATTAAATCTTCCTGCCCATTATTGGGTGACTTTAGACAAATCATTTAACTTCTCTGAGCCTCAATTTTCTCACATTAAATGAGGAATATAATCTCCCTCATAAAAACATGTGAGGAACAGTTGATATAACATGAGAAAGGGGCAGCCCGGATGACTCAGCGGTTTAGCACCGGCTTCAGTCCAGGGCGTGATCCCGGAGACCCAGGATCGAGTCCCACATCAGGCTCTCTGCATGGAGCCTGCTTCTCCCTCTGCCTGTGTCTCTGCCTCTCTCTCTCTCTCTCTCTCTCTCTCTGTCTCTGATGAATAAATAAATAACACCTTTAAAAAAATAAAGCATGAGAAAGGCTGCTATAAACTTTAAAGTATAATATTATTTTTAATACATTTATTATTAAACATTAAGAAAATTATATGACATACTAATCCATTATAATATGTTGATCAATCATAAGACATTAAGTCCCTAAAGGATGTTTCTCATTTTTAAAGGAACCCATTACATAAAGTACAAAAACAAGCTGTAGTAATCTATACTGTCAGAAGTTAGGATAGTGGTTAACTTTGGAGGTGAGGCTGGTGATCACAGGAGGCCTGAAGGGGCTTCTAAGGGTGTTGGTTGTTTTCTGTTTCTTGACCTGAGTTCTATACAGGGAAGTATTGTTAGCGAAAATTCACTGGCACATATGCTTAAGATATGTGCTCTTTTCTGTATATATGTTATACTTTAATAACCAGTTGCAAAAACTTGAGGACTTCTATTTCCAAGAAGATGGAATAGACATACTTTTCTTTTTTTCTCCTCATAAATACAACTAAAAATGCTGGACATTGTATATGATTCAAACATAAGAAGACTCAAAGTGGAGAGAAGGAAGACCTGCTAAGGACCTCAGTACTCAAGGTACAACATGGTAGTGAAGTCTCTGGATTTTCTTTTCAACTCATATATCTCAGATTTGTAGCTATAGAAGCTGACACCCAGAAATGCAAAAAAGTGCAGAAAAAAAAAGCCAACAAAACCTTTTTTTTTTTTTTTTTTAATTTTTTTTTTCCAACAAAACCTTCTAAGCTAAAAGATCAGGAAGGAGCAGCATAGGAAGAGAAAACGTTTCAACTGTAACTGCTCTATTCCAGCTAAACCCATAGGAAAAGCTGTGGCCCCACTCCCACTCATCTAACAAAGGCCAAGGGGGGAACCCAGAATTGAACCCTTACCAGGCTTTAATGAGGTACCTCAATGTACCCATTAGGATGTAGCATCAGAGAAGGCTACATGTGGAGCCAGTTCTTTCTTCCTTGCTGGGTGGTAATGAGGAAACCATATAAGAAACCTGTCCTTCCATCCTGTGTCCTTTCTGCTAAAGTAGTATCAGAAAAAACCTAGTGGAGAGTCATGACTTTCACCATTGCTCAATTATATTGAGGCCACCATCTCCCTGGGGTGTCAGTGGAGATCTAGTGGGGAGCCTAAACTTCCACCCCACTCAGCAGTAATAAGGAGCCCCCTCCAACAGTTACTCCTCCCTACCTCCCCTCCCAATCCAACAGAGACTGAGGGGACTTCTCTGCTGACCTGGTAGTGATTGGGGAAGGCAGGGGGATTCCCCTCTTCTCCTGTTGGAGTTGTATTTTACAAACAGCTGAAGCAGGGGTGCCTGGGTGATTCAGTCAGTTAAGTGTCTGCCTATGGCTCAGGTTATGATTCCAGGGTCCTGGGATCAAGCCCTACATCGGGCTCTCTACTCTGTAGGGAGTCTGCTTCTCCCTCTCCCCCACCCCTGCTCATGCTTGCATTCTCGCTCTCTGAAATAAATAAAATGTTAAAAAACAGCTAAAACAGAAGGTTTAAATAAGATACAGTCATAACATAATATCCCAACTGCTCAGGTTTCAATAAAAAATCACTTATGATACTAGGAATGAGGAAGATCTCAAGCTAAATGAGAAAAGATGTCAACACTGAGATGAAACATATGTTAAATTTATCTGACAAATATTTTATTTTATTTTTAAAAAGATTTTATTTATTTATTCATGAGAGACACAGAGAGGGAGAGAGAGAGGCAGAGGGAGAAGCAGGCTCCATGCAGGGAGCCCAATGTGGGACTCAATCCCCAGACTGGACCGTGGGATCACACCCTGAGCCAAAGGCAGATGCTCAACTGCTGAGCCACCCAGATATCCCAATCTGACAAAGAAAGCAGCCATCATAAAAATAATGAGCAATTACACTTTACACAAATGAAAAAATTAAAAATCTCAGTAAAAAAATAGAAGACATAAAGAAAAGCCAAATGGAAATTACAGACTGAAAAATAAAATAACCAAAATTTTAAAACTCAGTGGATGGGCTCAACCAAAATAGAAGCGACAGAAGAAAGAATCAGTCAACTGGAAGGTAGAGCAATAGAAATTACCTAATCTGAACAACAGAAAGTAGACTGAATAAACAAACAAACAGAGTCTCAGGGAGGTGTAAAGAACTCTCAAAACTTAATACTTAAGAAACAAAATGAAGCAATAATCCACTTAGGAAGTGGATTGTAAACATGAAGAGACATTTTACTGAAGAGGATATAAGGATGGCAAATAAGCACACAAAAAGATGTTAACCTTTAGGAAAGTGCAAACTCATCAGAATAGCTGAAATTTAAAAATAGTGGCATCAAATGCTGGCAAAGATGCAGAGAAACTAGATCACTCATATCTTGCATGGGTGAGGGTGTGTAAAATGATACGGCCACCGCAGAAAACAATTTGGCAGTTTCCTAAAAAACTAAATATACACCTACCATATGACCTAACACTTGTACTTCTGGGCATTTGTATGAGAGAAATGAAAACTTATGTTCATACCGAAACCTGTACGTTAATGTTTATAGCAGCTTTATTCATAATAGCCCCAAACTGGAACAATCTAGATGTCCTCCAGTAGGTCAATGGTTAAACTGTGGTCTATCCATACTTTGAAATATCACTCAGCAATAAAAGGGAATATGCTGATGATACACACAACAACTTGGGTGGATTGCCAGAGGATGGTGTTGAGTGAATAAAGCTAATCTCAAAAGGCTACTGATTACATTTACATAACTTACTTGACAAAATCATAGAAATGGAAAACAAATTAGTGGTTGCTAGGATTAAGGAAAAGTAGGATGAGAGGGAAATGGGTGAAGGCCATAAAAGGGCAACGTGAGGGATCCTTGTGATGATGGAACTGTTTTATACCTTGACTGTATCAGTGTCAATATCTTGGTTGTGAACTGTACTATAGTTTTGTAAGATGTTACCTTTGGGGGAAAGTAAGTAAAGGATACATGGAATCTCTATATTATTTATTACAACTGCATTTAAATTTCTAATTATCTCAAAATAAAATGTTATCTTTCTTAAAATGAGGCAAAGGGGTCCCTAAAAAGCAGAAATCCTATAGGACTAGGAGAAAAAAAAACGTCTAATAGTATGATTTCAGGCATGGTGTCAAGTTAGTAGAAGAGGGAGATAGATACACCTTTTATCACATTCGTTAAAGTCAACCCTGGCACGTAACAGAGAAAGAGATTAATACAGACATGCCTCGGAGATACTGCAGGTTAGATCTCAGACCACTGTGATAAATCACAATATCACATAAAGTGAGTCAGATGAAGTTTTTTATTTCCCAGTGCATATAAAAGTTTTGTTTACACTATACTATGGTCTATTAAGTATGCAATAATAGCATTGTCAAAAAAACCCGTACATATACCAATTAAAAAATACTTTATGGTGGGAAAAAAAATGCTAACCATCATCTGAGCTTTCACCCAGTCATGATCTTTTTGCTGGTGGAGGGTCTTGCTTCAATATTGATGGCTGCTGACTGATTAGGGTGATGGTTGCTAAAGTCTGGGGCCACTGTGACAATTTCTTAAAATAAGAGAATAGTGAAGTGTGCCTCATCAATCAACTCTTCCTTTTATGAACGATTTCTCTGATTATTCATATAATGCTGTTTGATAGCATTTTACCCACAGTTGAACTTTCAAAATTAGTCAGTTCTCTCAAACTCTGCCACTGCTTTATCAGCTCAGTTTATATACCATTCTAGATCCTTTGTCGTCATTTCAATGATCCCCACAGCACCTTCACCAGGAGTAGATTCTGTTTCAGCAAACCACTTTCTTCACTCATCCGTAAGAAGCAACTTCTCATCCATTAAAGTTTTATCATGAGATTGTAGCAATGCAGCTCCATATTCAGACTCCACTTCTTCTGGTTCTCTTGCTATTTCTACCACATCTGCAGTGACTTCCTCCACTGAAGGCTTGAACCCCTCCAACTTGTCCATGTGAGTTAGAATCAACTTCTTCCAGCCCCCTGTTAGTGTTGATATTTGACCTCTTCCCATGAATCACAAATATTCACCATCTAGAATGGTGACTCCTTTCCAGAAGTTTTGCAATTTACTTTTCCCAGACTCACCACAGGAACCACTATCACCAGCAGCTATAATCTTATGAAATGTATTTCCTAAATGATAAGACATGAAAGTTGAAATGACTACTTGATACATGGGTTGCCACATGGAATGCTGTGTTAGCAGACATGAAAATAACATTAATTTCATTGTCCATCTCCATCTGAGCTCTTGGGTGACCAGATGCAATAATATTTTGTTTTGGTTTTTTTTTAATTTTAATTTTATTTTTTAAAATATTTTACTTATTTATTCATGAGAGACACAGAGAGAGAGAGGCAGAGACACAGGCCAAGGGAGAAGCAGGCTCTCTGCCAGGAGCCCGATGTGGGACTCGAACCTGGATCTCAGGATCATGCCCTGGGCCGAAGGCAGATGCTCAACTGCTGAGCCACCCAGGTGTCCCAAGCAGTAATATTTTGAAAGGAATCTTTTTTCTGAGCAGTAGATCTTAACAGTGGGTTTAGAATATTTGTAAACTATGTTGTAAACAGATGTGCTGTCACCCAGGCTTTGTTGTTCCATTTGCAGAGCACAGGCAGAGTAGATTTAGCATAATTCTTAATGGCCTGCCTGAGGATTTTCAGAATGGTACATGGGCATTGGCTTCATGACTTAACATCACCAACTGCATTTGAAGCTCTGAAGCCAGGTATTGACTTCTCTTGGCTTATGAAAGCCCTAGATGGCATCTTCTTCCAATAGAAGGCTGTTTTGTCTACATTGAAAATCTGTTGCTTAGTTTAGCCACCTTCATTAATTAAATTAGTTGGATCTTCTGGATAAGTCACTGCCACTTCTACATCAGCACTTGCTGCTTCACCTTGCACTTTGATGTTAAGGAGATGGCTTCTTTCCTTAAACCTCAAAAACCAACCTCTACTAGCCTCAAACTTTACTTCTGCAACTTCCTCATCTTTCTCAGCCTTCGGAGAATTCCAGAGACTTGGGGCCTTGCTCTGGATTAGGCTTTGGCTTAAGGGAATATTGTGGCTGGTTTGATCTTCTTTCCACACCACTAAAATTTACTCCTTATCAGCAATGAGGTTGTTTTGCTTTCTTATCATTCGTGTGTTCACTGGAGGAACACTTAAAATTTCCTTCAAGAATTTGTCCTTTGTATTCATAACATGGCTAACTTGTTTGCCGCAAAAGACTTAGCTTTTGGCCTGTCTCACCTTTTGACATACCTTCCTCACTAAGCTTTACCATTTCTAGCCTTTGATTGATTTATTCTTTTTTTTTTAAGATTTTATTTATTTATGAGAGACATACACAGAGAGAGAGTGAGGCAGAGACACAGGCAGAGGAGGAGCAGGCTCCATGCAGAGAACCCGATGTAGGACTCGATCCCAGGACTCCAGGATCACGCCCTGGGCTAAAGGCGGCACTAAACCGCTGAGCCATGCAGGGATCCCCTGACTTATTCTTTTTAATTATTTTTTTTAATATTTCTTTTTTAAGTAAGCTCTAAGCCCAATGTGGGGCTTAAACTTATGACCCTGAGATCAAGAATTGCATGCTCTACTGACTGACCCAGTCTGGCATCCTTAGACTTTGATTTAAAGTGAGAGATGTGGGGGGGACCCCTGGGTGGCTCAGCGGTTTGGTGCCTGCCTTTGGCCCAGGGCGTGATCCTGGAGTCCTGGGATCGAGTGCCCTGTCGGGCTCCCTGCATGGAGCCTGCTTCTCCCCATGCCTGTGTCTCTGCCTCTCTCTCTCTCTCTCTCTCTGTATCTCTCATGAATAAATACATAAAATCTTTATTTTTAAAAAAAGTGAGAGATGTGGGACTCTCTTTTTGTTGAATACTTAGAGACCCTTGTAGGGTTATTAATTGGTCTAATTTCATTATTTTTTTTAATTTTTATTTATTATTTATAATAGTCACACACAGAGAGAGAGAGAGAGGCAGAGACACAGGCAGAGGGAGAAGCAGGCTCCATGCACCGGGAGCCTGACGTGGGATTCGATCCCGGGTCTTCAGGATCGCGCCCTGGGCCAAAGGCAGGCGCCAAACCGCTGCGCCACCCAGGGATCCCTCTAATTTCATTATTGTTGAATTTCAGGAAATACAGAGGCCCTAAAGGAGTTAGAGAGATGGGAGAATGGCCAGTCAGTAGAGTAGACAAACACACACACATTTATCAATTAAGTTCGCCAACCTATGTGAGTATGGTTTATGGTGCCCTAAAACAATTTACATTAAAGATCACTAACCAGGGTGCCTGAGTAGCTCAGTCAGTTAAGCATTTGCTTTCAGCTCAGGTCATGATCCCAGGGTTCTGGAATCGAGCCCTGCATCAGGCTCCCCACTTGGCAGGAAGCCTGCTTTTCCCTCTCCCCCTCTGCTTGCCGCTGCCCCTGCTTGTGTTCTCTCTCTCTATGTCAAATAAATAAGTAAAATCTTAAAAAAAAAAAAATCACTGACTGCAGACCACCATAACAAATGTTATAATAATGAAAAAATTTGAAATATTGTGAGAATTACCAAAATGTGACCCAGGGACACAAAGTGAATAAATGCCATTGGAAAAATGATGCCAATAGATTTTTCTTGATGCAGGGTTACCACAAACCTTCAACTTATAAAATAAAAAAAAGAGGGGGTGGGCGCCTGAGTGGCTCAGTTGGTTAAGCATCTACCTTTGGCTCAGGTCATGATCCCGGGGTGCTGGGATTGAGTTCCACATTAGGCTCCCTGCTGAGCCTGCTTCTCCCTCTCCCTCGCCACTCCCCCTGCTTATGCTCTTTTGCGTGTGCTCTCTCTCTGATTTAATAAATAAATCTTTAAAAACACACACAAAACCCCTCAGTATCTGTGAAGTGCAATAAAACAAGGTATGTCTGTATTTATATCTGGCTGATTGAAGGACAATTCTTCATATATTATGAAGAAGGTAATTTATAAATTACTCTTTGTAAAATTTGCAGTCATCAATAAAGGCAAGATAAGAATCTGTGTCTGTTATTCTTAGCCCCAGATATAAAAGACTTAAAAATCTTAGTTGGTGCTCTCTGTGTTTATGTAATTTAATTATAGTGATTTTTTATTTATTTTATTTATTTATTCACAAGAGACACAGAGAGAGAGGCAGAGACACAGGCAGAGGAAGAAGTAGGCTCCCCGCGAGGAGTCTGATGAGGGACTTGATCTCAGGACCCTGGGATCATGACCTGACCCAAAGGCAGACACTCAACCACTGATCCACCCAGGCATCCCTAACTATAGTGATTTTCATGTAAAAAGATTAGCAGTTTTAATCTGCACCATAGAGGAATTTGCAGCTGAAAACATCTCAGTTTTTCTAGGTAAATTTCCAAAATACCTAAATTTTCTTAGAAAATACCCAGGGGGGGAAAAAAAACAACAGAAAGAAAATACCCATAGTCTCAGATGTGGTTACAGAATAATGGTCTCTTGATGACTCATAAACTGAGTCCCTTTAGGGGGAAAAATACCTCTGGCACTACAAATAGGATTGCAGAAACTAAAAAAACAAATTATGTCAAGTCAAGAGGTTTTTTTCTGCTCATGCTATGTAACTCCTTTTGTGGTGCTTCAATGGGAAGGTTGGTAGAAAAGTAGGACCTGGAGAAGTGATGATTGACAGGAGAGACTCTTGAAGAGAGACTCTTGGAACTAATATCTCTTTTTGGTTCATCTAAGAAGTTTAGGAAATAATGTCTTAGGATGAGAAGAAATTGTGACCCCTGGGTGGCTCAGTGGTTAGGTATCTGCCTTTGGCTCAGGGTGTGATCCTGGTCTGGGGATCGAGTCCCACATGAGGCTTCCTGCGGGGAGCCTGCTTCTCCCTCTGTCTGTGTCTCTGCCTCTCTGTCTTTCATGAATAAATAAAATCTTTTTTAAAAAATGAGAAGAAATTATACTAATAATTTAATCATTCAGATTCCAAAGAGGACTGCGTGGGAACTGAAAGATCCAGAAGAAATACATTTTATTTTTTTATTTTTAAAGATTTTATTTATTTATTCATGAGACACACAGAGAGAAAGAGAGGCAGAGACACAGGCAAAGGGAGAAGTAGGCCCCATGTGGGGAGCCTGACGTGGGACTCAATCCCAGGTCTCCAGGATCACACCCTGGGCTGAAGGCAGCACTAAACCGCTGAGCCACCTGGGCTGCCCAAGAGATACACTTTAAATACATGACTATGAAGGTGGTGGTGTGAATGAATCAGTGTGGACCTCCTTCAAGATTGAATATTTAGAGGAAGAAGAGAGGTAAGGAGGTGACTGGCATGGTTGGTGGTCCTCGGCTTAGTGTTTGGCCAGTGTTGTCTTTGGGTTCTGAATCCTACACTGGAAGAGCTAACCAGTCTTCATGGGTTGGCTGAGGCAGAGACAACTAGTCCTAGAGGTAGATAGCAGAGAACCACCTGGGAGGACAGTTTTGTTTTCAGAAGAGCATGGATATGCAGCCCGCAACCAGGAAACTGAGGCATGATCTGAGCAAGGACTAAGCGGGGGGTGGGCCCTGATGGACACAAGGATGGAGAGGGGGTTACATGGAGCCCTGACCTGGGGACAGCAGCCAGGTCAGCAGGTGCCAGAATTCAGGCTGATGCCAACTGAGCAAAGCTAGGCTCAGGAACAAATGTGAGTGGTGGTTGCAAAATCCTGAGATTCTTGCTCCCTAGTATACACTGATTAATCTCCTCCACTTGAGTGTGGGCAGGATCTGTGAATATGGTGGGATAATCAGTCCATCAGTTATGTTATATCATACCAGATTCTGCCATCTCCTGCTGACCTTGCAGATGTAGCTGCCATATATTTTTAAATTATTTTATTTATTTATTTATTCATGAGAGACACACAGAGAGGCAGAGACATAGGCAGAGGGAGAAGCAGGCTCTCCGCAGTGAGCCTAATGTGGGATTCAATCCAGGGGGACCCCGGGATCACGACCTAAGCCAAAGGCAGATGCTCAACCACTGAGCCACCCAGGCGTCCCTGTAGCTGCCATATTATGAGAAAGCCTCATGGCTAGCTCCTGAGAACAGTCTGTCAATGTTGAGAGAGGTCTCTCTACCAACAGCCAGCAAGAAAATGGGGATCTTAATCCACAACTTTAAGAAAATCAATTCTGGGAGTGCCTGGCTGGCTTAGTCAGTGGAGCATGTGACTCTTGATCTCTGGGTCCTGAGTTTGAGCCCCACATTGGGTGTAGGGATTACTTAAAATAGATATAGATGATAGATAGATAGATAGATAGATAGATAGATAGATAGATAGAAAAAAATCAATTCTACCAGCAACCTAAAATTTGGAAGAGATACCAAGCCTCACATGAGTTCATAGCCCCATCTGACTGACACCTTGATTAAAGCCCAGTGAGACCCTGAGCAGAGGACCCAGCTAATCCTGTGCCAGGATTCCTCAACCACAAAACTGTAAGTAATGAGCTCATGTTGTTTTAAGCCACTAAGTTTGCCACACAGCCAAAGAAAACTAATATAGAAGGTCTGGCCTGGATTTAGAAATGTCAGGATCAAAGAAGTTTGGTGAGAGTGCCCATCTAGGTAGATGGATCTCACAGGGCACTAACTTCAATTGAGACAACCATGGAGGATGTGCCACCCCTGCCAGAGCTGTCTTTAAGGGGCCTTGGCACAATTTTCCTGTGTAAATTGGCACAAGCTTCCTGATAGTCAATTTAGCAGCATCTATCAAAATTACAAGAGCATATGATCTTTGACCCAGTAATTTCACTTCTAGGAATTTACCCCACATACAGTAGCAGACGTGGGAAATGATCCATATACAAAGTTATCCATTTGGACATTCATCTATTCATTCATTCATTCATACAACACTTGTATTGTTAGTAATAGCAAAAGGTTGGAAATAACCTAAATTTATATCACTAGGAATAATGAAGTACATTACTGTACAGTGGAATACCACATAGCTGAAACAAGAGAACCAGGAAGCTCTGTGTGTATCAGTATGGAAAGATCTCTGAGATTTTTAAAAATTTATTTATTTGAGAGGGGGAGGGGCAGAGGGAGAGAGAGAATCTCAAGCAGACTCCCTGCTGAGTCCAACTCCGGGCTCAAACTCATGACCCTGAGATCATGACCTGAGCCAAAATCAATAGTCAGATGCCCAACTTACTGAGCCACCCAGGTGCCCCTCTAAACTGTTGTTGTTTTTTTTATTTTTATTTATTTATTCATGAGAGACACAGAGAGAGGCAGAGACCTAGGCAGAGGGAGAAGCAGGCTCCCTGCAGGGAGCCTGATACGGGACTCAATCCCTGACCTGAGGATCACAACCTGAGCCAAAGGCAGACACCCAACCACTGAGCCACCCAGGTGTTTCTCTAAACTGTTTTAAAAAGAAAAAGCAGAATAGAGCATACAATCATGTTAAGAGTTAGGATATATATTCACATACATTAAAAAAATCTCTGGGGATCCCTGGGTGGTGCAACAGTTTGGCGCCTGCCTTTGGCCCAGGGCGCGATCCTGGAGACCCGGAATCGAATCCCACGTCGGGCTCCCGGTGCATGGAGCCTGCTTCTCCCTCTACCTGTGTCTCTGCCTCTCTCTCTCTCTCTCTCTCTCTCTCTCTGTGACTATCATAAATAAATAAAAATTAAAAAAAAAATCTCTGGCAGGTTTAATTGGGGAGGGAGGAGACTAGGCAGAAGGGGCAAGCATTAGAGGGAGACTTTTCATTATATATCTGGTTACAATTTTTATTTCTGAGCCATTTTGAACTATCAGCTATATATAATGTTAAATGCATGCATTTTGCAATTAAGACATTTTCAAAGAGACTTCAGCTCAATAAACTTAGGGAACCACATGATCTTTGTAGCATTACCAACCACACTTCCCACTGGCTCAGTTTCCTTTACCCTGTGGGACCAGGAAGGAGACCCTCCTCTGACCCACATTTAGATTTTGTAGCCTGAGCACTATCCTTTTCTGGAGCCACCACTTATCTTTCCCACCCCAGCTACCTGGGGAAAATTTAAGAGGTGTTTTCCCAGAGACCACTAAGGCTTTCCAGCTATTCCACGGCCCTTGCTGACAGCTGAGATTCCCCAGGGACAAGAGAATCTGAGGGGGTCCTGCTAACCACCAGGCCCTAACCATCTGGGAAAACTTGATTTCAAATAACCCAGCCAGTCCTGAATCCAACTCAAGCAGAGCCGAGATGAACTGGGATGTATCAGTGCTAGTTATTTATACCTGGAGTCTCTTCTTGCTGTTTACTGCCTTTGGTCTGCAGGTTGTTATATGGTTTGGCTATCATCTCTGTCCTCAGCTACTTCTCTCACTTCAGTACCCTCTATTGCCTCCTTCCCACTACTCTGGGCTTCCTCCCTTGATTGTACCTATTGCTGCTGATTACTTTCTGGTATCAGACAGGAGCCCATCAAGAAACAGATGGCATTCTCAAATTGGGTAATTTGAGAAGAGTTTACTAAGAGATTATTTATAAAAGTGTAGGTAAGGTCTAGGGAAACCACTAGGGATAGGGCAGTACCTGGGGGCAAGAAGAGGGATCAGCAGCAAAGAGGGATGGGTGGAGCAGGCCCTGGCAGGAGCTGAGACTTGTGGTTGATTAAAGAAGGCAGCCAGCTCACTGTGACTCATCAGGGAGGGAGCCTGGGAAATTAAAAACCCCAACCTCACTCTCTTTCCCTCCTTCCATCTCCTAAAGGTATCCCATTTTACAAACCCAAGAAAGGGCACAAGAGCCCATTGATTCTATCCATAGAGGTCAGCTTCCCAGGCAGAGCATGGGGGGAAAGGTGGAGAGTGAATCTGGAGGGACAAATGGAATCTACCTAGCACCACTCCCATAATGTTTTAGAAAAATCATCATGGAAAAATTTTAAGCATATAAACAAAGTAGAATAGTATAATGAATACCATGTACCCAGCATCCAATTTCAACAATTGCCAACATAGAGCCAATCTCATTTTATCTGTATTCCCACTAACTCTGCCCTCTTATTAGTTTTCAGCAAATGCCAGGCATCATATCATTTCATCTGTCAATAATTCATATGCATCTCTTAAAAGTAAGGATTCTTTTAAGCCACAAAATCATTAGCAAAAATAATAAATGAAATAATCCCTTAATATCCAATCAGCATCAGACTTCCAATTGTCTGATAAATATCATATATGGATTTTTTAAAAATAATTTGTTTGCTTGAATCAAGATCCAAATAAGAGCTAATCTTTGCAATTATTTGATGTCTTTTGAGTCTCTTTTAAATCTATAGCTTCACCCTCCACCACTTTTCTTTTTCTTGCAATTTATTTATTGAAGAACACAAGACATTTGTCTGGTAGCATATCCCACAATCAGGATTTTGTTGATCATATTCCCATAGTCTAATTTAACATGCCCTCTCCTCTGTATTTCCTATAAGATTATAGTTGGTTCCAGAGGGTAAACAAGATTCAGGTCCAATATTTATTACTACTTCATAGACAGATGATGATACATTCTTCCTTCAGGATGCACAAAAAGTCTCATTGACGATTCTTGTGATGGTAGTAACCATGATGATTGATGCTTACATCCATTAATTTATTAGAGATTGTAAAATGATGGTATTCAAATTTATTCCTGTTCTTGTGTTAGCAATTTTGCATCTTGTTTTTTTTTCAATTCATAATACTTTTTTTAAAAGACTTTATGAATTTATTCATGAGAGACAGAGAGAGGCAGAGACATAGGCAGAGGGAGAAGCAGGCTCCCTGTGAGGAGCCTGATTCAGGATTTGATCCCAGGACCCTGGGTTCACAACCTGAGCCAAAGGCAGATGCTCAACCACTGAGCCACCCAGGTGCCCCTCAATTCATAATACTTCATGGAATTCACCATGCCACCTGGTATAGCCCTAATGCATCCTTTTAATGACTCTATAACTTTTATGCTGTGGAATATTATCACTTATTCAACCATTCTCCTATTGGCAGGCTTTCACTTGGCGACTAGGTTTTTTGCAACTATGAGCAATGCCGCAATAAAACATCTTTTTACACATTTTCTTACTTACTAATACTTTCATTCCTACTGAATAGATTCCCAGGAGTAGAGTTGCTGGGGAAATGAAATTTGTTAATATTAACAATTGTTACCAGATTACTTTCTGGAATGGTTGTAATACTTCAATGTTCACCAGCAATGTGCAAGAATACTATTCAATCTATATCCTCACCAGCTATAGGTGTTACAGCTTTTATAATTTTTGCAGATTATGGGTATAAATAATGTCTCATTGCTTCCTTCTCTGGAGCCAGACTTCTGGATTTAAATTCTGATTCAGCCACTTACTATATGTGTACCTTGGTCACATTAACTTCTCAGGATCTCAGTTTCCTTATCTGTAAAACGGGGATGATAATAATAATACCTGCCTTAACATGTTTTAAGAATTAAGTGAGTTAACATATTTAGGACAGTGTCTGGCTTATTGCAAATGCTTATCATTATTTTTCTATTTTAACTTTCTTCTCTTGCCTAGAGCTTCGTGGTATATTACATCAATTCCTCTATTGCTAGCACCTTAGTATCCGGAGTCCCCGTTCTTTTACACTCCCACCATTGCAAAATAGCCCACTCTCTTCTCCTCTTACCTAGGCTGCCAGGTGCAGTTGTGCAGACAATGCCATTAGGAAATCAGACTCTTTCCTCAGATGAGTCCTGAGCACTGATCAGAGATCTATGTGTCTTTGAGACCTCCCCCAAGCAGGTATTCTACATTATCACTATACCTCCTTATCCTCTACCCCACTAATCTTTCAGCAGACAACTTTGAAGCCCTTACCATAAACTTATGGAGGTAGATGTGTCAGACTGACTTATTTGACACCCATTTCAATGTGTACAGTCTGGAAAGATAGAAGGCTCCTTTGCAGTCAGGGGTTTGGATGTGATTTGGGTTATACCAATTAGAAGCACTGATGCATCAGATGGTGGCATTCTCTCACAGTGAAAAATAATTTCTTCAAATTGCTTTAAAATACAGTGTTTTGATGACATAAACCTAGTGGAATATACCCTTAGGACAAAGCACTCTTAAAAAAAATCTTAAACATCTTTCAGTAGTCTTAGTGATATTAGTACTGCTATTGTCATACATACACATGATAAGCCTAATTAATGATTATGTTAATATTGTTAGAAATAAAGATTTTCCACAAAAGATAAAAGAGAAATGCTAGTAAAAAATCAATTAAGCATAAACACTTTAATCATAAATTCAAATTGGAAATATCAATATAAACTCATGATTTAGGGTTTTTTTAATTTTTTATTTTTATTTTTAAAGATTTTCTTTATTCATGAGAGAGACACAGAGAGAGAGAGAGAGGCAGAGACACAGGCAGAGGGAGAAGCAGGCTCCACGCAGGGAGCCCGACACAAGACTCGATCCTGGGTCTCCAGGATCACACCCTGGGCCGAAGGCAGGCGCCAAACTGCTGAGCCACCTGGGCTGCCCGATTTAGGTTTTTTTTAATTGTATCTTTTAGCTTTGTACACTGACAAAGGCTTAGATACAATGGTAACTCAGCAGCATTCACACACTACCAAAGTGGTGTCCTCTAAATACCATTTTCACCTAAAGGAAACAAGGCTTCTTAGAGAAATGGCTGATTCCACTTAGAGATAGGAAGTATACAAAATAAGCAAGTATCAGTCAACTGGGGTTGTGTCAGAAGGACACAGAAACCAACTTGAAGGCACTCTCACTGGTTTAAGATGAGATAATTTTAGTATCAAAATGAATAAATACTGCAATTGATTGATAAACATCATTTTTAAATTTATGAGTTTACAATCATACTAAGCAATGAAACAAAACCCCAGAAAACTCATTTGTCATCATTGGAGGTTGCTAGAGCACCAATTCATCATTTTGAAAAAGTGGGTTGTTGTTTTTTTTTAAGATTTTGTTTATTTATTCATGAGAGACAGAGAGAGAGGCAGAGATACAGGCAGAGGGAGAAGCAGGCTCCATGCAGGGAGCCTGACACAGGACTCGATCCCGTGTCTCCAGAATCACGCCCTGAGCTGAGGGTGGTGCTAAACCGCTGAGCCACCCGGGGTGCCCTGAAAAAGCGGTTTTTAAATAAGAGAAAGAATTAAATGTTTATCCTGCCTTTTCTGTATATTGACTGAATTTTTAGGTAACCAAATAGTTGATGAAAAATCTTTTTAGAAGAATTCCAGCTAATATGCAGAATAATGATAAAATAAGAATATTACCGTTTTTCAGGTCTTAATAAAATGATGGATCTTAGTGATGATCATTAATGGCTGCTAAAACCACTAGTGGAAAGATTGATAGGAAACTTTACAATGGGGGAGCCTGGGTAGCTCAGCGGTTTAGCACCGCCTTCAGCCCAGGGCATGATCCTGGAGACCCAGGATCGAGTCCCATGTCGGGCTCCCTGCATGGAGCCTGCTTCTCCCTCTGCCTGTGTCTCTGGCTCTTTCTCTCTTTCTCTGTGTCTCTCATGAATAAATAAATAAAATCTTTTAAAAAAAGGAAACTATAATGGATGAATCAGGCTGACACCACCTGATCTTACTCATCAATTTTAGCATCACTACAAGAGAGAAAATAACATTATCTACCTCTTGATGTGCTGTGATAAGTACATAACATCACCTATTAAATATTTTGCCTACCAAAAAAAAACATTAATCAAACCTCTCTATATAAATACCAATTATCAGGAAACACAGGAAACAGAGAATGAGTTAAATGACATCCAGCAGGGCAGCCCTGGTGACCCAGCGGTTTGGTGCCACCTTCAGCCCAGGGCCTGATTCTGGAGACCCGGGACAGAGTCCCACATCGGGCTCCCTGCATGGAGCCTGCTTCTCCCTCTGCCTGTGTCTCTGCCTCTCTCTGTGTCTGTCATGAATAAATAACTAAAATCATAAAAAACAAAATGACATCCAGCAGAAGCAATCAACCAAATCCAGATTATAACATATCCTGCATGATAAATGATCCAGTTCATAAAAAAAAAAATCAATGTTATGGAGGAAAAGGAAGTAGAGCTGTTAGAGAATAAAAGAAACTTAAGATTTCTTTTATTAACCAATACGATATATAAAACCTTGCTTGGATCCTAATGTGAACAAACTAATTGAAAATAATATCTTTGTGAGAACTGAGGGACTTTGAATATACCTGGGATGATATGGTATTAAGGAATTGTTGTTGATTTTCTAAATGTAATAGTGGTATCATATTAATATTATTTTCAATACCCTGATTAGATAGAGATGCTTACTGAACATTTATGGATAAAATTATATGATCTGGATTTCACTTTAAAATACTCCAACAAAAGATATTGGGGTAGTGGTGAAATAGAAAAAGATTGGCAAAATATTGTTAACTGTTGATGCTGAGTGATGAGTACATGGAGGTTCATTATATAATAATTTTTACTTTTGTGTATGTTTAAAATTTTCCATAATATGAAGTTTTTTTTTTTTTAGATTTTATTTATTTATTCATGAGAGACACAGAGAGAGGCAGAGACATAGGCAGAGGGAGAAGCAAGCTCCATGCAGGGAGCTTGATGTGGGACTCGATCCTGGGACTCCAGGATCATGCTCTGGGCCAAAGGCAGGCACCAAACCGCTGAGCCACTCAGGCACCCCATAATATGAAGTTTTAAGGGGCACTTGGCTGGCTCAGTAAATAGTGTATGCAACTCTTGACCTCAGGATCATGAGTTTGAGTCCTATGTTCGGCGTGGAGATTATTTTTTAAAAAATAGGGACACCTGGGGGGCTCAGTGGTTGAGCATCTGCCTTTGGCTCAAGGTGTGATCCCAGAGTCCTGGGATCAAGTCCCACATCAGGCTCCCTGCATGGAGACTACTTCTCCTCCCTCTGCCTATGTCTGTGCCTCTCTTTCTGTGTCTCTCATGAATAAATAAATAAAATATTTAAAATTAATTAATTAATTAATTAATTAAAATAAAATGCTTTTAAAAGTAAATGTTCCTTAAAGACAAGGAAAAAACAAGAAAATGTCACAGATTGTAGACTAAGGAGAGGAGACATGACTAAATGCAATGTGGTATCCTGAATCAGATCTTGGAAGAGAAAAAGGAAAGTCCAAATAATGCCTGGTGTTTATTAAAACTATTGTACCAGAGGTGCCTGAGTGGTTCTATTAATTGAGCATCCAACTCTTGGTTTTGGCTCAGGTCATGATCTCCTGGGTCGTGTGATTGAGCCCCATGTCAGGCTCCATGCTCAGAAGGGAGTCTACTTGAAGATTCTCTACCTCTGTCCTTTCCCCACCAAATAAATAAATCTCTAAAAAAAAGTACTATATTGTACCAATGTTCATTTCTTAATTTTGATAAACATACCAAGGTCATCTTACTATTCAGGCTCCTATAGCAAAATACTACAGACTGAATAGTTTATAAGCAATAGAAATTTATCTCTTATAGTTCTGGAGGCTGGAAATCCAAGATCAAGGTGTCAGCATGGTAATGTGAGGGCCCTCTTCCAAGTTCATACCTGATGTTGTCTCATTGTGTCCTCACATGGCAGAGGGGGGCTAGGGATCTCTCTGAAACATCTTTTATATGGCATTAATCCCATTCATGAGAGCTGCACTGTCATGACTAAAGCACCTCCCAAAGGCTTCACCTCCAAATACCATCACCTTTGGGGATTAGGATTTCAACATACGAATTTTGAGGGGACACAAACATTTGTATCATAGCAATGGTTATATAAGATGTTAACATTAAAGAAACTGGGTGAAGAGTATATGGGAATATTCTGTACTATCTCTGCAAGTCTTCTGGAAATCTAAAATTATTTAAAAACTAAATGTTAAAAATAAAAAATGTTATTAATCTCTACACATAAGTTTCTTTTTTTAAGATTTTATTTATTTATTCATGAGAGATACACAGATTGAGGCAGAGACATAGGAAGAGGGAGAAGCAAGCTCCCTGCAGGGAGCTCGATGCAGGACTCAATCCCAGGACCCCAGGATCATGATCTGAGCCAAAGGCAGATGCTCAACCACTGAGCCACCCAGGTGCCCCTACACATAAGTTTCTTAAAGTGAACTAGTAACATCAAAGAAAAATACTTATGTCTGTATAATTGGCTTTAAATAATTCTCGAAAGATGAGGAAATTGGCATGCTTAAACTACCTTCCTGTTTTTTTCACCTCTAGGATATCCAGAATTTGGTTGGCTATAGTATGACTTCTATTTATATCATCACAGTACATATAACATTTATATGCTATTCTCTTTCTATAGTCGCTTTAGCCTTTAATGGACCCATTGATCACTCCTAGTCATTTGTATTATTATATCTGTTGGTAGAAATTTATCAGACAGTTTTATCTTCAAGAAAGGTTCTTGAGAACTACAAAGCCATCTGTTTGTGTCATTATACTTGGATAGCAGTCTGCTCACCACACATTCTCTTTCTCTGAAGATTTAGCAGGCATTACTCCTCCATCTTCTAATGTTGGATGCTATTATAGAGAGGGTGGAAGCCAAGTGAATTTTTTCCCATTCACAAGTAACTTAGTTTATTTATAAGGATTCTCATGGGATTCCTTCTTTATTTCTGAAATCCATTAGTTTCATCAGGATATGTGTTGAAGGTAGTTATTCTATATCAATTTTACCTGGGATAGGTTTGTTTTTCAAGCTAAAAATCAAGTCTTATTTGTGGAAACACTCTTGAATTATATATTTGAAAATGTTTGTTAATGTTGCTGCTCCATTTAATCTATTTTCTTATTTAGAAACACTGATCCTACATGTGGTAGATCTTTGTTCTTTATATGTCATTTTCTCTTTAATCCTCTTAAACTTATTTCTTTTTTAGAGAGAAAAGGAGAGAGCATTCACAAGCAGTGGGGAGGGACAGAGGGAGAAGGCAGAGAGAATCTTAAGGAGGCTCCACCCTCAGTGCAGAGCCCAATGCAGGGCTTGATCTCACGACCCTGAGATCATGACCCGAGCTGAAATCAAGAGTCAGATTCTTAATCAGCTGAGCCACCCAGGTGCCCCTAATCCTTTTAAACTTCTAAAGTCTACTTGTTATATTCTCATTCTTTTTGTTCACTTTTCTCAAGACTTCCTTTCATATCCATAGCTTTTTTAAAAAAGAAATAAGTCTTTTTTTGATGTTTATAACATGACCTTCATTTCTCCTTTATATGCCTTCCCCATTTCTTTTCTGAGCTCTGCTAGCTCATTTCTTATTTCTTTTATCTTATTTTTTCTTGAGCTAGTTTATCTGTGTTTAGGTTCCTTCTTCACATATTGTGTTTTTATTAAGTTTTTTGTATTCCTATATAAATTTTTGGTCATGATTTTCATTTTTTCCTTGGCAAATTATTTCTGTTTTGTGCCCTTTGACCTTCTCTTGATCTTGCTCCTTTATTTTTTTTTTTAAGATTTTATTTATTTATTCATGAGAGACACACAGAAAGAGGCAGAGACACAGGCAGAGGGAGAAGCAGGCTACATGCAGGAAGCCCGACATGAGACTCAATCCCGGGACTCCAGGATCATGCCCTGAGCCAAAGGCAGGCGCCCAACCCCTGAGCCACCCAGGCATCCTGCTCCTTTATTCTTGATGTTTTTGGACAGTCCCTATATTGGTTCCTTTTTATTATTACTAATATTTCAGTGATGCTTGATTTTCCTAGACCACTGTGTTGTGGAAGGCAGAAAGGACAAATTTGAACATCAAACATTTCTTGGTCCAGAGTATAGAGCCCTTCAAAGTATAAGATAACCTAGGTTAAAAAAAAAAAAATACCCTCACAGGATGAGTTCAATAATAAAACAATGATGACAGGAAAGTATTATTAAACTTAAGTGTATATCAATATTAAATTTAAATATATATAAAATGTGCTCAATCTGAACACTAAGAAAACAAAAATTTTTATAAATGAACAGAGCCTCAAGAAATACAGGACAATAATAAAAGGGCTAGCATTCATGTCATCTGAGCTCTAAAAGGAAAGGAGAGGGGATCCCTGGGTGGCGCAGCGGTTTGGCGCCTGCCTTTGGCCCAGGGCGCGATCCTGGAGACCCGGGATCGAATCCCACGTCGGGCTCCCGGTGCATGGAGCCTGCTTCTCCCTCTGCCTGTGTCTCTGCCTCTCTCTCTCTCTGTGTGACTATCATAAGTAAATTAAAAAAAAAAAAAAAAAAAAAATTAAAAGGAAAGGAGAATAAGTGTGGTACTGGGGGAAAAAAGTAATTAAAGAAATAGTGACTGAAGACATCTCCAATTTGATGAAATACCTAACCTCCAGATTCAAAAGGCTTGATGAATCTGAAGCAGGATAAACAACAACAACAAAAAAAACCCATATCCAGATACATCATAATCAAACTGCTGAAAACTAAAGACAACGCAAAAATCTTAAAAACAGAGTAAAACAGCGTATTACCTGCAGGGGAACAGCTATTTGAATGACTGCAGATTTCTTATCAGAAACCATGGAGATAAGAAAATAGATCAGTTGTACAGATTAGAGAATCCAGAAATATGATTTGCAGAAATATGCACAGCTGATTTCCAACAAAGATGCAAAAGTAATCCAATTGAGGGAGTTACCTTTTCAACATGGTGCTGAAGCAATTGTACATCCTCGAGGAGAAAAAAAGAATCTCAATCTAAACCTCACATCTTACACAAAAACTAACTCAAAATGGAACTAGGACTTAAATGCAAAACATAACAATAAATCATTAAGGAAAAAGTAGGAGAAAATCTTTGGGACCTAGGGCTAGGCAGAGAATGTTTAGTCCTGACACCAAGAGCATGATCCATGAAAGAAAAAAAATTGATAAATTGGACCTCATCAAAATTAAAACTTTTTCTCTGTGAAAGACCCTGGTACGATGATGAACGGTCAAGCTATAGCCATGAACGGTCAAGCTATAGCCTGGGAGGAGCAAACCACAAATCTAACAAAGGATTTGTATTTAGAATATATAAAGAACTCTCAAAACTTAACAATAACAAAATAATCAGTTAGAAAATGGGCAAAAGGCATAAACAGACTTTCACCAAAGAAGATATATAGATGGCAAGTAATCACATGAAAAGGTACTCAACATCATTAGCTATTAGAGAAATACCAAACAAAATCTGAGATACTACCACACATCTATTAGAATAGTAAAAGGCAAAACAAAATAAATACTGACAGGACCAGGTGCTGCCAGGATGTACAACAGTTAGAACTTTTTTTTTTTTTTTTTTTAGAACTTTTATACAAAGAGTAGGAATGCAAAATACTGCAGCCACTCTGGAAAACAGTGCAGGAGTTTCTTAGAAAGTTAACATTTTTTACCATATATCCCAACAATCTCAGTTCTAAGTATTTGCCCTAGAGCAGGGGGTCACCAAACTAAAGCAAGCAGGTCAAATCAGGCCAAGGATTTGATTTTGTATGGCTGCAGGCTAAGAATGCTTTTTACAATTTTAAAGAGTTGTCGTTTGTTTGTTTGTTTGTTTGTTTGTTTTAAGAATATGTTACAGAGACTATACGTGGTCCACAAAACCTAAGATATTTACTATCTGGCACTTTACAGAAAATGTTTGCCAACCTCTGCTCTAGAGAAATGAAAACTTACACTCACATAAAAACTTGGGCATTAACTTATATAATCTCTATTCCTTTTGCCCCAAACTGGAAACCATCCAAATATCCTTCCATTGGTGAATGGATTAACAAATTCTATGTGTTACATTTATAATAATGAAATTCTACTTAGCAATAAAAAAGAATAAACTATTGTTACATAGAACAATTAGGATGAATCTCAAAGGCATTATTCTGAGTGAAAGAAGTCAGTCCCAAAAAAGTTACATACTGTATGATTCCATTTATATGACATTCTCAAAAATATAAAATTACAGATACAGAAAGCAAATCAGTGGTTGGGGTGAGAGGGTAGGGCGGAATTAAGGAGTTTTTGGGTTGATGGAACTATTCAATATCCTGATTGTTGTGGTAGTAACAACAATGGCTGTAACTAGTTTAAAATTCATAGAAGTGAATTCAAAGAAAAATGTTTATTTTACTGTATAACAACTTAAAAAGGGAAATAGTTTTAAAAATTCAAAGTGACCAAACATTTGTCAATGGGTAGCTTCTTTTAAAGTGGTTCATGGGGCAGCCCTGGTGGCTCAGTGGTTTAGCACCGCCTTCAGCCCAGGGCATGATCCTGGAGACCTAGGATCGAGTCCCATGTCGGGCTCCCTGCATGGAGCCTGTTTCTCCCTCTGCCTGTGTGTCTGCCTCTGTCTCTCATGAATAAATAAATAAGATTTATAAAAAAAAATAAATAAAGTGGTTCATGAAAGAAACTGAAATTTGTTTATTTATTTTTTATTTATGTATTTAAGATTTCATTTATTTATTCATGAGAGACACAGAGAGAGAGAGAGAGGCAGAGACACAGGCAGAGGGAGAAGCAGGCTCCATGCAAGGAGCCCAACGTGGGACTTGATCCCCGGTGTCTAGGATCACAATCTGGGCAGAAGGCAGCGCTAAACCACTGAGCCATCCGGGCTGCCCAGAAACTGAATTTTAAATTGAGCTAACAAAAATAAATAAATAAATAAATAAATTAATTAATTAATAAAGCTAACAGCAGTAATAATTGCAAAACAAAGACAAGAATGCTGGTGCCACTCCAGGTAAAGTTTAGATTCTTTATTAAACTATATCATGTTATCAGCCATTACTGTAGAGATTATACTATGAAATATTGCTTATGCTAGCTCAAGGAAATGCTATAGTGGTTACATGGTAAATATCATGGGTCTGGGGGCAGATGGAAGATCATTAGACATGCCACAAATAGTGTTCTTCTACAGTATCAATGCCTCTGGAATAGCATTACTAATTAAGCCATTTAAAGCTTCATTGAGGATTTGGCACAGGTTACAACAGTGGGATACAAATCATTTCCAGAGAGATAAAGAGTATTTTCAGTTTTCACAACCAATGCCTAAAATGTCACTGCAGAACAATAACTGGTTCAGCATTTGTGGGCAGGGACTAAGGGGACTTGAGTTTCTCTGAGGTGAGCCTATCATGGGCCTACAAGCTCAGGTCCTTCTGTTAATGGAGCCCTGTGGTAATGAACAATCTAATATTACTTCTGGATAGTGGTGGTAATGAACAATGGTTTTAATCCCTCTTCATCCAATTAAAGAGTTCGAACATGATATTGTCTTTCTTTTTGTGATCCAAGGGCATATCTCTCTACTTAGTCTCTTAGAGTCCATTTTAAAAAAATTAGTTGAAATGTGATTCCTTTTAGATGAGAGAATCAAGAAAAAGAAAACACTGATCATACATCTCAAAGCCCATCATTTGTTCTTTCCAATATACTTGATCACTGCAAGTATCAAGAGAGGAAAGAAATGTATTTTCTTTGATATCCACCTAACTGCAAGACAGGCTGGGAAATGTAGTCTAGTAATGTTTCTAGGAGAACAACTTAAGAGGTTTGGTGAACAGCCAGCCAGTCTTTGCCACAAGCAAACCAGTGTTGGTGGAGGACAAATTGAAGAGACCATTTGAACAACTTGCCCCAAAGGGTGTTCATTAAGTGATCAATGTCAGCCAAGAATGAAGATTATGAAGCAGAGCCACAGGACTTTGATCTCAGACCTGTTTATTAGTTGAGTCCTCCAGGAAGCAAACATTTGGACAGAGTTAGGAATGGAGAGGTTTACTGGTAGGTAATTCCTGTGAAAGATAAAAGGAGGAGAATGCAGGTTGGGCAGGGCCACCTTCAGCCTGCAAATCAGATCTGACAGTCTTAGCCAATACAATGGGGAGCTCCAAAGCAAGATTGCCCATTAAAGGAGTTGCACATGGCACAATCATAAGAGCCTAGTAACACCACCATACTTAGTTGTCTGGGAGCTATTGAGAAAGACAATGGCCTTGGTTCGAAAGCTGAGGCAGTGATGTAAGCAAAATGGAAGAATAGGAAGCCCAGACAATCCTTCCTCCCACAGAGACACCAAAAACAATACAGGGATGGATTCCCTATTATGAGAAATCCAGAAACCACTTAAAAGGCTCCTGTATCCCCAGACAAGCATGAAATCAGCTATGTCAAAGGTCCTAGGAAATTCTGTGACCCTCTTCCCATAGTCCCTCCTGGGGTATAGTGCCACATGATTGTGAGAAAACTCCCAGCTCCTGGTATCTCCCTGGGTAGGAAAGAGAAGGCTAGATCATATATTCAACGTTCTGACTTTTTAAGGGGACTACCTGAGGGGACTGGCTTCTGTCTCGCCTGCCTGCCTCTGAGCGCTGACAAGACCCAGCATACTTGAAATACCTGGGCGCCTGCTGAGAACAAAGAAGAGCCAGGCAGCATGCTGCTACTCCTGGGAACCTGCGTACAACAGACAGAAGCTGATATGGCTTGGTAGCCTCTCCCTCAAGAGGAAAGTGAATAGTGGAGAATGTGTGCAACATTGCAGCTTCTCAGGGAGTTGTCCAAAGGACTGATTTCTGTCTCAGAGCATGGATGGGACCTAGCATGCTCTAGATGCCCGAGAGCTGCTGAGAACAGAAAAGATCAGTGCAGCCTGCTGCCTCCGCAGAGGTCCTGTGGCACAGGAGAAATACACTGATACAAGTTGGCACCCTCTTCCGAGAGAGAGAGAGAGAGAGAGAGAGAGAGAGAGAGAGAGAGAGAAGAATGGAGTATGCATCCAACATTCTAGCTGATTGGGGAGCTGCCCAAAGGATTGGTTTCTGTCTGGCACAACTTGGGGCACTGACAGCACCTGACATACTCTACATGCCTGGAGGGCCACTGGAAAATAAAAAGCTAGGCAGAATGCTGCTGTTTCACAGGACTCAGAGTATAGCAGACACCAGAGTAAAGAGATTATAAGATTTTGAATGAAAAAAACAAGCAAATTCTCTAATTAGAAATCGACATGCATAGGGGCACTTGGGTTGCTCAATCAGTTAAGTGACTGACTTTGGCTCAAGTCATGATCTTGGGGTCCTGGGATTGAACCCTGCATTGGGCTCTGCACTCAGTGGGGCATCTGCCTCTCTCTCTCTCCCTTTGCCCCTCCCCCTGCTTGTGTGAGCACTCACTCTCAAATAAATAAATAAATCTTTTTTTTTTTTTTAAGAAATCTACATGCACAAATCTAGAGAAGACACATCTACAGAAAATGTTTGAGAGGCGCCAGGATCTCTAGTGAGACTGGTGAAGGTCTTTTCCTGTACAAAGCTAGTCTATCAAGACTGAGAGAGGTGGCTGTTTTTCCAAATATCAACACAAAGTTACAAAGACATCAATAAACAGGGGGAAATGGCCCAATCAAAAGGACAAAATAAATCTCCATAAGTCAACACTAAAGAAATGGAGATACAGGAATTACCTGACAAAGAATTCAAAATAACCACCATAAATATGTACAATGAACTCAGGAAAATTATGCATGGACAAAATGAGTATAGCAAAGAGATAGAAACTATAAAAAAGAACCAAACAGAATTTTGGAGATGAAGAATGTGATAACTGAGGAGACTAAGAAAGCAAAAGGAACAGAAAACTTATTTAAAGAAAAGATGGCTGAAAACTTCCCAAATTAGAGAAAGGAAATGGCAACCACATTCAAAAACCTTAATGGACACATAATAATCAAATTATCAAAAGTCAGAGGATTTGGAAAGCAGAAGTGAACTCATCATATTCAAGGAAACCCTCATAAGACCATAAGCAGATTTTTTTTCAGCAGGAAACTTGTAGGCCAAAAGGGATATATTTGAAGTGCTGGGAAAACTGCCAGCCACGATACTGTCTCCATCAAAATTGTCCCATCAAAAATGAAGGAGAGAGAAAGACTTTCCCAGATAAACTAAAGCTGTGGGAGGTCATCAGCAATAGTCCAGCCTTATAAGAAGTGCTAGAGTCAAAAAAAAAAAAAAAAAAAAAAGAAGTGCTAGAGTCCTTCAGGTTGAAATGAAAACACGCAGCACAAAAACATATGAAAGTATAAAACTCACTAATGTAATATATAAATATTATTAATATATAAACAAGTACAGAATACTAAAATACTACAATTATGGCACATAGATCATTTTTAATTCTGGTATAGAACTTAAAAGACAAAAGTATTATAAATAACTATAATTATAAAAATATGTTATTGGATACACAATATAAAAGATATAATTTCTGACATAAATAACAAAGTGGAGGGGGGAGAAGTAGAAGTATAGAGTTTTTATATGTGATTGAAGTTATCATCTTAAAATAGATGGTTGTCACTATAAGATGTTTTATGTAAGTCCCATGGTAACCAGAAAGAAAATACCTATAAAAGATACAAAAGAAAATAAGAAAGGAATCAAAGCATGTCATGATCCCTCCCCCACAAAAATCAATGAAACGCAAGGCAGCAAGAAAACAAAAGAGGGACAAAAGAGCTATAAGACAAACAGTAAACAATGATAAAAATGACAGTAGTAAAAAAAATGGCGGGATCCCTGGGTGGCTCAGTTGTTTAGACCTGCCTTTGGCCCCGGGTGTGATCTTGGAGTCCTGGGATTGAGTCCCACATCAGGCTACCTGCATGGAGCCTGCTTCTCCCTCTGCCTGTGTCTCTGCCTCTGTGTGTCTCTCATGAATAAATAAATAAAATCTTTTTAAAAAATGGCAATAGTAAGTCCTTCCCAATCAATAATCACTTTATTTTTTTTAAAGATAGAAGAGAGGGGATCCCTGGGTGGCGCAGCGGTTTGGCGCCTGCCTTTGGCCCAGGGCGCGATCCTGGAGACCTGGGATCGAATCCCACATTGGGCTCCCGGTGCATGGAGCCTGCTTCTCCCTCTGCCTATGTCTCTGCCTCTCTCTCTCTCTCTCTCTCTCTCTCTCTCTCTCACTGTGTGCTTATCATAAATAAATAAAAATTAAAAAAAAAATAAAGATAGAAGAGAGAAGGCAGTCATAGGCAGAGGGAGAAGCAGGCTCCCCACAGGGAGGCCGATGTGGAACTTGATCCCACGACCCCAGGGTCAGGCCCTGAGCCAAAGGCAGAAGCCCAACCACTGAGCCACTGAGGCCTTCCTCAATAATCACTTTAAATGCAACGAGATTATGAGGCACCTGGGTGCTTCAGTCAGTTAAGCATCCAACTCTTGGTTTTGGCTCAGGTCATGATCTCAGGGAAGTCAGATCGAGCTCCCTGTCAGGCTCTGTGCTTATTGGGGCGTCTTCTTGAAGATTCTTTCCCTCTGCTCCTCCCCCTATGCGTGCTCTTTCTCTTTCTCTCTCAAATAAATAAATAAATCTTTTAAAAAGAGATATTACAACTGATGTTACAGAAATAAAAAGGATTGTAAGAGAAGCACCTGGGTGGCTCAGTGGCTGAGCATCTTGCCTTTGGCTCAGGTCGTGATCCTGGGGTCCCAGGATTGAGTCTTGCATCAGGCTCCCCATGGGGATCCTGCTTCTCCCTCTGCCTATGTCTCTGCCTCTCTCTGTGCCTCTCATGAATAAATAAATAAAATCTTTTTTAAAAAAACGAAAAAAGGATTGTAAGAGACTTCTATAAACAATTATATTCCAACAAAGTGGATAACCTAGTAAAAATGGATAAATTCCTGGAACATACAACCTAACAACACTGGGTCATGAAGAAAGCAAATCTGAACAGACCAATAATGAGTAAGAAGACTGTATCAGGGGATCCCTGGGTGGCGCAGCGGTTTGGCGCCTGCCTTTGGCCCAGGGCGCGATCCTGGAGATCCGGGATCGAATCCCACGTCGGGCTCCCGGTGCATGGAGCCTGCTTCTCCCTCTGCCTATGTCTCTGCCTCTCTCTCTCTCTCTCTCTCTCTCTCTCTCTGTGTGACTATCATAAATAAAAAAAAAAAAAAAAGAAGACTGTATCAGTAACCAAAAAGCTAGCAAAGAAAAGCCCAGGACCACATGGCATCACTGGTGAATTCTACCAAATATTTAAAGAATTAATGCCAATCTTTCTCAAACTCTTCCAAAAAAGTGTCGAGGCCAGCATTACCCTATACCAAAGCCAAATAAGAACAGTACAGGGATCCCTGGGTGGCGCAGCGGTTTGGCGCCTGCCTTTGGCCCAGGGCGCGATCCTGGAGACCCCGGATCGAATCCCACATCGGGCTCCCTGCATGGAGCCTGCTTCTCCCTCTGCCTATGTCTCTGCCTCTCTCTCTCTCTGTGACTATCATGAATAAATAAATAAAATCTTTAAAAAAAAAAAAAAAAAAAAGAACAGTACAATGTAAGAAAATTACAGGCCAATATTCCTCATGAACATACATGCAAAAATCCTCAAAAAAATACTAGCAAACAAAATTTAACAGCACATTAAAAAGACCATATACCATGATCAAGTGGGATTTTTCCCTGAGATGCAAGGATGATTCAACAAACACAAATCAATTAATGAGATACACTTTATTAACATAATGAAGGATAAAAATCATGTGACCATCTCAATAGAAACAGAAAAACGGATTTAGCAAAATTCAACATCCTTTCTTGATAAAACTCAACTAATTTGGTATAGAAGTATTGTACCTCAACATAATAAAGGCCATATATGACAGTCACACAACTATCATCATACTCAATGTGGAAAACTGAAAGTTTTTCTTCTAATATTGGAAATAAAGCAAGGATGCCCACTCTCACTACCACTATTCAAAGGAATACTGGGAAGTCTTCACTGGAGTAAAATTACTTCTGTTCACAGATGACAATTTCATATGTAGAAAACCCTAAAGATCTCTCTCTCTCTCTCTCTCTCTCTCACACACACACACACACACCTATTAGAACTAATAAATGAGCTCTGTGAAGTTGCAGGATACAAATTAAACTTTTTTTTTTTTCAAATTAAACATTTTTAAAAAATCAGTTGCATGTCTATACGGTTAGAACAAACTATCTGCAGAAAATATTAAGAAAAATATCCTGTTTACAACAGCATCAAAAAGAATAAAATACATAGGAATAGATTTAACCAAGATGAAAGACTACAAAACTGAAAACTACAAAACATTGATGAAAGAGATTGAAGAAGACACATAAAAATGTAAAGAACACACTTATAGAACCAATGCAATTCCTATCAAAATTCCAGGGGCACCTGGGTGGCTCAGTTGGTTAAGGTTCTGCCTTCAGGTCATGATCCCCGAATCCTGAGATCAAGCCCCATGTGGGGCTCTCTGCTTATTGGGGTGTCTGCTTCTCCTCTTCCTCTGCTTCTCCCCCTGCTCGTGCTCTGTCTCTCTCTCAAATAAATAAATAAAAATCTTTTAAAAAATGAATTAAAGTCTTGAACATCAGACCTGAAACTTTGCAGTGCCTAGAAGAAAACATAAGGGGAAATCTTCATGACATTGACCTTAGAAATTATTTCTTGGAAATGATATCAAAAGTATAGGCAACAAAAGCGAAAACAAACAAGTGGGACTTCATCGAACTAGGAATCTTCTGCATGGCAAAGGAAACCATGAACAGAATGAAAAGTCAGCCTACAGAATGAGAGAAAGTATTTGCAAACTGTATCTCTGTTAAGGAGTTAATATCTAAAATATATAACTCATATGACTCAATAGCAAAAAAACCAAATACTCTGAATTTAATATAGATGAAGGACTCAAAGAGGCATTTCTCTAGAGAAGACTTACAAATGGCTAACAGGTATATGACAAGATGTTCAACATCACTAATCATTAGGGAAAAATGTAAATCAAAACCACAATGAGATAACACTTCACATCTATCAGAATGGCCATCATAAAAAAAAAGAAAAGAAAAAGAAAAAGGGTTGGTGAGGATGTGGAGTAATTGGAACCTTTGTGCACTCTGTTGGTGGGAATATAAAATGGAGTAACCACTATGGAAAGCAGTATGATGGTTCCTGAAAAAATTGAAAGTAGAATTACATATGATCCAGCAATTCCACTTCTGAATATTTATTTTAAAGAATTGAAATCAGGATCTCAAAGAAATGTCTGTACTCCCATGCTCACTGCAGCATTATTCACAATAGCCAAGAGGTAGAAACTACCTAAAAGCCCTTCAACAGATGAATGGATAAAGAAAAAATGGTATGTACATACAATGAAATATTAGTCAACCACAAAAATGAAGGAAATATTGTCACATGCTACAACATGAACCTTGAGGACGTTATGCTATGGAAATAAGCCAGTCGCAGAAGGACAAATACTGCACAGTTCTACTTACGTGAGGTATCTAAAGTAGTCAAGCTCATTATAGCAGAAAGTAGAATGGTGGTTGCTAAGTACTGAGGGGGAGGTATAAAGTGGGGGTTGCTGTTCAATGGATATAAAGTTTCAGTCACATAAGATGAAAAAGTTCTAGATATCTGCTGTACATGTACTTATAATTAACAGTGCTGTACTTTATAGTTAAATATTTGTTAAGAGGGTAAATCTCATGTTACATTTTATTTTTTTACTTTTTTACCACACACAAAAAAAGAAGGCTGAAGCAGAGCCTGAGGGCATGAACAGTGAGGGCTCCTGGTTAACTGCATTCCATGTAATAAATGATAAATTCCTTCTTGAATACCAGCATGGCATACCTCCATGGCCATTGCACCTTGTCCTATTCAACATTGTCAGTAGCAGTGACCGAGATGAAGCCATAGAATGGTAGATAACTGACTTCGACAGCTGACTCACAATGTGAAGAGTGATAGGCAACCAAATAGCATTTGAAAACTATTTTGATGGCTGGGACATTGCTGGATTGAATCCAACATGTTGAAATCCTACAAAAATCAATGAAAAATCTTCCATTTATATAAATGCATTACATAAATGCTAATGATGAAAGTATTTTTCCATTCATATTCAAGGCTCTGAAAGTTTTGTATGACTACCAGACCAAAAATGATACAAAGATGTGTGCTGTGGCTCCTTATAAAACCAGAAAAGACCGTGGCCACACTAATGAAAGTGTAGTGTTTAGAACACAGGAGGTGATATCCATCCGAAGCAGGTGTTACCTTCTGGGCATCATTATTTAAAAAGGACACTGACAAACTAGACAACATTCAGAGGAAGGTGACCAGGCTTTGGAAGTCAAAGAACTATGTAATATTAAGGAAAGATGAAGGAATACAGTCCACTTGTTATAAGCTATCTTAGCACCCTATAGTTTTCTGGTGCAGAATTTATATAAGGCTATTATAAAATAAATAATATTTTAGTTGTACAGATGTTTTCCAATTTCATTAACTTTTTAAGATAATTATAGATTCACAGGAAGTTGTAAAGATAGTGCAGAGCCCTTCACCCAATTTTCCTCGATGATTACATTTGTCGCAAGCATAGAATACCAAAACTCAGGAAATTAACATTGGTATGGTGTGTACATGTAGTTCTTTGTTATGTTGTTACATGTGTAGAATTGTGCAACCACCCCCACGGTTTTTTTTTTTTTAAGATTTATTTATTTACTTATTCATGAGAGAGAGAGAGAGAGAAAGAGAGAGAGAGGCAGAGACATAGGCAGAGGGAGAAGCAGGCTCCCCACGAGGAGTCTGCTGCAGGACTCAATCCCAGACCCCGGGATCATGCCCTGAGCTGAAGGCAGACACTCAATCACCGAGCCACCCAGGCGTCCCACCCCCACAGGTTTTATTGGTCTTTTCAAAGAACGAGCTTTTTGGTTCACTGATTTTCTTTTTTCTTTCTGTTTTCAACTTCTTTAATTTCTGTCCTTAGCTTTATGATTTCCTTTGTTCTGCTTGCCCTGGGTGTATTTTGCTCTTTTTTTCCAGTTTCTTGAGCTGGAAGCTTAGATTATTGATTTGAGACTTTTCCTCTTTTCTAACATAGGCATTTAGTGCTACAGATTTCCCTCTCAGTGCTGATTTAGTTGTTGTTAGGCCAGTGGGATCAAGGGGGATCGGGATGATGGCGGCTGACCCTCCATCTTGTCACCCTCACTTCTGGACTTTCCCGCCGCTAGCAGACCGCCCAAAGACACATCATCATGGGAAAACAAGACCTATGCAGGAAACAGAAACCGAACCTTACCTAACCCCATATTCACTGACCCCCTCAACCACCAATTCCTTTTCTGTTATTCCACCCCTAACTTTTCCCTCTGCAACGTCAACCTGTCAAATGTTACCTCTCATCACGCCCCTATGGGCGGTTTCTTCTGGTGCAATGGCACCCTTTCTAAATACCGGTACCACCCTACCCTTCCCTATAAAAGCCTGCCTGTATTATTCCCATGCATGACTTCCCCAGTCTCACTCCCTTGCGGCCCAGAACCTCGCCTGAGAGCGCTTGCATTAAAAGCTTGCCTCCATCCACCTTTGCCTGGCCTATTTCATTTCACTACCAACCAGATCAAACCTGACAGTTGTGTCCCACAAATTTTTATTGGGTTTATTTTTGTTTCCATTTTCATTTAGTTCAAGGTAGTTTTTAAAATTTTACTTGAGGGGTGCCTGGGTGGCTCAGTTGGTTAAGCATCCGACTCTTGTTTTTGGCTCAGGTCCTGATCTCATGGATCATGAGACCCAGCCCTGCATCCAGCTCTGCACTCGGTGGGAGTTTGGATATTCTCTCCCTCTGCCCCTTCCCCCACTCATTCTCTCTCTCTCTCTCTCTCTCTCTCTCAAATAAATAAAATCTTTTTTTTTAAGATTTATTTATTCATGAGAGATGCAGAGAGAGGCAGAGAGAGAGGCAGAGACAGGAGAAATAGGCTCCATGCAAGGAGCCTGATGAGGGACTCGATCCCAGGACTCTGGAATGACGCCCTGAGCCAAAGGCAGATGCTCAACCACTGAGCTACCCAGGTGTCCTCAAATAAATAAAATCTTTTTTAAAAAAATAAATAAAATGAAATAAAATTTTACTTGAGACTTCCTCTTTGACACATGGACTATTTAGAAGTGTTTTGTTTTGTATCTGAATATTTGAAGATTTTCCTATTAATCTTTCAGGTATTGATTTCTAGTTTGATTACACTGTGGTCAGAGAACACACAATAGGATGTCAATTCTTTTAAATTTGTTGAAGTTCATTTTATGGCCCAGGACATGTTCTATCTTGGTATATGTTCCATGGGCACACATGTATTCTGTTATGAGGTGGTGTGTTCTATAAATGGTGATTAGGGGTGCCTGGATGGCTCAATCAGTTATGCTTCTGCCTTTGGCTCCCATATCTGGCTCCCTGCTCCACAGGGAATCTGCTTCTCCCTCTACCCCTCCTCCCTGCTTTTGCTGTCTCCCTCTCTCTCTCTCTCAAATAAAATCTTTTTTAAAAAAATAAAATAAGTGGTGATAATAGCCTGTTATTTAATGGTAGTTACATTTTTCTGTATCCTTGCTGATCTTCTGTCTGGCTTTTCATTAATTGTTTAGAAAGGATTGTTGAAGTCTTCAACTATAATTGTGGACTTGTCTATTTCTCCTTTTCAGTTCTATCAGGTTTTATTCTTCCCCTCTTAGGGTTTTTTAAAAATATTTTATTTATTTATGAGAGACAGAGAGAGGCAGAGACATAGGCAGAGGGAGAAGCAGGCTCCATGCAGGGAGCCCGATGTGGGACTGGATGCCGGGACTCCAGGATCACGCCCTGGGCCAAAGGCAGATGCTAAACTGCTGAGCCACCCAGGAATCCCCTCTATCAGGTTTTGATTCGCATCAAATACTTCTGTGCATACACATTTAAGAATGCTATCTCTTCTTGATGTATTGATCCTTTTATCATTATATAATATCACTCTGTCCCTGGAAACTTTTTTTGCTCTACAGCCTACTTTATCTGATACCAATATAGCCACTCCTGCTTTCTTTTGATTAATACTTGAATTATATAGCTTTCCCATTTTTTTTCTTTCAACCCACCCATATTTGAAGTGTATTTTTTATAGACAACATATAATTCAGTCTTGACATTTTTATCATTTTGCCACTTTCTGGTTTAAAATTGGTGTATTTAGTCCATTTAAATTTAATGTAATTATTGATATGAAAAATCTGTCTTTTTATTTTCTGTTTATTTTCTGCTTTTCAATCCTCTGTTTTCTTTGCTCTGGCTTCCTCTGGATTACTAGAATATTTTTAGAATTGCGTTTTAATTTATCAGGGGTGTTTCTTCATGTATTTCCTTGTATAATTTTCTTACTGGTTCTTCTAGGTAATAGTAATACATATGTAAGCATATATATATTATCAATATATTTTCACAGTCTACCAGTGTCATCCTTTTTCCAATTTGAGTGACATAGAAAACTTACCTTTTGTGTCCCTTTACCCTCCCTAAATTATAATCATCTTAAATATTTCCTTTTTGTACATTTTTTTAAAGATTTGTTTATTTGAAAAAGAGAGAGCATGAGTGGGGGGGGGGGGAGGGACAGAGGAATAAGCCGACTTACCAGTGAGCAGAGAATCAATGTCAGGCTTGACCCCAGAACCCTGAGATCATGACCTGAGCTGAAGTCAGAGGCTTAACTGACTGAGCCACCCAGGTGCCCCTCCTTTACATACATTTAAAACTTAGAACCATTTAAGACAATGTAATAATTCTTGCTTCAACTATCAAACATAATGTATGAAACTCAAAAAAAGTAAAACCTATTGTATTTACTCATATTCTTGTTCTTTCCTTCGTTCTTTCTTTCTCCCCGATGTTCCAAGATTCCTTCTTTTATCACTCTGTGCTTAGGGAAATTCTTTTAGCCATTCTTTAGAGTTGGTCTGCTGGCAACAAATTCTCTTGGTTTTCCTTCACCCGAGAATGTCTTGTTTTTCTCCTTAATTCCTGAAGTATATTTTCAGTGCATATAGAATTCAGGGGTGACCATTCTTATCCTTCAGCACTTAAAAAATGCTATTCTGCTACTTTCTGGCCGCCATGGTTTCTGATGAAAAAATCTACTATATAGTTTAGTTTTTCCCCTATAAATACTGTGTCATTTCTCTCTAGCTGGTTTCAGTTTTTTTTTTTCTTTGTCTTTAGTTTTCAGAAGTTCAGCTGTGACATGACTTGGTGTGGATTTCTTGAGATTTATCCTGTTTGAGATTCATTCAGCTTTTGAATCTGTAGGTCTTTGCCTAATTTTCACCATTCTTTCTTTGAATCCCCCCCCCACCGGCCCCACCTTTGGGATTCTGATGACAGGAGTTAGATATTTTATTATACTCCTATGTATCCCTGGGGCTCTATTCTTTTTTGGTCAGTCTCTTCTCTCTGTTGTTCAATTGTGTAATTTCTATTTTATATCTTCAAGGTCCTGATTTTTTCTTTTGTCCTCTCCATTCTGCTGTGAGCCAAATGTATTTTTTAAATTTTAGTTTATATTTTTTCAGTTCTAAAACTTCCAGTTGGTTATTCTTTATAGCTTTAATTCTTTGCTAGACTTTCTGTTTCATTAATGAGATTCTATTTTATCATTTGTTTCAAGAACGTTAATAATTACTAATTAAGGGATGCCTGGGTGGCTCAGCGATTGAGTGTCTGCCTTTGACTTGGAGAGTGATCCCAGGGTCCTGGATAGAGTCCCACATCAGGCTCCTGCAGAGGGCCTGCTTGTCCCTCTGCCTATGTCTCTGCCTGTCTCTCTCTCTCCCTCTCTCTCTGTCTCTCATGAATAAATAAATAAAATCTTTTTAAAAACATTACTAATTAAGCATTTTTATGATGGCTGCTTTAAAATTCACACCAGGTAATTCTAATATCTTTGTCATTTTGGTGGCATCTGTTGTCTTTTTCAAGTTGAGATCTTCATGGATTTTGGTATGATGAGTGACTTTCTATTGAAACCTATGTTGTGAGACTTGGGATTTTATTTAAATTGTGTGTTTTAACAGGCCTCCTCTCGCACCACTCTGGTCATAGAATGGAGCATGTTACCTCATTACTGCCAGTAGGCCTAGACATCCACATTCTCCACTCAGTTAACATTGACACTGGAGAAGTGGTGAGGAGGGGCCCTTTGTTACCTCCAGTAGGGATGGGAGTTGAGACTTCCCATTAGGCCTCCACTGATACCATGCTGGCTGCCAGTGGAAGAAGGACCACAATTTCAGGAACAACTTTCTCTGCCTTTCTTCTCATTGAATCTTCAGATCAAACAAACTAAATAGCTGGTTTTCTGTGTAGAAGAAATATTAACTTCTGAGCTCAGTCCCTAGATGGCTGTCCTTATAGTTGTCTGAGACATGAAAGAAAACAGTTACCCTAAAATGCAGCATTTTCACCACCAGAAACACTTGCTTCATGTGCTTCTTAATATTATGTTTCAATTCTATAGCTTGGGCAAAAAGACCTTTCTTAAATTGTAGTCTCTGAGATGCCAGCTTCTTGCCAGGTTTTAAAAAGACTTCTTGAGGAAAAGGAATTCTAAGATCAACCAAATTTGGGGAGCCTGTAGCCTACACTTCTGGAAAATTGCAAAGGCCCATTCATTTCCTAAAGATCACAGGAGTACCGAAGTGAAGAAACCTGCTTAATTTTGTTCAACCTAAACATATTTGACTCCCAAATCTTATAACACCTATTAACATCTCAAAGGCCAGCAGAGACCATGTGACCCAGTTAGCAAGTGCTGTTCCTGGGAGCCTTTGGCATTTTTTCCTCTCACAATGTATTATAGAAAGTATATTTTTATGTTAGGGTTCAAAGCATGTGTGCCCTCTCAGGACTACAATTAAATACTTAACCTTGGGCAGCCCAGGTGGCTCAGCGGTTTAGTGCCGCCTTCAGCCCAGGGCCTGATCCTGGAGACCCGGGATCCAGTCCCACGTTGTGCTCCCTGCATAGAGCCTGCTTCTCCCTCTGCCTGTGTCTCTGCCTCTCTGTGTGTGTATGTCTCTCTCTCTCTCTCTGTGTCTGTCATGAATAAATAAATAAAATCTTAAAAAATACTTAACCTTGAATATGAGACCTCTTGTCTTTTTTTTAAAGATTTTACTTATTTATTCATGACAGACACAGAGAGAGAGAGAGAGACACACACACACAGAGACACAGTTAGAGGGAGAAGCAGGCTCCATGCAGGGAGCCCAATGTGGGATTCGATCCTGGGACTCCAGGATCATGCTCTAGGCCGAAGGCAGGTGCTAAACCGCTGAGCCACCCGGGGATCCCGAGACCTCTTGTCTTAATTTGCACTCCCCCAGCAGCAGACCCCAAGACAAGGATTTGAACACAATCTGGGGGGCAAGGGAGAGGTGATCTTGGGAATCATCTGTAGTGGAGTAGAAAAGTGAAATGGGGAAGAGAAAGAAGCCAAAAAATGTGAGCTCTTGACCAGGTTACAGTTATGGGTAACTGAGGCTCCATCCCACTGGGGAACTCTGGGAGACAGCACAGAACACACTTTGGGGTTGTCAAATTACCCCCTCACAATAAAGAAAGGAAGCTAGGGTGTTTATCCTAAACTCCAATACATCTTTGGCTGAGAGCTGGTCTCAGGGCCATTGACTGTCTGGCATTTCGCTTGCCCTGCCCACAGCTGAGAGAAAGTACACAGGCTGAGTCACAGGTGCTTGCGGTTGGAAGCCTTTGTCTTGTGTCAGAAGTGAGTGCCAAGGGGCTGTGAGTGGAGCACTGATGGTGTTTGCTACGTCTCTGAATTCTAAATGTGTTTTTCCTAATCTCTTTTTGGCTCTAATGTAGCTAAATAGACAACCCTATTAATAAAATATTCTTAAGGATACTGAAATTAGCTATATAAATAGATTATGTATAGTATTTTCTTTAAGGTCCAAGAAGCCTGGAATGATCAGGGTGGTGGCATTGAAATAGGGCAGGCCCAAGCCTGATAACTCAAAGTGCCCCCTCACTCCCTGGAATGGCAGACACTAGTAGGACAGACTCAGCTATAGGGACTTGAGGTGTAGGCCCAGTTTCTAAGATAAGAGCAGTCTAAGGCAGCAGACTACTATGGCATCTGACAACTATGGCAAAGCACAGCTGACCATGTAATCTACACGGCATTACAAAGGACACACTTGGGGGAACAAAATGTCTCTAAAGGTGCTCAGAGCATGTGATGGGAATCTAGGCATAGGTGATGGCAGAGTCATCCAGAGCATCTGGAGCATCCAGAGAGCCAGGAGGATAGACAGGCAGCAGGTGACAGTCATCTGTTTCCAGTAGTTGGTGCCAATCACTGAGAATGTGTCTGGGTACAACTCTGGATTCTGTGAGGGAGCCTACCAAGACTAAGTCAGAGCCCCCAACCTTAGAGGGTTTTAGGAACCAGACAGGTGTCCAAAGTAGGGCACTAAATACAGAGGACAAATCCAAGACCAGGAGAGGGTCAATAGAACTATGGCTTCCAATTAGGGAGACAAGAAGCCCAAGGTCAAGATGACATAAACAATAAGGATGCCTTTGCCCTTGCCTTTGCATATGGGGCTAGGGTTCCTGAGATAGTCCAGCCTAAGGCCAGGATTTGTCCCCAAGTTTATTTTTTTATTTTTATTTTTTTAAAAGATTTTATTTACTTATTCATGAGAGACAGAGAGAGAGAGAGGCAGAGACACAGGCAGAGGGAGAAGTAGGCTCCATGCAGGGAGCCCAAGGTGGGACTTGATCCCAGGTCTCTAGGACCACGCCCTGGGCCAAAGGCAGGCGCTAAACCGCTAAGCCACCCAGGGATCCTCTGTCCCCAAGTTTAGAGAAGGCTGCATAGACAAATGGACATCAAGCAGCCCTAGCAGTAGAGAATGAGGTTCTTTGAGACCCGGCAAGGCCTGGCCCCCTACTCAGACATTTGCAACCAGGTGGTCAGGTGTTCCTGCCAACCAAACCTCCCATTTATCCCAACACTTTCTTTATGGTCTTGCATATGCCCTCCTCTCCCTGCCCCACTGACCACCACCCTAAGACTTTGGAGCACTTAAAAATTGGTGGTCGGAATCTGCCCACTGGCCTTGAAAGGCAGCTAACTTCTGGGATGGAAAATCATAGAAGCCAGTTGTTCCTATGACAACATCCAGAGCATCGTCCTCTATAACTCACAGAAACAGAATTTGCAGGTAATTTGAAATGGAGGCATTGTCTCATATTTAAAATCATCTCCTCAAATTCCTCTGCCCGAATAGTGTTAATGGCCCCTTCTCTCCCTTTCCCTTCAAATGACACTGTACATGTCTATTTTGGTCCATTTCTGGTTAAATGTGCTTCCTTTTCTCTTTCTATTCTTGCTCCTTATTCCTCTTTTTCCTCTCCTTTCATTTATATGCTGTTGTTTTGTACCCTAAATCTGACCCCGGCCTGCTGTCCCAGGCCCCCACTCCCACCCACAACAAGATTTGGATCCGTTCAGTTCTTCTGATCGCATAGCCAGCAATTCATTCCTTGTAGGACTTTCCTTATGCCTGTTTCCTTTTTGTTTTGTTTTGTTTTGAATCCTTTATTACCCAGCTTTCCCTGGCAACTGTCCAAGATGAACCGGCATCGCTTTCTAAACCTTCTCTCTCCTAGTTCCTTCCTTTCTCCACTTTGCCCCTAGCTTCCTGAAAGTATGCCTGAGGGTCCATTTCATGTCTATTTATACCAATAACAAATACTTCGTTTACTGTTTTGAATACGCTATGCTTCTCAGCCTAAGGAGAACTTGTTTCTCCTCTGAAAACACTTATTTCTTCTTTGAAAACACTATCTTAAAAGAATCCACTAAACCTCTTTCATACTTTTTTTGGAAAGATTTCTGCATGCTCATCGCAGAATTCTAAATAGGTGGCATCACGTGTATTTGGAGCCAGACTTTTGACAAGATGCCTTCCATCACCCACAGCTTCTTTATGAGTTTTCCCATCAAATGTGACTTCAGTTATTAAGATGTCCCAGGTGATTAGACTTGCCAGCAGCCTCCTAAGTATTCAGCTGAGGAAACCCGATATCGTAGGGAGAGGCTGTTCGGGGGAGATTAGTCCGCAGTGGTAAAAGTCAGAGGCCTGATGTCTGCAGAAGTTTGTTCACTTCTCAGAAGTCCTTTGACTGGGTGATGTGGGGAAGTCGCCTGAAATCTCCTTGTCTCCCTCCAGCTGCAATAAAGAGGCAACAATACCCCATTACAAAAGTTCTATGAGAAAAACATTACAAAATACCAACAAAATGCTTTGGACTTCTTGTATATTTCACCACAGTAGATGTAGCAAAGGACTGCCCCTCCTCCCAGTCAGTCTCTCTGAGGCAGGGAGCTGTTTAGGAGTGGTAAGGCGGCCCGGGAGCAGTCTCTGGAGGGATGGGAGGTACAGCTCCCTGGGAGCCTGCTCTGAGAGGGGCTCACACAAACCCCTCCCATCCAGACCCGGCCCTGACATCCAGGTCCGTTTCCCTAGTTTCCCATTATTTTGTACATCTGAGAGTTCGTGTTTTTCCAGAGGCTATATATCCCTTATTGCTCAAGTAAATAAAGGTTCAGTGAAGGAGATATAGGCAGCATTAACATGGTAGTTAAGGATATGAACTTGGGAGGCAGATGCCCTGGTTTGATACCTGGCTATGCCATGTGATAGCTTCGGGACCTTGGGCGACTTCTCTGTGTTTCAGTTTCCTCTCTATAGTTTGAGAATAATGTTATGAAGGTTAAGCAAGTTGATATTTGTAAAGGTCCTGCTTGAAACAGTGCCGGTATATAGTGAGCATGTTAAAGTACCTGTTAAATTAAAACACTGTCCAGATTCTAATGCTTTTAATGTTATAAAATCTTTTGTAAAAATAATTAGTTAAGATACAATAAAAAACTGAAAAGACAGCCTTCTTGTGGCAATGTGGAAAATAAAGTGTAAGTATAGCAAAAATAAAATGATCTAGGGGCCCCCAGGCAGACCACCAAAATGATCCTGCTGGCAAGATTTCACACCTTGAAATAATAACTCACTGATAGTTGTGCTGTTTATAACTGAAAGGAAGAACAAGAGGGAGAGAGGAGAGAGGTGAAAGTGGAGGGTAAAAAGAAAGAAGAAAGTCTTCTGAGAATTTGATCTCTTTTACAAACACAGATCCAAGAGAGTTCCTGTAGAAATTTGGAAAGTGCGACAGATTATATTTTCCCAGTATGGCTGCATTAATAAATGTATCCCATCCAAACACTCTTCTCTTGATGTGACATTGACATCCCTCCCACTGCTATTTAAGATGTACAACATGTTTTGATAAACATATACATAGTGAAATGATTACTGCAGCCAAGGTAATTAACATATCCATTTCTTCACATAATTTCCATGAGGGAGGGTATGTGTGTGCAAGTATGGTGAGAGCACCTGAAATCTACTCTCTTAGCAAATTTCCAGTATATAATGTAGTATTATTAACTATAGTCATCATGCTCTACATTAGGTCCTACATAACTGCAACTTTGTACCCTTTTTTTTAAGATTTTAAGATTTTATTTATGTATTTGTGAGGAGGGGGAGCAGACACCCTGCTGAGCAGGGAACTCGATGCAGGGCTCAATCCCAGGGTCTTGAGATCATGACCTGAGCCCAAGGCTGACACTTAACTGACTGAGCCACCCAGGCACCCCAATTCTGTACCCTTTGACCAACATCTCATTTCCCTCAAGCCCCACCCCTAGTAACTACCTTTCTACTCTCTGCTTCTACGAATTCAACTTTTTAAGATTCCACATCTAAGTGAGATCATGCAGTATTTTTCTTTCTGTATCTGGCTTGTTTCACTTAGCATAATGTTTTCCAAGTCTTTCCTTGTTGTCACAAATAGAAAGATCTCCTTTTTTTTTTTAAGATCTCCTTTTTTAAGGCTGAATGATATTTCATTGTGTATGTGTAAATACATACTACTCTTCTTTACTCATCCATCAGTGGACACTTAGGCTTTTTCCAAACCTTGGCTATTGTGAATAATGCTGCATTGAACATGGGAGTGCAGATATCTCTGAGATACTGATTTCATTTCCTTTAGATATATGCCCAGTAGTGGGATTACTGGATCACATGATAGCTCTATTTTTAATTTTTTGAGGAACCTCCATACTGTTTTACATGGTGGCTGTACCAACTTACATTCCCACCAATAATGCACAAGGATTCTTTTTTCTCCACATCCACACTAACACTCGTTACCTCTTGTCATTTTCATAATAGCCATTCTGATAGGCATGAGGTTATAACTCATTGTGGTCTTGATTTGCATTTCCCTGATGATTAGTAATGGTGAGCACCTTTTCATGCACATTGGCTATTTGTATGTCTTCTTTGTAAAAATGTTTATGTGGGTCCTTTGCCCATTTTAATTGGGTTGTTGGAGTTTTTTTGCTGTTGAGTTGTATGAGTCCCTTATATTTTTTGGATATTAACCTATCGTCAGATATATGGTTTACAAATATTTTCTCTCCATCTGTAGGTTGCCTTTTCATTTTGTTGATTCCTTTTCTGTGAAGAAGCTTTTTATCTTTTTATTTTTTTAAGATTTATTTATTTATTTATGATAGACACACACAGAGAGAGAGAGAGAGAGAGAGGCAGAGACACAGGCAGAGGGAGAAGCAGGCTCCATGCCTGGAACCCGATGCGGGACTCGATCCCGGGACTCCAGGATCGTGCCCTGGGCCAAAGGCAGGCGCCAAACCGCTGAGCCACTCAGGGATCCCTGAAGAAGCTTTTTAGTTTGATGTTGTCCCACTTGTTGATTTTGCTTTTGGTGTCTGAGCTTTTGATGTCACATCCAAAAAATTGTTGCCAAGGCCAATAACAGAGAGCTTTTTTTTTCTATATTTTCTTCTAGAAGTTTTAAGGTTTCAAGCCTTATGTTTAAGTTTTTAATCCATTTTGAGTTGATTATTGTGTATGGTGTAAGATAGAGGTCCAATTTCATTATTTTTCATGTGGATACCCAGTTTTCCTCACACTATTTTTATTTTTATTTTATTTTATTCTTTTTTTAAAGATTTTATTTATTTATTCATGATAGTCACACAGAGAGAGACAGAGAGGCAGAGACACAGGCAGAGGGAGAAGCAGGCTCCACGCACCGGGAGCCCGACGTGGGACTTGATCCCAGGTCTCCAGGATCACGCACCGGGCCAAAGGCAGGCGCCAAACCGCTGCGCCACCCAGGGATCCCTCCTCACACTATTTTTAAAGAGACTAATCTTTTCCCATTATATATTTTTGGCACCTTTCTCAAAAGTTAGTTGTCCATATATGCTATGGTTTATTTCTGGACTCTTGACTTTATTCCATTGGTCTATGTGTCTGTTTTTATACCAGTGCCCTATAATTTCCACTTGTTTTCTATTACACAGCCTTGCAGTGAATATAATTCTACACATACATATCTGAGTATTTCTTTAAGATAAATTTCCATAAGTAGAACTGTAGGATCAAAGAGTCAGAATTTTATAGGTCTTTGGATGAACAGTGCTATGTTGCCCTCTAGAAAGATTATAACAATTTACATGTACACCAACAAAATACAAGAGTCATATAATTGCTAACTCAGATTTATTATTTTTTTTAACTTGGATAATCTTATAAGCCAAAAATTGTAGGTCATTGTTCTTTTAATTTGCACCTTTTTAAAAAAAATTTATTTATTTATTAGAGAGAGACAGAACATGAGCAGGAAGGAGGAGGCAGAGGCAGAGGGAAAGAGAAAAGCAGACTTCTTGCTGAGCAAGGAGCTCAACGCGGGGCTTGATCCCAGGAGCCTGAGATCTGACCTAAGCTGAAGGCAGACGCTTAACCAACTGAGCCACCTATGCACCCCATTTGCATCTTTCAAAGTTGACCATGTTTTTGGTTTGGTTTGGTTTGGGTTTTGGCCACTTGTCATTATTCAGGAATTGCATGTTCCTGGTTTTTTGCCTTTTTTATTAATGCATATATACTTTTTAGTCAATTTGTATGAACTCTTTATATGGTAAAGATATTAACCCATTGTCTATCATAAATACTGTGATTACTTTTTCTTAAGGGTTCATTTGTCTTTTAATACTATTAATGGTGGTGGTGGTTTTTTTATTTCTCCAAATTTTCTAAATAGGAAATACCTTTACACCAAGTGCTAGTTTTTAAAGGGTCTGATATTAGTATACACCATATATGCAAAAAGACCTGGGGGAAAGGTTGCCCTGGGTGATGCTTTTTGTACTTTTCTGTCCTTCCCAGATTTACTAAAATGAGTAACTCTTATGATCTTAAAAAGTATTCTAAAGAATGTTTTTATTTCTTTAAGTGCAGAGAAATTTGTGTGGTCTATGTGAGTGGAATGCCAGAAGCAAGCAAGAATGAGGATGGGAGGGAAGATGGGTGATGATGGGTGAAGTTAAAAATGAAAATGGGAACCAGACCAGCAAAAACTTTGGATTCGATGTCTGAGTTGCAGTCTGTTGAAGGTTTTTCGGCAGGAGTATGCCCTGATAAGATCTGTATTTCAGAAGAGCTCTAGTTACAATGGGAAAGATAAATTAGATTTGGGGTTTGAGAAGACATTGGTGATGGTATCAGTTGTTTATTGCTACAATAATACTGTGTAACAAAGAACCACAGACCCTCAGTGATATATAACAGTTCTATTGCTCACATGTATGGAGTCAGCTAGAGGCCAGCTATGCAGCCCTGCTGGTACTGGCAAGGCTCATTCACACGCCTAGGAGTGGTTGCCTATTGGCTGATCTAGACTGGCCTTGGCTAGTCCGATAGCTGTTTTCATAGATGTTTGTATAGCTAGCAGGCTTGGGAGATAGAGATGGTATTCCCTCCAGAGCAAAGGGTAAGAATGCTTACCATCTGTTTTAAAAGATCCAGGTTCCCTGATCTTAGAGTTTTTCTCCTGTAATGCCATCCACTGTGTGTGCAGGCATTCACCTGAGTTTATCCACATTGCCCTCATCAGACTTAGGGGGCAAGGGGAACCAATGCAAATACACATGCTAAAGTGGCTTGCTGTGCCTTGAATAAAAAAATCCGGGGATCCCTGGGTGGCGCAGCGGTTTGGCGCCTGCCTTTGGCCCAGGGTGCGATCCTGGAGACCCGGGATCGAATCCCACGTCAGGCTCTCGGTGCATGGAGCCTGCTTCTCCCTCTGCCTGTGTCTCTGCCTCTCTCTCTCTCTCTCTCTCTCTGTATGACAATCATAAATAAAAAAAATAAAATAAAATAAAATAAAATAAAATAAAATAAAAAATCCTTTGTCTTTGACCCGGAAGTCATGTGTCTCTTGCCAGTATCCAGGAAACTGTGGCAAGTTAACAAGGTAAAACCTCAGATTCTTCAGTTCTCTTTTTAAAATTTTTTTTCAAATAAATAAATAGATTTTTTTCCCACTTTTATTGAGATATAATTGACATATAGCACTGTGTAAGTTTAAGGTGTATAGCATAATTACTTGACATACATATATTGCAAAGTGATTACAATAAGTTTAGTTAATGTCTATCACTTCATATGGTTACCAAAAAAACACATTTTTTTCCTTGTCATGAGAACTTCTAGGATCTACTCTCTTAGCAACTTTCCATATACCTATACAGTATCATTAACAATAGTCATTATGTTGTATATTATATCCTCAGTATTTATTCATTTTATAACTGAAAGTTTGTACTTTTGACCACCATCATCCATTTCCCCTACCCTCGCCCCTCCACCTCTGGTAACCATAAATCTGATCTCATTTTCTATGAGTTTGATTTATTGTCGCTGTTGTTGTTTTAGATTGCACATATAAATAAGATCATACAATAATCTTTCTCTGCTTGCTTAGTTCACTTAGCATAATGCGTTCAAGATCCATTCATGTTGTCACAAATGGCAGGATTTCCTTTTTTATTGCCGACTGGTAGTCTGTTGTATATATACTACATTTGCTTTACCCATCTCAGACTCATCACAGTTCTTGACAACAGTTATTTCTCCCTCTTTAAAAAAATATTTTTTTAAAGAGGGAGAGGGAGATGTGGGGAGGAGCAGAGGGAAAGGGGGAGTCCCAAACAGGCTCCAAACCCAGCACAGAGTGCAGTGCAAGGCTCGATATCACAACCCTGAGATCAAGACCTGAGCCAAAATCAAGAGCTGGACCCCCAACCAACTGAGCCACTCAGGTGCCCCAGTCGCTTCTCCCTCTTTTTTTTTTTCTTAAAGATTTTATTTATCTATTCACGAGAGACACACACAGAGAAAGGCAGAGACACAGAGAGAGAAGCAGGCTCCATGCAGGGAGCCGGATGTAGGACTCGATCCTAGGACCCCAGGATCACACCCTGGGCCAAAGGCAGGCACTCAACCGCTGAGCCACCCAGGCGTCCCTCGCTTCTCCCTCTTAACCATTGACTACATGAGGACCTTTTATAGTCATATTCCCAGTGCTAGGCACAGGGCTTCTATTTAATTGTCACTTCAGAAATATTTGTCAAATGAATAAATTAATCATTTTTATTTACTTTTTATTTTTAATAAAAAGACTTGAAAATACCGTTATACTTGACTTGGTGATCAGTCTTCTGTCATTGTTACTCCAAGTAAGCTTTTCCCTCCAGTACTTGTTAAGAAACTGGAACCGTAGCATTGGCATAGGGGGTATGGTAACCTTTAAAGTATTTTGGGATGGTGGTCGATGCAGGATTTATATCCAACACAATTATACATGGGCTCCTAGGGATATTGTTTCCACTTTTCTGAAATTCATTTACATGTGAATTGTTTTTGTTTTTGTTTTTTTTGAATTTTGATCTTTTAATGAAAATTTTACCTATACACTTTAGAAAAAACTCTTCACCTTTCCCTGTACACTTACTGGCTAGATTCCCAACTATTTGTCCAACTGAGTGGATAAGCCCAAAAGGAAGATGAACAAAATAAAAATAGAGAATCAACTGGCTCAAAATGAGAGAAATGGACAAAGGTTAGGACAGCTTACCCCGGGATCCCTGGGTGGCTCAGCGGTTTAGCGCCTGCCTTTGGCCCAGGGTGCGATCCTAGAGTCCCGGGATCAAGTCCCACGTCAGGCTCCTGGCATGGAGCCTGCTTCTCCCTCCTCCTGTGTCTCTGCCTCTTTCTCTCTCTCTATCATAAATAAATAAATAAATCTTCAAAAAAAAAAAAAGGACAGCTTACCCCTTCAACTGTTATTATGCAAGTTTTCTGCAGCTGTCTGTTCAGCTGCTGAAGTCTGGGTTAAAGTTCAAAAGGAAAAGCTCTATATGCACATATTTTTCCATGTAAAAAAAAGTTCAAATATTTGAAACTCAAATATTTTCATACATTAAAAATATCCAGTGATGAATTTTAATAAAGCTATATGCAGTGTAGAAGAAATTCAGCTCAGATCTCAACATCATTCATCCATGGTTAAACTGTATTAATTTTAAAACTTCAGAAAAAAAAAAAAAAACTTCAGCCACAGCACACTTCATAGAGCCTGTCTCCTCCCACTGACTCTGGTGACATTCTCTGAGCTACGCGTGAGTCATAACTTGTGACATTGCACAGATAGCATCTGTGAGGTGGGGCGTTTCACTTCTCACTTTGGCTCATGTTTGCTTATGCTGATTGGAAAGTAGTGATATAAGAGGAAAGCAAATGTGGGAAATAGGGTTCTAATTTCATTCAAAAGGCTCTGGACTAAGAAATATTTAAAGATTTGTTTTGTTGGTTTTTTTTAATATAACACATGAGACTATTTGAGCTTCAATAAGTATAAAATGCAATGGATACTTAATACCACACAACTGTACACTTCAAAATGGCTCAAATGGTAAATTTTGTTATGCACATGTTACCACAATAAAAATGTAATGGATTAAAACCCATAAAGTGTGTTTATAGTTTTAGACTCATTGTGATATTTAAAAACTAGCCACATTAAAAGATATCAGAAACCAAGTCATCATCTGAAAACTGGTAAATAAAGGGGAAGAATCAAACGTGTATCCTGCTTTTCCTGAAGAGACTGTACCACTAAATAACCAAAGAGAAGCATCTCTTTATAAAATTATTGCAACTAATAAATGGAAATAAAATGATGGAATTAGATTATCACCATTTGCAAGGCTCAGTGAATTAATTGATTTAGGCAGTAAGAACCAACAGCTGCTAATGTTGCAAAAAGAGACACAACCAGACATCATGTCTGCTGATGCAAGAATTCAGAACTGCTTATAAAATCCAACCCAAGTCTGGTCAAACCTCTGGGTCTAGCTATTTTCAAGAAAAGCTGGGGACAGAATACATATTGAGATGTACCATGTATGTGCCATCAGCAAAATTCAAACTGTAGGAAACTCTATAGGTCAAATTGTCCATGTTCTTCAAAAGGCAAATTATAAGGAAAAAGGGATGAAGAGGGAATCTGTAGATTAAAAGAGATTTATTTATTTATTATTTTTATCATACTTACATTTTACTTAATAAGAATTCAACCATATGCAGCAAGACCCTCCTCCAAAAAAGCCCAACAGATAAATTAGTGAAATTAGAAATACTGTAAAATCATATTTTACATATATGTATAACATTCTGTTGTTTATACATTTATACATATGAACACATAATAGCATGTGTTATCAGAGTTTTTTTTTAAGATTTTATTTATTTATTCATGAGAGACACAGAGAGAGAGAGACAGAGAGAGAGAGGCAGAGGGAGAAGCAGGCTCCACGCAGGAAGCCTGATGTGGGACTCCATCCCGAGACTCCAGGATCACACCCTGGGCTGAAGGCGGCACTAAACCACTGAGCCACCTGGGCTTCCCGTGTTATCAGAGTTTTACACAAAGCTACATAACTGCATATTATGAGCAAAGGCAGAGATTTATTTTATTTTATTTTATTATTTTATTTTGTATATATATTTTTATTGGAGTTTGATTTGCCAACATATAGCAAAACATATAGCATAACACCCAGTGCTCATCCCGTCAAGTGCCCCCCTCAGTGCCCATCACCCAGTCACCCCAACCCCTGCCCACCTCCCCTTCGACTACCCCTTGTTCGTTTCCCAGAGTTAGGAGTCTCTCACGTTCTGTCACCCTCTCTGATATTTCCCACTCACTTTCTCTCCTTTCCTCTTTATTCCCTTTCACTATTTTTTATATTCCCCAAATGAATGAGACCATATAATGTTTGTCCTTCTCCAGTTGACTTACTTCACTCAGCATAATAACCTCCAGTTCCATCCACGTCGAAGCAAATGGTATTTGTCGTTTCTAATAGTTGAGGAATATTCCATTGTATATATAGACCACATCTTCTTTATCCATTCATCTTTCAATGGGCACCGAGGCTCCTTCCACAGTTTGGCTCTTGTGGACATTGCTGCTATAAACATTGGGGTACAGGTGTCCTGCCATTTCACTGCATCTGTATCTTTGGGGTAAATCCCCAGCAGTGCAATTGCTGGGTTGTAGGGTATCTCTATTTTTAACTCTTTGAGGAACCTCCACAGTTTTACAGAGTGGCTGTATCAGTTCACATTCCCACCAACAGTGCAAGAGGGTTCCCCTTTCTCCACATCCTCTCCAACATTTGTGGTTTCCTGTCTTGTTAATTTTCACCATTCTCACTGGTGTGAGGTGGTACCTCATTGTGGTTTTGATTTGTATTTCCCTGATGGCAAGTGATGTGGAGCATTTTCTCATGTGCAGGTTGGCCATGTCTGTGTCTTCTTTGGTGAAATTTCTGTTCATGTCTTTTGCCCATTTCATGATTGGATTGTTTGTTTCTTGGGTGTTAAGTTTAATAAGTTCTTTATAGATCTTGGATATTAGCCCTTTATCTGATATGTCATTTGCAAGTAACTTCTCCCATTCTGTAGGTTGTCTTTTAGTTTTTTGTTTTATTTTATTTTATTTATTTGTTCATGAAAGACATAGAGAGAGGAAAGGCAGAGACACAGGCAGAGGGAAAAGCAGGCTCCTCATAGGGAGCCTGACATGGGACTCGATCCCAGGGCCTCCAGGATCACACCTTGAACCAAAGTCAGACACTCAACCGCTAAGCCACCCAGGCATCCCATGTCTTTTAGTTTTGTTGACTGTTTCTTTTGCTGTGCAGAAGCTTTTTATCTTGATGAAGTCCCAATAATTCATTTTTGCTTTCATTTCCCTTGCCTTCATAGATGTATCTTACAAGAAGTTGCTGTGGCCAAGGTCAAAAAGGGTGTTGCCTGTGTTCTCCTCCAGGACTTTGATGGATTCTTGTCTCACATTTAGATCTTTCATCCATTTTGAGTTTATCTTTGTGTGTGGTGTAAGAGAATGGTCTAGTTTCATTCTTCTGCACGTGGCTGTCCAATTTTCCCAGCACCATTTATTGAAGAGACCGTCGTTTTTCCAGTGAATAGTCTTTCCTGCTTTGTCGAATATTAGTTGACCATAGAGTTCAGGGCCCATTTCTGGATTCTCTGTTCTGTTCCATTGATCTATGTGTCTGTTTCTGTGCCAGTACCACACTGTCTTGATGATCACAGCTTTGTAGTACAACCTGAAATCTGGCATTGTGATGCCCTCAGCTCTGGTTTTCTTTTTCATTATTCCCCTATTTGGGGTCTTTTCTGATTCCACACAAATCTTTGTTTTTTGTTTTTTAAAGATTTTATTTTTTTTATTCATGAGAGACAGAGAGAGAAGCAGAGACAAGCAGAGAGAGAAGAAGGCTCCATGCAGAAAGCCCGATGTGGAACTCGATCCCGGATCCCAGGATCACACCCTGAGCCAAAGGCAGATGCTCAAGCACTGAGCCACCCAGGTGCCCCTGATTCCACACAAATCTTAAGATGATTTGTTCCAAGTCTCTGAAGAAAGTCCATGGTATTTTGATAGGGATTGCATTAAACATTTAAATTGCCCTGGGTAACATTGACATTTTCACAATATTAATTCTGCCAATCCATGAGCATGGAATATTTTTCCATATCTTTGTGTCTTCCTCAATTTCTTTCAGAAGTGTTCTGTAGTTTTTAGGGTAGAGATCCTTTACCTCTTTGGTTAGGTTTATTCCTAGGTATCTTATGTTTTTGGGTGCAATTGTAAATGGGATTGACTCCTTAATTTCTCTTTCTTCAGTTTCATTGTTAGTGTATAGAAATGCCACTGACTTCTGGGCATTGATTTTGTATCCACACTGCCGAATTGCTGTATGAGTTCTAGCAATCTTGGGGTGGAGTCTTTTGGGTTTTCTATGGTCAGTATCATGTCATCTGCAAAGAGGGAGAGTTTGACTTCTTCTTTGCCCATTTGAATGCCTTTTATTTCTTTTTGTTGCCTGATTGCTGAGGCTAGGACTTCTAGTACTATGTTGAATAGCAGTGGTGAGAGTGGACATCCCTGTCTTGTTCCTGATCTTAGGGGAAAGGCTCCCAGTGTTTCCCCATTGAGAATGATATTTGTTGTGGGATTTTCGTAGATGGCTTTTAAGATGCTGAGGAATGTTCCCTCTATCCCTACACTCTGAAGAGTTTTGATCAGGAATGGATGCTGTATTTTGTCAAATGCTTTCTCTGCATCTATTGAGAGGATCATGTGGTTCTTGTTTTTTCTCTTGTTGATATGATCTATCACACTGATTGCTTTACGAATGTTGAACCAGCCTTGCATCCCAGGGATAAATCCCACTTGCTCATGGTAAATAATCTTCTTAATGTACTGTTGGATCCTATTGGCTAGTATCTTGTTGAGAATTTTTGCATCTGTGTTCATCAGGATATTGGTCTATAATTCTCCTTTTTGGTGGAGTCTTTGTCTGGTTTTGGAATTAAGGTGATGCTGGCCTCATAGAACAAGTTTGGAAGTATTCCATCCCTTTCTATCTTTTGGAACAGCTTTAGTAGAATAGGTATTGTTTCTACTTTAAACGTTTGATAGAATTCCCCTGGAAAGCCATCTGGCCCTGGGTTTGTGTCTTGGGAGGTTTTTGATGACTGCTTCAATTTCCTCCCTGGTTATTGGCCTGTTCAGGTTTTCTATTTCTTCCTGTTCCAGTTTTGGTAGTTTGTGGTTTTCCAGAAATGTGTCCATTTCTTCTAGATTGCCTAATTATTGGCGTATAGCTGCTCATAATATGTTTTTTAAATCGTTTGTATTTTCTTGGTATTGGTTGTGTTCTCTCCTTTTTCATTCGTGATTTTATTAATTTGAGTCTTTTCTCTATTGTTTTTAATAAGGCTGGCTAATGGCTTATCTATCTTATTAATTCTTTCAAAGAACCAACTCCTGGTTTTGTTGACCTGTTACACAGTTCTTCTGGTCTCTATTTCATTGAGTTCCGCTCGAATCTTTATTAACTCTCTTCTGCTGGGTGTAGGATCTATTTGCTGTTCTCTCTCCAGCTCCTTTAGGTGCAAGGTTAGCTTTTGTATTTGAGTTCTTTCCAGTTTTTTGATCGATGCTTGTATTGTGATGTATTTCCCCCTCAGGACTGCTTTTGCTATATCCCAAAGATTTTGAATGGTTGTATCTTCATTCTCATTAGTTTCCATGAAACTTTTTTATTCTTCTCTAATTTCCTGGTTGACTCTTTCATCTTTTAGCAGGATGGTCTTTAACCTCCACGTGTTTGAATTTCTTTTTTTATTTTATTTTATTTTATTTTTTTTATTTATTTATGATAGTCACAGAGAGAGAGAGAGAGAGAGAGAGAGAGAGAGGCAGAGACACAGGCAGAGGGAGAAGCAGGCTCCATGCACCGGGAGCCCGATGTGGGATTCGATCCCGGGTCTCCAGGATCGCGCCCCGGGCCAAAGGCAGGCGCCAAACCGCTGCGCCACCCAGGGATCCCCTTTTTTTTTTTTTTAATTTTTTTTTTCGTGTTTGAATTTCTTCCAAATTTCTTCTTGTGATTGAATTCAAGTTTCAAAGCATTATGGTCTGAAAATATGCAGGGAACAATCCCAATCTTTTGGTATTGGTTGAGACCTGATTTGTGACCCAGTATGTGGTCTATTCTGGAGAAAGTTCCCTGTGCACTTGAGAAGAATGTGTATTCAGTTGCATTTGGATGTAAAGTTCTGTAAATATCTGTGAAATCCATCTGGTCCAGTGTATCATTTAAAGCTCTTGTTTCTTTGGTGATGTTGTGCTTAGAAAATCTGTCATTTGCAGAAAGCGCCACGTCGAAGTCTCCCAGTATTAGTGTATTATCTAAGTATGTCTTAACTTTGGTTATTAATTGATTGATATACTTGGCAGCTCCCACATTTGGGGCATAAATATTCATGATTGTTAGGTCCTCTTGTTGGATAGATCCTTTAAGTATGATATAGTGTCCCTCTTCATCTCTTACTACGGTCTTTGAGATAAACTTTAATTTATCTGATATGAGGATTACTACCACTGCTTTCTTTTGAGGACCCTTTGAATGGTAAATGGTTCTCCAACCTTTTATTTTCAGGCTGTAGGTGTCCTTAGGTCTAAAATTTGTCTATTGTAAACAGCAAATAGATGGGTCTTGCTTTTTTATCCAGTCTGAAACCCTGTGCCTTTTGATGGGGTCAATTAAGCCCATTCATGTTCAGAGTTATTATTGAAAAATATGAATTTAGGGGGGCAGGGAGAGACACAGGCCGTTTCCCCCCAGGGCCCCAGCGGGCTCCTCCTGCCCCCCCCCCCAAAAAATGAATTTAGTGTTATCATAATACCTATTCAGTCCCTGTTTTTGTGGATTATTTCTTTGGGCTTCCTCTTTCTTTTACAGAGTCCCCCTTAATATTTCTTGCAGAGCCAGTTTGGTGGTCACATATTCTTTCAGTTTCTGCCTATCTTGGAAGTTCTTTCTCTCTCCTTCTATTCTGAATGAGAGCCTTGCTGGATAAAGTATTCTTGGCTGCATGTTCTTCTCATTTAGAACCCTGAATATATCCTGCCTGCCCTTTCTGGCCTGCCAGGTCTCTGTGGAGAGGTCTGCTGTTAATCTAATATTTCTCCCCATATAAGTTAGGGATCTCTTGTCTCTTGCTGCTTTAAGGATTTTCTGTTTATCTTTGGAATTTGCAAGTTTCATTATTAAATTTTGAGATGTTGAACAGTTTTTATTGATTTTAGGGGGGATCTCTCTATCTCCTGGATCTGAATGCCTGTTTCCCTCCCCAAGTTAGGGAAGTTCTCAGCTATGATTAGTTCAAATACACTTTCTGGTCCTCTGTCCCTTTCGGCATCCTCTGGAACCCCAATTAAACGTAGATTTTTCCTTCTGAGGCTGTCATTTATTTCCCTTAACCTTTCCTCATGGTCTTTTAATTATTTTTGTCTTTTTTCCTCAGCTTCCTCCCTTGCCATCAACTTGTCTTCTATGTCACTCACTCTTTCTTCTACCTCATTAACACTCATTGTTAGGACCTCCAGTTTGGATTGCATCTCATTTAATTGATTTTTAGTTTCAGCCTGATTAGATCTAAATTCTGCAGTCATGAAGTCTCTTGAATCCTTTATGCTTTTTCTAGAGCCACCAGTAGTTTTATAATTGTGCTTCTGAATTGGCTTCCTAACATTGAATTGTAATCCAAATTCTGTAACTCTGTGGGAGAGAGTACTGTTTCTGATTCTTTGTTTTGTGGTGAGTTCTTTTCTAGTCACTTTGCTCAGTGCAGAGTAGCTAAAAACGAGTTGTATTGGAAAAAGGAAGAAAAAAAAAGAAAAAGAAAAAGAAAAAACAAAAACAAAGAAAAAAAACAAGGAGGGGTATCCTTTGGTTCTATATACTGTAAATCTCTTGACTTCCCCTGGAGCTTTCCAGCAGTGCTCGGCCAAGAACTTGCTCTTCCCCTGTTCTTCCAGCTTGGTCTTCTGGGGGACGGGCCTACTGTGCTGATTCTCAGGTTTGTGCACGGCTCAGTGGGAGCTGTTTATCCTCAGCTCCGCCTCCACCTACCCCAGGAGAGTGCAGGATCCTGGACTATGTCCGCTCAGAGTCCTGGGATCCGGGACCTCTGCCGCTGGAATCGTGCTCCTGGGGCCGCCCAGCCCCCTCCGCCCTGAGCCGCTGCCTGAGCGGCTCCAGAGGCCCCGCCCCGCACGCTCCAGCCCTTTACCGCGCTCGCCCCGATGTGCAGCATGCTCTCCCCTGGGGCGCACTTCCTCTGTTAGTGACCCCGGGAACCTGGGGGCTCCACTGCCCCTCCTGCGGTTCTGCCCGGTTTCCCTGCTGAGCGCCTTTCCATCTGGGAAGAATCTGGTGTGGATTTTTAAAGTTCCGGCTTCTTCGGGACTGGGCTTTCCTGTCCTGGAGGCTTTTGCTGCCTGGCTTTAGCCCGGCTCCTTGTGGGGCCCTTCCCCCACTTGATTCTTTTTTATTTCCCCCCTCCCCTGCCTTCCTACCTTGTTAGAAGCACAAACTCTTCTCTCTGTAGCGTTCCAGCTGTTCTCTTTTTAAATCTCAGGTCGAATTCATAGGTTTTCAGGATGATTTGAAAGTTATCAAGGTAAGTTGATGGGGACAGGTGACTTGGGGACCCTACTCCTCCGCCATCTTGCCCCACCCCCTTAAAAGAGATTTAAAAGAGGGGGATCTGGGAGACTCAGTTGGTTAAGCATCTACCTTCGGCTCAAGTCTTGATCCAGTGCCCTGGGATTGAGCCCTGTGTTGGGCTCCTGCTCAGTGAGGAGTCTCCTTCTCCCTCTCCCTCTGCCACTCCCTCTGCTTGTGCCTGTGCTCTTGCTCTCTCTCTCTCTCTCTCAAATAAATAATAAATAAAATTGGGGGAGGGAGGAGATTTAAAAGAATCAAGGGGTACCTGGGTGGCTCAGTCAGTTAAGCCTCTGCTTTCAGCTCAGGTCATAATCCCAGAGTCCTGGGATCGAGCCCCATGTGGGCCTCCCTATTCCAGGGTAGTCTGCTTCTCCCTCTCCTTCTGTCCCTCCCCCTGCTCACACACTCTCACTCACTCTCTCTCAAATAATAAAGTCTTTTTTTTTAAATTTTATTTATTTATGATAGTCACAGAGAGAGACAGAGAGAGAGAGGCAGAGACATAGGCAGAGGGAGAAGCAGGCTCCATGCAGGGAGCCTGACGTGGGATTCGATCCCGGGTCTCCAGGATCGCGCCTTGGGCCAAAGGCAGGCGCTAAACCGCTGCGCCACCCAGGGATCCCTCAAATAAAGTCTTTAAAAAATAAATTTAAAAAATAAAAGATGAATCAATAATTGTTTAAAGAGCAAGGCTCAACTAGAGTGTCTGAGGGTGCACACTTGCATAATGAAGCCATAAAGAAGTATAAGGAAATGACTACTATAAAGATGGGGGTTGTAGACATGAAGGGACTTCTGGAGTGGCTGGCAAAGTACTACATCATCACCTGGATGGTAGTTATGAAGATGTGACCTTATGATAATTCACTATTCTACATGTTTGTGCATTTTTCTGTGTTTTATTTTGTAATAAATATATATTTAAATAAGGTATCCAGAATGAACTGTAGTAGTATGTCACCCAGGACTGCCATATGGATGTGGCCAGCTGGTGAGAAAGAGAGATGATGAGAGAACTGGTGAATCCTCAGTAGCCCCCTCAAGGCCAAGCATTTGCCCAGCTACATGTGGGCGAGTGGCAACTGAATTGTACTGTGAAATTGGGCCAAGACAGCATTTTGAATTCCTGGCAGAAATGGATGGAAAGGGCTCAGAAGTTGTTTTGAGCAAACCATATTTTAGTTCCTTGAGCAGTTTAGTTCTCTGGGCATAATAGCTCTGGCCAGCCAATTGCCAACAAGAACTTAGAATTGCACCTTCAAGACTGTGCAGTTTGAGGGCTGTGGGTGAGGAAGTACTTGCTTTAGAGGCCCCATTTTATTAGAGAAATACTGTAGTATCATTTGTCTCCAACCCCACCCCACCACTGTAACATCCTTATCAGCAATGCACTCAAAGCTGTGTTTAAGGCTGCAGCTAGCTTTTTCCACCAAGAAATCCAGAGAAGACAAATAAATATATTTTTAAAATAAAAATAAAATAATAAAAATTAATCAATTAATTATTTTAAAAAAAAGAAATCTGGAGAAGATAAGGAGCTTATTATTACATCTGTGATACCAGAAAGCCCAAACATAAGTCCCTAAGGTGAAGGCAGCATAAAATGTCAGAGCAGGAAAAACAATATGTTCTACCAAAGATTGGATTAACAATGTGATACAACAAACACCTATTAAAATCCTCAAATCTGATAATTCAAAGTGCTGGCAAGAATGTGAAACAAGAGAAATTCTCATTCATTGCTGGTGAGAATGCAGAAATGACACAGCCACTTTGAAAGACTATTTGACATTTCTGTACAAAGCTAAACACAGTCTTACCATACAAAATAACAATTGTGCTCCTAGATATTTGAAAATTATTTCCACCACCCCCCATTATTTTTTTCCACAAAAACCTTCATCCATATGTTTGTAGCAGCTTTATTTAGAATCACCAAAAATTGGAAAAAAACAAGATGTCCTTCGAAAAGTGAACAGATAAATCATAGTACATCTGTGTAGTGGAATACTCTTCTGTGATAAAAGGAATGTGCTATCAAACTATGCAAAAGATACAGATGAATCTTAAATGCCTATTGCTAAGTGAAAGTAGCCAGTCTGAATTACTCCATTTATATAACTATAGAGACAGTAAACAGATCAGTGGTTGCTAGAGGTTTAAGGAAGGGGGAGTATGGAATAAGTGAAACACAGGATTTTTAAGGCAGCAAAATTATTTTGTATGATACTCTAACGGCAGCTATGTGATGTTATGCATTTGTCAAAACCCATAGAACTTTACAGCATAAAGAGTGCACATTAATGTGCACAAATTTCTTTTAAAAGTCATTTAGGGGGCACCTGGGTGGCTCAGTCAGTTAAGCATCTGCCTTCAGCTCAGGTCATGATCCCAGGGTCCTAAAATGGAGCCCTGTGTTGGGCTCCTTACTCAATGGGGAGTCTGCTTGAGGATTCTCTCTCTCTCTCCCTCTGCCCCTCTCTCCTGCTCATGTGCCCTCTCGTGCTCTCTCAAATAAATAAAATTTTTTAAAAAATTAAAAGACTTTATTTATTTATTTGAAAGAGCATAAGGGATCCCTGGGTGGCGCAGCGGTTTGGCGCCTGCCTTTGGCCCAGGGCGCGATCCTGGAGACCCGGGATCGAGGCCCACGTCGGGCTCCCGGTGCATGGAGCCTGCTTCTCCCTCTGCCTGTGTCTCTGCCTCATTCTCTCTCTCTCTCTGTGACTATCACAAATAAATAAAAAAATTAAAAAAAAAAAAAAAGAAAGAGCATAAGCAGGGGGGAGGGGTAGAGGGAGAGGGAGAAGCAGACTCCCTGCCAAGCAGGGAGCCCAATGCGGGACTTGATCCCAGGACCCCAGGATCATGACTTGAGTTGAAGGCAGACGCTTAACCGACTAAGCTACCCAGGAACCCAATAAATAAAATCTTTAGGAAAAAAAAAGTCACTTGGGAGGTCAGTAGATCCCAGTATGGATTATAGACTGTGACAAGAGAATCTAACTGCATTATGAATGTATGAAATAACTTCACTAAAGGTACTGGGAAGAAAATATGCTGACCTAAATAACTTTAGAAATGAGTGGATTAAAAAAAAGAAAAAATATGTGGATACTGTAAGACTAAAGACAAAAGAAACTGTACATAAGCACTACACTCTAGTTGATAATGTGGTTTCCCATGGGGGTACAGGTTAATGATTCTAATGCTACTGTGCATGTATACTGGAAATTACCAATTAAGTAAATAGATGGCACATTATGGAAGCCAGGTTTCTCACTATTCGAGTAGAAAGTTACAGACAATCAAGGAAGAAAAGGCTAGAATGATCCATGTGGTACTGGATTAGAATTGGATACATCAGTATGGAGACTTTTTGCCCTTGCCCTTCCTCCTGCCTACTGCCCTAGAATATGAATATAATGACTGGATTGCAGCAGCCATCATGGACTATGAAGCAATCTTGATGATGGGAGCCATGCATCAAATATAGGGGAGCAGAAAGAAGGAACCTGAGTCCTAGATATGTGTAGAACTGTTATATTTTTTTAAAGGTTTATTTATTTACTTGAAAGCAAGAGAGACCATGGGGTGGGGAGTAGAGAGAGAGGGGGAGAGAGAATCTTTGAGCAGACTCCTCACTGAGCATGTAGCCTGACTCTCGGCTTGATCCAATGATCCTGAGATCATGACCTGAATCGAAATCAAGAGTCAGATGTTTAACCTACTGAGCCACCCAGGTACCTCTGTAGAGCTGCCATATTAACCCTAGATGCCTACCCCTGAACTCCTTTTATGGGAGAAAAAAATAAACCCCTATCATATTTAAGCCACTGTGATTTGGGATTCTTTTATATGAAAACCAATCCAATGAAAACTAACTGATACATTTACTTCATAAAAGAAGTATATTTGTGGGAAATTTTAAATTTTATGGATAAACTATCCTAAATAAAAGTAGTAAAAATGCTAAGTTTCCTAAGGTAATGATTAAGCCACTTAAATCTGAAATCTGAAAAGAAGAACTTTAACTCAGTCAACGATTGTATCTTTTGACAAAGGAAATTTCTGTGTAAGCAAATTTGTGGTGCTGGGTTATCTGCAGCTATACCTTTGCTGTTCTATGGCTTTGGTGGAGGAACACACTGTCTTGAAGAGCCTGGACTTGTTGGTTTCTGTAATATTGTTTAATTATATATCACAAATATAGCTTATAGCTTATAGCTCCCAAAACCCTTGGAATTTCCTAAGAGATAAGAGCAATAGGAACATCTTTTGTTACAATATTTTGTCTCTAGCCTTCAGTTCCTAAAAATGCTTCAGAGCCCTAAAGGTGAAATGAGTGTTTTGTTATTCATAACAAACCTCTTTCACCACTACTGGGTTTCTGTTAATGAAGGTCACTTTTTTAAAGCACCTAAGGATGGGGACTGGTTGCAGGGGAACCAACCATGAACAGCAAGTTGAAAATTTCAGTGCATCTCCTGATTTCCAGGAACCGGGAGAAGGGCTAGAGGCTGAATCAACCACCAATGTTAATAAGTTCATTGATCGTGCCTTATGTAATGAAGCCTCCATAAAACCCAAAAGGAGGAGTTTCAGAGACCTTCCTGGTTGGGTAACCAGAATACTTCCGTGTGCCACATGCCAGGCCCCAAGCTCCATGAATACAGAAACTTCTTTGTTCAGGACCTTGCCCTATGTATCTCTTCATCTGACTACTGATTCATATCCTTTAATATCCTTTGCAATAAATCAGTAATCTAGTGAGTGAATGGGTTTCCAGAGTTCTATGACCCATTCCAGCAAATTTTTTAAAAATATTTTATTTATTTATTAACGAGAGAGAGAGAGGCAGAGACACAGGCAGAGGGAGAAGCAGGCTCCATGCAGGGAGCCTGACATGGGACTTGATCCTGGGTCTCCAGGATCAGGCCCTGGGCTGAAGGTGGCACTAAACCTCTGAGCCACCAGGGCTGCCCTCCATTCCAGCAAATTAATGAAACCCAAGGAGGGGGTCATGGGAACCTCCAATTTATAACCAGTCAGTCAGAAGTATGGATAACAACCTCGAGTTGTGATTAGCATCCTGAAGTGGAAGGTTTTTTTGGAACCTCCAATGTGTAGCCAGTTGGTCAGAAGCATAGTTAACAACTTGGGCTTGTACTTGGCGTCTGAGGTGGAGAGTGGTCTTTTGGAACTGAGTCCTTTCCCTATGGAATCTAATGCTATCACTGGATAAATAGCATTAGAATTGAATTGAGTTCTCAGACATCCTACTGGTATCTGATAATTGCTTGTTGGTATGGGGAAGCCTATACATATACATTGGAATTGTGTCCAGGAACCCAAAAAACAGTTTCATTGCCTCTTGTACCTGGGCTACACACTGGGGGATGTTAAGTCAATAGATGTTGTACATGCTGAAATCATGTTCTTTGTGGGTAAAAGCAGTTGAAGGAGAAATAAAATCTAATGAAACAGAAGTTATTCCTTCATTCATAGAGAGAACTGGGTGGAAGGAGCAAGAATGGACTTTTCTGAATGCACCTTGTTTGGGAAATATATACATATTTTTGTGTAATTATAAAAACAAATTTAAATCAAAAAGATTTTAATCCATGAATAACAAGAAAGAAATAAAACAAATCAGCCTGTATATCAAATTTGTATCTAACAACACAGAAAGAAATTATTTCAAATAATTTTAAATATATAGTGTTGACTATACCACTCTTATGGGATATATCCTGTAGACAAAAAGAAATTCAAAAAAATATTAAACTTTCAGTGATAATTCTACAATTGCTATTTTGAAACTATTACTGTGAATGATATATATCTATACACATACACATAATCATACACACATATATATTAGGATAAAGCAACTAAGTAACTATGTTAATGTCATTAGGAACTAGTATTTTCAGCCTAAGAGTAAAAGGACACAAATATAAATTCAATCAAATTATGTAAACGCCATTTAACCTTAATTTTGAATTGGAGGTACCAATATGAATTTGTGAATTCTTTTTATCTTTCTAATACATACAAACTTCTCAGCTCCATCCACTGAAAAGGCAATGACCAACTCTGGGGCATGAGTACTCCCAGTGCCAGATTGTGGTTTCTCAATGCCTTTACCCAGCTCTGTCCACTGAAAAAACAATGATCAGTTGAGGCATGAGTACTCCTAGTACCTAGATTGTGGTTTCTCAATGCTTTCACCAACTAAAAATAACCAGGACTCCCTGGAGAAATTACTGATTTCAGATATAGACCAGGAGATAAGCTATGGTAGCAGAAAACATGAAAGCAATCAAATATTGATATCATGTCAAAAGGGCATAGTAATCAATTTTAAGGGGTTCTACTTGCTAAAGATGGGACAATTTGAACCTCAAAATGAAAAATGATCCTAAGATTAGGAATGAGACAAAGATGTCTGCACTCACTACTTCTATTCAACATTGTACTGGAGGTTCTAGTCAGGACAATTAGGAAAGAAAAAGAAGTAAAAAGCCATTCATATATGAAAGGAAAAAGTAAAATTATTTCTATTTTCATGGTCTTATAAATAGAAAATCCTCAAAATCCACTAAAAAACTATTAGAACCAATAAACAAGTTCAGCAAGGTTGCAGGATACAAGATCAATATACAAAAAATGTGTTTCTATACACTAGCAATAAGCACTCTGATATTAAAATAAAAAATAATTCCATTTATAATAGCATCAAAAAACAAAATACTTAGGGATAAATTTAAAAGAAGTGCAAAACTTATACACTGAAAATCACAAAACATTGCGGAAAAAATTAAAGATCTAAATAAATGTAAACTTACACATGTTTATGGGTCAGATGTTAATACTCCACAAAGCCATCTACAAATCCGATGCAATATCAAAATCCCAAATCCAAAATCCCAAAAATTGATTTTTTGCAATAACTGACAAGCTAATTCTAGAATTCACATGGAAATGCAAGAGATCCACAATAGCCAAAACAATCTTGAAAAAGAAGAAACAAGTTGGAAGATTCACACTTTATTTTGCAACTAATCAAGACCATGTGGTACTGGCATAAAGATAGATATATAGATCAATGCAATCAAATTGACAGTCCACAAATAAAACCATTCATTTACAGTCAAATGATTTTCAACAGGAGTGCCAAGACTATTTAATGGGAATGAAGAATCTTGTCAATGAATGGTGCTGGAACTAGATATCTATGTGCAAAAGAATGAAGTTGGAGCCTTACAACATTTGAATTAATTCAAAATGGATTAAATACCTAAATGTGAACGTTGAATCTAAAGATACAGATTTTGGATTCTAAAGTTTTTGAAGAAATTATAGAAGTAAATCTTCAGGACCTTGGGTTAGCCAGTGGATTTTTAGATACAACATGAAAAGCACAGCAACAAAAGGGCGAAAAAATAGATAAATTTGACTGCATCAAAATTAAAATCTTTCATGCTGCAAACAATACTATCCAGAAAGTGAAAAGACAACTAAAGGATGGGAGAAAATTTTGAAGATTATATATTTAAATAGGGACTTACATCCAGAATTTATAATATATAAATACACACACACATACACACACTCTTATCATTCTATAATAAAAAGACAAGTTGGGATGCCTGGGTGGCTCAGGGCGTGATCCTGGAGTCCCGGGATCAAGTCCCACTTCAGGCTCCCTACATGGAGCCTGCTTTTCCCTCTGCCTATGTCTCTGCCTCTCTCTCTTTCTCTCTCCCCCCTGTCTCTCTCTCTGTGTCTCTCATGAATGAATAAATAAAATCTTTTAAAAAAATGGACAAAGGATCTGAATAGACAGTTCTTAAAACATATTTGCATACCAATAAAAATGTGAAAAGATATCTCAGTAAAACTGAAGGGGGGGAAGAATGTGAAAAGATGCGCAATATCATTAGTCATTAGGCAAATGCAAAACAAAACCACTGTCCACCCACTAGGATGAGTATAATCAAAAAGACATGTGATAATAAGTATTGTTGAGGATGTGGAGAAATTAAAATCCTTATGCAGCTGCTTTGGAAAACAGTTAAGTTGTTCCTCAAAATGTTGAGCACATAGTTACCATATGACCCAGCCATTCCACCTCTATGTACATACATAAGAAATGAAAACATATGTCCACACAAAACTTGTACAGGAATGTTCTTTGCAATATTATTCATAACAGCCAAAAAGTGGAAATTAGCTTCCTAGGGCTGCAGTAACAACCACAAACCGGCTGGCTTTAAAACAACAGAAATGTATTCTCTCACACTCTTGGAGGACAGACGTCTGGAATCGAAGTACAAGTAGGACTGCACTCCATCTGCAATTTCTAGAGGAAAGTCCTTCCTTGCCCCTTCCAACTTCTAGTGATCCTTGGTTTGTTGTGGCTGCAAAGCTTCAATCTCTGCCTCATCTTTATGGGTCATTTTCCTCCTCTCCTCTGTGTTTTTTTATAAAGATATTTGTCACCGGATTTAGGGCCCACCAGGATGATCTCCTTTTGAGATCCTTAACGTAATTACATCTGCACAGAACCTTTTTCCAAATAAGGTCACATTCACAAGTTTTGAGAGTTAAAAGATGGACGTCTTTTTGGAGGCCACCATTCAACTCATTACAAACCCAAAGGTCTATCAGCTGATGAACAGAGGAACAAAATATGGTTTATCCATACAATGGAATATGATTTCGTGATAAAAAGTACTGACACATGCTGCAACATGAGGGAACCTTGAAAACATTATACTAAAGGGAAGAAGCCAGACAAAGGCCACATGTTATGCAATTACATTTGTATGAAATGTCCAGAATAAGCAAATCAGTAGAAACAGAAAGTAGATCAGTGGCTACCTAGGGTTGTGGGATTCTTTTTTTTTTTTTTTTAAGATTTTTTATTTATTCATGAGAGACACAGAGAGAGGCAAAGACAGGGAGAAGCAGGCTCCATGCTGGGAGCCCAATGTGGGACTCGATCCTGGGTCTCCAGGATCACGCCCTGGGCCAAAGGCAGATGCTCAACCACTGAGCCACCCAGGCGTCCCGGGTTGTGGGATTCTTAAGAATGGACAATGATTGCTAATGAGTATAGGATCTCTTTTTGGCATGATGAAATGTTCTAAAGTTATATTACAGTAACAGTTGCACACTCTGAATATACTGAAAGCCATTGTATTGTGCACTTTAAATGGGTGCATTTTATGGAATGTAAATCATATCTCCATGAAACTGTTAAAAGTGAGAAATTTAAAAATTAATAATGAAGGTAATGGATTAAAATATATCAAATATGCTCAAATTCATAGGCCCATGATGATTTTTTTTAAAAAAGCTATTTAGTCATCTGTAGACAATGTTGGCGAATAAAGGAACTAAACACTTATTCTGCCTTTCCTTTTTTTTTTTTTAAGGATTTTATTTATTTATTCATAGACACAGAGAGACAGAGACACAGACAGAGGGAGAAGTAGGCTCCATGCAGGGAGCCCGATGTGGGACTCGATCCCGGGTCTCCAGGATCACACCCCAGGCTGCAGGCTGCGCCAAACCGCTGTGCCACCAGGGCTGCCCATTACTCTGCCTTTCCTATATGAACTATACCTGAGGGAATCCAAATAGTTGATAAGAGAAAGTTCTTTATTATAGAAAAGTCCCTGCTAATTAAGGTATAAGAAAGGACAGAATTAGAATCTCACCAGTTTGCAAGCCCTAATGAAATAATGGATCAAGGCAATGTTTTCCATTAGGTGAAAGTTTGATGGGAACTTTAAAAGAGGGGCTAACAAGATCTGAATCCAGTGATTAATCTTAGTATCACTAAAAATGGGACAGCTAGACATTACAGGCCTCCCAGTGTGATGCAATAGGAGGCACACAGTACCACTTACAAAGTATTCTTGCCAATAAAATCAAACCTGAATTTGATCAAGCCTCTAATTTTAACTACCAACTTATAGGAAATACAGGGTCTAAAGGAATATTATATTAAATGACACTAGAAATGTGGGTGCAATCAGCCAAATACTGACTGGGAAATTTTCCAGGACAAATGTGTCTATTTTTTTTTTTTTTTTTTTGGCAAACAAATAGGAAGAACATAAGATGGGGGCATTATCTGTCAGAAAGAAAAAAAAAAAAAAAGACTTGAGACCTGTTAACCACATGTAATGAGGAACTTTATCCAGTTCCTAGTTTGAAGAAACTAAATGTAAAAAAATAATTATGAGATAATGTGGAAGATCTTGAACACTGGATATAAATGATATTAAGAAAAATATTGTCAATATTTTTATTTTGTCAATATTTAATGTCAATATTTTAGTTGTAATAATAGTTATATTTGAAAAAAAGTTTTTATCTTTTAGATATACATACTTAAACATTTGCAGATGAAAAGATATAATGTCTGGGGTTTCCTTTAAAATAATTTCATGAGGGGGTGAGAGAAGTAGCTGAGAATATAGATGAAACAAATTGGCCATTTGTCACTAATTGTTGAAACTAGGTAATAGGTATATGGTGGTTCATATGCTGTACTACTTAGTATATATGTTTGGAAATGTTCCAGAGTAAAAAAGTTTGGTTTGTTTTTTTTAAGTAGGCTCCATGCCCAGCATGGAGCCCAATACTGGTGTTGAACTCATGACCCCAAGATCAAGGCCTAAGCTAAGATCAACTAAGTCACCCAGGTCCCTAAAAAGATTTTGGGGTTTTTGTTTGTTTGTTTAAGATTTTATTTATTTATTCATGAGAGACACAGAGAGAGGCAGAGACATAGGCAGAGAGAGAGCAGGCTCCATGCGGGGAGCCCTATGTGGGACTTGATCCCAGGACTCCAGGATCATGCCCTGGGCCAAACTGCTGAGCCACCCAGGCCCTCCCAAAAGGTTTTGTTTTTATGTTCTTTGGAACATTGAGTTGAGCCCTGAGTATGTTTTTCTATGTAAATCAATATGGTTTTTGCCTAGTAAAGTATATGGAATTCCTTTTTGCCTAATCTGACTAAAGCAGATCATTTTGAGAGCAGAGAGACAGTGCTTTGAAATCAGGCCTGGGTTTGAGTTCAGGCCTCACTATGCACTCATGTTGTCAGATACTTAACCTCTATGAAGCTCAGTTTCTTCATTGATTAAACTGGCATAATAATAGCTCCTCTCTCCTGAGGTTGTTTGGGGATTAAATAAAATATAGAACACACACACAAATATATATATATATATAGAACACAAAGCACTTGCCACAGTACCTGGCAGTGCTCTATAAATATTAGGGGCAGCTAATTCTTTTTTTTTTTTTTTAAATCAGTTTCTTTTTTTTTTTTTTAAGATTTTATTTATTTATTTATTCATGAAAGACACAGAGAGAGAGAGAGAGAGAGAGAGAGAGCGGCAGAGACACAGGCAGAGGGAGAAGCAGGCTCCATGCAGGGAGCCCAATATGAGACTTGATCCCAGGACTCCAGGACCACGCCCTGGGCCAAAGGCAGGCACCAAACCGCTGAGCCACCCAGGGATTCTTGGGGCAGCTAATTCTTATTTGCTTTGGCTATCTATTCTGGATTGACTTGACTCAACTGGGAGCTTCTGCTTTGTCTGCTATCAGCTGGGACTATAGTCATCTGGTGGGTGAATTGGGCTGAAACAACCAAGCTGGCTCATATACAGAGCAGGCAGTTGATGCCAACTGTTGGCTGGGCACTCAGCTAGGGCTGTTGTCCACAGCACCTACACATGGCCTTTCCATGACATTTGGGCTTTTCACTTCATGGTTCTGAGAGGAAGTATCCTATCCTAAGAGCAAAGTGAAAGCTGACAGTTCTCAAGGGCCTTGAACTGGCAGAGTCACTTCCACTACGTTCTGTTGGTTGAAGAGTCACAAGGCCCACCTAGATACAGTGGGAGGGGAAATAAACTGAACCTCTTGATGGGGAGAGGGGCAAAGAACTTGTAGCCATTTTTAATCTACCACATTAGGTGTCCCTGTTTCCTTATTAGGTGATCTGCAGATAAAGATCTAGATTTCAAAGAAACACACCAAAAATATACTCAGTATATGTCTCTGGAAGATGTTCACCCTGGACCACCCTGGCTGACATTTTTCCTGCTGCTCAGCTGACTAAACCAGGGCCTGAGGAATCAGAGGGCTAGACAGTGGTCACTAACCTGAGACTGGATTGGGAAGAAAAATCAGGACAGGACTAAATCTTCACCACAGAAATACCTTGGCATGAGTCAGTGGTTCTCAAAAATAATTTATGAGACCAAATTAGGTCATCTATTTTTAATTATTGCAGTTATTAATTTGACAAATTGTAATTCAATACTGTTCTCATATGCAGTAATTCTTGAGACGAGGAACTATTAGTATTCTTTTCCAAGGTATTAATTGATTCCTTAATTCTTTAGATTTAAGGCATAACAACTTTCCACATATTTCCTTCTCTTACCTTTTAACCAACAGTTGCTGGCTTTCACATCTCCTCTAACATTGTCTAAAACACAGTCCAGGAGAGGTGTGTTTGTTTGTTTGTTTTACAGTGTATTGCACAAACACAAAGTTTTCCCTTTTGGGTAAGAAACATCTGCTAGGGCTAAACAATGCAAGGTTAGTGGCTAGCTTGTGCAATATGAGTTTTACATGAAGACAAAGCTTTCCTTTTAATTGGAACATTTACAGTAAACAAATGATTGATAAAGACACCCAGTTGCCTCTATAAACAAGGAAGAACCCAGCCATGCTGAACACTGTGTTTATTTTCCACTGGAAGAGGATGTAAACTACTAATCACTGGCATGCCACGGTTTAATTTCTACACAAGACCCCTTCCTGATTTTCTATTTTTAGAAAAAATGAGGCAGCCCAGGTGGCTCAGTAGTTTAGCGCCGCCTTCAGCCCAGAGCCTGATCCTGGAGTCCCGGGATCAAGTCCTACGTCGGGCTTCCTGCATGGAGCCTTCTCCCTCTGCCTGTGTCCCTGCCTCTCTCTCTCTATCTCTCATGGATAAATAAAAATCTTTTTTTAAAATGATGGCATTTTTGCTAAATTTCTTTGTATAGACTTCTTAAATGCTATTAATTTTAACATAGGTTATCCAAAAGAAAGTTCTTAAAACTTCAGGTGCTTCTTAAGCTTGGATTCATTCTGCTATTGAAAAGATCCCAGCTGACAGCTGTGATATAAATGCATGGAGAAGGAAATAAACATTGGCTCTTTGACCATGACTTGGAAGTTATGTCAGAAGAATCTGGCATTCTATCAATTGGCCATAAAGCAAATATGGGGGAGTGGGAAGGAGATGGAACAGCCACATATTTCTGGCCCTTTCTGGATTCTGAGCACATCAGAGCATATAGCTAGAGGCTCAGAATCATTGTGGTGAAGAAAGAGTGGTTAAAAACATTCCCTTAGATATAAATTGTCCCTGTATAAGCTAAGACCCTTACTGACATATTTGAGATTTCTGACTTGAGACTCTTTCTGACTTATTTAAGCCCTCCCAGACTTCAAACACTGTCTGAGGAATTAGATACCCATCCTAATTTGTATGGAATTCTTCCTTACCTTTTGAGACCCTTCCTAATATGTTTGAAACAATTCCTAACTTGTTTCAGACCCATCCTTTCATGTGAGAGACTCTTCCTGACATATTTGAGATAGCTCGTGATTTGATTGAGATATTGCCTGAGGTACTTGAGACCCATCCTGATGTATATGAGACTAGTCCTGAGGACTTTGACATGCTTCCTGGCATGTTCAAGATGATTCCCAAGTATTTAAGACTCTCCCTATCTGTTGGAGATCCTTCCAGACATATTTATAATTCTACCTGACAACTTAGAGATCCAGTCTGACTTGTATGAGACTCTTCCAGACTTGTTCAAGACCTTTCCTGGTGTGTTTAAGACCATTCCTGATGTATTGAGACTAAGATGTATTGAGACAGGATGTATTCCTGTCTGAGACTCTTACTTACATATTTAAAAACTCTTCTGTTTTTAGACACTTTCTAACCTGTCTGAGATGATTCCTGCCATGTTTAAGACCCCCATCTGACATATATTGGACCTTTCTTGACATGTTTGAAATGCTTCATGACTTGTTTGAAAGCCTTTCTGACTGTGTGGGAAACTTCTTGACATGTTTAAGATTCTTCCTAAATTGTTTGAGACCCTGCCTAATCTATTTGAGAAACTTCCTGATGTATTCAAACCTCTTCCTGACATGTTTCAGACCTTTCTTGACTTGTTGTAGACTTTTTGACATGTTAGAGAACTTGGCTGACTATTTGAGATTCTTTCTTTCTTTCTTTCTTTCTTTCTTTCTTTCTTTCTTTCTTTCTTTCTTTCAGATTCTCTTTCTCTTTCTATGATTCTCTCACTTCTTGACTTATTGAGACTCTTCCTGACCAAGACCCTTCCTGAGGTAATGAAAATGCTTCCTCACTACTTTGAGATCCTTCCTCCCATGTTTGAGACTGTCCCTGACTTGTTCGAAAACATTCATGACACATTCAAGACCCTTGCTAACATATCTGACCCCTTCCTGATTTGGTTGCAACCATTTTTAACTCTTTGAGTCTCTGATGTAATTAATCCCTTCCCATATGTTTGAGACCCTTCCTGATATATTTGAGACTTATGATGACGACTGATACTTTTTCTGGCTTGTTTGAAGTTGTACATGAAGTATTTGAGACTCTTCCTCTCTGTTTGAGACATATCTAGATGTCTTTCTACTTACTTTGACTTGTTTGAGATGTCCCCTAGCATATCTGAGATCCTCCCTGACTGTTGAGACTCTTCCTGATGACTTTGAGACACTCTCTGACTTGTTTGACAGCCTTGTGACTCTGTGATATCATTCCTAAATTGTTTTAGTCTTCTGATTCTTCTTGTCTGAGACCCTTCCTGACTTAATGTCAATGCCTATTGAATATGAGATCCTGACGTGTTTGAGAACCTTCTTGATGTATTTGAGACCGTTTCTGACATGTTTGAGATTCCATCAGACTTGTTGAGACTCTTCCTAACAGGCTTGAGAACTTTCCTAGTTGATACTCTTCCTTTCAGTTTGAGACCCCTCTAGACTTACTTGGGACTATTCCTGACATGTTTCCATCTTCTCTTTATTTGTTTTACACCCTTCCTGACTACTTAAAGACTGTTCTTGACTTGTTTTAAGACACTTCTTACATATTTGAGCCCCTTCCTAATGTATTTTAAACTCCTCTTGACTGTTGGAGCTATATCCTGTCAGCTTGAGACCCTTTATGAATTAAGACTTTTGCTGTTGTAAACAATTCCTGTATAGTTGAGACCTTTTATGACATAGTTAAGGGACTTCCAGTCTTGTTTGAGGTGCTTCCTAATCTATTTGAGAATCTTTTAGACATCTGGAGAGACTCCTCGATTCATTTGAAACCCTTCCTAATGTATTTGAGACTCATCCTGACTTGTTTGAAATTCTTTTTGACTTCTTTGAGACTATTTGAGACCCTTCCAGATGTATTTTAAACCCTGCTAAGGAATTTGAGGCTCTTCCTGACAAGTCTGAGACTATTCCCTACTTGTTTGAAACTTTTCCTTATGTATTTGAAAACCTTTCTGACTTATTTGAAACTGTTCCTGAACTAAGACCATTCCTGAAGTATTTGAGACTCTTTCTGGCTCTGAGACCCTTAATGATGTATTGTAAGCTCTTCCTGACTACATTCAGATACTGACTTTTTGGAAGACACTCTGACATATTTGAGACCCTGCCTGCATGTTTGAGAAACTTCCTTACAAGTTGGAAGCCCTACTTGACATATTTGAGAGACTTCCTGACTATTGGAGACTCTTTCTGTTGACTTTAGCACCCTTCTTGGCTTGTTTCACAGCTTTCTTGACCCTTAGAAAGCTTCCCAGACATGTTTGAGACCTTTCCTGACTAGTTGAGATCCTTCCTGAGGTATCTGAAAATTTCCCTATATATTTGAGACTGTTACTAACTTGTTTGAGGCTTTTGCTAACATCTTTGAGACTTCTTCTCAGTTTGAAATGCTTTCTGACATTTAAAGCTCTTTCTGTTTGACATCGTCCAGACTTGTTTGAGACTGACATATTTAAGAACCCTCATAATGGGTTTGAAACTTCTCCTGAATATTTGAGTCCTTTTGTCATGTTTTAGAACCTTCCTGAGGTGTTTGAGATATTTAGTGATGTATTTGAACTATTCCTGTATGGTTGAGACCCTTGCTGAGGTACTTGAGGCATTTTCAGTCTTATTTGAAAGTCTTTCTAACATATTTGAGACTCTTCCTTGAGGACTAAGTGACTTTTTGATATATTTCAAACCTTTCCTGAGATACCTAAAACTTGTCCTGACTCATTTGGGCCCTTCCTGACATACTTTAAAGTGTGAAATACATTCAGATGTATTTTAAACTCCTCCTGACAAATTTGAGACCTTTTTTTCTTTAAAAGATTTTATTTATTCATGAGAGACAGAGACAGAGAGAGGCAGAGATGTAGACAGAGGGAGAAACAGGCTCCATGCTGCCCGATGCGGGACTCGATTTCAGGACTCCAGGATCACACCCTGGGCCGAAGGCAGGTGCTAAACCGCTGAGCCACCCAGGGATCCCCAATTTGAGACCTTGTCTAACAACTTTAAAATCCTTTCTTAATTGTTTGAGACTCTTCCTGATGTATTTGAAATCCATTTTGGCATGCTTGAGACTCTTTCTCTCTGTTTACAACACTTCCTCACACATTTTAGACCATTCCTGAAGTATTTGAGACTCTTCCTGTGTTTGAGACCCTTCTCAGTGAAGGTAGAACTCTTCCTGACTACCTTCAGATAGACTCTTCTTGTCTGCCTAAGACACTCTCTCCCTAAGACAAGTTTGAGACTATGTCTTACTACTACGTGACCATTCTTGACCAGATGAGACATTTTTAATGACTTCTGGACTTTTCATGATTTGGTCGACAGCATTTCTGACTTACTGAGACCCTTCTGACATATTTGGGACATTTCCTGAGAAAATTTCTTACATACTTAAGACTTCCAGACAATATGATCCTTTGTGACTTTCTTGAAATACTACCTGCCATGTTTGAGACCCTTCCTCATGTGTTTGAAACTCTTTCTGAGGTATTAGAGATTCTACTTGTATTTGATACCCTTCCTGTCAGGGTAAGACACTTCCTAATTTTTTTTTTCACTTCCTAACATCTTTGAGACCCTTCCTGGGTGTTGTGTCAGAGCTTCTTGATGTGAGACTCTCAGACCATTTCTGACATATTTAAGAACCTTCCTGACCTACTAAAGATTTTTGTCAATATGTTTGAGACACTTCATTACTTGCTTCAGAAATGTACAGACATGTTTGAGACCATTATGGATGTTTTTGAGACCTTTTATCTCTTAATCGAAACTTTCATTGCTAAAAAAAAAAAAAAAAGAAGCTTTCATTGCTTTAAAGCTCTTCCTAATGACATTGAGAGGATTCCAGAATTGTTTGGAAGATCCTTTTTTTAAAAGATATTTTATTTATTTATTCATGAGAGACACAGAGAGGCAGAGACACTGGCAGAGGGAGAAGCAGGCTCCCTGTAGGGAACCCAATACAGGACTTGATCGCAGGACCCCAGGATTACAACATGAGCCAAAGGCAGATGCTCAACCACTGAGCCACCCAGGTGTCCCTGTTTGAGATTATTAATGTATTTGAGACTCTTCCTTTTCGTGTAACACTTCTTGACATGTTTGAGTTCCTTATTAACATGTTTTTTACTCCTCCTGATGTAGTGGGATTCTTCCTGATGTATTTGCTGCCCTTCTTGACTTTTGATATCATTCCTAATGTGATACTTTCTCATATCTGAGAAACTTCTTTTCAGTTTGAGACATTTACTGACTTATTAATAACTTTTTAAACTACGTTGAGAAACTTTCTGACTTATTTGAGATATTTCCTCATGTATTTGAGATTCTTCCTCTCTGTTCCAAACACTTCCTGACAAGTTTAAGAGTCCTCCTTACAGAATAAAGGGGAAAGGAGAAAAAAATGAGTGGGAAATATCAGAAAGGGAGACAGAACATGAGAGACTTGTAACTCTGAGAAACGAACTAGGGGGGGTGGAAGGGGAGGTGGGCAGGGGGTGGGGGTGACTGGGTGACGGGCACTGAGGGGGGCACTTGATGAGATGAGCACTGGGTGTTATTCTATATGTTGGCAAATTGAACACCAATAAAAAATAAATTTATATATATAAAAGAAGAGTCCTCCTTACATGGTTGAGGCCATGTTTCACACTGTATTTAACAATGTTCCTTGTGTATTTATGACTCCCCTTAAAAAATAAATAAATAAAATAAAGATAAAAAATAAGACTCCCTTTGAAAAGTTTGAGACTCTTTATGATATATTTGAGACCTTCTCTGACATGCTTGAGACACTTCTCGACTTGGGACCCTTATTGAAATGTTTAAAACCCTTCCTTTTTGTTTGAGACCCTTACTGACAAAACTAAAGCTTTTCTTGACAATTTCGAATACTTATGGTCTAATTTGAGAAAATTGTCAACGCATTTCCGACTTTCCCCCTTTCTTGGCAACACTTCCTGTCTTGTTTGAGACACATCCTAACATCTTCGAGACTCTTCCTTTTTTTTTTTTTATTTATTTATGATAGTCACAGAGAGAGAGAGAGAGGCAGAGACACAGGCAGAGGGAGAAGCAGGCTCCATGCACCGGGAGCCCGATGTGGGATTCGATTCCGGGTCTCCAGGATCGCGCCCTGGGCCAAAGGCAGGCGCCAAACCGCTGCACCACCCAGGGATCCCTTCGAGACTCTTCCTGATGTATTTGGCACACCTACTATATCTAGATTACTAGGGCTGCCTTTTAAAAATACCACAAATTGAATGTCTTAAAACAACAGAAATTCTCTCAGAGTTCAGGAGACCAGAGGTCTGAAATCAAGGCGTGAGCAGGATTGGTTTCGTTTGGAGACTCTGAGGAAGAATGTGTTCCATGGCTCTCTCTTAGCTTTTGGTGGTTTCTGGCACTCTTTGGCATTCTTTGGCTTGTGGACCTATCACTCCAATCTCTGCCTCTATCTTTATGTGGCATTCACTTCTTTATGTGTCTTCACATAGCCTTCTTATAAGGACACCATTGACTTTAAAGCCCACCCTAATTCAGTGTGGCCTAAGCTTAACTAAATACATCTGCAAGACTCTATTTCCAAATAAGGTCTCATCCTAAGCTTCCAGGTGTACATGAATGAGGGTGGGCAGGGGATAGTATGTAACCCAGTGCATCTACTAATATAATTGAGATTCTTCCTGACTGTCTGAGGCCCTTCAAGACATGCTATAAGTTCTGTCTAATGATTTTGAGACATTTCCTGACTTGTTTGAGATGCTTCCTGATTTTTTGAGACTTTTCCTAATGTATTTGAAGCCCTTTCTAACTTGCAGTTCTTCCTGCTTGAGACTCTTCCTGACATTTCTGAGAATGTTCCTGCCATGTTTACTACTCTTGTTGACATATTTGTGAATCTTCCAGATTTATCTGAGATATTTCCTGACTGTTTGAGACTATTCCTGGCATATTTGAGACACTTTGTGTCTCTTTGAGAGTATTCTTCTTGGATTTGGAAACCTTCTTACCTATTTAACACTCTTCCTGACATGTTTGAGATACTACATGAATTGTTTGAGACTCTTACAGATGTATATGAGGTCTTTGCTGACTTTCTTGAGTCTCTTCTCAACTTGAGACCCTTCCTGACATGTTTGAAACATCTGACATGTATTTGAGACACTTCTTGCTCTTTGAAACACCTTACTGACTTATTTATAGTTTATCCTCACTACTTTGAGAAACTTCTTGACTTGTTTGAGCTACTTCCTGATGTATGTTCTCTGCTTCCTGAATCTTCTCTGTTCTGGCTACTTCCTGACAAATTTCAGACTTCCTGGAGTATTTGAGACCCTTGTTGCCATATTTGAGAACCTAGCTCATGTATGTAAGATTCTTCCTGACATATTTGAAACCTTTCATGGCTTGTTTGAGACACTCCATGGCATATTAGACAATTTATCAAACTTGCTTGAAACACTTCTCAACTTATTTGAAACCTTGCTGGACATGTTTGAGACCCTTCTGGAGGTATTTGAGTTTCTTTTTCTCAGTTTGAGATGCTTACTGAAATGTTTAAGAAGTTCTTCCTACTTTGAGGACCTTTCAGATTTGAGATTCCTGATGTAGTTGAGACTGTCTGTTTGCAAGACTTCCCAATATGTTTGCTACTCTACCTGATGTATTAGATTCCTCCTGATATATTTGAGGCCCTTCCTAATTGTGACCATTCCTGACCTGGTATCACTCTCTCAGTTGTATCTGAGACACTCTTTTCTGTTTGAGACTGACTTATCTGTAACCCTTTTTAACTACTTTGTGAATATTCCTGACTTGTTTGAGATGTTTCCTCATATATTTAAGAATCTTCCTCTCTGTTCTGGTAACTTCCTGACAAGTTTAAGACTCTTCCTGGCATGTTTGAAACTCCTCCTCCTATGTTTGAGACTCTCTCTACCACATTTGAGAAACCTCCCCATGTATATATGACTCTTTGGGGACATATTTGGGAGATTTCAGGGCTTATTCGAGTCTCTGTGGTAGAGTTGAGACCTTTTTTGACATGCTTCAGATGTTTCTTGATTTGTTTGAGTCCCTTACTGAGTTCCTTACTGAAAAGTTTGAGACCATTCCAGATTTATTTGAGACTCTTTTCTCTGTTTGAGACCCTTACTAACAAATGTAAAGCTCTTCCTGACATCCTTGAGATCCTTCCAATCTGGTTGGAGAGAATTTGTGATATGTCTCAGATGCTTCTTCTCTCTTTGCAACACTTCCTGTCATTTTTGAGACTCTTCCTGGTATTTGAGACTCTTCCTGACTATGATTTTTCCTGACATGTTTGAAACTCCTCCAGTTTTTTGAGACTCCTGATGACTTTGAGGCCCTACCCAAAGTAAGAGTCTCTACAAAAGACTCTGCTGAACTGTTTGAGACCCTTCCTGATATGTGTGAGGCTGTTCCTGGAGTATCTGAGACTTTTCCTGCCTGTTTGAGACTCATTTCCATTATGACCTGTTATAGACACTTTCTGACATGTGTGAGACTATGTTGAAGCCGGTTCTGACTTGTTTTTGATGATTCTTCATGTATTTAAGACATTTTCTCTCTGTTTGTGACCCTTTCTGACTTATTTGAGACCCTTCCTGATATATCCGACATCCCCCTAATGTATTTGGGACTCTTCCTGACTGTTCTTGTCTGTTTGAGACCCTTAGAGACACATTTGAACTCTGCCTGATGAATTTGAGACCCTTCCTGACATGGTTGAGTCTTTCCCTGACTTGTACGAAACCCTTCCTGATTTTTTTGACACATTCTGGATTACTTATTTTTTTGAGGATTTTATTTATTTATTTGAGAGGGAGAGAGAGAACACAAGCCGAGGAGAGAAGCAGAGGGAGAAGCAGACGCCCCACTGAGCAAAGAGCCCAACACGGAGCTCAATCCCAAGACCCCAGGATCATGACCTGAGCCAAAGGCAGATGCTTAATCTAATGAACCACTTAGGCACTCCCACCCTAAACTATTTAAAATATTTAAAGCTTTTTCTGACTTGCAACTCTTCTTGATTATTTGAGACCATTCCCAACATATTACTACTCTTCCTGATGTATTTGAGACATTTCTTGAATGAGACTACTTTTTGACATCATGGAGATTCTTCTTGTCTCTTTGAGACAATTCCTGATGGACTTGAGAACCTTCTGTACGTATTTAAGACTCTACCTTCCATGTTTAAGACCGTTTATAATGTGTGTGACTCTTCCTTACATATATGAGACTTTATCTGACTTGCTTGACATGCTTCTCAACTCACGTGAGTCCCTTCCTGAAATGTTTTAAGACGTATTTGAGACTCTTACTAAGCCTTACTGACAAATGTAGTGCTCTTCTGGACTACTTTAAGATCCTTCCAGTCTGGTTTGAGAAGACTCATGATGTATTTCAAATCCTTTCTCTCTTTTGGGAATAATTCTTGTCATGTTTGAGACTCTTGTTGAGGTCTGCCCCCCCACCAGCCCCACAATGTGTTTGAAAGCCTTTCTGACATGCAGGACTCTTTTTGTTGTATTTGAGACCCTTCCTGACAAGTATGTGACCATTCCTGAAGTAGTTGAGACTCTTCCTGTATGTTTGAGACCTGTCCTGGCTTGTTGGAGATGCTTCCTGAGTTGTTTGAGACTCTTCCTGATATGTTTGAGTCTGTTCCTGATCCGTTTGCTAGTCTTTCTGATATATTGAAGAATCTTTTTAATGTCTTTGAGACTTTTCCTGACTGTTTGACACCATTCATGACATATTTGAGACTTTTCCTGTCTCTTTGTAATCATTCCTGACAGATTTGAGAAACTTCCTTTACTATTTGAGATTCTTCCTCACATATTTTAGATTCTTTTTTGTAATTCTTCCTGACATTTTAATCAATTCCATACAAGTTTTAGAGCATCCATTATTTCTTTGTGACTCTTCCTGACATATTAGGAACCTTTTCTGACTTGCCTGGGACCCTTTTCAACTGACTTGAAACCTTTCCTGACAAGTTTGAGACCCTTCTGGAGGTATTTAGGTCACTTTCTCTCTGTCTGAGACTTTATTTTTTATTTTTTTGTCTGAGACTTTAATTTACAAATTGAATGTGCTTCCTGACTACTGTGAGACCCTACCAGACTTGTTTGAGAAAATTCTTGATGCATGTGAGACCTTTCCTCTCTGCTTGTGACATTTCCTAACATGTTTGAGAAACTTCCTGAATCTTCCGAATTTGCCTGCCTGTTTAGGATCAGTAAATACATATTTTAAACTCTGTCTGATGAATTTCAGACCCTTCATTATCAGTTTAAGACCTTTCCTGGCATGTTTGAATTTCCTACTGTGTTAGATATTCTTTCAATATTTGAGGCTCTTTCCGGCTGAGTAAGCTGACTCCTGTTATATTTGAGACCCTCCCTTAATTATTACTAACTTTTCTAATTATTTAAAACCCTTTCTCATATTTTTGAGGCTCTTACTCACTTTTTGAGAACCTTCTTAACAGATTTGAGATCTTTCCTGATTATTTGATATGCTTCGTTTAGGTTTGAGGCCCTTTGTAATGTATTTAAGACATTCTTCTCAGTTTGGAGCCCTTACTGACATTTTTAAATTTTTTATTTAAAAAAAATTTTTTTAAGATTTTATTTATTTATTTAAGAGAGAGAGCACAAGCCAGTAGGGAGGAGCAGAGGGAAAGGGAGAAGCAGACTCCTGTTGAGCAGGGAGCCCAATGTGGGGCTCCATCCCAGGACTCTGAGATCCTGACCTGAGCCAAAGGCAAATGTTTAACCAACTGAGCCACTCAGGTGCCCCTGAAATTTTTTAAATTTTTAATTGAAGTGTAGTTGACATATAATATTGTATTAATTATAGGTGTACAGCAAAAATGATTCAACAATTATATACATTACAAAATGTTCACCATGGGGATTTGTTTGTTTGTTTTTAGGGTGACGAAAATATTCTGGAATTAGATAGAGGTGATAGTTGATCACCTTGTGTATATACTAAAAGCTGCTAAATTTTACACTATAAAATGGTGAATTTTACTGTATGTGAATTATATATCAATAAGATATTCTACGCAAAAAATACACTTTCCAATGAATTTCAATTTTGAGATACTTCCTGATGTATTTAAGACACATTCTGACTTTTTAAGATCTTTAAGAACAGAGACCCTTCCAGATGTGTTTTCCTTTTTAGGATTATAAATGGCTTTATTTTTTTCTAGCTTTATTGATATGATTGACATATAACTTGTATAACTTTAAGGTATTATATTGTGATGATTTAATATACATATATATTGTGAAATGATCACTGTAAGGTTAGTTAACACCTCCACCACCTGACCTAATTACCTGTTCTGTATTTGTGGTGAGATCATTTAAGACTTACTCTCTTAGCAACTTTCAAATATATAATAAATAATTGTTAACTGTACTCACCATGAGGCACATTAGATCCCCAGAACTTATTCATCTTATAACTGGAAGTTTTTATATACCCTTTGACTAACATGTCCCATTTCTTCCACCATCACCCCCCTACCAGCCCTGGCAACAACTATTCTACTCTCTGTTTCTATTAGTTCAGCTTTTTAGATTCCACATGTGAAACCATTCAGTATTTGACTTTCTCTATCTGACTCATTTCACTTAGTATAATGCCCTCAGGGTCCATCCATGTTGTCACAAATGACAAGATTTTCTTCCCTTTTAATGGCTTAATGATATTCCAAGTGTGTGTGTATGTATCATATTTCCTGTATCCATTTGTCTGTCAGTAGGTGCTTAGATTGTTTCCATGTGTTGGCTATTGTTAATAATGCTACAGTGAACATGGAAGTGCAGATATCTCTTTAAGATCCTGATTTCATTTCCTTTGGATATATACCATAAGTGGTATTGTTAGATCATATGGTCATTCTATTTTTAATTTTTTGAGGGACCTCAGGTACTCCACATTGAGTATTATTGGCTTCCTTGTCAAATAATAGTTGTATATGATTGATTTTATTTCTGGGCTCTTAATTCTGTTCTATCAGTCTGTGTGTCTATTTTGATACTAATATGATACTATTTTGATTACTATAGCTTTGTAATATATTTTGAAATCAAGTGTACCTCCAGCTTTGCTCTTTTATCTTAAGATTGCTTTGGCTATTTGGAGTCTATTTTGGTTCTGTATGAATTTTAGAATTGTTTTTTCTACTTCTGCAAAAAAAAAAAAATGCCATTGTAATTTTAATAGAGATTGCTCTGAATCTGTGGATTGCACTGAATCTATAAATTGTTATGGACATTTTAACAATATTAAGTCTTCCAATTCATGAACAGAGAGTATATTTCCACTTATTTGTGTTTCTAAATTTCTTTCATCAAAGTCTTAAAATTTTCATTTTACAGATCTTTCACCTCCTTGGTTAAGTTTATTCCTAACTATTGTATTATCTTTAGTGCTGCTGTAAATGGAGTTGTTTTCTTTATTTCTTTTTAAGATATTTCATTATCAGCATAGAGAAACACAACTGATTATTTATGTTGATTTTATATCCTGCAACTTTGCTGAATATGTTTGTTAGTTCTAGCAGTTCTTTGGTGGTCTTCGGGATTTTCTCTATATAAGATGTCATCTACAAAGACAAGTTTACCTCTTCATTTCCAATTTGGATGCTTTTTATTTTCTTTTTTTTTTCTTCATATTGTTCTGGCTAGAACTCCTATTCAAGTACTCTGTTGAATAGGAGTACCAAAAGTAGACACCCTTATCTTGTTCCTGATCTTAAAGGGAAAGCTTTCAACCTTTCACCATTAAGTATGTTAACTATGGGTTTGTCATGTATGTTCTTAATTATGTTGATGTACATTCCTTGTATGTGTAATTTGTTGAAAATTTTTAGCATGAAAGGATGTAAAGTTTTTTTCAAATGCTTTTCATGAGTGTATTGAGGTATCTCTGTGATTTCTATCATTCATTTTGCTAATGTGGTTATCAAATTAATTGATTTGCATATATTAAGCCATCCTTCTATCCCAGGAATAAATCCCACTTGATCATGGTGTGTTATCTTTCGAATGTGCTGCTGAATTCAGTTTGCTAGTATTTTGTTGAGAATTTTCATCTATATTCATCAGGAATATTTACTTACAGTTTTCTTTCTTTGTAGGATCCTTATCTGGCTTTTGTATTAAGGTAATGCTGGCTTCATAAAATGAGTTTGGAAATGTTCTCTCCTCATTAATTTTTTGGAAGAGTTTGAGAAGGATCGGCATTCATTATTCTTTATAAATTTGGTAGAATTCACCAGTAAAACCACCTGGTCCTGGGCTTTTCTTTGTTAGGAGGTTTTTCATTACTGATTCAATCTTACTCATTACTGGTCTATTCGTATTTTCTCTTTCTTCATGATACAGTCTTGATAGGTTATGTTTCTAGGACTTTGTTCACTTCTAGGTTATCTAATTTTGGGGCATATAATTGTTCAAAATAGTCTCTTATGCTCTGGGAAAGGAACAAGGGGTAGTGGAAGGGGACATGGGCAAGGAGATGGGGTGACTGGGTGACGGGCATTGAGGGGATGAACACTGGGTGTTATGCTATATGTTGGCAAATCGAACTCGAATAAAAAATATACAAAAAAAATAGTCTCTTATGATCCATTGCATTTCTTTGGAATCAGTTGTAATGTCTTCTCTTAAATTTCTGATTTAATTTATTTGAGTTTTCTTTTCTTTTTGGTTAGTGTAAAGGTTTGTCAAATTTATCTCTTCAAAACAACAGTTCTTAGTTTTGCATTTTCAATAGTTTTTTTTAAAAAAAGATTTTATTTATTTATCCATGAGAGACACACAGAGAGAGAGAGAGAGGCAGAGACACAGACAGAGGGAGAAGCAGGCTCCATGCAGGGAGCCCAACGCGGGACCGATCCCGGACCCCGGGATCACGCCCTGAGCCAAAGGCAGACACCCACTGCTGAGCCACCCAGGCATCCCTTCTATTGGCTTTTGTGTGTCTCTATTTCACTTATTTCTGCTCTGATCTTTTTTATTTCCTTTCTTCTGCTAACTTTGGGCTACTTTGCTCTTCTTTTTCGAGTTCCTTGAGATGTAAAATGAGGTTGATTATTTGAGATTGTTCTTCTTCCTTAATGTAGGTGTTTATTGCAATAAACTTTCCTCTTAGAACTTCGTTTGCTTCATTCCGTAAGCTGTGGTTTGTTGTACTTTCATGTTTGTTGGTTTCAAGATTTTTAAAAAATCTCCCTTTTGATTTTTTCTTTGATCTATTGGTTTTTCAGCTGTGTGTTGCTTAATTTCCACATATTTGTGAGTTATCTTTGGAGGAGCAGAACTTCAGTATTTACATTCAATCCTGTAGCTACCTGTTACAGAGGCTAAGTTACAGGTAAGCATAGTTGAGAGGTTGAGGGCTCCTGTATTCCACATAGTACCCACTTTTTGGGTAAAAGATTTGCTTTCAGGTGTCATACACTGAGAATACTGGGGCCCTGATCAGTCTTGCCCCAGCTTGTTCATAGCAGAAGTTTCATGCAGGGGAAGAGGCTACCACCCTGCTCAGTGCCCAACCCCTAAAGTAGGCTTATCACTCAGAAACTATGTTACTGTCCCTGCCCCCAGCTCTGGAGCCATGACTCAGAAATTTTTCCCTGAGGGAGAGGCAGGCTCTGAGAGCTCTGAAGTTCTTCCCAAAGGAACTAACTTTATTTGAAGCATTAGTGTGGGTAAATTCAAGCCTAAGAAAGCTCTAAAAAAACAATGGAGGTTTTGGTGGAAAGCAATTAGGAGACTGGTAGTTTCATTAGAAATATAAGCTAAACCATAGGCCATCTTGTTTAATAGGGAGAACCTGGGAAAGTGACAGCTAGAATAGTCCTCTTAAGGTCAGAAAAAAACCTCATACACTGATCTCAAACCCTATCCCTACTAAGGAGCCTGAATTTAGATTGAGTCTATGGGGTAATTTATGCCCCAAAGGTATTATTGAAAGCAATAAAGCAATCATCCAACAATTAGGGAAGTTAACAACTGGGTGTGACCAAGGAAAGAGACAAAGAGGGCCCTACTAAAACCACTTTCATCCCAGGCTGACAGCAGCTTGTGACCAAGACTTTGCCCACTGAGGAGCAATATCAAAGCCTTCACATTGTAGAGGAAATTGACTTCACTAAAATAATCCAGCCAGTCACTAAGCAAATAAACAACAATAACAAGCTGGGGGCGGGGGGGGGGGGGTGGCGAGGACTGGTATCAGGGTTGCTACAATGTATTATATAAAATGCCCAATTTTCAACAAAAAATTACAAGACAAGCAAAGAAATAGGAAAATATTCAAATACAGGAAAACAGAATACAAATACAGGCAACAGAAACTGCCTGTGAGAGCAACCAAATGTCAGATTTAACAGAAAAGACTTCAAAGTAGTCATTATAAATATATTCAAAGAACTAAAGAAAATTATGCTTCAAGAAGGAAACGATATGATGACTGTAATAGACTAATGTTTGTGTCCTCTCCCAAAATTCATATGTTGAAATCTAATCCCCAATGTGATCGCATTTAGAGGTGGGGCATTTGGGAGGTGATTAGGTCATGAGGTTTGAGCCTTCAAGAATGGGATTATTGCCCTTATAAAAAAGACCCCAGAGGGATCCCTGGGTGGCGCAGCGGTTTGGCGCCTGCCTTTGGCCCGGGGCGTGATCCTGGGGACCCCGGATCGAATCCCACATCGGGCTCCCTGCATGGAGCCCGCTTCTCCCTCTGCCTGTGTCTCTGCCTCTCTCTCTCTCTCTCTCTGTGACTATCATGAATAAATAAATAAAATCTTTAAAAAAAAAAAAAAAAAAAAAAGACCCCAGGGATCCCTGGGTGGCGTAGCGGTTTGGCGCCTGCCTTCGGCCCAGGGCGCGATCCTGGAGACCCGGGATCGAATCCCACGTCGGGCTCCCGGTGCACGGAGCCTGCTTCTCCCTCTGCCTGTGTCTCTGCCTCTCTCTCTCTCTCTCTGTGACTATCATAAATAAATAAAAGAAAAAAAATATTTAAAAAAGACCCCAGAGAACTCCACCACCCCTTTGGCAATGTGAGGACATAATCATAAGACAGCTGTCTGAACCAGGAAGCAGGCCGTCACTAAATCTGCCACCACCTTGATCTTGGGCCCCTCACCTTCCACAACTGTGAGAAACAAATGTTTGTTGTTTAAGCCACTGAGTCTGTGGTATTTTTGTTATAGGAACCCTAACCAACTGAAAGCTAGAAGCTTTGGGGGTCCAGACATAAGCAGATCTCCACAATACTGTGTTTTACTTCTAGGAGATCAACTAGTTTCCCACAGTAAATATTGGAGAAAAATTCCCTGGTCCTTCGATTAAAGGGAAAGAAAAAGGAAGCATCTTGAAATACACTAGACACTCTGTACTTCTTTTTTTTTCCCAAAGATTTTATTTATTTATTTATTTATTTATTTATTTATTTATTTATTTATTTATTTATTTTTATTTATTCATGAGAGACACAGAGAGAGAGAGAGAGGCAGAGATAAAAGCAGAGGGAGAAGCAGGCTCCATGCAGGGAGCCTGAAGTGGGACTCTGATCCCGGGACTCCAGGATCATACCTTGAGCCAGAAAGCAGACCCACAACCGCTGAGCCACCCAGGTGTCCCCACACTCTGTACATTTTTTTTTCCTTAAGATTTTATTTATTCATTCATGAGACACAGAGAGAGAGGCAGAGACACAGGCAGAGGGAGAAGCAGGCTCCTCACAGGGAGTCTGATGCGGGACTCGATCCCGGGACTCCAGGATCACGCCATGGGCGTGAAGGCAGACGCTCAACCGCTGAGCCACCCAGGCCTCCCAACACACTCTGTACCACTTAACAAGGCCTGCCCTCAGGGTAAACTAGTTAACCAGAGCCTAACCTGATGGGATATTATTAGACTCTAACTGACCTAGGGATAAGGGAAAAAAACAAATCCAGCCCACTCTAGCCATCCTGTTCCACCTCTGGTAGAAGGAAAAAAAAAAAAACTCTTGTGAAGTTTACACTCTAGAGACATGTCACTAAAAGACTGAGACCTAGGGATGCCTGGGTGGCTCAGTGATTTAGTACCTGCCTTCAGCCCGGGGCGTGATCCCGGAGTCCCAGGATCAAGTCCCACATTGGACTTCTTGCGTGGAGCCTGCTTCTCCCTCTGCCTATGTCCCCTTTCTCTGTGTCTGTTTCTGTCTCTCTTATTCTGTGTCTCTCATGAATAAATAAATAAAATCTTTAAAAATTTTTTTATTTATTTATGAAAGTCACAGAGAGAGAGAGAGAGAGGCAGAGACACAGGCAGAGGGAGAAGCAGCCTCCATGCACCGGGAGCCCGACGTGGGATTCGATCCCGGGTCTCCAGGATCGCGCCCTGGGCCAAAGGCAGCCGCCAAACCGCTGCGCCACCCAGGGATCCCAATAAATAAAATCTTTTTTTTTAAACATTTTATTTATTTATTCTTAGACACACAGAGACAGAGGCAGAGACACAGGCAGAGGGAGAAGCAGGCTCCATGCCGGGAGCCCCACGTGGGACTCGATCCTGGTTCTCCAGGATCACACCCCAGGCTGCAGGCGGCGCCAAACCACTGCGCCACCAGGGCTGCCCCCAATAAATAAAATCTTAAAAAAAAAGACTGAGATCTAATCATAGGATTATACAATGCTTCCTCTCTCCCCACAAATTACCACCACATTAGTAAGGCCTATTTACAGCAGTTTCTTTTACTTAGTACATCATATTAAGAAAAAGTACAGTACAGTACAGCTGTATTAAGAAAAAATTACAAGGCATACCAAAAGGTAAAAACCACAATTTGAAGTGACAGAATAAGCATTAGAACCAGACATGACAGGGATATTGGAATTATGAGACCAGGAATTTTTTTTTAAGATTTTATTTATTTATTCATGAGAGACACAGAAGCAGAGAGAAAGGCAGAGACACAAGGAGAGGGAGAAGCAGGCTCCACGCAGGGAGCCTGATGTGAGAATCAATCCTGGGTCTCCAGGATCACACCCTGGGCTAAAGGCAGCAATAAACTGCTGAGCCACCCAGGCTGCCCTGAGACCAGGAATTTAAACAACTATGATTAAATGATGTGGGCTCTAATGGATAAAGTAGACAACATGAAAGAACAGATGAGCAATGAAAGCACAGAGATGGGAATCCTAAGGGAAGAAAAAAAGAAAGAAGCACTAGTGAATTAAAAACAAAAACAAAAACAGTGTCCCAGAAATGAAGAATGCCTTTTTTTATGATTTTATTTATTTATTCATGAGAGACACAGAGAGAGAGAAAGGCAGAAACACAGGCACAGGGAGAAGCAGGCTCCACTCAGGGAGCCCTGCATGGGACTCAATCCCCGGTCCCCAGGATCAACCCCAGGCTGTAGGTAGCACTAAACCACTGCACCACTGAGGCTGCCTGAAGAATGCCTTCTTTGGGCTTATTAGTAGACTCGACATGGCTGAGGAAAGAATACCTGAACTAGAGGATATATCAATAGAATCCTTAAAAACTATAAAGCAAAGTGAACAAAGACTGGAAAAAAAAAAAACAGAAAAGAATATCCAAGGACTGTGGGACAACTACAGAAAGTATGGCATAGGCATAATGAGAATGCCATAAAGAGGGGCACCTGAGTTGCTCAGTGGTTAAGCATCTGCCATTGGCTTAGGTCATGATCCTGGGATCCTGAGATCGAGTTCCACACCAGGCTCCCCGGAGGGAGCCTGCTTCTCCCTCTACTTATGTCTCTGCCTCTCTCTGTGTGTCTCTCATGAATAAATAAATAAAATCTTTAAAAAAGAGAGAGAGAGAGAGAGAATGCCATAAAGAGAAGAGAGAGGACAGCCTGGGTGGCTCAGCGGTTTGGCACCACCTTCAGCCCAGGGCGTGATCCTAGAGACCCGGGATCAAGTCCCACGTCAGGCTCCCTGCATGGAGCCTGCTTCTCCCTCTGCCTGTGTCTCTGCCTCTCTCTCTCTGTGCCTCTCATGAATAAATAAATAAATAAATCTTAAAAAAGAGAGAGAGAGAAGAGAGAAAAGAACAGAAGAAATATTTGAAACAATAATGGCTGAGAATATCCCCCAAATTAATGTCAGACACCAAACCACAGATACAACAAGCTCAGAGAATGTGAAGCATGATAAATGCAAAAAAAAAAAAAAACCTTACACCTAGACATATCATTTTCAAACTACATAAAATCAAAAATAAAGAGAAAACCTGAAAGAAGCCAGGCATAAAATAAACAAACCTTACCCATGAAGGAACAAAGATAAAAATTAGATCTGAAAAAAAAAATTAGATCTGACTATTCCTCAGAACCATACAAGCAAGAAGTAAAGTATTTAAAGTATTGAGAGGAAAAAAACCACCAGCCTAGAATTATGTACACTACAAAATCCTGCAAAAGTGAAGGAGAAATACTTCTCAGATAAACAGAAATTGAGAGAACTTGTTGCCAGTAAACCTGTCCTGCAAGAAATGTTAAAAGTTCTTTGAATAGAAGAAAAATAATATAGGTCAGAAACTCAATCTACATAAAGGAAAGAAAAATGTCAACAAAGAAATAAGTGAAGGTAAAATAAATTTTTCTTATTTTTTAAAGATTTTATTTATTCATGAGAGATAGAGAGAGAGAGAGAGGCAGAGACAGAGACATAGGCAGAGGGAGAAGCAGGCTCCATGCAGGGAACCCGATGTGGGACTCGATCCCGGGTCTCCAGGATCACGCCCTGGACCGAAGGCAGTCACCAAACCGCTGAGCCACCCAGGGATCCCTCTTATTCTTGATATAACAACAGTTTCTTCAAAATAATATCAATAACATACTTGATTTTGTATGCTTATATATATATCATATATATAGATATATGCTTATATAAGCTTACATGTAAGTGAAATGAATGACAGCAATGATACAAAGGATGGCAGAAATGAATTGAGATTATTTTATTACAAGGTACTCATGCTGTGCAGCAGTATAGTGTTATTTGAAAGTGGATTTGAGTTAGCTGTAAATGTATATTGCAAACTCTAGGGCAATCACTAAAAAGAAAAGTTTTTTTAAAAAAGTATGACCAATATGCTACGAAAGGAGAGAAAATGGAATTATACAAAGTGCTCAATTAAAATCACAAGCATAAAGGTAGTGAAAGACAAAAATAGGAATAAAGAAAAAGGCAATTGGGACATCTGGGTGGCTCAGCAGTTGGGCATCTGCCTTTGGCTCAGGGTGTGATCCTGGAGTCCCGGAATCGAGTCCTGCATCAGGCTTCCTGCATGGAGTCTGCTTCTCCCTCTGCCTATGTATCTGCATCTCTGTGTGTGTGTGTGTCTTTCATGGATAAATAAATAAAATCGTTAAAAAAAAGAAAAAGAAAAAGGCAATAGAAAATAGTAACAAATGTAGAAAATATTTGTCCAACTATATCAATAATCACTTTAAATGTCAGTGGTCTACATGCATTAATTAAAGGACAGAGATTGTCAGAGTGGATCAAAACCAAGACCCAACTATATGTTGTCTATAAGAAACCCACTTTAGGGACGCCTGGGTGGCTCTGCAGTTCAGCCTCTGCCTTTGGCTCAGGGCATGATTCCGGAGTCCCCAGATCAAGTCTCACATCAGACTCCCGGCATGGAGCCTGCTTCTTCCTCTGCCTGTGTCTCTGCCTCTCTGTGTCTCTCATGAATAAATAAATAAAATCTTAAAAAAAGAAAAAAAAAAAAAAAAAGAAAACCCACTTTAGAGGTGCCTGGCTGGCTCAGTTGGTAGAGCACGAGACTCTTGACCCCAAGGTTGTGAGATTGAGCCCCACATTGGGTGTAGTTAAAAATAATAATACTTTTTTTTTAAATTAAAAATAAACCCACTTTAAATGCAAAGACACACAAAAAACAAAAAACAAAAAACAACAACAAAAAAATAAATGCAAAGACACATATAGATTACAAGTAAATGGGTGGGGGATCCCTGGCTGGCTCAGCGGTTTAGCGCCTGCCTTCGGCCTGGGGCGTGATCCTGGAGTCCCGAGATCGAGTCCCACATCAGGCTCCCTGCATGGAGCCTGCTTCTCTCTCTGCCTGTGTCTCTGCTTCTCTCTCTCTGTGTGTCTCTCATGAATAAATAAATAAAGTAAATGGATGGAGGAAGATGTACCATGTTAACATTAAGCAAAAGAAAGCACGAAGGGCACCTGGCTGGCTCAACCAGAAGAGCGTGCAACACTTGATCTTGGGCTCATGAGTTTAAGCCCCATGTTGGGTATAAAGATTAAATAAACTTTTTAAAAAAGAAAGTAAATAGTTCTATTAATTTCAGACAGAGTACACTTCACAGCAAGGAATATTATCAAGAATAAAGAAGGGCATTATACAAAGGTAATGGGGTCAATTCTCCAAAAAGATGTAACAATCCTTAACGTTTATACTCCTAACAAGAGAGTATGGAACTATGTCAGGCCAAAACTAATAGAACTGCAAAAAGAAGTAGATGAGTCACTTTCATAGTTAAAGACTTAAACTGTATCAGAAGTGGCTAGATTCAGCTTGCAGAAAATCAGGAAGAACATAGTTGAATTCAACTACACCATGAATCAACTAGATATAATTGACATCTATAGACTACTTTGCCCAACAACAGCAGAATACACATTCTCCTCAAACTCACATGGAACATTCACCAAGACAGACCACATTCTGGACTATAAAATGCACCTTAACAAAATAAAGAATAGAAATTATATGTTGTCTGCTCTGAGAATCAATAACAGGAAAATAACTGTAAAATTACAAAATATGTGGAAAAAGCAGACTCCCCGCCAAGCAGGATGCCCAACGTGGGGCTTGATTCTGGGACTCTAGAATCATGACCTGAACCAAAAGCAGATGCCTAACCAACTGAGCCACCTAGGTGCCCCCAAAATGTATATTTTATAATGATAAAAGGTTAATACATCTGGAACATATACCAATTATAAACATATATGCACCTAATAACCCAAAATACATGAAGCAAAAATTGACAAACATTAAGGGGGAAATATTCAAATCAACAATAATAGTTGAAGACTTCAATATGTTCCATTAAATAATGGATATAACAGGGGCACCTGGGTGGCTCAGTTGGCTAAGCATCTGACTTCTGCTCAAGTCATGATCTCAGGGTCCTGGGATCCAGCCCTGCCTCAGGCTCCCTGCTCAGTGAGGAGTCTGCTTCTCCCTCTCCCTCTGCCCTGCCCCTGCTCTCTCTCAAATAAATAAATAAATAAATAAAATATTTAATAAATAAATAGTGGATAGAACAATTAGGCAGAAGATCTGTCAGATGATAAACAAAGAAATAGAAGACTTGAACAGCACAATAAACCAACTAGATTAAACAGATACCCATAGAATAATTCACACAATAATAGCAGAATATAAAGTCTTCACAAGTGCACAAGACTCCCTCTGCCTGTGTCTCTGCCTCTTTCTCTGTGTCTCTCATGAATGGATAAATAAAAATCTTAAAAAAAAAAAGTGCACATAAAACGTTCCTCAAATTAAACCATATGTTAGGCTATAAAACAAATTTCCATCAATTTAAAAGTATTGAAATAAAAGAAAGGGTGTTCTGTAATCACAATAGAATGTTATTGGAAATCAATAACTGAAAGAAATTTGGAAAACTCACAAATAAGAGGAAATTAAACAACACACTCCTAAATAACCAATGTATCAAAGAATAAATCAGAAAGGAAACTAGAAAATACTTTGAGATGAATGAAAATGAAAGTACAATATACCAAAACTTTAGAGATACAGCTAAAGCAGGGTACTGAGGGCAGTAAATAGTTATAAAATGCCGATATTATAAAAGAATGATTTAAAATCAGTCAATAACATAAATTTCAACCTTAGGACACTATAAATAAAAACAAACTAAACCTAAAGCAAGCAGAAATAATAAAGCTTAGAGCATAATTTAATGAAATAGAAAATAGAAAAGCAAAATAGAAAATCAAGAAAATCAAAGGTTGGTTCTTTGATGACATCAAGGAAATTGACAAACCTTTAGCTCCATTGACCAAGAAATAGAAAGACCCAAATTATTAAAATCAGAAATGGGGGTGCATGGCTAGCTCAGTTGGCAGAGTATGCAACTCTTGATCTCAGGGTTGTAAGTTCAAGGCCCATGCTGGGCTGGGCATGGAGCCTACTTAAAAAATTTTTTTGAAAACAACAAATGAAAAATATTACTGTCAGTCTTACAGAAATAAAAAGGATTATAAAGGAATGCTATGAACAACTGTATGCCAGCAAATAAGATAACTTCGATGAAATGGGCAATTTTTTTTTTACTATTTCCTTTTATATTTTTTCTTTGCATTTTTTTGTATATTTTTTTATCGGAGTTCGATTTGCCAACATTTAGTATAATGCCTAGTGCTCATCCCATCAAGTGCCCTTCTCAGTGCCCATCACCCAGTCACCCCATCCCTCTGCCCACCTCCCCTTCCACTACCCCTTGTTCATTTCCCAGAGTTAGGAGTCTCTCATGTTCTGTCACCCTCTCTGATATTTCCTACTCATTTTCTCTCCTTTCCCTTTAATCCCTTTCACTATTTTTTATATTCAAAATGGGCAAACTTTTAGAAGGACACAAACTATCAAAACTAACTCAAGAAGTGGAAAATATTAGTAGACCTATAACAAGTAAAGATATGAATTAGTAATCAAAAAAACTATCCATGAGGAGAAGCCTTGGCCTAAATTGTTTCACTGGTGAATCTTATCAAACATTTATTTTTTTAAAGGTTTTATTTATTTATTTATTCATGAGAGAGAAGGAGAGAGAGGGGCAGAGACATAGGCAGAGGGAGAAGCAGGCTCCATGCAGGAAGCCCGATGTGGGACTCGATCCCAGGACTCCAGGATCACACCCTGGGCCGAAGGCAGGTGCTAAACTGCTGAGCCACCCAGGGATCCCCTCAAACATTTAAAGAATAATTAATACCAATTCTTCATCAACTCTTCCAAAAACTAGAAGAGGAGGGAACACTTCCCAGCTCATTCTATGAGACCAATATTATTCTTATACAAAAACAAGACAAAGATATCACAAGAAAACTATACATCAATATCCCTTATGAATATAGACCACCCACCCCCCCGAAAAGTCAACAAATTACTAGCAACCTGAATCTAAAACTCTCATGCACCATGACCAAGTGGGGCTTATCACAGAAATCCAAAGTTGGTTTAACATCTGAAAATAAGTTATATTAATACACCATATCAATAGAATCAGAAATAAAAACCTCAAGATCATCTAAATAGACACAGAAAAAGCATTTAACAAAATCCAATAGTCTTTCACAATGGTAACACTTAACAAATTAAGAATACAGGGGAACTTCCTCAACCTGATAAAAGACGTCCAAGCAAAACCCACAGCTTACTTTACACAGAACAGTGAAAGACTAGATGATTTCTTCTTAAGGTCAGGAACAGGACAAGTGTATTTGCTCTTGACACTTCTATTCAACATTGTACTAAAAGTTCTAGCAGGGGCAATTAGGCAAGAAGAGGAAGTAAAAGCCATCCAGATTGGAAAGGAAGAAATAAAACTCTCTTTTCACAGATGACATGATCTTAAATATGGACAATCCCAAGGAGTACACTAAAATATATATATTAGGATATTATATATATATGTATATATATATAAGAACTAATTAATTTATCAAGGTTGCAGAATGCAAGATCAATATACAAAGATCAATTTTATCTCCTACACTTGCAATGAACAATTTCTGATATATTTGGCATGACTCTTGACATGTTTTTAATCCTTCCTGACTTTTTGAGACCTTTTCTGACATATTAGAGACTCTCTGTGTGTGAGACCCATCCTTTTCTTACATGTTTGAGACTTTTCCTGACTCCTTGAGCCCATTGCTCACTTGTTTAAGACCCTTCCTGATGTGTATAAGAATGGCTGATCAAAACCACAATGAGATACACTTCTCACCCACTAGCATGGCTAAAATCAATCCAATAACAAATGCTGGCAAGGATGTAGAAAAATTGGAACCCTCATAGACTACTGGTAGGACTGTAAAATGGTGCAGCTTTTTCAGAAAATGGTCTGGCATTTCCTCAAACGATTAAACACAGAGTTACCATATGACCCAACAATTCCATTTCTGTGTGTTTTTTTTTTTAATTGTTATTTATTTATGATAGTCACACAGAGAGAGAGAGAGGCAGAGACACAGGCAGAGGGAGAAGCAGGCTCCATGCCCCGGGAGCCCGACGTGGGATTCGATCCCGGGTCTCCAGGATCGCGCCCTGAGCCAAAGGCAGGCGCTAAACCGCTGCGCCACCCAGGGTTCCCATTTCTGCGTGTTTAGTCAAGAGAAGTAAAAACAAAAACCTATACATGAATGTTGTTTACTATTATTCATAATAGCCAAAAAGTAGAAACAAACCCAAATGTCCATCATTGATAAATGGATAAACAAGTGTGATATATCCATACAATGGAATATTATTTGGCCACTGAAAAAGAATGAAGTAGAGCTGAATGCTACAACATAGATGAATCTTGAAAACATAATGCTAAGTGAAAGAGGCCAATCAAAAAAGACCACCTATTATATGGTTCAAGTCCCATTAAAGTCCAGAATAGGAAAATCTATAGAGACAGAAATTAAATTAGTGGTTGCTTAGGGCTGGGGCAGGGGGCAGGGAATAGGAAATAAATGATAGCAAAAGGAAATAAAATTTCTTTTTGAAGCAATGAAAGTTGACTGGGATGATGGTTATACACATATGTGGATATACTAAAAACCATCGAATTATATACTTTAAATAGGTGGATTGTATGATATGTGTATTATATCTCAATGAAGCTGTTTTTAAAATAAAGAGTAAAAAGGGGGGGGGGCTTTCTTACATGTTTAGAACCTTTCATGATTTGCTTCAGACTCTTCCTAATGTATTTCAGATCTTTCTGACTTGCTTGAGACATTTCCCAACTTCTCTAAGACTCTTCTTCACATGTTCAGATCCTTCCAGCCATAAATAAGAATCTTGTTTTCTGTTTGAGACTCTTCCTAACTTGAGTGATATCTTTCTGGGTTTGTTTTATTCCTCCTTAAGTGATTGAGAAAGTTCCTAACTTGTGTAAGACTCTTCCTGACATGTTAAAGTCTTTTCCTAACTATATGTGATGTTCCCTGCTTGGTTGAGACGCTTCCTGAAATGTTAATGTTTCTTTCTGATTCTTTGAGACCCTTCCTAACCATTTGAGACTCTTCTGGTTGACGTTGAGACCCTTTCTGTCATATTTTACACCCTGCATAATTTGTTTGACACTCATTCTTACCTGTGTAATATTCTTGCTGAAATGTTTGAGACCTATCCTGACCGAGTAAGATTCTTCCTCATAACATTTATACCCTTCTTGACTTTCTAAGACCCTTCCAGATGTATTAGATAGCTTTCCTGACATATTCAACTCCTCTGGACATATCTGAGACACTTCATGATGTGTTTAAAGCCTTCTTTGGGATCCCTGGGTGGCTCAGCGGTTGAGCATCTGCCTTCGGCTTGGGGCATGATCCTGGGATCCCAGGATGGAGTCCCACATCCGGCTCCCTGCGTGGAGCCTGCTTCTCCCTCTCCCTCCCGCTGTGTGTGTGTGTGTGTGTGTGTGTGTCTTATGAATAAATAAATAAAACCTTTTAAAAAATAAATAAAGCTCTCTTTAATGTATGTGAGACTTCCTGATAACTTTGAGAGCCTTCCTCTCATCTTTGAGACTTGTGTGATACATTTTATGACATGTTTGAGATACCTGACATATTTTAGACTTTCCATGATGTATTTGAGACTCTCCCTTTATTTGGGTTCCTACCTGGCTTGTTGAAACTCTTAGTGACTTGTTTTTTTTGTTTGTTTGTTTGTTTGTTTGTTTTTACTGACTTGTTTCAAAAGACTCTTTTTTTTTTATTTTTTATTTATGATAGTCACAGAGAGAGAGAGAGGCAGAGATACAGGCAGAGAGAGAAGCAGGCTCCATGTACCGGGAGCCTGATGTGGGATTTGATCCCGGGTCTCCAGGATCGTGCCCTGGGCCAAAGGCAGGTGCCAAACCGTTGCGCCACCCAGGGATCCCTGAAAAGACTCTTTACTGCTCCTTGAAATCAATCCTGGTGACTTTGAGACCCTTTCTACTCTATTGGAGACTCTTCTTGTTGCATTTGAAACAATTTATTTGCTTAAAACTCTTTCTGACATGGTTGAGACTCTAACATATTTGACTTGATGACCTGTTTGAGCCACTTTCTGACTTATTTGGGACTATTCCTGATTGAGATATCCTAATGATGTTAAGTCACCTTCTACCATGTGCACAGTCCTTTCTGACTTGTTTGCTATGCCCCGTGACTTTTTTGAGACCTTTTATGACATATTAAAGATAATTTCTGTCAGTATGATATCCTTTCAAAGGTCATTAAAACATTTCCTTATGAGTTTGTGACCCTTCCTCATATATTTGAATCTGTTACTGACTGCTTAAGACCTTTATTAACATATTTGAGAACCTTCTTGTATGAATCCCTTCCTGGTGTATCTAAAACTCTTCCTGATGACTTTGAGACCCTTCCTAACATGTTTGAGACCTTTTATAACATGTTTGAGAGGTTTCCTGATATATTTGAGACCATTCATAATTTTCTGAGATTCTTCCAGATTATTTGGGGCTCTTCATGATATATTTGAAATCTTTCATATCCTGCTTGAGATCTTTTCTGATGTGCTTGACCCTTTTCTGACTATTCAAAACTATTACATTCTGTTTTAAACACTTCCTTATTATTTAGTACCCTTCTTAACTTATTTGAGACTCTTCGAGAAGTATTTGAGATTTTTTCCTGACTTGTTTGAGACTTCTTCTGACATATTTGAGACAATTTCTGACTTGCCTGAGACCTTTCCTGAGATGTTTAAGACTCCTCCTTAACTATTTGAGAGTCTTCCGGTCTGGCTGAGACACCTTTTCATACATTTTGAGATCATTCACTCTTTTTTTGTCACAAGACTTTTTATTTGTCACCATTACAAGTCTGAATTTTAAACAGATTTTCAGATTGGTGGCTCAGATTCATCAGCTTGTTCAACTTTAGCACCTGCCTCATTCCCAGTAGTTTTTTCAGGACTGCTACCTTCACCATGAAACTCCATGAGTTTTCCCAATTCAGGCTTGGGCTTCATCATTTTTACATTTCTAACAAAGATGCCATGGAGTGGATAAATACATCGGCAAACATTTTCTATATCTTTTCCAATACTGTCTGGAATCAATTTATTGGCTGCTGCTTTGTAAGTCATTTGTCTGCACCTCCAGGGTCATGATTTACATTATCTTCTAGATTTGTCAAACACACTGATGCTAGGTATAAAAGCTGTTCCAATTTGATTGTTGGAACAATCTCCAACACAGAGTAGATGAAGCAAATAATCTTTGGTAGTCTTGACATTAACATGAGCTTCAATCATGGTCTGCCATTTTTTTTACTATGGAGCATGTTTTGTCACAGATAAGATCCGTGCCATGAAAGTAAGTCAGGCAGTTTTCCCCCTGAATATCCTCAGTAGTTAGCTTTAATTTTCTACATGCAACTTTATCATTCTGCAGATCAGCAAGGTTCACTTCAAAAGCACTTGCTCTTGAGCAGCCCTAGTGGCCCAGAGGTTTAGCGCCACCTTTGGCCCAGGGAGTGATCCTGGAGACCCTGGATCAAGTCCCATGTCAGGCTCCCTGCATGGAGCCTGCTTCTCTCTCTGCCTGTGTCTCTGCTTCTCTCTCTCTGTGTCTCTCATGAATAGATAAATAAAATCTTTAAAAATAAATAAATAAATAAATAAATAAATAAATTGGTTTAAAAAAAAGCACTTACTCTTGAGGCCATCAGATGCAATTTTGGTTCCTTGAATTCTTGTCATGAGTGTTTTTCCAATATTTATTATTAATTGAACATAGTTGGTGCTTTCACAGCATACCAATCTTTCTTAGAAATTGGATCACTTTCTTCTTGGCTCCTTTTTTGCTACCTTTCATAAAGCACTTGATCTTGCCAACTGTCATGGTTCTGCTTAGAACACTTCCTTCTTTTTCTGAGACTCTTTTTGACTTCTCATCCTGACATGTTTTTGAGCCATTCCTACCTATTTCAGATTCTTCCTGACTTACTTGACCCTCTTCCTGACATGAATGTCTTCCTGACCTATTTGAGACCCATCTTTATATACATAAGGACACTGAGACTTTTCTTGACATCTTTGAGACCCTTTTTGTTTTGTTTGAGACTCTTTCTGATAACATTGAGACCCTTCCTGGGCAGCCCCGGTGGCTCAGAGGTTTAGCGCCACCTGCAGCCCGGGGTGTGATCCTGGAGTCCGGGATCAAGTCCCACATCGGGCTCCCTGCATGGAGCCTGCTTCTCCCTCTGCCTGTGTCTCTGCCTCTCTCTCGCTCTCTCTGAATGAATAAATAAATAAATCTTTAAAAAAAAATTTAAAAAAAGAAAGAAAACAAGACCCTTCCTAACTTCTTTGAGACCCTTTCTGATATGTTTGAAATCCTTTCTGGTGATTTTGAGACCCATGGTGATGTATTTAAGTACCTTCCTGATTTACTTCTAAGTGCTGAATCAGTCCCTGATACAGTCTTAGGAGGCAAAAAAGACCTTTAGCCTCAGACTTGAAAGGACTTTTCTTCAAGCATTTAGTCAAAAAATGTCTATGATCATATATCAAGAAAAATTCATCAATGCTTTTTCCAACCATCAACTGCAAATGGACAATGGGAACTTTTACTGGTTATTTTTCTAGGCTCTTAATGAAATTTTTCTATAATTCTGTTTAAGTATCAGTGATTTTCATTAGAATATAGTTTTTTAAGATTTTTTATTTTTTTAATGTTTTTTTTTTTAAGATTTTATTTATTTATTCATGAGAGACACAGAGAGAGAGGCAGAGACATAGGCAGAGGGGAAAGCAGGCTCCATACAGGAAGCCTGATGTGGGACTCGATCCCGGGTCTCCAGGATCACACCCCGGGCTGCAGGCGGCGCTAAACCGCTGCGCCACCGGGCTGCCCAAAGATTTTTTATTTATTAGAGACACACACACACAGAAAGAGAGAAAGAGACAGGCAGAGGGAGAAGCAGGCTCCATGCTGGGAGACCGACGTGGGACTCGATCCCAGGTCTCCAGGATCACACCCTGGGCTGAAGGCGGTGCTAAAGCACCAAGCCACCAGGGCTGCCCTAGAATATAGTTTTAGCTGTGGTCTTAGAGAGCCAAAATAATAATAAGACATTATTATATTATTATTATATTAACATTATTAACATTATTATATTAACATCTGAGCATATGTAGTCTGGGGCTGCTCTGCAGCACTATGGCGGTTCTCAGGCTCTTCTGTCTTAAGGAACTGCCATGCTTGGTTGGAGCTTTGTCCATATTGTCCAAGATGGCTCATTAGCACATACCTTTTCCAGCCCGCAAGAAGTAGGAAGGGGGGGGCAGCAAACTGCCTTTTTAAGGACATGACCCACAACTTGCTCTTGTAAGTTCTGTTCTTGTATGGTTAGCCAGAATGTAGTCATATGACCATACATATGACCATATGACTATAATGGAAGCTGGGTAATATAGTCTCTATACTGGGAAGCCATTTTACCTTCTTAAGTTCAGAGTATCTATTACCACACACACAAAAAAAAGTATCTTGGGGAACAATTAGCAGTCTATTCAAAGCCTCTCATTTTTAAACTTTGAAATTTTTAATTTGGCCAAGAAAAACAATTCCCTCCTCTAGCAAAAGGAAAAAAGGATTTTTCTCCCTTTTCCCTTCCTTAACTTGGTAGCTCCCAGAGAAGAATAAGTTCTAATTGTAAACAGTGAAAGTTCAAGGGAAAAAAGGTTGCTTGAAACTGGAGTGTTTATTTGTAATGAAAAAAAAATGCCTTGGGCTATTACACTAGTACCTAAAGACCAACCTGAATTTTGTAATTGAACATCTATTCATGAAGCAAAAGCACAAAACATTTTCAGAGGCAGAGTATCAGATCACCATCTGGACCATAAATAATTTATGCATTTTAGATACTTGGAAATCACATGGATCAGGAACAAATAATATACTAAATCTCAATGAGAAAAAAATTCTCTAAACATTATATTTGTGAATTCAATTTAAGGCCTAATGACAGTTCTGAGAATTTGATTAAAATGCAGGAAAGAGCCCCAGTGTTTATGTGAAACTAAATGAACATTATTCTTGATTTTAAAAATATACAAAAGAATAGCTGATCAAGCTTAAATTGCCACAATCAAGCTTAAATCTCTACAATCTGATCATGGAGGCCAACTAGAATTGAATTCCATATCCAGTACACTATCTTTGAGTAAGACTTTGAGATAAAACTCTTATCAGATCCTGACCTAACAGTGACTTTACATGCTGAGCCACAAGTTTGTGAAATATGGTCAGTGCTTTAGCTGTTTTTGAGAGTTGCTGAGGTAACTATTCTGGTACACCTGAGGAAAGACAGAACATGGCAGAGAGTTCAGAGGTTGGTCCTGGTTGGAGCAGCAGGCTGCCCCAGATCCTGTGAGTGGAGCATGGGTGGGGGCATGAGACAAGGTCAAACTGGACATTACCTTGAAGTCACAACAGAAGCTCTTCCATAGTGGAGCCAGAAGCCTGAAACCTAGAAATGAACTATGTTAGGAGCTGGCAAGGTAACTCGACTACTGACCTTCACCAAGTACTCGTCAGCAACCTTGGTCAGCCTTTACAGGCTCAGCCATTCACCTGCCAACACCTCTCTGGACAGGGCTTTTAAGACCCCATGGATGAAGCTTAGCATTGTACTCTCTGGGATGGATTCTTATGAGTTGGTTGGGCATTTTTCTGTCCTATTGGGAAATGAGTGATCGTGTATGGTCTCTCTGAATTTGTTTTTTTTTTTTAATATTTTATTTATTTATTCATGAGAGAGAGAGAGAGAGAGAGGCAGAGACACAGGCAGAGGGAGAAGCAGGCTCCATGCCGGGAGCCCGACGTGGGACTCAATCCCGGGACTCCAGGATGGCGCCCTGGGCCAAAGGCAGGTGCTAAACCGCTGAGCCACCCAGGGATCCCCGGTCTCTCTGAATTTGAATATAAATGGACACTGTGTGTTTTTGAGCACTTAGACTTTTAATTTCATATTTATTGAAAGGATTCTTTTGGGCTTATTTAGGTATTTGTTTATTATCATACATCACTTATAGACACACATAAAAGGAAAATTATATAACAATAAAGGTGAGAATGAATACTCCCGAGACTTCTTCACACTGAGAACCCCACTTTTCTGAATCAACTTTTTAAAATTGAGGTATAGCGGGGCACTTGAGTGGCTTTGTCAGTTATGCAGCTGCTTTCGGTTCAGGTCATGATCCCAGGGTTCTGGAATCGAGCCTGCATTGGACTCCTTGCTCAGTGGAGAGTCTGCTTCTCCCTCTTCCTCTTGCTTCCCCTGCTTGTGCGTTCTCTCTGTCAAATAAATAAATAGAATCTTAAAAAATATATATCACCCAATCAGTGAGGCCTATCCTAACCACCCAATTATAAATTGGAGTCCACACACCTCTACTCCTGATCCTTTTTACCCTCCTTTTTCTAGTATCACCTTCTAAAATACTCTAGAAACTGGGATCCCTGGGTGGTGCAGCGGTTTGGCGCCTGCTTTTGGCCCAGGGCGCGATCCTGGAGACCCGGGATCAAATCCCACATCGGGCTCCCGGTGCCTGGAGCCTGCTTCTCCCTCTGCCTGTGTCTCTGCCTCTCTCTTTCTGTGTGTGTGACTATCATAAATAAATAAAAAATTAAAAAAAAATAAAATAAAATAAAATACTCTAGAAATGACTTATTATATTTTTGCTTACTGCATTATTTTATTTATTATTTTATTATTACTGCTTACTGTATTTTGAGGTTACCTGTGCCCCTTGTGAGAAGTAAGCTCCACATCCAATTATTGGTCTGTGGTGGTGGGGGGGCGACCCAGCCCACTCACTCCAACTCATGGCATCACAATAGGTTTATCCTTGCTCCAGAGCTCCCTATGGAATCCACTGTGGACTTTGCTATGACCACATCCAAACTCAACTTTTCCTTCTACCCAATCCTACTTCTGTCACTTTCCAAAGAACTTCCCAATAAATTTCCTGTCTGTAAATCATAGTCTCAAAGTCTGTTCCCTGGAGCACCTGAGCTGTGATAATGCCTTCCATTGAAACAGAGGCAAGATCAGGTTTACTAGAGAAGAGTCATGAGTTCAGATTTGGACATATTACCTTATTATCTAAGAAATATAAAGTAGATAGTTGCATATATGAAAAGGAATACATTTATTCCTTAAACTGCTCACCATATAATCAAGAAGATAAAGCATGTTCTCTTAGAAAATCCATAATATGAGGTATTATATTACATAAGATTACAGCTGAAGTGCTAGAGGGGTCCAGAGGAGATCAGGAAAGACCTGGCAAAGGTGACTTTTTTTTAGTGACCACCGAAGATTGGGGCAGGAGCAGAGGCAGAGCAATGTAAGCCAGGCATGAAGACAAAACACTTAGAGCAAATAGAGGAAGTAATGGGCAGTTCAGCTTGAATGGAAGGTCAGGTATGCAGGGGGGCTCAGTAGAACACAAAGTTAGGAAGTGTTGGGATCCCTGGGTGGCGCAGCGGTTTGGCGCCTGCCTTTGGCCCAGGGCGCTATCCTGGAGACCCGGGATCGAATCCCACGTCGGGCTCCCGGTGCATGGAGCCTGCTTCTCCCTCTGCTTATGTCTCTGCCTCTCTCTCTCTCTCTGTGTGACTATCATAAATAAATAAAAATTTTAAAAAAAAGTTAGGAAGTGTATTAGTCAGGGTTCTCCAGATAAATAGAACCGATAAGAGATATATATATAAAGGAGTTCACTCATATGACTAAGGAGGCTGGCAAGTCCAAAACCTGCAGGGTGAGCTGGCATGCTGGAGATCCAGGAGTGCCAATGGTACAGTTCTAATCTGAAGTCTGCCTTACTGTAGAGCCAGGAAGATCAATGTTGCAGATCAAGTGCAAAGGCAGTCTGCTAGAGAATTCTCTTGCTCCAGGAAGGCTGGTCTTTTTGTTCTATTCAGGCCTTCAGATGATTGGGTGAGGCCCACCCACATTACAGAGGGCAATCTATTTTACTCAAAGTCCACCAACGTAAATGTTAATCCCATTCAAAAATACCCTCACAGAAACACTCAGAATAATGTTTGAGCAAATATATTGGCACCCCATGGCCCAGCCAAGTTGACACATAACATTTAATCATCACAGGATGGTAAGGGCCAGTTGAAGAAAGACCTTGAATGCTAAGCTAATATTTAGGCTATGAGAACCACTAAAGATTTAGAGGCCAGAGGATTGGAATGAGGAAGCTTGGAGGCAGAGTGAGAACTTAGAAGACTACTGTGATCATCCAGGCAAGAGGGAAAGGGTAATTACAGTTAGCCTGGAGGGGATGAAAGGGAGGCAAGCAGTATGGAACTGACAAGACTTGGCAATTGACCAGTCCCAGGGTGGGGGAGGGAGTGAAGGAAAGTATGCACAGAATGACCTGTGGTTTCAAACCTAGGTAACTAGGAGGCTGGGAAAGCCACAGAGAAATGGAGGAATTGGTAGAGAGAAGATGCTGATCTCCCTAGGGGCTCCTCTAATGGAAGGGCTTACAGCACGTTCAGGTTATCAGTGTGTAACAAACCACCCAGAAATGGCGACCTAAAACAAATGCTGTATTTTGCTCACAGATCTGAAGGTGACTGGGCTCACCTAGCAGTTCTCACTCTCCATGATGATGCATTGTGGTGGTAACAGTAAATTAATTCTTCACATAAGATTTATTAAATGGAGGATGAAAGTAAATACTGATATCATCTTTTCTGCATATTACCCACTGAACTTGTTTTGTAAAAAATTGATTGCCATTTTTATCTACTGACACTGATTAATTCTAGATCCTACTTTGTTGCCCTAAGAGAGAGAAAATGATCTACTGTTTGTGCCTCTCCTGTACCCAGAAAGTGTTCTGAGTTAGAAACGTCTAACACGCTTTTCCAGTAGAACTTGGTTGAATTACCTGTTTATCTTTTAAATGAATTTTAGATTTCCCTTTGACCTTAGTTCTGTTGGATTTTATTTGTTCAATATTCTAGGACCAGCCTGAATTCTTTTTAAAAGATTTTATTTTTATTTATTCATGAAAGACACAGAGAGAGAGAGGCAGAGACATAGGCAGAAGGAGAAGCAGGCTTCCCACAGGGAACCTGATGTGGGACTTGATCCAAGAACCCCAAGATCACGCCCTGAGCCAAAGGCAAGCGCTCAACCGCTGAGCCACCCAGGCATCCCAGCTTGAAATTTTTTTAATTATTTTTTTTAATTTTTATTTATTTATGATAGTCACAGAGAGAGAGAGAGAGAGAGAGAGGCAGAGACATAGGCAGAGGGAGAAGCAGGCTCCATGCACCGGGAGCCTGATGTGGGATTCGATCCCGGGTCTCCAGGATTGCGCCCTGGGCCAAAGGCAGGCGCCAAACCGCTGTGCCAGCCAGGGATCCCTCAGCTTGAAATTTTTGAAACAATTTTCTTGGGGCATAATTTATTCTCATAAAATTCACTCATTTTTAAATGTGCAATTCAATGATTTGTAGTGAATTTACTGAGATGTGCAGCCATCATCACAGTACAGTTTTAGAATATTTGTGTTATCCTAGCCCCAGGCAACCACTGACTTTCTAGATTTACCTTTCCCAGACTTTTCATATAAATAGAATCATATGGCATGTGTTCTCTTGAGTCTGGCCTCTTTCTCTTAGGATGATGTTTTCAAGATTCATGCATGTTGTAGCATGTGTCAGTACTTCACTGCTTTCTTATAGCAAAATAATATTCCACTGAATACCACAATTTGTTTATCTATTCAACAGTGGGTGGATTTTTGGATTGTTTTCACCTTTTGGCTATAAAGAATAATGCTGTTATGCATATCTGCATACAAGTCCTTGTGAGGACATATGCTTTCATTTCTTATGTGTAGATACCTAAGAGTGGAATTGCTGAGCATGGTAAATTGATGTTTCACTATTTAAGAAACTGCCAAACTATTTTCCAAAGTTGTCATATCATTTTGTCATACCTGCCAGCCATATATAAGGGTTCCCATCTCTCCATGGTCTTGCCAGTATTTCTTACTATCATTTTGATCCTGGCCATTCTAGTGGGTGTGAAATGGCATCTCGTTGTGGTTTTGATTTGCATTTCTCTCAGAATAATGATGTTGAACATCATTTCATGTGTTTATTAGCCATTTGTACATCCTCTTTGGTGAAATGCCTATCCAAATCCTTTGCTCATTTTCTATTGGGTTCTCTTTTGAAAATTGAGTCATAAGAGTTTTTACTTCCAGGCCTAAATTTAATATAATCAATACAACCTTTCTGAAGTACAATATGACATTATGTTTTAAATATCCTAGAATTTATTTAGTTTTGCTTATCCTGCCAAGTGGACATCATGGTGAATGCTATAATGCATTACCCAGATCTTATCTCTTATTGTCCAACTTCAAGAGTATGATCAGCAGACAGTCCTTAGATGTCCACCCTCTGTAGCCCACCTCAGCTACATAGAATCACTAGGGCAGCCCACATCCAATGACTGATCATTGCAGGGGTATAAAGGTTTGCCCATTTCCACTTACCTTTGGATAATTCTATAGGACTATTCTAACTGCAGTGCTCCTTATAGGGTCAGCCAAGTCTGCCATCAAGCCTGCTTTGAAACTTGACTTCTTCCTCTAACCAATCCTGCTTTCTTCCCCTCCCAATACCCACAGGTGTTGATTCCAAGAGCATTATTTCCAGGGTTATTGAGATATAATTGACATATAACATTGTATAAATTTAAGGTGTACAATGTGTTGATTTGATACATTTATTTTTTTAAGATTTTATTTTTAAATAATCTCTACACCCAACATGGGGCTTGAACTCACAACCCTGAGATCAAGAGTCACATTCTCTACTAACTGAGCCAGCCAGGTGCCTGATACATTTATATATTGCAAAAATGGTTACCACCATAATATTAGCTAACATCTCCACCTCATCACATAATTACCATTTTTAAGGGTAAAAGCATTTAAGATTTATTGTCTTAGCAACTTTCAAGTATATAACAAAGTATTATTAGCTATAGTCACCATGCCATACATAAGGTCCCCAGAACCTGTTAATGTTATAACTGGAAGTTTGTACCCTTTGGCCAGTATCTCCTCATTTCCCCCACCTCCAGCCCCTGGTAACCACCACTCTACTCTGTTTCCCGGAGCTCAGCTTTTTTATATTCCACATATAAGTGACATCATACTTATTTGTCTTTCTCTGTCTGACCTATTTCACTTAGCTGGTTCATATGGCAATTTTTTTTTAAGTTTTAAGGAACCCCCACACTGTGTTCCACCAACTTATATTCCCACCAACAGCGCACAAGGGTTCCCTTTTCCCCACACCCTCATTGACTCTTGTTATCTCTTATCTTTTTGATTATGGTTACTCTAACAGGTATGAGGTGATATTTCATTGTGGTTTTGATTTACATTTCCCTGATGATTAGTGCTGTCAAGCACCTTCTCCTGTATCTGTTGGCCATTTATGATTTTCTTCAAAAAATGTCTATTCAGGTTCTTTGCCCATTTTTAATTGAACTATTTTTTTTTAATATATTTTGTGGGATCCCTGGGTGGCGCAGCGGTTTGGCGCCTGCCTTTGGCCCAGGGCGCGATCCTGGAGAGCTAGGATCGAATCCCACGTCGGGCTCCCGGTGCATGGAGCCTGCTTCTCCCTCTGCCTGTGTCTCTGCCTCTTTCTCTTTCTCTCTCTGTGACTATCATAAATAAATAAAAATTAAAAAGTATATATATATTTTGCTATTGGGACGCCTGGGTGGCTCAGTTGTTGAGCGTCTGCCTTCCCCTCAGGGCATGTTCCTGGAATCCCGTGATCAAGTTCCGCATCGGGCTCCCGACATGGAGCCTGCTTCTCCCTCTGCCTATGTCTCTGCCTCTCTATCTCTCTGTGTCTCTCATAAATAAAATTTAAAAATCTTAAAAAAATATATATTTTTTGCTATTAAGTTGTAGGAATTCCTTATATATTTTGGATATTAGCCCCTTGTCAGAGATATGATTCAGAAATATTTTCTCTCATCCTATAGATTGCCTTTACATTTTGTTGATTGTTTCTTTTGCTGTGCAGAAGCTTTTGAATTTGATGTGGTCCCCACTTGTCTATTTTTTATATCGTTGTTTGTGCTTTTGGTATCATGCCCAGGAAAGCACTGCCAAGACCAATGTCAAGAAGCTTTTTTCCTATGTTTTGCTCTAGAAATTTTACACTTTCAGGTCTTATGTGTAAGTCTATAATCAATTTCATGTTTATTTTTGTGAGTGGTGTAAGATAGGGCTCCAATTTAATTCTTCTGCTTATGGTTATCCAGTTTTCTCCACACCATTGACTGAAGGGATTACCCTTTCCCCAGTAAGCATTTCTGGCTCCGGTGTCAAATGTTATTGTGAAAGTTTATTTCTGGGCTCTTGATTCTGTTCCATTGGTCATTGTGTCGATTTTTATGCCAGTACCACGTTGTTTTGATTACAATAGCTTTATACTAGAGTTTGAAATCAGGAAATGTGATGCCTCCAACTTTGTTCTCTCTCAGAATTGCTTTGGCTGTTTGGGGTCTTTTGTGGTTCCACACAAATGTTAGGATTGTTTGTTCTATTTCTGTGAAAAATGCCATTAGAATTTTTTTAGGGATTGTATTGAATCTGTAGATAGCTTTGGCTAGTGTGGACACTTTAACAATATATTAATATTTCTAATTCGTGAGCACAAAATATCTTTACATCTATTTGAATCTTCTTAAATTTCTTTCATCAAAGTCTTATAGTTTTCAGTATACAGATATTTCACCTCCTTGCTTAAATTTATTACCAAGCATTTTATTATTTTTGATGCTATTGTGAATGGGATTGTTTATTTCTTTTTCAGATGCTTTGTTGTTAGTGTATAGAAACCCAACTATTGGGATCCCTGGGTGGCGCAGCGGTTTAGCGCCTGCCTTTGGCCCAGGGCGTGATCCTGGAGACCCGGGATCGAATCCCACGTCGGGCTCCCGGTGCATGGAGCCTGCTTCTCCCTCTGCCTATGTCTCTGCCTCTCTCTCTCACTGTGTGCCTATCATAAATAAATAAAATAAATTAAAAAAAAAAAAAAAAGAAACCCAACTATTTTCTGTATGTTGATTTTGTATCCTGCAACTTTACTAGAATCTGTTGATTACTTCTAGCAGTTTTTTGGATAATCTTTATGATTTTCTATATATAAGATCATATTATTTGCAAACAAAGACAATTTTATTTCTTCCTTTCCATTTTGGATGCCTTTTATTTCTTGTCCTTGATTCATTGCTAAGAGCACTTCTTTTTAAAAAAAAGATTTATTTATTTATCTTTAGAGAGAGAGCATGGGTGGAGGGACAGAAGAAGAAGGAGAGAGTCTCAAGCACTCTGTCCTGTCAGGGGAGCCCCACACAGGGGCTAGATTCCACCACCCCAGAGGAAACCAAGAGTTGGACACCCGACTGTTTGGTGGAGGTAACCCACTATGAGCACTTCTTAATAAACATCCTGCAATAGCTATAAACTCCATCTCAGAGTCAGTTGCCTGGAGAACCAAACCTACTACAGGCAACTTTCATTTTAATTATCCAAAGATTGGTACACTCACACACAGAGCCACACACATATATTATTGCTTGTTGATTGGCCCAGATGTGAGCACCTGACCCAGGATGGACCAATGAGAGTCTTTCCCTGGGGGTATTGAACTTGGGAATCCGTCTAAGTTGCTGCCCCTCTGTCGAAAAACCTGGAAAATAGGAAGAGTAGGAAAGAGTAACACAGTATTTGTGATTGCTCATGCCTCACATGTCTCCAAGGGAACCTAGAATCATGATGAACACCTGGAGATAGGGGCCCTTCAAAGGTTTTTTATGTTAATGATTGATGATTTTGTTGTGTACACCTGGAGCAGTGGACCATTCTGTACTAGCTTGTCCATATTGCTTTGCACAAACATCAAGATTGATGATGCGCACCAAAAGGGAACCAGCTGTCCAGATGGTCCTTGAGGAGGGATAAAGGCAGCATGAATGTCCATTTTCTGGGCTACGTGGCAAAGGAGGAAGCTGGCATGCTTATCTGTCTGAAACATGCATTCTGCCCTCAGGACAACCATGCATCTGTCCTCTCCAAACTCTACACTGAACCCAGCAAATCTCCTGCAGTCTTTTGATTTTAGAGCCAGACCAGAAAATAGCAAATGGCAACCTAGGGACAGTAATATCTCTGCCTTGGCAATCATTTTTCCTCCAAAGGCCCATCTACCACAAGAGCTCAGAACACATCTTACTGCCTCAGAATCATCTTGGTTACACACATTTCTATTACTTACAGGTGAATTTTGAACCTAGGACCTCTTTGAACCCCTTTCCAGTCAAAAAAGTTTCTCTAAAAAAGGTAGAGACAGTGCTCACAAATATCCAAATCATACATCAGGGAATTCTTTTTTTTAAGATTTTATTTATTTTTTAAAAAATTTTATTTATTCATTCATGAGAGACATGGAGAGAGAAAGAGGCAGAGACACAGGCAGAGGGAGAAGCAGGCTCCATGCAGGGAGCCCGATGTGGGACTCGATCCCAGGGCTCTGGGATCATGCTCTGAGCCAAAAGCAGAGGCTCAACCTCTGAGCCACCAAGGCGTCCCTTTCAACATGACTTTGTCTCCTCTTCGGCCCAAAGTACCACTAGAGCATGGCAGCCACGGGTGGCTGACTTTAACTGACGTTTGGGGGAAATGAAAGCCAGTCACAACACAGCAAGAAATAACTTGAAATTCACACCAGATATTATGGTCTCTAGAAAGTTACTGGCCATTCTCCACCATATGGGGTCTTTTTGTTCATGATGTTTTTTCATGGACCCTGATGTCCTGCCATGTTCCTGGGACCTTGTGCTCTCTTCATTGACCATATTATGTTTTCTCTTTTTTTCTCTGTACCTAAAAAGTTCACCTCCTCACTCTAGCAGCTCTGAAATTCTAAATGCCTCCTACTTTATTGTGTAATCCCTCACACATCCCAGGAAACAAGTTCCTCCTCAAAACATTTTCTTCATTTGGCTTCTAAGACACTACATTCTCCTGGTTTTCTTCCTTCCTTACTGGCCACTCCTCAGCTTCCCTTTACTGGCTCCTTGTCCTCTCTCTGACTTCTAAACACCAAGGTGTCCCAGGGCTGAGATTTTAGGCCTCTTTTCTATCTTTACTCATTCCTGAATGATCTAATCCAGTCTAATGGGTACACTTACCCTCTATATGCTAATGATTCTCAAATGTATATCTTCTGCTCTGACCTCTAGGCTCATATGCCCAATTGCCTACTCAGCTTCTTCATTTTGATATCTAACAAGCATCTTGAAGTAAATCTTTCCAAAACTGAATTTTGCATTACTCCCAAATTTGTCCCTATCTCAGTGAATGCCAGCTCCATTCTTCCAGTTGCTTAGGCCAAAACCTTGGAGCCATCCTTGACTCTTGTCTTTCTCTCCCACCTCACATTTCTCCTGGTAGGAAATCCTGCCTGCTCTGATTTCAAAGTATATGCTGGCCCTGGCTACCCCTCCCATCCTCTAACACTAGATTCCTGATAGCCTCCTTGATGGTCCACTGCGGTTGATCCCATCTGGTCTGACCGGTTGATACAGCCAGACTGATCTCCCCATTGTCCCTTAATGAAAGAAACTCTCATCATGGGGTCTGTGCACTCATTGTTCCCCTTACTGAAATGTTCTACCCTCAGATCACAGTATAGTATCCTGCCTCTGTTCATGTTGCAGTGCAAATGGCACCTCCTCAGAGAGGCCTCCTTGACCACCTTTTCTAAAAAGAGCACCCACATCAGAATGATTCTGTCAGTGATCCCTGGGTGGCTCAGCGGTTTGGAGCCTGCCTTTGGCCCAGGGCGTGATCCTGGAAGCCCTGGATCGAGTCCCACATCGGGCTCCCTGCATGGAGCCTACTTCTCCCTCTGCCTGTGTGTCTGCCTCTCTCTCTGTGTGTGTCTCTCATGAATAAATAAATAAAATATTTAAAAAAAAGAATGATTCTGTCATTCTGTCAAAGATTCTATAATCCTTGACACTGCTTTCTTTCCCTTCATGGTACTTACCCTGACATTGGATTACATTGTTCATTTTTGTATTGTCTCTCTCCCCATGAGGGCAGGAACCGATCTGTTTTGTTTATGGCTATATTCCTGTAATCTGGACTAGGAATTAACACAGAAGAGGAGCTCCACACATTCTTGTTAACTCTCTTAGTTTATGTTATGCCCTTCCAAGTTCTTCCCCACTTGGAATATACCATCAAGGCTCCTACAGGTGCTTTCTTTACCACAAGACACAGCCATCTCTAAGATGAAGTTTATTCCCCTCTGGAGTGCAGTTATACACACACACACACACACACACACACACACACTTATGGAGCACATGCTTCAGATAAACTCACAGAAGTAAAATTACTAAGTCATGAGCCAAATTTCCAAATTACCTTCTAGAGAGGTGAACACTAATTGCTCTTCCATCAGTAGTGCTCTCTCTATTCCAGTGTATTCTGGGTCTCCAGGCAAATGGTGATGATGATGATGATGATTTATGTTCCCCTTACTCTTCGTTAACTAGAAAAGAAATGGATCTCTGTAAGGGCAGGGAAACCGCTGAGTTATCATGCCACTGTTGAGGGTCCTGGAGTATGCTGACTTTGGGAAGTAAAGATGTTCTCTGGCAGCTTCCACATCTGAAATTATGGCCTCACCAACACCTTAAATTGTTTTTTTTTTCTATGATGCCAAGTCATGTTCTTCCATTAATTAATTCATTTCACTATTACTTTTGAGCATCTGTTTTATATGTAAGCCCTAAACATTTGCCAAACTGAAAAATATCCCTTAAGATAATGAAATCTGCAACCATCATGGTGTGCAGGAGTTTACAAAGTGCTTTCACTTCCATTATCTCATTTGGACTATACAAAAGCCAACTAGGAACAGTTCTGCCCCTTTTAAGGTGAGGGAACGAGAGGCACAGAGGGCAAGGATTTGCCACAGGTTACATATGACATATGAGTCAAAGCCACAACCAGGAACCCTCTGAGCTCCTCCACACATGCCACCCCCTCCATATGACAATATCCTGCCAGGTCCAACACCACCAAAAGCAGGTGTACTTAGCCATAGTAAAAAGGATGGCATACTTATGCCTTTTAATTTCTGCGCTGAGGGACATCAGAATGGAAGAATTACTTAAAAATGGCTTCTGCAGGTGATGCCATGTCCTCTATCATGGCAGTGGGGGCTGTACTGAATTGCACAATGGTGCCTTGATTAAGTCAGGGAATGACAGTTTCCTAGAAGCTCCTCCCTTGTATGATTCTGGGTTAGAGTTGGCCAAAAGAGGAACTTGTGTGGGAATTGTGGGGCAGAAGGTGAGAGCAGTCACTAGGTTTGGCAGGTTTTCCCATCAGACCCAGTGATGGTCAGAAACAGAGGTGCCCGGCATATTCCAACTTATCGGCTCTCTCCCGGCTTCACCTCCAGCTCCCATTTCATACTGTTGGCCTGGTTAGCCCAACAGCTGCCTCAGGCCCACCGCCAGGAACTTGTCTGTAGCCACACACACACTGTAGCAGGAGTTACACAGAGGCCACAGCCTCCATAAACCCCTCCACGAACAATCCCTCCACTGCCCGGCTTGGGCAGCTGAATGCACTTGGCTTCTTGAACTTTTCCTGAAAGCTCTGAAGCTCCAACTGCACCAATGCTTCCGGTGGTGGCTAATGAATCTCTGATCCTCTGACTCGTCCTTCCAGACATTCACTTCCCCCAGCACTTCTCACATCTGTGAGAGGTTTTATTCCTAGAATACTCATGGTGGCTCTGCTTCCCTGTCTGAATCCTGACTGATATAATACTTGCAGATTTTGCTTTACTTGAAACGAAAAATAACATAAGAAAAAAAAAATGTTCCAGATTGTAAGGCAGAATTCCACCTTCTATTTAGAATCTGTATATCTCAGATGCTAATTTATAGACGGTGGGCGTGAAGGGAAAAAAGGAAGGGAGATTATTAAGTGAACTAGTGGAGGATGAATAATGTATGCCTTACATATAGACCAAAGTGAGAAAGGAAATGAGAAAGAAGAATCAAGAAGATTTACTTTCTCTATTTTGTTTTTATAAGATAAATGGGTGGAAGAGAGATGAAGAAATTGGAAGTGATATTATTTTTGTAGTCTGAAAATTTTCCATCAAGCTTTACCATATTTCTGTAGGACATAGTCAAAGAATTAGTCCAGTCTCTATCCTCTAAGTAACCATCCTTTGTGAATTGCAAGAGAAGGGAGTGATTCTTATCTAGTAAATCTGGGGGGGGGGGGTTAACATAAAATATCAAATTACATGTGAACAGGAGCAAAGATGATGTCCAAGGACACTTAAACATACAATCCGGGATCCCTGGGTGGCGCAGCGGTTTGGCGCCTGCCTTTGGCCCAGGGCGCGATCCTGGAGACCCGGGATCGAATCCCACGTCAGGCTCCCGGTGCATGGAGCCTGCTTCTCCCTCTGCCTGTGTCTCTGCCTCTCTCTCTCTCTCTCTCTCTCTCTCTCTGTGACTATCATAAATAAATAAAATTTAAAAAAAAAAACAAAACATACAATCCAACAGGATAATATCCACCTGATAGTGCTGAGGCCTACAATGAAGGCTTTAATGTTTGGCTTTTTAAATTTTTATTTGGAGAGATACAGCAAGAGAGAGCATGAGCAGGAAGGAGAGGGAGAAGCAGGCTCCCTGTGGGAAGTTCCACATGGGGCTCTATCCCAGGACCTATGGACCATGACCTGAGCACAGCCAAAGGCAGACGCTTAAACCAGCTGAGCCACCCAGACACTCTAAGGCTTTGATGTTAAATAAATATGTCAAAGATCTCCTTTCTCCTCCCTATCCTAACTCCCTCTCTTTGAAACAATCACAGAAAGGAAGTTTTTAAAACAATTTCCAATAGAGAACAATTTTGAAATTCAACATTCTCTTCAAAGGAGACAGCAGGTGTGTAGAACAGACATTCTGTGGCATTGTTCCTTCAAAAATCAGACTTGTTGTCGGGCTCCCGGTGCATGGAGCCTGCTTCTCCCTCTGCCTATGTCTCTGCCTCTCTCTCTCTCTCTCTCTGTGTGACTATCATAAATAAATAAAAATTTTTTAAAAATCAGACTTGTTCATCCCCCTTCCATCCTCACACAGTGAATGGGTTCTTTAAAATATGCCCGCCTCAGGTGGCTGGTCATTTTATCAAATAAAAGGTGGCAGACTTTGCCAATTTCCTTTCCCTACTCTGAATTAATAAGCCCGGCTCACAGAGCAGTAAAATTTTATTTCCACCAAGTAAATATAGATTGTTTTCTCCTTGGCTGCTGTTTAAAAACTGTCTCACTCTCACTCGCGTCCAGAGCATGCACCTATTCCTGCAGCACTGATGTTTGACAAGTGGCCAAAGCATAGGAAATGTTGCAAGTCAGTCCTCACCAAATGGATTCCCCCTCTGCCACTGTATAAGCCAGAGAACTACCAGCTCATTCTCAAGGACACAAAGAAGGTATCTTCTCTACTCCCTGGAGCCCCAGGGACCCAAACTCTTGGCTCTGCATGTGGTTTCACCTCCAACTTGTTAAATATTGAAAAACAAAACAAAACAAAAAAGAAATTTCCGGGGGCACCTGGGTAGCTCAGTGGTTGAACATCTACCTTTGGCTCAGGTCCTGATCCCGGGGTTCTGGGATTGAATCCTGCCTCAGGCTCCCCACAGGGAGCCTGCTTCTCCCTCTGCCTATGTCTCTGCCTCTCTCTGTGTGTCTTTCATGAATAAATAAACAAAATCTTTTAAAAAAAATTTGCCGAGTACATTTGAGGGTCTAATTGGTTTTATTAAGTGATTCAGGAATCAGGTAGCATCTCATCTAGTAGAAAGGTAGAAAATTGCACAAAACAGAAGGTTTCTATGGGCTGGCAAGGTGGTTGCAAGGAAGTATTAGCAAAAGAAAAGAAGGATTGTTTCAGGCCAGGAGGCCTTCTTTCTGCAGGGAAAAGCTGGGAGAGTTTTTATCATGCAAAGTACTTCACTTGTGCAGATCCAGAAATTTCAGATTGACTGTTCAAAGACCACATACCTGGGGTGCCTATCTGGCTCAGTCTGTAGGACTTGCAACTGTTGATCTTGGGGTTATGAGTTTAAGCCCCATGTTGGGTGTAGAGATTACTCAAAACAAACAAACAAAGACCACATTTCCAGAAGAGGTTGAAACTGTGAGTCTTGGGGGCAAGTTTTGCTGTCAAGGGGGCAAATGACTCCATTTTGGGCTTGTTTCATGGGTTTACAGCTGCAAGCCTGTAATTGTTTCCTGGGGCCCACTGTAACAATTAACATAAACCTGGTGACTTCAAACAACAGACATTTAAACTCTCATAGTCTGGAGGCTAAAAGTCCAAAATCAAGGTGTTTAAAGGGCCATGCTTCTTCTAGCTTCTGATGGTTGCCAACATTCCCTTGTGTTCCTTGGCTTGTGGCCACATCACTCTAATCTTTCTATCCATGTTCACATCTTCAACTCTGTGTGTCTGCGTCTTCTCCTGTCTGTCCTCTTCTGTCTGCCTCTAATCTCTCTGTGCCTTTCCCTTCTAAGGACATTTGTCATTGGAATTTAGCACCCACTCAGATAATTCAGGGTGATCTCTGCATCTTGAGCTCCTTAATTACATCTGCAAAGAACTTTTTACCAAACAAGGTAATATTCACAGGTTCCAGGGTTTAGGACATGGACACATCTTTTGGGGGCCACCATTCAATCCACTACAAGACCTTACCTCTCTTTCTTTGCCTGACTGTTTAAGAGTTTTCAACCCGTCACCACAGTGCTATACTCATTAACATTGCCTGTTGTATTCAGAAATGAGGCTTCACAGCAGGAAGGGCTGCATTTTGCTCAGGAATCCCACTAAAGTGATTCATCCCAAGTTTTTTTCTCTCAACACTGGAGTCTCTACATCTTTTCCTCCAGCCACTCTACCTTCACTCAACTTTGCTGGCTCCAGTCTTCTGTTCCTGTGACTAGAAATCTTCTGTCCCCTTCCCATACAGAGCAGTAGAGCCTAATCCAGTCACTCTAAATTTATGTCTCCATATCCACCCTCCTCAAAGGATCCTCCAGTTACCAAAATCCATTTGGTGGTATTGAAGGGAAAGGTGTTCAGTAAGTTTTGTCCTTTTTAGGATTTTTTTTTTTTTAGGATTTTTTTTTAAGTTTAGTTTATTGAGATGAATTTTGCATAGCATGAAATGAACCATCTTTAAGTATACAATTCAGTGGCATTTTTAAAAATTTATTTATTTTTATTAAAGGTTTTATTTATTTATTCATGAGAGACAGAGAGAGACAGAGAGAGGCAGAGACACAGGCAGAGAGACAAGCAGGCTCCATGCAGAGAGCCTGACGTGGGACGTGATCCGGGGTCTCCAGGATCACACCCCAGGCCAAAGGCGGCGCTAAACCGCTGAGCCACCCGGGCTGCCCTTCAGTGGCATTTAGTACATTCACAGTGTTGTGTAGCCAATCACCTGTATCTAAATCCGATACATTTTCATTATCCCGTGAGAAGACCTATACCCATTAAAACAGTCATTTCCATTCCCTCCCTCCCAAGCCTTAAGTAATCACTACTTTCTGTTTGTATAGAGCTGCCTATTCTAGACATTACATGTAAATGGAAGCATACAATATGTAGTCCTTTATATCTGTTTTTTTTTCATTTAGCATAAAGTTTCCAAGATTCATTTATATCATAGCATGTATCAGTACTTCATTCCTTTTTAAGGCTAAATAAAATTCCATTGTAGGATAGATATGCCACATTTCCTTTATTCATTCATCTGTTGATGGTTAGGTTTATTTTTTAGTATTCCTTATTGCAGAGTTTCATTCACTGGTTTCGCAAGTATTTACTGAATGATAACTATGTGCTAGGCACAGTACAAGGAACAGGCCATATAGCACCTGACAAAGCAGACCAAAAATATCTGCACGCATGAAGCTTACATTCTGGTGGAGGAGACATGATAGATAAGACAAACAACTGAAACACTTAGATTGCTAAATCAAAGTGCGGAAGAGGAGAGAAGGGTTGGACAGTGACTAGAAGGGGCCACTTAAGGAAATTTTGAGGGGGTGATTAGTCATTTCCTGTTTCTTGAACTAGGTGCTACATGGGCATGCTCAGTTTGTGCAGAGTAAGTGAACTTGGACTTAAGATTTGTGCACTGCGGGGTGCCTGGCTGGTTCCGTCTGTAAAGCACGCAACTCTTGATCTTGGGGACGTGAGTTCAAGCCCCACATTAGGCATAGAGTTTACTTTAAAAAAAAAAGATTCATGCACTTCTCTGTATATATGTTACACCACAATAAAAAAATGTTTAAGCCAACGTGCTTCAATTTCCTTTATTTTATTTTATTTTTTAAGATTTTATTTATTTATTTGAGAGAAAGAGCACACAAGCATCAGGGAGAGAGGTAGAGAGAGAAGCAGACTCCCTACTGAACAGGGAGCCCAACACAGGGCTCCATCCCAGGACCCTGGGATCATGACCTGACTGAAGGCAGACACCTAACCTACTGAGCCTACAGGCATCTCCTTCCATTTCCTTTCAAAGGCAGCTTGTTGCATCTATCTCTGGTGCTGACTCTTAATAAAATGAATGTGTCAAACCAGATGGTTTTGCTACCTAGGGGATCCAGCTAAATCCCTGACACTGTTCTTGGGTGGGTTAAGGATGCCACCAGATCATGATGCTGTTTTCAGCATTCTACCATTCGCTTACATCCTTTGGGTTTCTGGATCATTCCAGCTCTCTATAAAACCATTACTGTCAGTGGACAGCCAGAGTTTACAATGACCATGATGGCAATTTCAGCTCATTACCTTCTTTTAAAGCTCATTTCTGCCATTATCTTGAGCCTAATTTGGCTCTTTTTACAATGCTGACCTTAACAAGAACAAAATTTTTATTTTGGGGAAAGAATAACTGTGGAATCACAGGACTGGAGGAGGACAGAAACAGATTATAATGAAAGGTAATTATGTACACAGAGGAAAGGGTCACCCTTGGTTATCAATTAAAGAAAATGGTTGAGATTTCTATGCAGTACAACTCAACCTAAATCAGGAAGCAGTCCCTAGTGGGCAGTTAAATTGAAATGATTTGAGGGAAAGATGGATGAGTAATAAAAATTGGCCTTAAGTAGGGTCTATACCTCCTACACATGTATAACAATTTAGAATTTATTCAGCCAGAATTCTGTGAGCACAGACACAAGGTAACTTGATTTGCCCAGAGTGTGATGAAGGACACGTCCTTCATTATGTGAGTTGTTATTACGCCTCCATTATAACTTAGATGAGTTTGAGATATAAAGGTGACGGTGACATATACTGATGGAGAGGCTGCGTCCAAGTTGGAAACATGTCCTTGACAATGTTTTTGAGAGAAGAAAAGAAGGGGAGTACATTGAGTCTTAGATAAGTCAGAATCAAAGAAGACTTTCATTAATACAAATAGGATTTTTTTTTAATTTGAGAAAGAGAGAGAGAGAATACAAGTGAGAGGGGCCGAGGGAGAGGGATAGAGAATCCCAAGCAGATTCTATGCTGAGTGCAGAGCCCAATGCAGGACTTAGTCTCATGATCCATGTCATCATGACCTGAGCAGAAACCAAGAGTCTAACACTCAACCAACTGTGCCACCCAGGCACCCCTATTCATACAAATAGGAAGGAAGTTGGCCAAGATAGTCAAGAGGGATGAGTATGATTTAGGTAAGAGAGAAGACTGCAGAAACACTGATCTCACTGCCAAGGTGGTGAGAAATGTTTGTGGAGAGATATCTGAGTATGTACTTCAGAGAACTGCTAGAGACAGGGCTGCCAGAAAATTTAATTCTGGCCTAGAGTTAGTGCCAAAAGGGGTGAGATGTCCCTACCCACCAGCTCTAAGAACTAGTCATACAGCTGGAGGGAAAAGGAGGTCAGAAATGAAAATATCTGACATGCATATTAAATTGTGTTAAACTCTATTCAGGGACTAGGCAAAGCTCCAGTGATTCACAGACCAAGATATAGCTTACAGATCAAACTTCCTCACCTTTTGGTAAGACAGATGCATCAGTGATGAAAACAGAACAAGTGAAGTCCTGAATGAGACTATGAGGATGCAGCCTATAGAGGAGATAGACCTTTAATTCCTCAGGTCATGTGGTAGAAAAGACAAGAGGACACCATAGGGGCCATTGCCTAAAACAGAGATGCCTACAAACATTCTTTTCTCAGTTCTCACTAACATGTGGGCACCACTTTGATAAACAGTGTTGTGATGGAATCCCTGGGTGGCTCATCAGTTTAACACCTGCCTTCAGCCCAGGGTGTGATCCTGGAGTCCCGGAATCAAGTCCCACATCAGGCTCCCTGCATGGAGCCTGCTTCTCTCCCTGCCTGTGTCTCTGCCTCTGTGTGTGTGTGTGTGTGTGTGTGTGTGTCTCATGAATAAATAAATAAAATCTTAAAAAAAAAACAAAAAAAAAAAACAGTGTTGTGAAACTATACCTAACTAGAAAGTGAGATGCAAGGTAAATATCAGAGGTCACCAGATGATGTTCCTGTGTGATCCTTGTAGACATTTATTTCACCTGCTTGGGCTCAGTCAACTAATAAAACCTTCCTATTCATACAGTGCTTTATTGTGAACAAAGTACTCTAGTGTTGTATTTCATTGGATCATTTCCTCAAATCCTCATAAGGAGAGATGCCCCAAAGGCCCAAGCCTATGAGAAATAAGGAGTCCAAGAAGGTAGTTACTCTGGAAGTTCCCAGCTTTGCCAGTTAAGGTCAGTGTAGCACTCTGAGGCTGTTAATCACTCCTAGGTTCAAAGATCAAGGAGATAGAGTGGTAACTAGAACCCAGAAGGGAGTCTCATACAGAGAAAGAAAGGGCTACCTTGATAAGAGCTGTGGCCTTTCCCCACAGCCAAACTGAGGGGATCCTGTAGACAGCCAAGAAAATAGACCCCTACCTTCATTCTGCCTCCTTCCTTTGATCTCTTGCTGGGGCTCCGCATTGGCCAAACCGAAGCAGAGAAACAGAAAGCAGGGTACAGGAGAATGGAGAGTGGGTCTGAAGGACCAATAAAAAGCTCTGGCACTACTTGAGCAATCAGGATTTTCTTCATTAATTGATCCCTTCTTCTATGATTTTCTCCATTATATTCTTTTTTTAGAGAGAGAGAAAATCCTAAGCAGGTTCCATGCCCAGTATAGAGCCTGACACATGGCTTAGTCCCACTGACCTGAGCCAAAATCAAGAGTCAGACACTTAATCAACTGAGCCACCCAGGTGCCCTTTTCCGTATTTTAGAGGTGAAAAATCGTGACAAACAGAGGTTAAGTGACTTTGCCAAGGTTATGGCATAACATATGCTTATGTTAATACATAAGAGGGCCACAATGTGAATCAGGTTTGCTGACATCAGAGCTTGCTCTCTTAGTCACCACCCTATCCTGCTTCCACAACCTCAAAAAGCCTTCATATGATTAAGGCAGTTATAAGAATAAAATGAGATGGCACAGGGGATGCTCTTGCGGTATAGGAGGTGTTGCTCTTGTCAGCCTCTGAAACCCATGAAACCAAAACAGAAAGACAGATTGTCTTCAGGGACCTACAGAAACAAGGGCATTGATGAAGCTGGCCAGTAGCTTTGGTAGGGAGTAACTTAAAGAGAGGGAAAGGAAACTGATCTAAGAACCAGTTGCCAGAGGCTGACCCACCTGGAGCAGCAGAGGAGAGGCAGAGAAATTCCCCAGTAACAGCTTATGATGTCACCACAGGGAAGACGGCTGAGGTGCACAGGCAAGCAAAGGTGTGGACTCTGGGCAAGCTGCCATGGGCCACCAGGCAAACACCTCTAGTTTCATCAAAAGTAGAACTGACTAATTAGAAACATAACTACAGATAGTCCCCAACTTATGATGGTTCAACTTACAACTTTTTGACTTGACGATGGGATGAAAGTGATATATAGAAACTGTGCTTTGAATTTGGAAGTTTGATCTTTTCCTAGCCTAGCAAGATGGAATAGGATACTCTCTCATGATGCTAACAGCTAGCCACAGCTCCCAGTCAGCCATGCAATCACGAGGGTGAACAACCAATACACTTACTGTTTTATACCCATGTGACCATTCTGTTTTTCATTTTCAATACAGTATCCCATTAATTACATGAGATATTCAACACTTCATTATGAATGAGCCTTTGTGTGAGATGATTTTGCCCAACTGGAGGCTAATGGATATGTTCTGAGCACATTTAAGGTAGACTAGGCTAAGCTATGATGTAGGGTAGGGTGGGTGTAGTAAATGCATATCTGATTTAAGGTATTTTCAGCTTACACTCGGTTTATCAGGATGTAACTCCACCATAAGTTGAGGAAGATCTGCATACCTCAAAGACACTGCAGATGTTTTAGCAAAGCCAGGGGTGGGGAGTGGGGGGATGGGAATCAGGGCATCAACCCAACTGAAAGGAGCAGCGGTTAGATCTTGGGGGCAAGAGAGATATTTAGCATAATAACTGGGGGCAAGCCAGTTGAGGGCAAGAGAGATATTCAGCATAATATATGGCTTTCCACAGGGGTCAGTCCTCTCCTTACACCCACATTAAAATTTTACCCTGACCTATCCTGCTCACTGATTTTGCATGATTTTCCCACAACTCAAAGAGGGGAGGAGGGCCAGGCTCATGTTTATTTATGTAGCCCTGGAAAATGTGTTTTACATATGTCTGCTTATTTAAATACCAATCAACCTATGAGCAAATACAAGTTCTCTTTTAGCGGAATTCAAGGCTCAGAGTTTAGGTTATTTCCCACAGTTACACTCCATTACTGGGGAAACCGAGTTTCCAAGTCAGGGCCATCAGATGCCAGTACCTGTGCTATTTATTTAAAGTGACCCTAATATATTCTGTATTTCAGAAATTCAGAAAGTGAAATTCAAAGGAGGGTAGTCCACATGGAGAAGAAAGAAAGTGGACACCAAAGTGCCATACGGAAGGGCAGGGGCTATGCAAATCTGTCAAGAATACCTCAGGATCTTAACTGAAAACAAACTGAGCATGAGCCATAAAATATAGCAACATGGCTTTGAAAAGGTCTGCCACAACAATAGTTCTTTGATTTTATTGCATAGTTTGCACATCATTTTTAAAACTATTTATTATGAAAATTAACAAATAAACACACAAGTAAAGAACACAACAAACCCCCATGTGCATCTCACCCAGCTCTGATACTCTTTCACATTTGTCACATTTGTCACATTGCCATCACCTGTGAGAACCTGATGAAAACCAAGGACTGCCACCCCTTACCCCTGTGAAGACAATGCTCAGATACACAACTGTGCATACCTTTCCAGAGCATTTGTGGACTCCCTGAGATGCATTCACGGATCTCCTGGGACACACGGATTCTAGGTTAGGAGCTTTGGGCTGCAAGGATGCAGTAACCTTGCAGTATACAGAGACTCCACTCCAATCCAATCCATCAGCATGTTCTTTTGACCCACCAAATAGATCTCCAGTAGGTCCACTTCTCTCATCTTCTGCTGCCACCATCTTCTGCCTGGACTCCTCTGAGAGCCTCCTAATTGGTCTCCCTGCTCCATTCTCGCCCATCCTACAATCCATTCTTTTTTCTTTTTTTTTTAATTTTTATTTATTTATTTATTTATTTATTTATTTATGATAGTCACGCAGAGAGAGAGAGAGACAGGCAGAGGGAGAAGCAGGCTCCATGCACCAGGAGCCCGACGTGAGAAGCAGGCTCCATGCACCAGGAGCCCGACGTGAGAAGCCCGACGTGGGATTCGATCCCGACGTGGGATTCGATCCCGACGTGGGATTCGATCCCGACGTGGGATTCGATCCCGACGTGGGATTCGATCCCGACGTGGGATTCGATCCCCGGTCTCCAGGATCGTGCCCTGGGCCAAAGACAGGCGCTAAACCGCTGCGCCACCCAGGGATCCCCTTACAATCCAGCAGCCAGAAGCCTGAATCAAACTGTGTCATTTACTTGCTTGAAGCCCTTTGAAGGGTTCCACTTGCTCTCTGAATGAAACCTAAAGCACTTAGCCTGGGGTGCGGGACACTAAGAACTTTTATTACCCCCCCCCCCCACCAAGGCTCATGTTTCTTTCATCTGCACTCACTCTCCAGTCACCTTAGCCCTTGTAGAGGGGCAAAAATAATTTTCCATCTACGCTTCAAGGTTCTTGGCTGAGACCCCCACAGTATAAAAGGCAGACAAACAGGTGAAAAAACAAACAGAAATGGGGATCCCTGGGTGGCTTAGCGGTTTGGCGCCTGCCTTCGGTCCAGGGCATGATTCTGGAATCCTGGGATCGAGTCCCACGTTGGGCTTCTTGCATGGAGCCTGCTTCTCCCTCTGTCTGTGTTCCTCTCTCTCTCTCTCTCTCTCTCTCTCTCTCTCTCATGAATAAATGAATAACATCTTTAAAAAAAAACACACAGAAGTTTAATAATGTGTTCATATACATACATGCAAGAGAGACTCATGAAAACTGAGTTACTCCCCCAAAATACCTCAAGTGTCCATCTTAAATAACATCTCCAGCTAAAGACAAAAGAAGAATGTTGAGGGTGGGAGTCAGTTATGGGAGGTTATCAGTCAAAGCAGAGGTATGATTGCTATGCCAGTTTAAGTAACTGCCTTCTCCACTGATAAGAGTTTCTAGAGATTTAGTCATCATCCTCCTCCTGGCAAAGAGAGGGAGACACTCTTACAAATGGAGATTTTCCCCTTTAAATGTAAATGCCTCTTTCAAAAGGGTAACTTCTACTCTGCTTTCAAAGCTTTTCCTATGTCTACCGTTTCTTAAAAATAACCAGCTCAAGGGACACCTGGGTGGCTCTGTGGTTGAGTGCCTGCCTTCATGCCCGGGGCATGATCCTGGAGTCCCTGGACTGAGTCCCACATTGGGCTCCCTGCATGGAGCCTGCTTCTCTCTCTGCCTATGTCTCTGCCAATCTCTCTCTCTCTGTGTCTCTCATGAATAAACAAAAATCTTTAAAAAAAAAATAAATAACAAGCTCGAGATAATGCTTATGCCAGGGAGGAATATTAGGGGGTGGCAAATTGTGCTCCCCTTCCCCTTCCAACAATCAGAACACATCAAGCTCTTTTCTTCCTCAGGTCCTTTGCACTTACTGTTCCCCAAGCTCTGTAAGTCAAGTTCTTCCTCCATTTTCAACACAACTGGCTCCCTTGTATTTCAGCTTAAGTGTCTCCTCTTCTCTTGCCATCCTAGCCACAGTACCCTCCACTCCCCTCCTCGCACACACCCTGATGCTCCACCAGTGTTCTGTATGTTTTTCTTCACAGCACTTACTATAACTAGAATTATATTTATGGATTCAGTTGATCATTTGACATCTCTCAAGTAGGATATAAGATCAGGATAGGAGTTCTCTGATTTTTATTTTTATTTTTATTTTATTTTATTTTTTTTAGGTCTCTGATTTCTTAACCTTCAGACCATCCTGCACCCAGAGCAGTTCCTGTCATAGGGTGGGCACTCAATAACTATTTGTGTGTATCATTAAACTTGCCTTGGGGCATCTGACTGGCTCAGTTGGTGGAGCATGCAAATCTTGGTCTCAGGGTCCTGAGTTCAAGCCACATATTGGGTGTGGAGTCTACTTAAAAATAAATAAACATACAAACAAACAAACTTGCCTTCTGTCAAGATTAGACTTGATGAAAACCTTAGGACACTGTGTCAAGTCTAGTTTCCTAGACAAAGGAAAATGGTAAAGAACCTAAAGATACAGGAGGAGCTAAGGTAGTTTTATTCGTCAGCTTGGGCTACCATAACAAAACACCATAGACTGAGTGGCTTAAACAACAAAATTTTGGGGCACCTGGCTGGCTCGGTTGGTACAGCATGCAACTCTTGATCTCAGGGTCCCAAGTTCAAGCCCCATGTTGGGCATGCAGTCTACTTAAGAAAAGAAAGAAACAACAAAAATTTATTTTCTCCCAGTTCTGGAGGCTGGGATTCTGAAATTAGGATGGCAACGTGGTTGGGTTCAAGTGAGGACTCTCTTACTGGCTTGCAAATGACAGCATTCTCACTGTGGCCTCCCATAGTAAAGTGAGAGAGAAAGTGAACAAGCTTCCCAATGTATCCTCGTATAAGGGCACCAATTCCATCATGAGGGTCCCACCATCGTGAACCCATCTAATCCTAATTCCCTTCTAAAGACCCCATCTCTAAATATCATCACATTAGATGTTAGGGCTTTATTTTGCCCCTGTATTTCATATACACTGGTAGTAAAATCTAGAACCTTTCTCAGAGTTAGGTTTGATTTGGGGGCAAGAATACTTCATACGTGATGTTGTAAATTTCCATCAGGAGATACATAGTATTTCCCTTTTTAGTGATGTAGTAACCATTGATGATCAATGCCCAGGATCCATCACTTTATTAACTATTTGGAAAAAAAAAAACAACTATTTGGAAAATAGTAATAATCTAATTCAAAAGTTCTCAAGCATTTAGACCAGAATTCTTAATAGTTATTGAGGATTACAAAGACGTTTTCCTTATGTAGAATATACCTATTGATATTTATCATATGCAATATTAAAACTGAGAAATTTTATTGGGTATCTGAGTGACTCAGTCGGATAACTGTCTGATTCTTGATTTCAGCTCAGGTCATGGTCTCAGGGTCATGGGATCCAGCCCTGAGCCAGGCTCCATGCTCAGCAGGGAGTCTACTTGAGATTCTCTCTCTTCCTCCCCCTCTTCCCCTCCCCACACCACATTTTCTCTCTAAAATAAATAAAATAAATCTTTTTTAAAAAACTGAGAAATTAAAAAAAAAAAAACTGAGAAATTTTAGGGACGCCTGGGAAGCTCAGTGGTTGGGTGGCTGCCTTCAGCTTAGGTCGTGATCCTGGGATCCAGGACCGAGTCCTACATCGGGCTCTGGCAAAGAGCCTGCTTCTCCCTCTGCCTAGGTCTCTGCCTCTCTCTCTCTATGTCTCTCATGAATAAATAAATAAATCTTTAAAAAAAAACTGAGAAATTTTAGAACATATATATATTAGTTCATTTAAAAATAATAAAAACCAGGGCGCCTGGGTGGTTAAGCATCTAACTCTTGACTTTGGCTCAGGTCATGAGATCAAGCCCCACATCAGGCTCTACAGAGTGTGGAGCCTGCTTAAGATTCACTCTGTCTTGGGATGCCTGGGTGGCTCAGTGGTTGAGCATCTGCCTTTGGCTCAGGGTGTGATCCTGGAGTCCTGGGATCGAGTCCCACATCAGGCTTCCTGCATGAGCCCTGCTTCTCCCTCTCCCTATGTCTCTGCCTCTCTCTGTGTCTCTTATGAATAAATAAGTAAAACATTTTTTTAAAAAGTAACAAAAACAAGTGGAGCATAAATAACATGTTTTATTAAAAATAACCATATTTTCCAAGACAAAATAACCATATTTTCCAAGAAATAAGTGGCACTATACATTGGTATAAATCTCTTTAACGTCTGGCTTAATGAAAGACAGCTTGATTCTCATATTTGCTTCTATATCCAATCTGTTGTATTATGTTGCTTTGCTTGAAGTATATGAAGAATATCTGGCATTACACAGATATGTAGTTAGAAAAGGAAAAGCATTTTAATAACCCCTACAAATAATTGTAGATTTTTTTTTAGGAAAGAAATTGTAGTTTCTTAAAAGTCAATAGTCTGATGTGGAATCTGAAATCACACCAGTATACTTTTTATACTGTTTCATTAAAATCTATCTTGTACTTTGAATGGTTCTTTTACCCATCCGTGATTTTGTAACATCATGCATTAGTCATTTCAAAAATATTGATTCATTGAGTTATGCAAATATTGCAAATGTTGACACATCTCATTACACAATATCTTTAAAAATCCCATTTGTTAATATCACCACCAATCTCATCAGAAAAATCTTTAAATATTGAGAAGATATTAAACTCACAGTGGTGGATACAAATTTTCAAGAATTTCAATTTTCACTTGAAACCTTGAATTTTATCATTGGCAGTAAATACTATTACGTTGTTTTCCTTGGAACGCCTGGGTGGCTCAGTGGTTGACTGCCTGCCTTCGACTCAGGGTGTGATCCTGGAGTCCTGGGATCGAGTCCCACAGTCGAGTGCCTGCATGGAGTTTGCTTCTCCCTCTGCCTAAAATCTTTGGAAAAAAAAAGTTGTTTTCCTTGATGTGATAAGGCTCATGTCTTAATTTTTCAAGAAGATATCTGTCTAGTAGTCCTGGCTGAATAACCAGTTTGCCTGTCAATGGTTCTTTTCTGTTTTTCTCTAGTCCTTTTTTTTTTTTTTTTTAAATATGGGTTTGAACATATTATTGAAATTGAGACTTGGGGAGTCTTTTTTTAAAATATTCCATTTATTTATTCATGAGAGACACAGAGACATAGGCAGAGGGAGAAGCAGGCTCCGTGCAGGGAGCCCTAGGTGGCTCAACTCAACCGCTGAGCCACCTAGGCTTCCCTCTCTAGTCCATTTTTATTTTGTTTTTATTTTTTTTCTTTTTTCCCCAGCTTTATTGAAATATAATTGGCATAGAACATTGTGTAAGTTTGTGTTATTTGACAAACTTACATATTGTAATATGATTACCACCATAGCTTTAGCAAACACTTCCACGATGTCACATAACTCCATTTCTTTTTTGTAGTAAGAACATTTAAATTCTATTCTCTTAGCAACATTCAAGAATATACTATAGTATTGTTATTTTTATTCACAATGCTGCATACTAGATCCCCAGAACTTAATCATCTTCTAACTGGAAGTTTGTACTATTTGACTAATATATCCCTATTCCTCCCATCCCCCAGCCCCTGGTAACCACCATTCCACTCTGTTTCGACAAGGCCAGTTTTTTTGAAATCCACGTATAAGTAAGATCATACAGCATTTGCCTTTCTCTATCTGCCTTATTTCATTCAGCATACTGCCCTCATTGTCTTTCCATATACCTCAAATGGCAGGATTCCTTCTTTTTCATGGCCAAATAATATTTTATTGTGCACATATAACACATCTTTTTTCATTCATCCATTGATAGATTCTTACATTATTTCTATATCTTGATTATTATGGACAATGCCACAATGAACATGTAACTACAATTATCTCTTTGAAATCTTGTTTTCATTTCCTTTGATATATACCCAGAAGTGGGATTGCTAGGTTATATGGTAGTTTTAGTTTTTATTTTATGTTATTTCTTTTAAAGTGAGCTCTACACCCAACTTGGGGCTTGAACATACAATCTCCAGATCAAGAGTCATGTGCTCTGCTGACTGAGCCAGCTAGGTGCCCTCTGGGAGTTTATTTTTAATGTCAGTGATTCTTTTAGATAAAAATAGTATTTTATGAAAAAAAGTGGCTACTTCAGCTCTCCATTAAAATACTTGCACAACACAACTGCTTTTCAAAACAGTTCTCATACCTGAATGTTGTGCAGAAGTGTCTTGTGTACATTTCCCATTCTATTATACAGAATTTTATACATATACTCAAAGTTTGAGATTTTTTTTGAGATTTATTAAATTAATAATTTTACTACTTCAAAAAGACACTCTCTAAGTGAAACTGGGAATTTTTTACTGTGAGTGTGGCAGTGAAGAATACAGTGACAGTATAGTCAGCACCACTGCCTTACCACATGCTAAGGCACCAGCAAATTTAGCCACCACTGCTTTTGCACCATCAATGAAATATCAACCTAGTGAAAAAGGTAAGTAACATCTTCATATTATTATAAAAATAATTTTGACTTCATGGACCCCTGAAAGAATGCAGAGGGCAACACTTTGAGAGCCACCATTCTAATTCTATGTTTCCCTCTTCATTTTAAAATTAATATTTTCATAGAGGGAAACTGCCCCTCATTCACTCATTTGGTTACCCTGAGGTCAGTTTGTACAAGAAAAGGCAAGGTAAATTTTTATCTTGTCTCTTGATTTACTAGTTGTTGTTTTTTTTTTTTTTTTTTTTAATGGTTCTCTAGCATCCTACAATGGTGATTGGTGAGAATTTGGTAGTTTATTTCATTATGAACTTAGGTATTTAATATATTTGATGTGTTTCTATCCATTGCAGTTATTATTTTTATTGATACCTAACTATTTCCATCATTTGCTAATGGGAACCTCTTCACATTGGCTACTGAGTCCTTTTGACATGACCCAAATAATCTTTGACAACTTCCTTGCCTTCTTGTATGACAGGATATTCTGTGGACATACTGTACTTTTCCTGATTCAGACCTAAGAATCAACCATTTGTCTAAGGAGCTCTAGTTTCTTTCAGTAGAAAATAGTATTCAAAGACCACAATCTGGGTGCTAGGAAGACTGTGCCAGTTATCAATATATTGCCTCTCAGATCCAAATTTACCCTATTTTACTGCTCTGTTAAAATGAATCTGGGCCCTTTAAATCATTTTTCCTTTGCCAGTAGTCACTGAATCTTAGTCAGTAGAGGACAATGGAGAGACATTGCAGAAGAAAAGGGTTTTGCATCCAGGTTCCAATGTGCTCTCTTAGCAGGGTCCTGCAGCAAAGATGGTGTTGTGTAGCACCAGGCTCCTGCAACATGGACAGCTTATTGAGTGCCCAGTTCCTGCACTGTGCAGTTGATAGCAGGACTCAGTAATGAATGGCCCAAGCACCCCCATGGGTGGACTTCTGCCTTGTTCCAGAGGGCAGATTTCCAGTATGTTACAGGGGGCTATTTTCCATAAATTTCCAGAGGATAGATCTCTTCACTGGGTGTTTCATCTCAGTCCTATTAGTAGTGATTGTACCTTATGTCTACTATTTCCATATTTACAGTGATATTTATTTCTAACTAGCCAATCTCTTGTTACTCTAATCTTTTATAATTACTTTTTTTTTTAAAAAAGATTCTATTTATAGGGCAGCCTGGGTGGCTCAGTGGTTTAGCGCAGCCTTCGGCCCAGGGCCTGATCCTGGAGACCCGGGATCGAGTCCCATGTCGGGCTCCCTGCGTGGAGCCTGCTTCTCCCTCTGCGTGTGTCTCTGCCTTTCTCTCTGTCTCTCTCTCTCTCTCTGTGTCTCTCATAAATAAATTAAAAAATATTTTTAAAACAAGATTCTATTTATATATTTGACAGAGAGAGAGCACAAGCAGGGGAGCAGCAGGCAGAGGGAGAGGAAGAAGCAGGCTCCTCACTGAGCAAGGAGCCTGATGGAGAGCTCAATCCCAGGACCCTGGGATCATGACCTGAGCCGAAGGCAGACACCTTAACTGACTGAGCCACCCAGGCACCCATAATTAATCATTCTTAATGTTAAACTTTCCCTGTTGAAGTTACTGTGTGACTTCTCTTTCATTGGACCCAGACTAAATTGAGTTGGTCATTTTTGCTATGTTTCCATTGGCAATAGCTAGGAAATACATATTATTTTAAAGAGAAAATACATCCTAAATTCATACTGGTAGTTTCTATTAACAGGATTAAATAACTTGATTTTTATATTTTATCTCATCCATGCTGAAAATCTTGGTTCCTAAAGACATTAGTATAATTAATTATAAACTTTATCCTACTAAATATATAAATTTAATTTAAATATTGTCTAGTTCAACAAAACTAAAAGACAACCTACAGAATGGGAGAAGATATTTGCAAATGATGTATCAGATAAAGGGCTAGTTTCCAATATCTATAAAGAACTTATTAAATTCAACAGCAAAGAATCAAACAACCCAATCATGAAATGGGCAAAAGACATGAACAGAAATCTCACAGAGGAAGACATAGACATGGCCAACAAGCACATGAGAAAATGCTCTGCGTCACTTGCCATCAGGGAAATACAAATCAAAACCACAATGAGATACCACCTCACACCAGTGAGAATGGGGAAAATTAACAAGACAGGCGACAACAAATGTTGGAGAGGATGCGGAGAAAAGGGAACCCTCTTACACTGTTGGTGGGAATGTGAACTGGTGCAGCCACTCTGGAAAACTGTGGAGGTTCCTCAAAGAGTTAAAAATAGACCTGCACTACGACCCAGCAATTGCACTGCTGGGGATTTACCCCAAAGATTCAGATGCAATGAAACGCTGGGACACCTGCACCCCGATGTTTCTAGCAGCAATGTCCACAATAGCCAAACTGTGGAAGGAGCCTCGGTGTCCATCGAAAGATGAATGGATAAAGAAGATGTGGTTTATGTACAATGGAATATTACTCAGCCATTAGAAACGACAAATACCCACCATTTGCTTCAACGTGGATGGAACTGGAGGGTATTATGCTGAGTGAAATAAGTCAATCGGAGAAGGACAAACATTATATGGTCTCATTCATTTGGGGAATATAAATAGTAGTGAAAGGGAATAGAAGGGAAGGGAGAAGAAATGGGTAGGAAATATCAGAAAGGGAGACAGAACATGGAAGACTCCTAACTCTGGAAAACGAACTAGGGGTGTTGGAAGGGGAGGTGGGTGGGGAGTTGGGGTGACTGGGTGATGGGCACTGAGGGGGGCACTTGATGGGATGAGCACTGGGAGCTATTCTGTATGTTGGCAAATTGAACACCAATACAAAATAAATTTATTATTAAAAATAAAATAAATAAATAAATAAATAAATAAATAAATAAATACATAAATAAATAAATATTGTCTAGTATTGGAGTGAGTGGGTTGCTCAGTCTGTTATGTGTCTAACTCTTGATCTCTGCTCAGGTCTTGATCTCAAGGGGCGTGAGTTCAAGCCCCACATTGGGCTCCACACTGGGCATGGTGCCTACTTTAAAAAAAACATAATATGTAACTCTCTTATAATATATTATTATAATATAATAACATATTATTATTAAAATGTAATTAATATACTTAAATGTATTTAAGAAAATAATCTTTATGTAATATCAGAAAAACAAAAACAATATATTATTTTCAGTGTAAGATTTTTTTTATTTTACTTTATTTGTTTTATTTGTTTTAGATTTTATTTATTTATTGAGAGAGAGAGAGAGAGAGAGAGAGAGAGAATGGCTGGGACACAGGGTTCCCTGGGTGGTGCAGTGGTTTAGCGCGCCTGCCTTTGGCCCAGGGCACGATCCTGGAGACCCGGGATCGAATCCCACTTCGGGCTCCCGGTGCATGGAGCCTGCTTCTGTCTCTGCCTCTCTCTCTCTCTCTCTGTGTGACTATCACAAAATAAAAAATTTTTAAAAAATGTTTAAAAAAAAAAAAAAAAAAGAATGGCTGGGACACAGGCAGAGGGAGAAGCAGGCTCCATGCAGGGAACCTGACATGGGACTCGTTCTCAGATCTCCAGGATCACACCCCAGGCTGTAGGCGGTGCTAAACCGCTGCGCCACCGGGGCTGCCCTGTTTTTTATTTTTTTAAAGATTCTATTTATTTATTCATGATAGACATAGACAGAGAGAGAGAGAGAGAGAGAGAGAGAGAGAGAGGCAGAGACACAGGCAGAGGGAGAAGCAGGCTCTGTGCCGGGAGCCCGATGCGGGACTCGATCCCCGGACTCCAGGATCGCGCTCTGCACCAAAGGCAGGCGCTAAACTGCTGAGCCACCCAGGGATCCCCCAAGATCTTATTTTATATCTCCCTTTTATCCTTTGGGTATGTCCCATAGAAACTTAGTCAAATTACTATCTTTTATTAATCTTAAAGATTTTATTTATCTATTTTAGAGAGAAGGGAGAAAGTGCACAGCAGGGGGAGGGAGAGGGACTAGCCGACTCCAAGCTGAGCACAGAGCTCAACAGGGTGCTCAGTCCCATGTCCCGGAGGTCATGACCTGAACCAAAATCAAGAGTCAGATGCTCAATGGACTGAGCCACCCAAATGCCCCCAAATTACTGTGTTTTAAAGTTCACTTGAAAGAATTTGTTTCCATGTAATTAAACCATTAGTTCAACATACAGACCCATTTGTTTCATTTTGATTTTGATTTTTAGATAATGCTTTTTAAAAAAATTTTTACTAATTTTGCTTTATAATTATGTAAAATATTGACATGGTCCTGAAGTTTAATCTATAATTCAAAATATCTTCAGAAAAATCTAGGTTCTGTCCCTGTACTCTATTCTTTTTCTCCTTTCATAGGTAATGCATTTGTTTTATGATCTATCCTTACATTGTCCTCTCAGAATATAAATACATACATGTTCACATGCTTCCCCCTTTCTTAGTTAAACTGGAATAAACTATGTTCTTTTCTTTACTTAACATTATATCTTGGAGAATACTTCATAGCTGTGCATAGAGATACACTTTGTTCCCCTTTATATTTAAGTAGTATCTCATTGTGTAGATAGATCTGAATTTATTCTACAAGGCCCCCAGCAGACATTTTTGTTATTTCCAGTCTTTTGCTACTATTAATTCTGTAATAAATATTTTTTCTTTCATCTTTTTATTTTGTACCTTGGGGATGGATACCTAAAAGTGGAAATACCAACAGAAAATGTTGACAAACCAAACGTTTGGATTTTTGCTACCCTGGTAGGAGAGAGAAGGTGTTCCAGCGTAGTTGTAATTTACATTTCTATTATGAGCAAGACCAACCTCTTTCCATGCTCAGGAGTGATTTGCATTTAGTTCTCTTAAATTGATTGTTCACGTCTTTAGCCTGTTTTCTAGAATTTTTTATTCTTTTTCTTCTCTATTTTAAATTCTTTTTTTGAGAGAGAGAGAAAGCACATTCGTGCATATGCACAAGCAGGGTGGCAATGGGCAGAGGGAGAGGGAGAAGGAGAATCTCACAGAGACTCCATGCCCAGCGCAGAGCTAAAGCGGCTCCATCTCATGACCCTGAGATCATGACCTAAGCTGAAATCAAGAGTCAGATGCTTGACTAACTGAGCCACACAGGTGCCCTATATTTTTAAAAGCTTATCATATATTAGGAATAATAATAATCCTTCATATGTGATACAAGTTGCAAATATTTTTTCCCATTTTGTCATTTATCTTTTTCTTCTATTTAAGGTGTTTTTGTTTGGTTTTGCATCCAACAGTTATTTGAACATAGCCACATTTATTTTTTCCTATGGCTTTTGTATTGTGAGTCATCATTGTAAAAGTTTGATTTCCTCTCAGATTACCTGGCAGCCTTGCGACCTAAGTGTTCTTCTCTGATCAGCAATGTTGGCATTGCCTGGATTTTGTTAGAAATGCAAAATCTCCAGCCCCACTCAGACCAATTGAATCAGACTACATTTCAACAGGATCACATTAGTTAGTTAATTTGCATACTCAAATTTGAGAAGCACAGTTTTAGGGGATTTCACTCACATTTTCTTCTAGAACTGGTGAGGTGGATGAATGGTTCTTAATTGGAAGTCATTGGTGAGCTCTTATCCACAGCTGTGATGAAAAACAAGGGAAAAAATGAGGCCAATTCCAGCAAAGAATCTACATTAAAGGCTTTCTGGACCACCGATTTTATTAAATACAGATATGGGAATCATCTATTAAAATGGTCTTTAAGGGCAGCCCTGGTGGTGCAGGGGTTTAGCGCCGCCTGCGGCCCAGGGCGTGATCCTGGGGGCCCATGATGGGGACCCACGTCGGGCTCCCTGCATGGAGCCTGCTTCTTCCTCTGCCTGTCTCTCTGCCTGTCTCTCTCTCTCTCTCTGAATGAATAAATAAATAAATAAATCTTTAAATAAAAAATAAAATGGTCTTTAAAAGTATATCTTTTGTAGTGCTAGGATTACTTGACTGACCTGTTGATCCATCATTTTATACACATCTGTGGACAATATACTAGTGAAAAGTGGACTTTGGTTATTTTTTTTCCAAATGAATAGCACTATCTCCTGCTGTTAAGCCTTTCATGATTTTCATGACCATGAACTTTGCAGAGGAAAAAATAAACCTCTTTAAGGCTTGCTGCACTGCACAAGCAAATCCTGTTTCTCTGCCACAAACTTCAAAGATGGTTGCATGAACAGTGCTAAATACATTTGTGGGTAAAATATTCATACAAAGATTCTTGACAGGCCTTTGCATCTAGCACCATGTAGCTGTTTGTCAGTAATTTTCATTTCTGCCAGAATGTTATTTAATCTCCTTTGCTAATAGGTTATGTAGAACTTAATAAGAACGAACAACATACTGGAGAATTAGATCTTGACTCAGCTGTTTGTAACAGCTTTTTGCATTTTTCATTGTCTTGGAATGTGAAAAGGTTTTGCAGGAATGATTAAGGCAGGAATCGGCCACTATGATATGATGCTGTTATTCATTTTTAATACATGGGCTTGGATTCAAGAGGCACTGAGAATTCCAAACACTAATAGAGAGAAAATAACTGCTTTGAAATACAGAACTGGACCTGTCAACATGAGGAACATGCTGGTATAAATTTGACAAATGATATCTTTTTTTTTTTTTTGACAAATGATTTCTTACTTTGGTTCTCTTTTGACTTTTCTAGTATTTCTGAAGCAAAGTTCTTAAAATTTAGTACATAATTTTATTTTAAAAAATATTTTATTTATTTATTTATTTATTTATTTATTTATTTATTTATTTGAGAGAGAGAGAGAGAGAGTGCGAATGGAGAGAGAAAGAGGGAGAAGCAAACTCCCCACTGAGCAGGGAGCCCAATGCAGAGCTGGATCCCAGGACCCCAAGATCATGACCTGAGCCAAAGGCAGATACTTAACCAACTGAGCCACTCAGGTGCCCCTCATTTTACTTGTTTGTTTTTCTCCACCCTCTCCCTTTACCATATCATTTTAAACCTAGATGTTAGGTTCCAAGAAAAGTAGGTTTAAAAATCCTGTGTGGGGGGCCCCTGGGTGGCTCAGAAGATTAAGCATCCGACTTTGGCTCAGGTCATGATCCTGGGGTCCAGGGATGGAGCCCCATATTAGGCTCTCTGCTCAGCAGGGTGTCTGCTTCTACCTCTCCCTCTGCCCCTCCCCCTGCTCATGTTCTCTCTCTGTCTCAAATGAATAAATAGAATCTTAAAAAAAAATCCTGTGTGGGAAAACACTTCATAAACTATAAAGCAACATCTTTATTTTGGTTATTGTAGTGGGATCATGGTTCACCTTTCAGCTTTATAAAAGTCAAGGAATGTAATAGTACAAATGATAAAGATTTCTTAGTCATTGAGCTTCCCTAAATAAAGTAGCAGCTTTCTACAACCTCATGAAAGACATGACCTATCTGGCTTTGCCTTACCTGGTGACCTATGCTTGTAGGAACTGTTTCCATGAACTGTTTTCCCGTAGTCATAGCATCAGCCTCTCCACACAGCTGAAATACATAGTTAAAATATTCAGTTGCTAGCTGTTCTCATAATTGCTAGTGGGAGCCTAAACTGGTATAACCCCAGAGGTTAATTTTGCAAAATTAATCAAAATTACTAATATGTAGAGAATAAAGAGCCCAGAAATAAACTCATGCTTATACAGTAAATTAATCTATGACAAAGGAGGCAAAAATATACAATAATTGGGAAAAAGTCTCTCCAACAAATGGTTGTGGGAAAACTGGACAGCCACATACAAAAGAATGAAACTGGATTACTTTTTTTTCCCTAAGATTTTATTTATTGATTGATTAGAGACAGAGAGAGAGGCAGAGACATAGACAGAGGGAGAAGCAGGCTCCCCTCAAGAAGCCCAATGCAGGACTTAATCCAGGACCCTGGATCACGCCCTGAGCTAAAGGCAGATGTTCAACCACTGAGCCACCCATGTGTCCCCTCACATTTAGGTCTTTAATGCATTTTGAGTTTATTTTGTGTATAAGAAAGTAATCCAGGGATGCCTGGGTGGCAAGAGAAACAAAAGCAAAAATAGATTACTGGTACTACACCAAAGTAGAAAGCTTTTACACTGCATAGGAAACCAATAACAAAACAAAAACACAACCTACTGAATGGGAGAAGATATTTGCAAATGATATATCTGATAAACGGTTAATATCCAAAGTATATAAAGAACTTTTACAGCCCAACACCAAAAAACCCAAACAATCCAATTAAAAAATGGGCAGAGGACCTGAATAGATGTTTTCCCAAAGAACACATACATTGTGTTGGGGACTGTCTTAAAACATAAGAGATAGGGATGCCTGGGAAATACTATATAATCCAGTAATTCCATTACTTTTTATTTATCCAGAGAAAATGAAAACACTAACCTGAGAAGATTATGTTATTGCAGCATTATTTACAATAACCAAGATATGGAAGCAACCCAAGTGTCCATCAGTAGATGAATGGATAAAAGATGGTGTATAAATACAATGAAGTATTAGTTGGCCATAAAAAAGAATGAGATCTTGCCATTGGCAACAACATAGATCTGCTTAGAGGGTATAGTGCTAAGTGAGATAAATCAGTCAGAGAAAGACAAATCCCATATGATTTCACTCATATGTGCAATTTAAAAAATAAAACAAAAGAATAAGCTAAGAAAAAAGATATAAACAAATGAAAAAAACAGACTCAAATACAGATAACAAATTGGTAGTTGCCAGATGAGCGGTCGGTGGGGGAATGGGTGACATGGATAAAGGAAAAAAATTGCAAATACATAAATCATTTGACCCATCAGTTCCACTTCTAGGAATTTTTGCCACCCCAATATTTACATGTGTGTGAACTAATATATGTACAAGGCTATTTTGAACACCAAAGATTAAAAACAACTTAAATATCCATCAATGGTGGTGTTGATGCTGCTGGTCTGGATATAGTGGTTAAGGTGGGAAAGCTGAGGTATAGAATTATGTGACTTGGTTAAGATTGTATAGCTAATAAGTAATGGAGCCAGAATTTTGAACCCAGGTATTTTTACTCCAGAACCATCAGTACACTATTAAATTCTTTTTGGTAAAACAAAAAAAAAATTGCAGTATAAACAAACTTAAAATATAATGCAAAACACGATCATTTTTGAATGATTGCTATGATTTTGCATTATTAAATGTATTGATTTTTTGGCAACATCTATTTATTCAGCAGCCTGACATTCTCCACTAAGTGCTAATGTTATTAACCATTAAACATGTTTCCTCAAGTGTTTTAATTATTTTCACTTCAGAAGAAAAATATTTGTTGAGCATCTGGTATGGTAATCAGAAATAGTAATTGTATAAACTGTGGTTAATAAACAATGGACTTCAGAAAAGCCACCAATAATTTTTAAATTTCCTAGTTGGATTTTTAATAGTGTAATGCAAAGCTATATTTTCACTGGCAAGAACCCTCTTGAAAAAATGTTCCTTGGTACTTTTTCTGCCCTTTTCACAGTGGAATCTTTATGCATTTGAAAAATTTGAAGTAAGAAATGCAAACAAGTCAGCAGTTGTTCTTACCCTTGAAATCATGTGTCTAGCTGGGTACTTACTGTATCAATTACATGATTAAAAATAGTAAACTATAATTCCTTCCCCTTAAAAAGTGCCAAAGTTATGGTACTATCATAAGCAGAGCAAAAATCTTTAAAGTATCACTAAATTTTGCTAACGTGACCAAATGAGTCATCCATGCAGATAACATGGAAAAAATATAATTATGTCTTACGGTTTTTTTTAAAGATTTTATTTATTCATGAGAGAGAGAGAGAGAGAAAGAGAGAGAGAAATACAGACGGGGAGAAGCAGGAAGCCCGATGTGGGACTCAATCCCAGAACTCTGGGATCACACCCTGAGCCAAAGGCAGACACTCAACCACTGAGCCACCCAGGCGTCCCTATCTCTTCTGTTTTAAGACAATCCTGTATCTATTGATTTATGACATGTAATTCCAACAGACTTCATCACACTTGCAGCTAAGAAATGGCCAATTATTAATCCACATCTGCCACAGCACTTTATCTTTACCTTACCAACAAAGATTTCAGAATCCTTTAGACTGAAAACCAGAAAGCTTAGAAAGCATTGGGAAATGCTCTTGACACACCAGTGAACTATATAGGGAGGCTCTCTGTGAACATGCTGGGTTTGTCTCATTCCAGCAATGGGAGCAACAATAACATGTAACAAGTATGCTTTCTGGTGAAATGGAGATTCTGAACTATTCAAAGTAATTTTCCCAATAAAGTGATCTATTGTAATACCAATTACATGTTTGTGCTCCTATTTTCATAGTACTATATAATTTGTTTTAGTAATGCTTAGAACATTAGACCTAAATGAAACTGCAAAACTAACATGATGATTTATTACTGGATAGGTCATTGGAATAGAGATTAGATAATTTAGAACATTCATGGAATTTCACCCTCATTGTCATTCAGGGCACCAAAATAAAATTTGCAAAATAAAATTTGTAGGTCAGTACCATAAAATAGTGGTCATCATTCTAGGAGTTCCAGAAATCTGCGGTGAGGTCCCCCATACATAGAATAAAACTCCACATGGCTGGACAAAGAACTTTTCCACAAAGAACTACCAGAAAGTTGTATTCATTGATTCCCAGAGTTAACACAGGACCAGGGATCTTCAGGTTATCAGTCTGATATAAGACTTATATAGATATAAGTCTGAGAGACTTTGATCCCAGAAATATCATACCTTAGGATTGTGGTTAATCTAGCCCTGCAGGGAAAGCTATTCTAGATCTCTAAAAATTCTTGAAAAGAAGTCTGAAAGGGATCAAAATGACCTACAAATAACACAACTGCCTGCCAGAACAAGTCCAACATTATTTAAAGTAATATGGGAAATTCTATGACTCACATATGTAACATTCATATACCTGGCATCCAATCAGAAATTAACTAGTATGCAGGGGTACGTGGGTGGCTAAATTGGTTAAGCATTTGCCCTCTGCTCAGGTCATGATCCCAGGGCCCTGGGATTGAGCCCTATGTCAGGTTCCCTGCTCAGTAGGGAGCCTGCTTATCCCTCTCCTCCCTACTCATGGCCTCTTGTGCTATCTCTCTCTCAAATAAATCTTTAAAATGAAAAAAAAGAAAAAGAAATTAGCTAGCATGCAAAGAAACAGAAAGTATGACCATAAGGAGAAAAAATAGCTAATAGAAACAGACACAGGAATTACAAAGTGCTGGAGATAACAGACAAGGATGATAAAAAAGCTATTATAAATATTTTCAATATATTAAAGTAAAAATAAGAAACAACTAACAGAATAGAATGAAAACAGAAGGGGAAGATATAGAAAACAGAGCCAAGTGGAAATTGTAGTTATGAAAAACACAGTACTTGAATTTATAATTTCACTGGATGGGTTTAACAGAAGATTAAACACTACAGAAGACAAGAAAAGAGATCTTGAAGACATAGCAGCAGAAACTATCCAAAATGAAACATGAAGAGAAAAATGGCTAAGAAAATGGTACATAAAGCCTCAATAATCTATAGGAAAATATCAAGTGTTTTAACATATGTACAAATTTGAATCCCAGGAGAGGAGAAGGAAGAGAGACACAAAAATATTTGAAGACATAATGGTTAAAATGTTTCCAGGAATGATTTTTTAAATCTGATACACCTCAGGGGCACTTGGCTGGCTCAGTCAGCAGAGCATGTAAGTCTTGATCTAAGAGTTGTGAGTTCAAGCCCCACATTAAATGTAGATATTACTTAAAAATAAATCTTAAAAAAGAAAATCTGATAAACCTCAGTAGTTATAGATAAATAAACTGGTATATCCAGACAATGGACCATTTATTCAGTGGTGTAAGAAGTTAGCTATCAAGCCATTAAAAGGCAGAAAGGAGTTTTTGTTGATTTTTTTAAAAATATTTTATTTATTCATGAGAGACACAGAGAGAGGCAGAGATATAGGCGGACTCCCAGCAGAGAGCCTGCTGTGGGACTTGATCCCAGGACCCCGGGATCACACCCTAAGCTGAAGGCAGATGCTCAACCACTGAGCCCAGGGTGTCCCAAGGCAGAAGGGAGTTTTATTTTTTTTATTTTAAAGATTTTATTTATTTATTCATGAGACACACACACACACACACACACACACAGAGGCAGAGACACAGGCAGAGGGAGAAGCAGGCTCCATGCAGAGAGCCCGATGTGGGACTCATCCTGGGTCTCCAGGATCATACCCTGGGCTGAAGGCAGCGCTAAACCACTGAGCCACCTAGGCTGCCCGAGAAGGGAGTTTTAAATGCATATTACTAAGTGAAATCTGAGAATGCTATATACTGCATGATTCCAACTTATATGACATTCTGGAAAAGGCACAAATGAGGGGACAGTGAAAAGATTAGTGGCTGCTGGATAGAAACAAGAGGTAGGAGTAGGGATGAAAGGAGCACAGAGCATTTTTAAGGCAGTGAAAATACTTTGTATGATATTATAGTGATGGATGGGTGTCATTATACATTTGTCCAAACCCATTGAATGTACCAAGAGTGAACTCTAATGTAAACTATAAACTTTGAGTGATTATGATATGTCAATGTAGGCTAATCCTCAATTAAATATATATGTATATACATTCCATTCTGGTAAGTGATGTAGATAATGGGAGAAACTGCATATATGGGAAATCTCTGTACCTTCAGTCTTACTGAAAAGCTAAAACTGCTCTAAAAAAATAAAATCTTTTAAAAAATCCTATAAACCCACAGGTCCAAATAGCACAATGAACCCCAAGCAAGATAAACACAAAGAAAACCACATCAAGACACATCAAAATCAAATTGTTAAAAAGGAGTGATAAATCGGCACCTGGCTGGCTCAGTTGGAAAAGCGTGTGATTCTTGATCTTGGGGTCGTGAGTTCGAGCCCCATGTGGGGTATAGAGATTACTTAAATAAATAAAATGTTAAAAAAAGAGGGAACGATAAAGAGAAATCTTGGCAGCTTTCCAAAAGGAGACTGTCTACTTCATGAAATGTTAAATAAAGTTTGTATCATCTAAAAAGAGGGAGAAAATCTTAAAAGCAACCAAATAAAGGCATATTATGTATTGATGTAGAAGGGGGAAAATATCCCCATAGGCTTTTCTTCAGATACTATAAAAGACATAAATGCAGGTCTTGACACAGCTGGAAGGAATTTTTTTATTTTTTTTTCTTTCTCTTTATTTTTTTATTTATTTATGATAGTCACAGAGAGAGAGAGGCAGAGAGAGAAGCAGGCTCCATGCACCGGGAGCCTGACATGGGATTCGATCCCGGGTCTCCAGGATCACGCCCTGGGCCAAAGGCAGGCGCTAAACCGCTGCGCCACCCAGGGATCCCTGGAAGGAATTTTTTTAAAAGTCAATTTAGAATTCTCTACCCGGGGGTGCCTGGGTGGCTCAGTCAAGTGAAGTGGCTGCCTTTTGCTTAGGTGATGATCCCAGGGTCCTGAGATTGAACCCTGTGCTCAGCAGGGAGCCTGCTTCTCCCTCTTCTTCTGCCTGCCACTCCCCATTTGTGCTCTCTCTCTCTGTCAAATAAATAAACAAAATCTTTTTAAAAAATGGGGCGCCAATAATAAAATAAAATAAAATAAAATAAAATAAAATAAAATAAAATAAAATAAAATAAAATAAATAAAATAAAATAAAATGGGGCACCTGGGTGGTTCAGTCTGTAAAGCATCTGCCTTCAGCTTGGGTCATGATCTGGGGGTCCTGGGATAGATCCCCACATTGGGCTTCTCCCCACCCCCCTGTTCTCTCTGCTTGTGCAGTCTCGCTCGCTCTCTCAAATAAATAAACTTTAAAAAAAAAATCTTAAAAAAGAATTCGTTACCCAGAAAACATATCCTTCAAAAATGAAGGTGGAAAAAAGAATTTTCAGGCAAATAAAAACTGAGAGGATTTGGCACCAGCACACCTGCACTATGAGAAATGTTAAAAATTCTTCCAGCAGAGAGATACAGTACCAGAAAGAAACTTAGATCTACAGAAAGGAATGAAGAGTGCTGAAATGGCATATATGCAGTTATTTATTTATTTATTTTTGCATATATGCAGATAAATAGGAAAATAATTATTCCAATTTTCTAACAATTCTACAAGACAACTGTTTAAAGGAAAAACAATAATGATGTGCTGTACCATTTATAACATATGTTGAAATCAACACATAAGTCAGGAGGGAAGAAAGGGAAGTACACTGTTACATGGTTCTTACACTATATGTGAAATGGTATAATATTATCTGAAAACAAATTGTGAGAAGATGAAGACAACTTTTGGAAACCCCAGAGCAACCACCTCAAAACAAAGAGGTATAGAGAATATGTCAAGAGTGGAAATGAAATGGAATAGAAAAATATCAACCCAAAAGAAAACAGGAAAAGAGGGGAAAAGGAACAAAGAACATATAGGCAAACAAAACAAAGAGCAAATGTGAGATTTAAAGCTAATTATATGGATACGTTAAATATAAATTATCGAAATGCTCCAATTAAAAGGCAGAAATTCGGGGCACCTGGGTGGCCTCAGTCAGTTAAGCTTCCAACTCTTGGTCTCAACTCAGGTCTTGATCTCAGAGTTGTGAGTGCGAACCCTGAGTTGGGCTCCACACTAGCATGGAGCCTACTTAAAAACAAGACCCCCAAAAAGGGCAGAAATTAACATCAAACTAAAAACCTTTTGCACAGTGAAGAAAACAAAGCAAAAAGGGAACCTACTGAATGGGAGAAGATATTTGCATCATACATTCAATAAGAGGTTAATAGCCAAATTATAGAAAGAACTTACACAACTTAATATCAAAAACCACAAATAACTTGAGTAAACAAATGGACATACGACTTAAGCAGACATTTTTCTGAACAAGACACACCAATAGGCACCTGGCACACAAAAAAGTACTCAGCATCATTAATCATCAGGGAAATGTAAATCAAAACCACAATGAAATATCTCCTCACGCCTGTCAAATTGGCTATTATCAAAAAGACAAAAACCAGCAAGTGTTGCTGGGGATGTGGAAAAAGAAACCTCAGTCACTGTTGGTCAGAATGTAAATTGTGCAGCCACTCTGGGAAACAGTATAGAGATGCCTCAAAAAATTAAAAATAGAGCTACCAGATGACCCAGAAATTCCACTTCTGGGTATTTAGCTGAAAAAAACCAAAACATCAATCTGAAGAGATATCTTCTCCCCTGTGTTCACTGCAGCATTATTTACAATAGCCAAGATATAGAAGCAGTATAAGTAAACATGAATAGATTAACAAAACTGTTTTACACACACACGAGATCTTGCCATTTGTGAGAACATGAATGGGTCTACAAGGTATTATGCTAAGTGAAATAAGACAGAGAAAGATGGGAACCTGGGTGGCTCAGTAGGTTAAGCATCTGCCTTCAGCTAAGATCATGATCCCAGGGTCCTGGGATTGAGCCCTGTGTCTGGCTCCCTGCTCAGCATGCAGCCTGTTTCTGCCCCCTCTCTCTCTTTCTGTCAAATAAGTAAATAAAATCTTAAAAAAACAAAACAAAAAAAAGAGAAAGGCAAATACCATATGATTTCACTTATATGTAGAATCTAAAACACAAGACAAACAAAACAAAGCAAAAACAGGTTCATAGATAAAGGAAACAAATTGTTGGTTACCACAGTGGGGAGAGGTTGGGGGGCAGAAAAAGTAAGTGAAATGGATTAAGAAGTACAATCTTCCAGTTATAAAAAAAATAAGTTATGAAAATGTAATGTATCACATAGAGAATATAGTCAATACTATTGTAATAACTTTGTATGATGACAGGTAACTAGACTTATTGTGGGGATCATTTTGTAATGTATAAAAATACTGTCACAATGATATACACCTAAAACTAATAGGATATTGTATGTCAATTATACCTTAATTTAAAAATGACAGGGGCACCTGGGTGGCTCAGTGACTGAGCATCTGCCTTTGGCTCAAGTTCTGATCCCGGGGTCCTGGGATTGAGTCCCACATTGGGCTCTTCTCAGGGCTCCTGCTTCTCCCTCTGTCTATGTCTCTGCCTCCCCCTTGTCTCTCATTAATAAATAAATAAAATCTTTAAAAAAATAAAAATGACAGAAATTATCAGACAGGGTTTTAAAAAATAAAAAGCAAGACCCAAGTATATGCTGTCTGCAAAAACTGACAGAAGTGAAAGTAGATAGGGGATCCCTGGGTGGCTCAGCAGTTTAGCACTTGCCTTCAACCCAGGGCGGGATCCTGGAGTCCCAGGATCGAGTCCCACATTGGGCTCCCTGCGTGGAGCCTGCTTCTCCCTCTGCCTGTGTCTCTGCCTCTCTCTCTCTCTCTCTGTGTGTGTGTCTCTCATGAATAAATAAATAAAATCTTTTAAAAAAAAGAAGTGAAAGTAGATAAAGCCAAAATTACAATTGGAGATTTTAACATATTTCCTATAGTAATTGAAAGAAAAGCAGACAAAAAATCAATAGGAGTAAAGAACACACAACACAATCATTCAACTTGACCTAACTGACGTTTAAAAATATTCCATACAACTACAGAATACACATTTTTTCCAAAGTGCACATAGAACATTCAGCAAAATAGACCATATGCTGGGTCACAAAACAAGTCTTAATAAATCTAAGAGAATTATATCATACAGAACATGTTTCTTACCCACAAATAAATTACAAACCAATAAGAGAAAGATATCTGAAAAATGCCCAAATATTTGGAAATTAAACAACACACTTCTGAGTAACATAGGAGTCAAAGGAGAAGTTACAAGGAAATTTTATAACTTTAAATACTTACGGTAGAGACGAAGAGATGTCTACAAACAATAAGCTAAGCTTCCACATGAAGAAGCTAGAAAAAGAACATATTAAACCCAAAGTGATGAGAAGGAAAAGTAAAAATAGGAACAGAAATCAATATAATATGGGGCATGTGGGTGGTTCAGTCGGTTAAGCATCTGACTTTGGCTCAGGTCATGATCTCAAGGTCCTGGGATTGAGCCCCAGGATGGAGCCCCATGTCAGGCTCCCTGCTCAGCAGGAAGTCTGCTTCTCCCTCTCCCTCTGTCCACATGCCCCACTAATGTTCTCTTTTTCTCTCTCAAATAAATAAAATCTTTTAAAAAATCAAAATAGAAAATGACCAATAAAGAAAAATCAATGAAACCAAAAGCTAGTTCTTTGAAAATGTCAATAAAATTGATAAACCTCCAGGTAGATTGATCAAGAAGAGAGAGAAGATACAAATCCTTACTATCAATAGGAATAGAAGAGGGTATATCATATAGATCACAGAGAATATATACATTATATAAAATATATAAAATAACATATGAAAATAATGTTATATATAAAATAACTTCAGGGGATCCCTGGGTGGCGCAGCGGTTTAGCGCCTGCCTTTGGCCCAGGGCGCGATCCTGGAGACCCGGGATCGAATCCCACGTCGGGCTCCCGGTGCATGGAGCCTGCTTCTCCCTCTGCCTATGTCTCTGCCTCTCTCTCTCTCTCTGTGACTACCATAAATAAAAAAAAAATAAATAAATAAATAAATAAAATAAAATAAAATAACTTCATACCAACAAGTTTAAGAACTAGATGAAATGGACAAATTCCTTGAAAGACAAAAATAAGGGATGCCTGGGTAGCACAGTGGTTGGGCATCTGCTTTTGGCTCAGGGCATGGTCCTAGTCCCGGGACTGGTCCCACATCAGGCTCTGTGAGGGGCCTGCCTCTCCCTCTATCTATGTCTCTGCCTCTTTCTCTGTGTGTCTCTCATGAATAAATAAATAAAATCTTAAAAAAAAAGACAAAAATTACCAAAATGGGCTTCAAAAGAAATAGAAAAAAAGAAAAGCCCTATATCAATTGAAAAATTGAATCCACAGGGCAGCCTGGGTGGCTCAGCGGTTTAGTGCTGCCCTCAGCCCAGGGCCTGATCCTGGAGACCTGGGATCGAGTCCCATGTCGGGCTCCCTGCATGGAGCCTGCTTCTCCCTCTGCCTGTGTCTGCCTCTCTCTCTCTCTCTCATGAATAAATAAATAAAATCTTTAAAAAAAAATTGAATCCACAAATAATGACCATTCCAGAAAGAAAACTGTGTGCCCATATGGCTTCACTGAATACTACCAAACACATAAGGAAGACATAATTCTAATCCTACTACAATTTTTCAAAACATGGAAAAGAACACTTCCTAACTCAATGGATGAGAGAATTATCCTGCTACTCAAACCTGGTAAAGACATTACAAGAAAATAAAACTACAGACTAGTATTCTTCATAAACATAGACAGAAAGATCCTTAATAAAATATTGACAATTCAAATCCAGCAATATATGAAAAGGATGATATACATGACCATATGAACAAGTAGTATTCATCTAAGGAACATAGATTGGTTTGTCATTTGAAAATTAATCAGTAACATTGGCCATGTTAAGAGACTAAAAAAAAATATATTATCACCTTGACACAACAAAACAAAACCACATTTCACAATATTCAATACTCCTTCATGATAAAATCTCTGAGAAAATTAGGAATAAAAGAGAACTTCCTTAACTTGATAAAGAACATCTGTATTAAAAAACAATTAACATTATATTTAATATTAAATAATAGATGTTTTCCAAGTAAGACTAGGAACAAAACCAAAATACCCATTTCACCATTTCTGTTTCATATTGTGCTATAGTAAGTATTAGCCAGTTTAATAAGTCAGGGAAAAGAAATAAGTGGCATAAAGATTGGAAAATGAAAGGTAAAATTGTATTTATTTATAGATGGCACAATCATGTACAGAAAATATCCTAAATATTCTACAAAAAAGCTATTAGAACTGATAGGTGAGGGATGCCTGGGTGACTCAGAGGTTGAGCATCTGCCTTTGGCTCAGGGCATGACCCCAGTCCAGGGATGGAGTCCCGTATCGGGCTCCCTGTAAGGAGCCTGCTTCTCCCTCTGCCTATGTCTCTGCCTCTCTCTCTCTGTGTCTCTCATGAATAAATACGTAAAATCTTTTTTTTTTTTTTAAAAGAACTGATAGGTGAATTTAGCAAGTTTGTGATATACTAGGAAAAAAGACAAAAATTGATTATATGTCTATATACAAGTAATGAACAAAGGGAAATTGAAATTTTAAAAATGTCATTTGCAATAGGATCCAAATACATGAAATAGGAACAGATTTAAGAAAATATGTTCAAGACTTATATACTAAAAACTTCAAAATATTACATAGAGAAATTAAAGAAGACCTAAATAAATGGAGAGAGATACCATATTAATGGATTGGAGGGGTCAATATTGTTAAGGTATCAAGGTTCCCCAAGTTAATCTACAGATTCAATGCAATCCAGATGAAAATCCCACTGGTCACAGGGTACCTGGGTGGCTCAGTTGGTTTAAGTGTCTGCCTTCTGCTCAGGTCATGATTCCAGGGTCCTGGGATTGAGCCCCACATTGGGCTCCTTGCTCAGCGGGGAGTCTGCTTCTTTCTCTCCCTCTGTCTCCCTCTTCCTCTGCCTACTACTCCTCCTGCTTGTGTGCTCTTTCTATCAAATAAATAAGTAAAATCTTTTTAAAAAAGAAACAAAAAAAGAAAATCCCACTGGTCTCTCTCTCTCTTTTTAAGAAAATGACAAACTATTTCTAAATTTTACACGGAAATGAACAGGAACTAGAATAGCCTAAATAATTTTGAAAAAGAACAATGCTGGAGGATTTACATTATCTAATTTCGGTACTTAATAATCACTAGATATTCATAGGGAAAAAATGCAGCTTTACCATAATCTATACCATACACAAAAAAATTAGTTCAAAATGGATCATAGACCTAAATGTAAAATCTAAAACATAAAATATGTATAAGAAAACATAGAAAATTTATGTGATCCAGGACTAAGGAGAGATTTCTCAGGACACAAGAAATGTGAACTATACAAGAAAAAATTAATTAATTGCACCTTATCAAAATTAAAAACTGCCCATTGAAAATCACTAATAAAGTGAAAAAGAGGGTGGGCCACGTGGCTAACCGGTTTGGCGCCGCCTTCGGCCCAGGACTGATCCTGGAGACCCGGAATCAAGTCCTCCATCGGGCTCCCAGCGTGGGGCCTGCTTCTCTCTCTGCCTGTGTCTCTGCCTCTCTCTGTGTGTCTCTCATGAATAAATAAATAAAATCGTTAAAAAAAAAAAAGCCAGACATCCTGATGATTTCATTCATGCGTAACTCTAGAACGTGCAAAACTAATCTATAGTGAGAGGAATCAGGCCAATGATTGTCTGGGACTAGAGGTGAAGGTAAGCATTGGCTGAAAAGATGAACAGGAAACTTTGAAGGGGTAGAAATGTTTTATATCAGAGGTTGGCAAACTACATCCCCATGGGCTAAATCTCATCCACAGTCTTTTTTTGCATAGTCAATGAGCTAAGCATGTCTTTTACATTTTTCTTTAATCATTGAAAAAACTCCAAGGAAACATGCAAATATTGCCTAGAATTTGAATTTCATTGTCCATCAATAAACTCTATGATAGCAGAATTGAGTAGTTGAAAGAGAGACTGTATGGTCTTCAAACCTAAAGTATTTACTATCAGACCCTTTACAGAAAAAATGTGCTGACCCCTTGAAGTAAGCCATAAAATGCCATACAATTCCACTTTGCTCATTAGAATACTTCTTTTTGAGCCCTGAGTTGCCACATAAGAAGTCCAACCTCCCTGAAGCTGCAATACTGGGGTAGCCCAAATCACAAGGAGAACGTAATATAGACACTCTGGTAGATAATCCAAGGCGAACCTAGGCTTCGAAATACCCCAGGGACCAGACATATAAATGAAAAAGCCTCCAGGTGATTCTTTTCCCCAGCTGTTCAACTCATCCCCAGACATTTCAGTCCCCCCAGATATCATATACCAGAAACAAGCCAATCTCACTGTGTCCGTTGGGATTCCCTGCTCCAACTGTAATAGAATACCAGTTGTTTTATGCCACTAAATTTGGGGCAGTTTGTTATATAGCAATGTACAACTAAAATAGATAACACATTAATAAGAAAAGGATAGGTAATTATTAATCTAGTTTTATTTATTTTTTAAAAAAAGATTTTATTTATTTATTCATGAGAGACACAGAGAGAGAGAGAGAGAGAGAGAGAGAGGCAGAGACACAGGCAGAGGGAGAAGCAGGCTCCATGCGGGGAGCCCGATGTGGGACTCGATCCCAAGACTCCAGGATCACGCCCTGGGCCAAAAGGCAGGCACTAAACCACTGAGCCACCCAGGCATCCCTATTAATCTAGTTTTAATAGATTAATACATCTATTAATACATCTATTTTAATACATACACACGCAAAAAACAACCAGTAAATCTTTTTAAAGATATTTCCCATTTAAGTTATTACCTCTTAGAAAATGCACTTGCCATAAAATTCCGGCACAAAAAGTCAAAAACATTCAAAGCTCTAGAGGGCTGCCACTGTGAGTCATCATGACTCAGTCTGGATAGAACTGGCAAAGGGTGCCTTTTTATTTTCATGAAGAAGGATATGTTTATTTCAGAAATGCAGGATTGGTATGCAGTTTGAAAATAAATGGTAGTCACCATATTAATAAAACAAGGAGCAGAATTATGAGTATCTCAAGATGCATTAAAAGCATTTAGTATAACATCCATTCATGATATAAATTCTTAGAAAGCTCCAAATAGAAATAAATGGGCTTTCTTGGGGCCCCTTGATGGCTTGGTTGGTTAAACACCCAACTCTTGATCTCAGCTCAGGTCTTGATCTCAGGGTCTTGAGTTCAAGCCCCACATTGGGCTCTGCATTGGGCATAGAGCCTACTTTAAAAAAGAAAGTAGAAATGGGATTCCTTAAAGTGACATGTACTAAAACCCTGCAGCAGCCATCATACACAATGATAAAATATTTAACGCTGTGAAATGGAAACAGGATGAGCATGTCCACTCTTACTATTTAATCCCTATTGTAATGCAGCCATTACAATAATAAGGCAAGAAAGAATAGATGAGAATGCATCATGTCTAGCAAAACAGAAATAAAACTGTCACTACTTGTTAGCAGTATGATTGTGTATGTGGAAAGTTGTGTATGTGTAAGGTCAGCAAGGTACAGCACAAAAAGTCAAAACAAAATCAGTTGCATTTTTATATGCCATCAAAAAATAGGAAAAAAATTTAGAAAATCAAACTTTAAGAGGAATTATTTATATTAGCATAAAAAATACTAAATACATACAATAAATCTATCACAATTGTACCAGAACTCCACAAAGAAAGCTATAAAATACTGTTAATATTATTGATAGAGTGGTGCCTGGGTGGCTCAGTTGGTTAAGTGTCCAACTCTTGATTTTGGCTCAGGTCATAATCTCAGGGTTGTGAGATTGAGCCCCGGGCCAGGCTCCACACTAGGCATGGAGCCTGCTTAAGATTCTATCTCTCTCTGCCCCTCCTCTGCCCCTTGTCTCTCTCTCTCTCTCTGCCTGTCTCCCTTTGTACCTCTCTAAATATATGTGTGTGTGTGTGTGTGTATCTATATATATTATTAATAGAAATGCAAGGAAACATAGATTGGAAGATTTAATATTGCAAAGATATCAATTTTCACCAATCACCAACTTAAACATCTATATGGTATTGTATCTGTAAGAGAAGATTGTCTAGCTTATCCTTTTTTCCTAATATGGATTTTAATATTTTAAGTTACTGGCGCTGTTATTGAGAATATTAAGATGCTTTCATGTTGAAATTATTAAAATGATATTTGGAATAATGAATGACACAAATAGCTCCCAGACACTTTTTAAATTGATTTTATTTTATTTATTTATTTTTAAAGATTTTAATTATTTATTCATGAAAGACAGAGAGAGAGAGAGAGGCAGAGACATAGGCAGAGAGAGAAGCAGGCTCCATGCAGGAAGCCCAATGTGGGGCTCAATCCCAGAACCCTGGGATCACACCCTGAGCTGAAGGCAGATGCTCAACCACCAAGCCACCCAGACATCCCTCTTTTTTTATTTTTATTTTTATTATTTTTTTTTTATCCCTCTTTTTTTAAAAAAGTATAAAATTTATACTATCATGGAAAGTCTTCAGAAGCATTCTTCTGGGAAACTCAGGGTTGGGGAGCCATAAATACAGCATCAGTAAGTCCTAGAATGTGATCTACTACAAAACTTTGAAGCTCATTACCTACCAAGAACCGTATATAATTCCTGCCCCCAATAAATGAAAAGGAACTTGAACTACTCTGGAACGTGGTATCATTTTCTTCCTAATTGTTCAAAAGCTAAAGATGCTTGTTAAAATAGATATTTATATCTGGTATGGAGAGTTTGCCAAGGTTGTCTGATTTGGAACCCAAGTACAGCTTAAGCACTTAGGGCAGAGCTCCAAATGTATGGAATTGGCTTCTCCCCCTTGCCAGAATTGCATCATGCCCTTTTCAAACCATCTTTATTCCATTTTCCCAGCAGTATAGGTCACACACGGAGGGCTTTTGGCTTTTGTAATCAGAACGTAAAGGTGCCATCCTGCCCTAGGAGGGATCCCGTGTGGTGCAGAAGCCTAGATGAGCCCAAGCCTTGGCAAGGAACCCCTTCTGGTGTCATGGTAGGGTGGCCTGCTGACCTGGAAAAAACAGCCTTCTTTGAGTACCAATATAAACAGTCACCAACCCATCATAACTCCCAAAGCAAAGCTTCACGGAAGTGCTTAGCCAATTCCTCCCCCTGCTCCCACCCCCAGTGCACCCTAAAGCAGTGAGATGCACTATGCTTCCTTGGGAGGAAGGGTCTAGGTTAGCTCAAAATAACCCTGGCATGCAGTGGAGATGCCTCCACTCCCACTCCCCCACTGCACCCCCATCAGCCTCTCATTTGCCACCAGAATAATCTTTGTCCTGCCTTCCTGAGGATTGCTTGAACATTTTTTAGGATCTCATTTTAAGGGGCACCTGACTGGCTTAGTCGGTACAGCATGTGACTCTTGATCTCAGGGTTATGAGTTGGAGCCCCATGTTAGATATAGAGATTACTAAAAAAAAAAAAATCCCATTTAGATTTATCTATAGTGTTCTTTGAGTGTATCTCTTTGTATCTTTTTAATGGTTGCCCTAAGTATTATGTTATATATACCTAACTTAGGAGTCTACTGTTGTCAACATTTTACCAGTTCCAGTGTAGTGCAGAAACATAACTTCAAAAAAAAAAAAAAAAAAGAAAAGAAAACTTACTTCCTTTTCCAACTCTTCACCCTTCCCCATATATAATTGTCTTAAATATTTCCTTTACTTAGAAAATTACATTAGCCAACGTTATAATTTTATTTCCACCATCAAACATGTATTTGCTCTGTCATTTTTTTCTTCTTCTCTGATGGGCCAAGATTTCTTCTTTTATAGTTTTCTTTCTATTTAAAGAACTTCCATAGCCATTCGGAAGAGTAGGCCTACTGGCAAAAAATTCTTAGTTTTTTGTTATCAGAAAATGTCTTGATTTCCCCTTCATTCCTGAAGGATATTTTTGCTAGCTGTACAATTCTGTGTTGAGAGCTCTGTGCCCTCAGCACTTGAAAAATGTTATGCTATTTTTTTTCTGGCCTCCCCAGTTTCTGATGAGAATAAAATCTATTATTCTAATTGTTTTTCCCTATGGGTAGTATCATTTCTCTGCCTTTCTCAAGATTTTTTTCTTTGTCCTAATGTTCAGAAGTTTGACTATGGTATTCCTTGGCATGGATTTCTTTAAATTTATCTTGTTTGGGGGTTCTGGAACCTATATGTTTACATCTTTTGCCAAATTTTGGAAATTTTTAGCCACTATTTCAACTCTACCTTCTTACTCCTCTCCTTCTGGGACTCCTGTGATCCAAATACTCATTTTATGTTAGAGTCTCACATGTCCCTCAATTTCTGTTCATTTGATTTTTCAGTCTGTTTTCTGTCTGCTGTTCAGATTGGGGATTCTCTATTCTAGCCTTAAATTCTCTGATTCTTTTCTCTGTCTTCCATATTTTACTGTCCATTGAATTTTTTATTTCACTTATTGCAATTTCTAGTTCTAAAATTTCCATTTGGTTCTTACTTATATTTTTTGGATTTCTTTGCTGAGACTTTTGTTTTTCATTTCTTTCAAGTGTGTTTGTAATTATTCACTGAAGTGTTTTTATGATGGCTGCTTTAAGTCCTTGTCAGGTCATTCTAACAATTCTGTCACCTTGGTTAATTGTCTTTTCTCATTCAAACTGAGATCTCCTTGGTTCTTGATTTGACGATTCATTTTTGATGAAAACCAGGACATCTAGGGCATGATGTTATAAGATTCCAAATGTTACTTAAATCTTGTGATTTAGCAGACAGCCAGTAAGTGAGGACACTGCCTCACTACTGCCAGATGAGGGTGAAAGTCCACAGTCTTTCCTTGGCTTTATTGACAGGCATGTGGGGTATGTACCTTGTTACTGTTGGGTAGTAGTGGGAGTTCAGGCTCCCTGCTAGCCCTCCACTGGAACTACCCTGGCTGGCAGGGTTAAAGGTGGTTCATGCTGCCTCCGCTGTGGAGTGGGGAGTGAGAGGGTGGTTCTGTAACCACTGAGTGGTGGTGAAAATCCTAAATGTCCACTATATCTCCTCTGACACCATCCCAGAGAGGAGGAGGAGAGGTACCTTGCTACTGCCTGGGGTGGGGAGTAGGAGTAAAGGGGGGAGTGGAAACCCAGACTCCTATGTTGATTCTACTAGCACCAACTGGTGGGGGACTTGTTACTATCTAGTAGGGATATCTAGTGCCTGCCTTCCCACTAAGCCTTCTGTTGCCACCTGGATGGGGAAGGGATGATGTCTGGCAAGGGTGGCAATCAAGGTTTCCTACTTGGCCTTTGCTGGCAGACTGGGGCCACATTTCTTTTCACCCTGTGGTGTTTATCCAGAGTAAAGCAATTATTGATTAAAAGTTTTCTGTCTTGAGACACCTGGGTGGCTCAACAGTTGAGTGCGTCTGCCTTCGGCTCAGGGTGTGACCCTGGAGTACCAGGATGGAGTCCCACATTGGGCTCCCTGCATGGAGTCTGCTTCTGCCTCTGCCTATGTCTCTGCCTCTCTCTATGTCTCTTATGAATAAATAAATAAAAACTTAAAAAAAAAGTTTTCTGTCTTGCTAAGATGTCCTTTTCCTGGTCTTTTGGCTAGAAAGAGCAAGCTTTTCTTGGATTTGTTTTCTTGTTGTCTGTGCCCATTGATGTTTCTGTGTTGCTGACTTCTCTAGCACCCAGTCAGGGAGATGTGAGACATAAGGAAAACTTTGGTAATTTACCACCATGTTGTTGCTTGATCCTGAGGTCCCTACTTGGTCTGATGTTTTCTCTCCACCTTTCAGTCTTCTTATGATTATTTTATATATGGAAATCTAGGGATAAGTACATTTATTCCATCTTTTTGGAAGTGGAAGTCCCAAAGATTCCTTTTTTTTTTTAGATTTTTAATTTATTTATTTGAGAGAGAGAGAGAGCAGGGGGAGGGGCAGAGGGAGAGAGAGAGAATCTCAATCAGACTCCACATTGAGCACAGAACCCAACATGCAGCTCAATCTTACAACCCATGAGATGATTGTGACCTGAGCTGAAACCAAGGGTCAGGTGCTTAACTGACTGAGCCACCCAGGTGCTCCATATATTTTAAAAATTTATTTCTAAAGTAATATCTATACCCAGTGTGGGGCTTGAACCCACAACCCCAAGATCAAGAGTCACATGCTCTACCAACTGAGCCAGCCAGGTGCCCTAAATGTGTATGTTTTATAAATATTTTTTTTCTAAGTCTATGGCTTGTTTTTTCATTCTCATGTCTTTTGTTTGTATGATTTATTTATTTATCTAAAGATTTTATTTATTTATTCATCAGAGACAGAGAGAGAGAGAGAGAGAGGCAGAGACACGGGCAGAGGGAGAAGCAAGCTCCATGCAAGGAGCCAATGTGGGACTCGAACCCGGGAGTCTGGGATCATGCCCTGGGCCAAAGGCCCAACTGCTGAGCCACCCAGGCATCCCTATGTTCTATTTATTTAAGCAATCTCTACACCCAATGTGGGGCTTGAAACCACAACCCTGAAATCAAGATTTTTACACTCCTCCAACTGAGCCAGCAGGCACCCCAACATTCTCTTATGACGTTAAAAGGACAAAAGGTTTTAATTTTGATGAAGTCCAATTTATCGTTTGTGGAAGGATTATACTTTTGGTGTTATATCTAAGACATCTTTGCCTAAACAAAGGTCATTTTCCTGCCTCTTCACATGCCTGGTAATTTTCGATTGGATGCCAGACATTATGAATTTTACCTTGCTAGTTGCTGGATATTTTTTGTGTTCCCATAAATATTCTTAAGCTTTGTTCTGGGATGCAATTCAGTTACTTATAAATAGTTTAATCCTTTTGGGTCTTGTTCTCATAATTTGTTAGGTGGGTCTGGAGTAATGATCAGTTTAGGGCTAATTATTCCCCATTACTGCAACAAGACCTTCCTGAGTACTTGAGTTTCCTATAAGCAGCATATAGTTGTCTTTTAATTGAGGTATTTAAGCCATTTACCTGTAATGTAATTTTTATATGTCTAAGTTTGAGTCCATCACTTTGCTATTTGTTTCTATCTGACCCATCTGCTCTTTGTTTCATTTTTCTCCTTTTGTTGTTGTTGTTGTTCATAATTATTTTGGTGATTCCATTTTATCACCTTTGTTGGTTAATAGCAGAAGAGAAGGTCAAAGATTTAAAGCACAGGAAGGATCGATTGTGTTGTTGCTGCTAAACATGAAGGAAGCCATGTGTCAAGGAACATAAGTGGCCTCTAGGAACTGAGAGTGGCCCCCAGTGGGCAGTTAGCAAGGAAATGTAGACCTCAGTTCAACATACACAAAGAACTGAGGTCTGTCAATAACAAGAATTAACTTGGAAGTGGATTTTTCCCCAGAACTGCCACACAAGAATTTTGTGTGTCCAACAATTTGATTTCAGTTTGTGACACCCTGAGCAGAGAACCTACCCATGCTGTGCCTGACTTCTGACTTACAGGACTATAAGCTAATAAATCTGTGTTGTCTTAAACTGCCAGGTTTTTGCTAACTTATTATGCAGCAATATAAAATAACTATAGGGGCAGCCCGGGTGGCTCAGCGGTTTAGTGCCGCCTTTATCTCAGGGTGTGATCCTGAAGACCCGGGATCGAGTCCTATGTCAGGCTCCCTGCATGGAGCCTGCTTCTCCCTCTGCCTGTCTCTCTGCCTCTCTCTCTGCATCTCTCTGTGTCTCTCAATAAAAAATAAATAAAATCTTAAAAAAATAACTGTAGATTGTTTTTAAATTTTAATGATTGTCTTCGGGTTTATAGTATAGTATTTAACTTGCTAGTTTACTTTTAAGTGATATTATACCATTTCACTTATTTTTTTTTTAAGATTTTTATTTATTCATTCATGAGAGACACACACACAGAGAGAGGCAAGGACACAGGCAGAGGGAGAAGCAGGCTCCATGCAGGGAACCTGATGTGGGACTCGATCCCGGGTCTCCAGGATCACACCCCAGGCCAAAGGCAGCACTAAACCGCTGAGCCACCCAGGCTGCCTTATACCATTTCACTTATATTGTAAGAACCTTACAATAGTATACTTCCATTTCTCTCCTCTTGGTCCTTATGCTATTGTTGCCATGTATTTAACTTTTATATAGATTATAAACCTCATAATACATTGTGATTATTTTTGCTTAACCAATTATCTTTTAAAGATATACATATAATTAAAACATCTTATATATTTATATATATTTACCCATGTAGTTAACCTTTCCTGGTGATCTTCATTTCTTTGTGTAGATCCACATTTCCATCTGATATCACTTTCATTCTGCCTGAAGGATCTCCTTTAACATTTCTTTTACTGCATGTGTGCTGGTGATGAATTCTTTCAACTTTCATATGTTTGAAAATGACTTTATATTGCTCTACTTTATGAAAGATGTTTCCCAAGGTGTAGAATTCTAGTGTTTTTTTGTTTGTTACTTGTGTTTGTTGAGTTTCTAGGATCTCTGGGTTTATAATTTTCATGAAGTTTAGAATGTTTTGTCCATTATTTCTTAAATTATTTTGTCTCCTCCCCCCTCCCCCCCCATCCCCTTTTAGGGACTCTAATTACAATATAGCAGACCACTTGAAGTTGTCAAACATCTTACTGGTGCTGTTTTATTTTTTTAAAAGTCACTGTGTGTTTAATTTTGGAGAATTTTATTACTGTGTCCCAGATGAATTTTTTTCCTTCTCCAAAATCATAAAGGGCACCTACCAAAAATTCCTACAGCTAACATTATACTTAATGGTGAAATACTGAACATTTTCTCCTTAAAAGCAGAAACAGGGTAAAAATGCCATTCTCACCACTGCTATTTCACAGCGTACTGCAACCCTGAGTCAGTGCAGTCAAGGCAAGAAAAATTCAAGGTATACAGACCAGAAAGGAAACAGTAAAACTGTCTCTTTTTGCAGATGACACAATTATTTATTTAGAAGACCTTAAGGAATATATACAACTACAACCTAATTTTTCAAAGTCACAGAATACAAAGTTAATTTTGAAAACTCAATTATATTTTTATATGTTATTAGCAAATGATTAGAAAATAAAATTTTAAATGAATTTCATGGGGATGTCTGGGTGGCTCAGTGGTTTAGTGCCTGCCTTCAGCCCAGGGTGTGGATCCCGGAGTCCTGGGATCAAGTCCCACATTGGGCTCCCTGCATAGAATCTGCTTCTCCCTCTGCCTATGTCTCTGCCTCTCTCTGTGTGTCTCTCATGAATAAATAAAAATTTTTAAAAAATGCATTTCATGTATAATAGCATCAAAAAACATAAAATACTTAGTAATAAATTTAACATGTGCCAGACTTCTACACTAGAAAACATCTTTTCTTTTTCTTTCTTTTTTTTTTAAAGTAAGCTCTATGTTCAACACAGGGCTTCAACACCCCAAGATCAAGAGTTGCATACTTTAATGACTGAGCCAGCCAGGTGCCTCGAAAACATTTTTGAGAGAAATTAAAGAAAAACTAAATAGATGGGGAAATAAACCATGTCCATGAACTGGAAGACTTGATATTATTGTTTATCTGTCGATTCTACCTACACTGATCTATAGATTCAGTGCAATCTTTATCCAAATACCAGCAGTTATTTTTGTAGATACTGAAAATCTAGTTCTAAAGTTATGGAAATACAAAGGACCTAGACTACCCAGAGTATTTGAAAAAGAAGAACAAAGTTTGAGAATTTGCACTACCTGGCTTCAAGGCTAATTGTAAAGCCATACTAATCAAGAGTGTGTATGGCATGTAAGTTGATAGCATAGAGAGCTAGAAATAGACCCACACTTATTTAGTCATTTGATTTTTTACAAAAGCACCAAAGCAATCCAATAAGGAAAGAAAAGTTTTTGCAGGAAATGATGCATAGTAACTATCTATCCATATGAAAAAAATACAAATGTTAACCTCTATCTCACACCATACACAAAAATTAATCTGAGCTGGATCACACACCTAAATGTAAGTGGCAAGCTATATATTTTTAAAGGAAACTTTAGAAGAATGTCTTCATCATTTGAGATAGGTAAAGTTGGCTTAGCAGGTCACAGAAAGCAGTGTCATAAAAGAAAACATTGGTAAGTTAGATTTCATCAAAATTAAAAACTGTTCATCAAGACACAGTCTACAGACTAGGAAAAAATTCTTGAAAAAAAAAAAAGAATTCTTGAGACGTTTTCTGTGCAAAAATGTGCTTTTATGGGGTGCCTGAATGGCTCAGTCAGTTAAGCATCTGCCTTAGGCTCAGGGCCTGGGATCTAGCCCAACCTGGCTCCCTGCTCAGCGGGGAGCCTGCTTCTGCCTCTCCCTGTCTTCCACTCCCTCCGCTTGCTCTCTCTCTCTCTCTCTCTCTCTGTCAAATAAGTAAGTAAGTAAATAAATAAATAAATAAATAAATAAATAAATAAATAAATATTTTTAAAAATGGTGCTTTTATTATAGCACAGGCAGGGACAGGACCTATGGGCAGAAAGAGCTACAGTGAGATTGTGAAGAATGGCTGATTATATACTTTTTAGTTAGTGGGAGTGAGGGATAAGTAAATTTCTAAGGAATCTGGACACGTTAAAAGCAAGGTCTCCAGGACCTTGGAGAGCTAGGGATTGTTAAGATAATGTTTTGCTTTTAGTCTCTAATGAAACATCAACACTAAGGTAGCCATGAGTTCCTTGAGGAATGTCAGTCACACTCTGCACTTCTCATGGATTTATCAGTGGGCTGCAAATTTTAAGATTTACTTTTTTGCTACATTTCTCATGCCTTTGTTCTCCTCATCAATAGCACTATACAGGGCAGCCCAGGTGGCTCAGGGGTTTAGTGCCGCCTTCGGCCCAGGGCATGATCTTGGAGACCTGGATCGAGTCCCACGTCAGGCTCCCTGCATGGAACCTGCTTCTCCTTCTGCTTGTGTCTGTGCTTCTCTCTCTATCTCTCATGAATAAATAAATAAAATCTTTAAAAAAAATAGCACTATACATCTTTTAGAATAACTAAATAGCTTCCAGGGGAGCCTGGCTGGCTCAGTTGGTGGACCACAGGACTCTTGACTTTGGGGTTGTTTGAGCCCCACATTGGGTGTAGAGCTTACTTAAAAAAAACTAGGGGCGCTTGGGTGGCTCAAACGGTTAAGCATCTGCCTTACCCTTAAGTCATGATCTCAGGGTCCTGGGATGTAGCCCTGAGTTGAGCTCCCTGTTCAGCGGGGAGTCAGCTTCTCCCTTTGCCCCTGCTCATGCTGTCTCTTGCTCACTCTCTCTGACTCTCTCAAATAAATAAAATCTTAAAAAAAATAAATTAAGTTTAAAAAAAAGAATGGTTAAATTTAAATGACTGACAACTCCAAATGTTGAAGATTGTAGAGCAATTAAGCAGACCTCTCAAACCTTGTTGGTGAGAATGTAAAAGTATAACAAGTTTAGAAAAAGATGTGGCAGTTTCTTACAAAACTAAACATTTACTGCTCTGTAGCCCAACAATGCCATTCCTATTTACCCCAAAGAAATGAAAACATATTTACACAAAGACTTCCACATGAATCTTCGTAACAGCTCTATTTATAATAGCCAAGATGAGGAAATATCAATAGGACAATCGTTGATCCCAGGTGCCATCAACAGGGGAATGGATAAACAGAATCTTGTATATTTCATGCATTACCACTCAGAAGGAATGAGCTACTGATACATGCAACAGCATGAAGAATCTCAAAAACATAATGCTAAGTGAAAGAAGCCTTACACAAGAGAGTACATACTGTATGATTTCATTTATATGATATTCTTAAAAAAACAAAACAAAACTTGGGACACTTGGGTGGCTGAGCAGTTGGGCATCTGCCTTTAGCTGGGGTGGTGATCCTGGAGTCCTGGGATCAAGTCCCACATGGGGGTCCCTGCATGGAGCCTGCTTGTCCCTCTGCCTGTGTCTCTGCCTCTCTCTCTCTCTCTCTCTATCTCTGTGTCTCATGAATAAATAAAATCTTTAAAGAAAATCTTAGGGGGCACCTGAGTGGCTAAGTTGATTAAGTGTCTGACTCTTTTTATTATTATTTTTTAAAATTTTTTTATTTATTTTTTAAAATATTTTTAAAATTAATTCATGAGAGAGAGAGAGAGAGGCAGAGACACAGGCAGAGGGAGAAGCAGGCTCCCCACAGGGAGCTCGATGCAGGACTTGATCCCAGGACCCCGGGATCATGCCCTGGGCTGAAGGCAGGTGCTCAACTGCTGAGTCACCCAGGCATCCCAAGCGTCTGACTCTTGATTTTGGCTCAAGTCATGATCTCAGAGTTGTGAGATCGAGCCTCACTTCAGGCTCTGTGCTGGGTATGGAGACTGCTTAAGATTCTCTCTCTTCCTCTCCCTCTGCTCCAACTCCCACCTCTTTCTCTCTAAAAAAAACAACAACCCCCCCTCCAAAACCCCACTTAAACTATATGATATTCTAGAATGAACAAAACTAATCTACAGTGGAAAAAGTAAGAATAATCTTTGCCTCTGGCAGATAAAGTTGGGTAATGACGGGGAAAGAACACGAAGAAACTATCATGAGTGATGGAAGTGTTTATATGTCCTGTTGTTTTGTTTTTTGTTTTTTTGTTTATTTGTTTCGTTTTGTTTTTCTTAAAGAGGTGGAGAGGAGTAGAAAGAGAAGGAGAGTGAGAATCTTAAGCAGGCTTCATACCCAGCGCAGAGCCCAATGTGGGGCTCGAGCTCACAATCCTGAGATCATGACCTGAGCCAAAATCAAGAGTCAGACACTTAGCAGACTGAGCCACCCAGGAGCCCTCTTTTTTTTGTTTTTAAAATATATTTGTTAAAGTAAGTTCTATACCCAGTGTAGGTTCAAACTCAAAACCCAAGTTCAAGAGTCACATGGTGCACCACCTGAGCCAGCCCGGCACCCCTGGAAGTATTGTAAATCTTGATAGGGATTTGGATCACATATCATTGTCAAAATTCAGTGAATGTACTCTTAAAATTTGTATCTCTGGGTGCTTGACTGGCTCAGTCCGTGGAGCATGTAAATTTTGATCTTGGGGTGTGATTTCGAGCCCCATGTTGTGAGTAGAGATTACTTTTAAAAAATGTGTCTCTAATTAAAGATAGATTTTATAGCAAAGGAAAAACTGTAAACAAGTATTCTAGTTAATTATTTGCCTGCTGAAGTATTTTGGGGGGCATGCACTGATGTCCACAATATACTTCAAAGTGCATTAAAAATTAATGGATGGATAGAGGCATGGATTAATAGATTTGTGATAAAACAAGTCTAATAAAACATTGATGGTAAAATCTATGTGGAGTATACCAATTTATCTTTGCTGAATGTTTGAAAATTTTCATAATATAATGTTGAGAAAAATTAAAAGAACACAGAAAAATATGTAGTAAAAAGCAAAAGTCCCTCCTTTCCTACTCTGAATTTTGCACTTTTCCAAAAGTAACCACTATTAATGGTTTGGTAGATATCATTCCAAATTCTTTTCTTTGTGTTTTTTTTTTTTAAGATTTTATTTATTTATTCGTGAAAGACACAGCGAGAGAGATGCAGAGACACGGACAGAAGGAGAAGCAGGCTCCATGCAGGGAGCCCGATGTGGGACACCATCCCTGGAATCGGGATTACACCCTGGGCCAAAGGCAGGTGCTCAACTGCTAAGCCACCCAGGCATCCCCAAATTCTTTTCTTTGAGTGGCATATATTTATGTTGAAATGTATAGTTATCTTTTTAATACATAAAGGGAATTATACAATTAACATATTGAGTAATTTACTTTATTCACTTGATACTTTGTCTTGGAGATCATTCTATGGCAGCACATAAACATCAGCTTCTTTCTTTTTAACTCTTGCCTACTGCCCCATAGACCATGCTATAGTTTATTCATTCCCCAATAGACATTTAGGTTGCTTAAACTTTTGTGGTATTAAAAATTACTCTCCAGGGGCACCTGACTGGCTCAGTCGGTTGAGCATGCGACTCTTGACCATGGGACAGTGAGTTTGAGCCCCGTGTTGGGTATAGAGATTACTTAAAAAAAAAAAAAAGAAAAAAGAAAATCTTAAGAAACAAATTCTCCTAAAAGCTGAACCAAATTACCTATAAAAAGGCTGATTTTTGGTGATTATGTATCAATGTTTGATTCCCGACACTCTTCCCTACAGGGGATATTATCTTTTATTTTTGTCTATCCAATGGCTAAAAAATGGTTTGTGTTTTCCTAAGAATTGGTGAGGTTGCAAGTCTTTTAGTATTTTTATTGGCCATATATGGGTTTTCTTTTGTGAATTGCTTTTCTTTGCCCTCTTTTCTATTGGATTTGACTTTTCCTAATTGATTCTTTGTATATTCTGGATACAATCCTTTGTCAGCTATCATATTGAAAATATAAAAATATTGTCTCCATGTTAACTAACTAGAATTTAAATAGCAGTTTGAAAGAAAAAAATATGGTTTCCTTATTTGTGTCTTATGGTTTCACTTTTTCCTGTATGTCTTTTAATTAACATTAGGTCTTAGTTTAAGTGTATTCAAATGTGTAAGCCTGGGACACCTGGGTGCCTCAGTGGTTGAGTGTCTGCTTTCACTCAAGAGTGTGATCCCAGTCTGGGGATCAAGTCCCACATCAGGCTCCGTTGGAGGAGCCAGCTTCTCCCTCTGCCTGTGTCTCTGCCTCTCTCTGTGTCTCTCATGGATAAATAAATAAAACATTTAAAAAGAAAACAAACAGGATCCCCGGGTGGCTCAGCGGTTTAGAGTCTGCCTTCAGCCCAGGGCCTGATCCTGGAGACCCAGGATCGAGTCCCACATCAGGCTCCCTGCATAGAGTCTGCTTCTCCCTCTGCCTGTGTCTCTGTCTCTGTGTCTCTCATGAATAAATAAATAAAATATTTTTAAAAAAAGAAAACAAACAAAAAAACAAATGTGTAAGCTTTTCTTTATGGTTGTACTTTTTATGTCTTACTTAAGAAATTTTCCACTATCACAAGATCATGAAAATAATTCTCTTACATTATCTCCTAAAAAGTTTTCCAGATATTTTTTCTCTGCAGATACATAATTTGTGTAATCAGAAAACAGGATGACATCATGCATACTGCTCCATAACCTGTTGTTCTGTCATTTAGCAATATATTTTCAACATATTTTCTGTGAATAAATGTATCCATGGTGTTGTGGGTGGGGTTTCCCAGGAAACAGTCTCAGATAGAGATTTGGGTACAGAAGTTGATTAGGTAAGGCCTTCAGGATCAACATGTATGGGGGAAGGGAACAAAGTAGGATTAGAGAGGAGAGCAGTGGTGCAGAGGCAACCAGGGTTGCAACTTCATAGTTTAGAGGATCTTGTAAGTCACAAATTGAAGGGGCTTGGCCTTGAGACTCCAGTATTGTTAGATGTGGCTGCCTCCAGCGAAGCGGATTGGACACTGAGTAAGGCAGCTGACTTCAGCGGAATACAATTCCTGGAGATAGCTGCCAGATGAAGGTTGTCAGCCTATAGTATTCCTAATAGATGGCTGTCCTGAAGGGGTATCTGAGCAGCACATCACAGAATCCACCACAGTTAGGGACAGTTTTGACTCTGAATAGCAGAAAACCCGGCCTACCCTTGCTTAATAAATAAGAGTCTGTCTCACTTAACAGAAGGTCTGCAGTAGATAATTGCCAGCATCAACAGTATCTATCCTTTTTATATGGAAAGCAGAAACGTTCTCAGAAGTCCCCAGAAGACTTTCCCTGAAAATTAATTGGCCAGTACTGGGTCACAAGTCTATCCCTAGGTGCAGGGGAAGCTGGGAAAGTGGGAATAGGATTGTCACGATTTTGTGCTTGGAGCAGTGAATGTTGCTGCCTTGAACAATCTCTGGGTTCTGTTACCATAGTGGAAAAGGAGAAAGTATATTAGGCTTACCACAAATAGACCTCTACAAAGTTATTCTAAATAACTGCATTTGGATATAACTTACTGAGTCTCTGTATTGCTAGACATTTGGTTGTTTCCAGCTTTTTGCTATTATTCATTGTGCTTCAGTAAACATCCTTGCAATTTTTCTCTGCCCATATCCTCAATTATCTCTTTGGAATGATATGCAACATACGTAATTGCTAGGAGGAGGGAATGTACTTTTAAAGAATCTTGATGGAGATTACCAAGGTGTACCTTTGAAAGGCCTCCAAGTCTTTCAAAAGGCCATTATACCTTACAATTTTATGTCTTCCCTCAGCAGTGAATGAAGAGGTCTATCCTTACTGACACTGGATATTAACGTTCTCATCAATTTGCATCAGTTTTATATTTTTAAAAAGTACCTCATTTTAGTTTGCGTTTTCTATTGATTTTTATTGTCTGTATTTGTCAATTTTTGCATTGTGGTCCAAAAACCGTGCTTTGGACCTTTTGGTTTTTTGGAAAGTATTGAGATGTAGTCAGTGTTTGGCTATTGTGCTCTGGGGGTTAATTCCAGCAGGCCTGAGTTGTTTTGCTGGTCAAGGCATGAAACATACTGATTAACAATGTTTCCATTTAACTATGCCGGGACTAATTTCAGGGCATTTCAACCCAGTTTGTTGGAACTATTTATTGATAACAATGAGAGTGATATTTGCAGGTGGTCTTGGTGTTAGCGAAGCCCATCCCCACCCCACTCTCTGGAGGGCTCTGCTGCTGAGTCTGGTTACATTTCAGGAAAATGGCTACGTGTTACGAATACCTAAATATATATTCATAATTAGTATTCAAAGCAGCAGCAGAAGAGCTATGCAAGAGTACTTTGTAACACGAATATTTTTATGACCTATAAATTGTACTCTGTATAAATGCCAAAAATATTTTTAAAATATCACTCCGAAAGGTAAAAGGAGAAAAAAATAATTTTGCTAATTAATTCAATGAAGAATGATGACATATGAATTTAGAAACATATGCCATAGCTATTTTAATGAGAAACATGGCAGGGCTGTTTTAAAAACATTTACTGAATATGTAGTTCATGAATAATAGATCTCTTACTCCGTAGATGTTTTCTTAGTTAAAAAGGGTTAACAGCTATTTTTACAGCAAAAATAAAACCATGGTGCTACAAATCCAACAAAATGACTTGAATATTTTACTATCTCTAAATATTTGAATATATTGTACTAAAAATTGCTGGGATAATTTTTATTGCATTTTGTATGACTTGTATAATCATTATTGCACTTTATAATTTTAGCACACATTATAGTCTTGCATGTAAGTACTAGATATTTACTAGTTGAGAAAAATATCCTATAAGTCAGCATGCACTTCAGGTGAAAGATGTAGAAAAATAAAGTTAAATAGTTAAAAATGATACTTGATATAGATTTTGAATTAGTAAGAGTTATCTTTGAAATACGGAGTAATAAAGTAAACTAACTTACTACTAAAGCATTATGGGTAAATATATGGCCAGCCACTACAAGCATATACTTAAGTATATCTGTCAAAATAGTCAAGATTAAAAAGAATTAGACTACTCAATTCAGATAAGAATACAGAAAAGATAAACGCTCTATACTTAGTAGATAGAAATGTAATGCAGTATAGCTCTTTTGTGAACCAATTTAGCAGTACATAAACAAAGCATAAAAATTATTCATAGCTTTGACTTAATAAATATGTGAGTCTAGGGATGCCTGGGTGGCTCAGTGGTTAAGCATCTGCCTTCAGCTCAGGGCATGATCCTGGGGTCCTGGGATTGAGTCCCACATGGGGCTCCCTGCATGGAGCCTGCTTCTCCCTCTGCCTGTGTCTCTGCCTCTCTCTCTCTCTGTGTGTCTCTCATAAATAAATAAATAAATAAATAAATAAATAAATAAATAAATAAATAAGTCTAGAAGTCTAAAATAATAATCCAACACCCAGGGGCACCTGGATGGCACAGTCTGTTGAGTGTGACTCTTGGTTTTGGCTCAGGTCATGATCTCAGGGTTCTGGGATTTAGCCCTGCACCAGGCTCTATGTTCAGTGTGGAGCCTGCTTGGGATGCTCTCTCCCTCTCTCTCTGCCCCTGCCCTTCACTCTCACTCTCTCAAAAATAAAGAAATAAATCTTAAAAAAAAAAAAATCCTACATCCAGAGAAACCTGTACATACAAAGATATTTGTTGCAGCATTATTTATAGTGATGAAAATTATAAGCAGCTTATGTCTAAAACTTGGAGAAGAATTAGTAATTAATGAAGCCATTAAAATGTTATTTAAACTATAGTATATTTGTATAATGAAGTTAAATGAAGCTGTAAAATGGAGTGAGGAAGATCTCTGTGCTTTTTTTAAGGTTATCTGTAGAATATGGTGTTAACTGAAAAAAGGCAAAGTGCAGAAAAGTTGTATGGTAGGGAATATAAATATAGGTATGTATTTTCTGATATTTTTCAAAGGGAAACAATGGAAAGTAAAACAAGGACTAATAAAAGTGGTTTCCTAAAGGAGGAGGCAAGGAATGTGGAAAGTACAAAGATGGCAACTAGACCTCTCTGAATATATCTTGTTTCATAATTTTGTTTTGAGTAAAAGATGGCCCCCAAAGATTCCCACCTCCTGGTATTTACATCCTTGTGAAGTTCCCTTGACACTGTAGCAGGGTTTGTCTGTGTGACCAGTAGAATTTGGCATCAGTGATAGTATATAACTTCCAAGATTGGACTCTAAAGGACAATGTGGCTTCTGTTTTATTCTTTCTTTCTCTTGGACCACTTGTTCTGGGGGAAGCCAGTTGCCACATGGTGAGGATCTGAGGTCTGCCAGCAGTCACGTGGGTGAACCATCTTGGAAGCAGATGCCCAGCCCCAGTTAAACCCTGAGATGACTGCAGCCCTAACAGACATCTTGACTGTATTTCATGAGAGACCCTGAACTAGAACCACCCAGCTAAGCCATTCCAGATTTCTGACAGAAACTGTGAGATAATAAATACTTGTTATTTTAAGTTTGATTTAATTTGCTAGGCAGCCGCTAATACATGTTGGAACCATAAGATTGTTTAAAATAATTTAAAAACTGAATCTCATTCTTGGACATTGAAGACAAACAGAAACAAATGAACTCAAGTATATATCAAGTTTTGCCATCAAAACTACACAGAGAATAATTATTCCAAGTGACTTGGAAACATAGTATTTTTATAGTATATCTCTAGTGAGTTAGATCCTAAGGACAAGAAGAACTGCAAATAAATCTGAAATGGCATTCAGTGTGGTCTAATTGTCAGCAATAATATTGATAGTGTTACCCTGACGCTCCTCTATCTATATAGTAGAATCAAGCAAATCAGTCATTATGTTAATATCATTAAGAATCAAGATTTTATACATGAGAGAAAAGAGATAAATACAGAATCAAAGAAACTAAAAATCCTTTAATCTTTCATTTGGATTGAAAATAGCAGTATCAATTTATAGTTTATTTTTCTTTTTCTAAGAAATATGTCTTTCCTAGCTCGGTGCACTTAAAAGACCTAAAAGAAATGACAACATAATAGCAATAAATACCCAGCATCCAGATTATGGTGACTAAATATAATTTAAAACAAACAAACAGGGGCAGCCCTGGTGGCTCAACGGTTTAGTGCCGCGTTCAGCCCAGAGTGTGATCCTGGAGACCTGGGATCAAGTCCCATGTCGGGCTCCCTGCAGGGAGCCTGCTTCTCCCTCTGCCTGCGTCTCTGCCTCTCTCTCTGTCTCTCATGAATAAATAAATAAAATATTAAAAAAAATAAAACAAACAAATATGCAGAGCTCCTTAGGGAAAGAACTGATTTCAATTCTGAGGCTGGAAATGTAAAAGATGAAGCTGGAATATCCTGTCTTACTAGAAATTAAAGCCTACAAGGGTGGTATTAAAGGATTAAGGAACCAACTTTTTAAGGGGTTCTTACTGGCCCCAGATAGAACACTTTAAGCATGAAAATGCCTAATGACTGCAAAGTAATATACACATTTATACATCAAATATTGTAGAACTCCATGAGTTCATTCTGATACTAAAAAATAAAACCTCATTGGTCACTTTTTGGAGGCTGCTAGGACATCAACTTATGAATCATAAAATTAACAAAGGGAAAAAAATCAAACACTTATCCTGCCTGACTGTATTTCAGAGCAGTCAGAATTGATGAGAAAGTTCTTCATTAAAAAAGAATTCAAGGGATCCCTGGGTGGCGCAGTGGTTTAACGCCTGCCTTTGGCCCAGGGCACGATCCTGGAGACCCGGGATCGAATCCCACGTCGGGCTCCCGGTGCATGGAGCCCGCTTCTCCCTCTGCCTGTGTCTCTGCCTCTCTCTCTCACTGTGTGCCTATCATAAATAAATAATAAAAAAAAAAATTAAAAAAAAAGAATTCAAGCTCTTAAAGGAAAATCACCATTTATGAAGGAATGGCCTGGATTATGGAAATGCTTCAATATCTTGATCTGAGCAGTGGTTACATGGATGTATAGTCTGTAAATAGTCCTCAAGCTGTTTACTTAGTTTCTGTGCATTTAACTTTGGGTAAAGTATACCTCAACTTAATAATTTTACCTCGATTTTTAAAAATGACCATAGTGCTTTCCAATGAGGGGTAATAGGAAGTACACAGAATGCTATGAAATATCCTTGCCAAAAAATTGAACCTGAATCTAGCCAAGGCTCCAGATGTAACTACCCACTTACAGAAAATAAAGGGGACAGAGGGACATGTTAAATGATACCAGTAGGATTCAACCAGAAAAATTTAGAATATGAGACATTCCACAGGACAAATGATGTTTTTCTGGTGAATTGAAATAATATACAGGAAACAGGGAAGGGGGAAGAAAGGATTATAGATTAAGAGAGAATTAAGAGATATACTGACAGAAACCATACCTGGACATTGTTTGGGTCTTGATTCAAACAAACCAACTGTAAAAAGCCATTTTTGAGACAACTGGGAAAATTTGAACACAGACTGAGTATTCGATTATATTAAGGAATTAGTGTTAATTATATTATGTATGATAATGGAATTATGTTCCTAAAGTCTGTATCCTATTAGACACTTAAGTATTTATGGGTGAAATTATGTCATTTGCTTTAAAACACTCCAGGGGAAAAGTATGGAGGGAAATAAATGAAGCAAGAAAGCCAAAATAGTAATAACTCTTGAAGCTGAGTGACAGATAAACTGGAACTCACTAAACTATTCTCTATTTTTCCGCATGGTATTAAGTTATTAAGCCTCACACTCACCCTTCCATATTCAACCCTTTGATTCGGGAGATGGGAAGCTACCACCTACATTTCTGTTTGGCCGGCTGCTTCCTGCGAGACTCTGCCTATAGGGGGCGATAGAGGGAGACTGCAAGGCGGGAGGAGGACGTAGCAACTTAAACTCCTTTCTGTTCTTCCTTGTTCCCTCCTGTCAGCTTCCTGCTGCTGTCAGCATTCCCCCAGAACATTTCTTCACCGCCGCCCCAGCAGCGCCTTTCCTTGTCTCCAGCGGAATCCGGCTTGCAGTTTTCCAGGATTCACAGAACGAGCTTCATCCCACCCCCATCAGCAGCACCAGCATGAGGTGAGCAGCACCCCCTCCTCAGAGGTCTGGGTCCCAGTTTCCACGGAGCCCTTCCTCCAGTCTTCTAAGTTTAACAATTCCATTTTCTCCTTTGTACCCCAGCGCTGGGGCTGGTAGCAGCTTCCTTCTATTACTTTCTTTACGATACCGTAAGAGTTCTCTTTTCACCGCTTGAGTTAGCTCCTTAACTTTATGCCTAGTTAACGTTTTTGTTGTTTTTGTTTTGTTTGTTTTTTAAATAGTAAATCCTGTCTTTTCGAATAACTAATGTGCTTTCTACGTTCCAATTGGTCCCTGATGAAAGGTACACGGACTCCCATTAGTCATTGGTTGAGGGCTGCGTTCAGGGGGCTCATTCCCCAGCATTTCTGGTCTGCCACATGGGTAGCAGAGCCAACTCCAGCAGCTAAGCAGGTTCCAGTGGCAAGAGAAAGCCCTTAGGCAAAGTAATTCAGGCGCTACCAATTGGAAGTTGCGCCAGTGTGCATTAAAGTGATAAGGTGGGGGCGGCTGGACAATTTTGCTACGCAGCCAGATGCCCTTTATAAAACATTAATTTCTAATTACAGAAGCGTTAATTGTCCTTGAAGGACAGTTATTAAGAAAAGGCTGAAATCCTCTCAGTCACCAGCCCCAGTTCTGATTCCTTTCTCTTCTCTCCAGCTGCCCAGAGGCAGCCAGTATTACCGGTTATCATTTACATGTGCTTTTCTACATGTATTATTAAAACACACGTGGCATTATGTGTGGGTTCAAAAATTTTTTTTGCATAGTATATATATCTTTTTTGCATATGATGATATCATCGAGCCACCTTTCTTTTCTTTCTTTTAAAATGTTTATTTATTTACTTGGGGGGAGGGGCAGAGGAAGAAGCTGACTAGCGGCTGGATCCCAGGACTCTTGAGATCATGACTTGAGGTGAAGGCAGATGCTTAATGGTTTCAGGCACCCAGCGTCCTCATCCTCATCTCATGCTTTTCACCTGCTGCCTAATATTCCTTATTAGGAGAGCATATGCCATTGTTTATTGCACTCTTGCCATATGTTCACTCTTACCCACATTCCATGATTAATGTTCATGTCCCTGCATCTTTCTACCTGTTTAGGAATGTTTCTCTAGAGTTTTTTTTTTTTTTTTGATTATTTATTTATGAGAGATAGAGAGAGAGGCAGAGACACAGGCAAAGGGAGAAGCAGGCTCCATGCAGGGAGCCCGACTCGATCCCAGGTCTCCAGGATCACACCCCAGGCTGCAGGCAGCACTAAACCGCTGCGCCACCAGGGCTGCCCTGTTTCTCTAGAGTTAATACAGAGTACAAGAAATGCTGGGTCTGAGAGAATACATATTTACAACTTGAATTAGATGTTAAAAATATGTCCTTCAAAAGGAAGTTGCAACTTACAAGCTGTAATACTGTGATTGGTAATAAGAAATATATATTTGGCTTCCCTTTCATTTCTGGCATAGAGCTCCTAAAACCCTTGGAATTTCCTAAGTGATGAGAGCAACAAAGGTGTCTTTTGTTATGTTAATGGTGACATTTGGGCTGTACCTAAGGCTGGGGGCTGGTTGCCAGGGGAACCAAGTAGGAATCAAGGGTTAGAACTTTGAGTCCCACCCCCTGACCTCCCGGGAGGAGAGGGGCTGGAGATTGAATCAATTACCAATGGCCAATGATTAAATCAATCATGACTATGTAATGAAGCCTCCATAAAAACCCCAAAGGACAGCGCTTGCAGGTTGTCAAACACCTGGTTTCAGGAAGAGTGACGGGCTTGGAGAAGGCATGGAAGCTCCTCGTCCTTACACCATACCTTGCCCTGTGCATCTCTTCCATCTAGCTGTTTCTGGGTTATATCCTTTTCTAATACACCGGTGATCTAGTAAGTAAGATGTTTCTCCGAGTTCTGTGAGCCACAATAGCAAATTAATGGAACCCAAGGAGATGGTTGTTGGAACCTCCAATCTGTTGCTGGTTGGTCAGAAGCACAGGTAACAGCCTGGGCTTGTGATTGGCTTCTGAAGTTAGGGTGGCTGGGGTTGGAGAAACCGTCTTCTAGGACTGAACTCCTAACGTGGCTAATCTGATACTGACTCCAGGTAGGTGGTATTGGAATTGAGTTGAATTCTTGGACTCTGCTGGTCCCAAAATTGCCTGGTATTGTGTGGAAAGCCCTTCCCCCAACTTGGGATTTGGGTCCAGGAACTCCAAAAAGTTGGTGGTCAGTGAATTGGGACTTGCTAGATGCGTCCTTGGCTCACGGAAGTATGTGGTTTGGGAAGAGAAAGGATGAAGGGGAGGTAGGGGGGGATGAGGAACCTCTTGATTCCTGGGTGATCATGTGGTTACTCCAGGAATGGAGCAGCAACTGTGTTGCGTTCAGTTACTAAAGATGGACCCAACTCCCAGGTATTTCGAATAAGGAAGTGCATACTAATGAGAAAAAGGCAAAATATTCAATCCTTTGGTCATTGTTGTTATCTGTAATGGCTAAACTAAAAGGGACCGCTCGGTCGGACTTTGGTGCCAGTCCAAACTCCGATTTCAGTGAGTCTGAGCTTTGGCCGTTAGCCTCAAAGCTGCCCCCCTAAGGTAAAAGTCACTGTGGGGGAAGGGCAAAACCAAGGAACTTTTGAAACTAGGGGGATAGAGTGTGAAAGCGTTTTCATTTTGTCTAATCAGTATCCTCAGCTTCCTGAGGAAGCCTTCCTGAGCCGGATTGGGGGAGTAACTGATTGGGGGCGGTGTGTTTGGTCTGAATGCCGCCGGTGGAACAGCAGGTTCGGGTTGAGGCGGGACCCACAGATCGCTCTGGAACACTCGCAGGTGGCTGTATGTGATCCAGACATTCCCCAGGGAACAGCCAGCCCGGTGGACTGGATAAAAGCCACCCTAAGCCTTGTTAATCCTTGGAAAGGGGACTGTACTTAACCCCCACATGAATGCCAAGTGCAACACCCCGATGGAGCAGCTGATAAGCTTCCTATGCAAGGCGTGGGGACTGGCTTTATGACAAGCGAGATATTAACCCGCCCAAAAGGCCCATTACCCGAGTCATGGTAAATGCCATGGTTGAGGGGGCCCCTTTCACAGGAGCGCCCCACCGAACCTCATTGCTGCAGAACCAAACAACAGCTCGGGAAGCCTCATCGAATTTGCTGCCTCAGCTTCCCCTCAGGGGTCTTACAGATGCTAATAGAAACCTTAGGTTAATTAACAAGCAAATGGAGAAAGTCTAGGGACGTTTCCGAACCAGGTGGAAATTTTTGAAGTTATTAAGAAATATGGTGACTAAAGTGAGTATCGATAGGAGTGAAACAAAGAGGAAAAGAGAAAGGGGACTCGTCCCAGCCGGGTGGAAATTTTTAGGTGATTATTAAGACATGGGTGAACCGTTTTTTTTGTTGTTGTTGTTCTGTATATATAAATTGCATAAGGATTTTTTCTTAAAAGAAATAGGATGAATAAAACAGACATTGATGGGATTAAGACAAAGGTTTTATTTTTTTTTAAGATTTTTATTTTATTTATTCATGAGAGAGAGAGAGGGGCAGAGACACAGGCAGAGGGAGAAGCAGGCTTCACGCAGGGAGCCCGACTCGACTCGATCTGATCCCGGGACCCCAGGATCACGCCTGGGCCAAAGGCAGGTGCCAATCCGCTGAGCCACTCAGGGATCCCTAAGACAAAGGTTTTAATAACAGCACTACCTAAGGTTGATCGGGCCAAATGGACCCGTTACTACCCCAGCATTAAAGGGCCCCAAACAATTTTGCTTTATGTTACCCTGTTTGGGAGAAATTTCACAAGGCGGAAGGCAAAAAGTACAATGAAGTCCCTGACCAGCAACTGCTTGGGCAAGCAGTTAGGCAGATTAATCAAGATAAAGATGGACAAAAGGGCCAGCGTCCCTTGGCTTAAACACCTCACTGGAGATTCAAAGCCTGTATAGCACAAGAGTAGGTAAAATGGTCAGAGAAGTTTCCCTGGACTTCTTGATACGGGAGTCCCATGAACTAGGGTACCAAAACCCATCGGTAAAGCCCTGACTCCTGCTACAATTAGACTGACAGAATGTAAAAATATAGGGTTTGATAGGATTATGAAAGTTGATATACTAAAGCTGGTGTTCTCTGAAGAAATCATGTTAACTTTACCTGAATGTTTTATGGGAATGGATATTAAATGTGGCTGAGGAGCACTTCCTTTGCCTGGTTGTAAAACCATAACCTGTTGATGAAGTCCTGACAGGCTGCAGCTAGGAACGCGAGTCCATGGAATCATGGTAAAAGTTTGTAGGAGAATTTGTACATTTGAATAGACTTTCTGGGAAGGGCTTGCGTTTCTTTTACCTGATGGTTAAAAGGCAAAATATTAGGGAATGACAAGGGATGGACATTGTATCTGACAGGGGAATGCTTCCCCTACCTAGTATTGTAACAGAAGGCATGTATGTCTGCCCTTCAAGCAGCATTAACTGGATGTGCTAAATGGGAACCAGTAAGATGCCTGAGCCCACAGCGGAGGGTAGAAGCTGGAATGTTGGTGAAGACCAATTCTGGCAATAGTGCTTTGTAAGAGTGTACACTGGGGTTTATGGCAAGAGCCTGTGAGCGCCTCCCAGTGACCACTACTGGGACTTTGGAGAGGAGAATTTTGAAGGTCATTTACAACCTTGCTATGGGATATTATTAATTGAAGCTGAAGGGCATACACGATCTTGAAACCTGAAATACCCATAATGTCTAGAATGATGTTCGAGAAACACCTTAACGGGAATAGCAGTGCCTGGGAATGCGAGGAGGAGCTTCCTCACAAGCAGGGAGCCCTTTTCCCCTAGGATAGACTCTGGAACTGTGTGAGGAGCTTGTTGGATTCTCTTGTCACTTGGTCAGTGCCCTGTAAATAGCTCTCAACTGATGGACAAAAAGCTGCTTGATCTTTGGATGCAAGTTCCATGGGGAATGGACAACATCTTACTTGGAAGGCTTCCATTCTGAGCAAAAAAGGTGAAAGCCAGTCAGCTCAGTGGTCTGAATTGCATGCTGTTTTGCTCTCAGCGATGGAAGAATTGAACCGTGATAAAAAGCCTGTATGTTTGACTCTTTACTGACTCACGGGCAGTGGCCAGTGGCCTGGGCTTATGGTCAGCAGGAGGGCGGCAGAAACATGGTCTATTAAAGGGATGCCCAAGTAGGGCATAGCCCTCTGGAAATTTGAGGGGTGCATTAAAGTAGAACATGCCAATGCCCATCAGAAGAACTCCCTTCCAGGTTTGGAAGGTGGTTGGAAGAAGCTAGCAGATCTCCCCATGTACTCCCTTGAGGTAACCACCTGGCTGGGGATGAGTGGACATTGGGGGTCTGTAGCAAAGCAGAGATGGGCTGGTTCCAGACCTGTTCCTCTGGCACCTTCTGAGGTACAAAATGTCAGTAAGAATTGTTCTGTTAGCAAGGGAGACAGAGACTGCAGATGGCCTTGTGGCAGATTCCCTGGTGGGAAGGGCCTTAACATAGTGGGCAAGTGAGACTTGATACTGGAAGTACTGGGGTCTTCCAGTGGGTCCTGACAGCAGGAGTCACTGACTCTAGATTGAGACCCAGAACTGAGGATACTGCACCACTTTGGACAGTCCATCGGCATTTCTTCAGAGGGAGGAATATACTTTATAGCTGATAATGTCCAACATGGGACAGGGATATCCTCCTGAGTACTAGTTTGACAGAGAATGGATGGGGCAGTTAAATAGTGGTTGTCTAAAAGGGGCTGAGGGTCAGGGTGGGCAAGGGGAGAGAAGCACACAAAGGGGGCTAGCTTCCAGGCCTTCATGAGTGTGTTCTCACACTCAGCATGAACATGATGGGGACTACAGGAATGTCCCCCCTGCATAGATTCCTCTGTTTTCCCAGTGGATCCGGGGAAGAGGGTGTGTGGGAAGGTGCTCATTCTTTTCCACATTGCCTCAACTTCTTTTTTTTTTTCCTTCTCTACTTGATGCAGTGGTCAAAGGACCCAGGACTACCAGGGCTGGATTCTCAAGCAAGAAACTTGCAACTGTGTATTTTTAACCCTTGTGTCAGAATTCCTAAGGTCCCAATGAGGCAGGATGGGCCTTTGCCCCTTCTGGCGAAATTGGGGCTAACAGCGAATTCAGCTCTATTGCCTGGTGGTGCAGATAGCCCACTAGTAACCTTAGCTTATCTGACTAGAACTGAACTGAGCGGGAGGGACTTGCTAGACTAGTTTTGCTGCTTGCAATCTACACCAGCACAGTGGCCAAACCCAATGTTCCTTCAGAGGTGGAAAGGTTTGGATATAAATGGAGGGAAGGAAAATAGTAGCTGAAGGGTAAGGGAATGAATATGTGGGTTATAGAATGAGGGAAATCCATGCATGGGATGTTACATTGACATGTCCAAAGAGGCTCAGAGCAGGAGATGCTATTATTTCTTAGCTTGAGTATACCAGATGCTTGAGAAGGTGAAGCCATATGTTGCTGAGCCCACTCTTGGTTTTGGAACCTGATGGGATCTACTGGAAGCCTGCAAACCTGAGTGGCCAACCCCCTGGGAGGGGGACTGCTTTTCCTCCATATGATGCTGGACTGGATAGTTATTAATCACTGAATGAGATTCTAGTAACGTGCCATATCTTTTGACTTTTATGATTGTTTTGCTATTAGGGATCCGTGTTCGAAGACCAGGGTGGGCTGTGATACTGTGGTTTATAATAAGAAATATGTGGGCAGCCCAGGTGGCTCAGTGGTTTAGCGCCTCCTTCAGCCCAGGGCCTGATCCTGGAGACCCAGAATCGAGTCCCACGTCAGGCTCCCTGCATGGAGCCTGCTTCTCCCTCTGCCTGTGTCTCTGCCTCTCTCTCTCTCTCTCTCTCTGTGTGTGTCTCTCTCATGAATAAATAAATAAAATCTTTAAAAAAAAAAAAGGAATATGTTTGGTCTTGTCCCATTTCTGGCACCAAACTCCTAAAACCTTTGGAATTTCCTCAGCATTGAGAGCCTTAAAGGTGTCTTTTGTTATGTTAATGAGTGACCTGGCCAGCACCTAAGGAAGGGGGCTGGTTGCCTTGGGAACCAACCTTGTGATTAGAAGGTTGGAAATTTCAGTCCCACTCCTCTAATGGGTGGGAGGGGGATTGAATCAATCACTATTGGCCATAGATTTAAACTAAAAGGATTGGGTTCAGAGAACTTCCGGGTTGGTGAGCCTGTGGAGTTGTGGAGAGACTGGTGCTCCTGAAGAGAGAATGGAAGCACCTCATCCTTTCCCCAGACCTGACCCTATGCATCTCTTCCATCTGGCTGTTCCTGATTTATCTTTTTATAATAAATCAATAATCTAGTAAGTAAAATGTTTCTCTGAGTTCTGTGAGCCACTCTAGCAAATGAACTGAACCCAAGGAGTAGGTCATTGGAACCTAGCCAGTCAGAAGTACAGGTCAACATAGACTTGCAGCTGGTGTTTGAATTGAGTTACCAAGGGGGTGGTCATTGGAACCTCCTATCTACAGCCAGTTGGTCAGAAGCACAAGCAACAACTTACGTTTGGTGTCTAAAGAGAGGTGTATGTGTATGGGGTGTGGGACAGTAGCAGCCTTGTAGGACTGAGTCCTTAACCTGTAGAATCTGATGCTCTTTCCAGGTAGATAGTGTCAGAATTGTTTGGTGTGGGGGAACATGGCCCCCCACACATTGGAAATTGTGTTTCAGAACACTTTGAAGACAAGCATACTAGGAAGGTGCCAGTGCTCTTACTACAGGACGCAGTAGAGTTGCCTTATCCTGCATTTCCCATCTGGCACTGCTCCGGGCTCCCTCAGCAGAAGATAACCTGGGTGAGAGCGCCGTTCACCCTACCACACCACAGAGAGGAAGGCATTTTCTGCACCCTACTCCCTAAGGGGCCACCAAGGTGGAACTACTGTAATCAAGCTGGAGGTACCAATACCCTCAGGGAGTCCTCAGGGTGGCTGCAGTGTCTGATATCCAGCCAAGAGTAGAGTCTCATGGAGACTGTCGGATGGGACTTGTTCCTGGGCACACGTGACAGCCCTTAGCAACTCCTGGAAATCATTTGGTGCACTTCGTGGAGGCCCTGAGGTCCTTGCATGAGTAGGTGGCAGGGCAGTTAGGTTCTGCCTGGCTTCTGGTGAACCTGGTGCCTGTCGGAGTAGGAGCTTTAGGGAGAAACCTACAGTCTCTCAGCTACCTTCTGTGTGCTTAGGACTCCCATCCCTGATGTCCTTATAAATATGTGAAATCTATAAATGTGAAATACTTCATAAATATCTGAAAAGAAATTTGTTTCAGGGACAAGAAGGAACCAGCAGAGGCCAAGGATCTGAGATGGGAATGTGCTTTATCATGTTCAAGGAATGATAAGGAGCCTGGTTGGCACGGAGAGCGTGAGGGCGGCAAGAAGGAAATGATAGAAGTGAGTTAATGATGGGGACTGGAGACTCAGCTTTCCCAGATCGCTTCTTGCCCAAGGGTTGTTTTACCTAATTTTTTTAAAAAAAGATTTTATTTATTTGAGAGAGAGAGAGAGAGAGAGCATGAGCAGGGGAGGGGTAGAGGGAGAGGGTTAGAAGCCGACCTCCATCTGAGAGAGCTTAATGTGGAGCTCAGTCCCAAGACCCTGGGATCATGACCTGAGCTGAAGGCAGACACCCAATAGATTTGAGCCACCCAGGTGCCCCCAAGGGTTGTTTTAAACCTTGCAGCTTTTCCAGGCCAGATCTTGACTTCCTTGGTGATCAGTTCCATCCAAACCTTAGCAGGCCTCTGATCTCTCTGAGACCTTGCCCACATTCTCTTCCTAGATGTGGTTGTGATGGCTACCTTACTTATTTGCTTCCTTGTTCCTGTACTGCTCCGTTTTGAAACTAGTGGTGGGATCCCTGGGTGGTGCAGTGGTTTGGTGCCTGCCTTTGGCCCAGGGCGCGATCCTGGAGACCCGGGATCGAATCCCACGTCGGGCTCCCGGTGCATGGAGCCTGCTTCTCCCTCTGCCTGTGTCTCTGCCTCTCTCTCTCTCTCTCTCTGTGTGACTATCATAAATAAATAAAAATTAAAAAAAAAAAAAAAGAAACTAGTAGTGTCTCCCTTGATGCTATCTCAAACAGCAGGCTTAGATGAGAAGGATACCACCTCTTCAATTTGATTTGATTTCACTTCAATTTGATTTTCACTTTAGAGCAGAGTCCCGTTTACGGAGTTTTACACAGGGTAGCACTGAACATGCGAAATGACAGACCACCAGAGTGCTGTGGAGAAGCCAACTCTAAACTACTGCCGAGCAGTTTTATAGAAAGCCATGGAAGCTGGCAGCTGGATCCTAGCGGGGTAGTGGGGAAGCTAGAGAGAGTTGCCCTCCCCCCAAACTAGGGAGATGGATAAGAAACAGTTCTGTGGCAGTCTCCCTTGAGTTAGGGGTGGAGAAGCAACACTGTAGCAGCTCCTTGTCCTTAACCCCTTTCTTCCAGGAGGAATCACAGAAGATTCTGCCATGAGTTGGGTGAGACTGCAGATGCTCTGTTTATGTGTCCTACGTGGAGATAGGCAGGGTCACATCATGATGGAGCTGTTCTCCTACACCTTTGTGACACTAAGCCTTTTTCAGTCTTTTATTATTTGGGATACAGAAGCAGTCAGCTTCAGTTTCTTTCTTTTTTTTAAAGAGCGAGAGAGAGCGCAGAGGGAAAGGCAGAGGAAGAGAGAGAATCTCACGCAGACTCCATGCCCAGTGTGAAGCTGGATGTGGGCCTTGATCTCACCACCCTGAGACCAAGACCCGAGCCAAATTAAGAGTTGGAGGCTTTTAACTGACTGAGCCACCCAGGCGCCCCCGCAGTCAGCTTTTCTAATCTTGTATCCCCAAATTTCTCATTTTGTTTTTACAACTCAACCAACCAGTTCTTGCCTGAACTTTTTTCTTCCTTGTAACACCTTGCTAAATAGAGCAAGGAACCATCAATACACACTACTAACATCGCTTTCCTATATCCTTTGCGAAAGCTGGAGGCTCTGGAGGCACTTGGCCCTACTTCTTTTTTTTATAGGTAGCATCTGCTGTTTAACAAGAAGACTCTTTCCATCTTTCTATCCTCTGATACCGTTTTCCTCATCGTCTACTGGTTCAAACAGCAAACATTTCTTTATTGCTTATCTTCCCATGCTGTGTGGGTAAACAGGTCATGGGGACAGCCCTCCATGCTGTCATTCAGAAACCCAGCCTGACTAAGGCCTTGCTTTCTTTGACATGGGGCTACCAAGGTCATCCTTAGGAGTAGGGTTTGGAGCCACCTCTGTTATAGCAAGCTGCAAGGGGAGAAAAGCATATAAGAGTATGCTTGGGAGGTTTACACAGACAGGCTGGAAATGGTATGTGAAATTTGTGCTCACATTCCATATGGCCACACCTACCTGCAAGAGAGGCTGAGGACTGTGTGCCCAGGAAGAAGAGGAAAGTGTGGAGTCGGTGAGCAGCCAGCAGACCTTGCCACACCATGCTGTGGAATAGTTGTATTGGCAGTGCAGGTGCTGAGAAGAGGCTGAGTTCTGGATTTATATAAAAGGTAGAGACCCGGGGTGCTTGGGCGGCTCAGTGGTTGAGTGTCTGCCTTGGGCTCAGGTCATGATCCCAGGGTCCTGGGATCAAGTCCCAAGTGGGGTTCCTTGCTCAGCTTCTCCCTCTTCCTCTACCCTTCCACCTTGGCTTGTGCTCTCTCTTTCAAATAAATAAATAAAATCTTAAAAAAAAAGAAAAGAATTTGTTGACACCAAGGTTTGGGGCCTGAAAAGTTGGGAGAATAGAGTTGCTGTATGTCAAGATGGGAAAGGCCATTGAGAACTGTGTTTTAGACATATGATTTTTGAGTATCTGTGAGCATCCACGTGGAGACATTAGGTAGGCAGTTGGAGATGCATGTTTATGGTTCATACAGTTTTTTTTTTTTTAAGATTTTACTTATTTATTCATGAAACACACACACACACACACACACACACACATACACACACACAGGAAGAGACATAGGCAGAGGGAAAAGCAGGCTCAATGCGGGGAGCCTGATGCGGGACTTGACCCCAGGACTCCAGGATCATGCCCTGGGCCGAAGGCAGGTGCTAAACCACTGAGCCACCCAGGGATCCCCCAGGTTTATGGTGCAAAGGAGTGGTCAGGATTGAATATATAAATAGGGAGCAGCCCTCGGTACATATATGGTATAAAGCTATTAAACAGCACTAAATACAATACTGAATTTCATTCGTTCTTCAAAGCACAGTTTTTTTTTTTTTTTTTTACATCTTCAGATCTTTGCAATTGGAACAAGTCTTTTTTTTTTTTTTTTTTTTTTAAGATTTATTTATTCATGAGAGAGAGAGAGAGGCAGAGAGGCAGAGATACAGGCAGAGGGAGAAGCAGGCTCCCCACAGGAGCCCAATGCAGGACTTGGTCCCAGTACTCCAGGATCATGTCCTAAGCAAATACTCAACCGCTGAGCCACCCAGGTGTCCTGAAATTGGAATGAGTCTTCAACACTAAATATAGTCTTCAATTATTATGATTGACTGTTTTCTTTCTTAGTATCATTTAAAATAATGATGTGTCTTACAACTGATGGCACCCCAGATTCAGTGAAACCGTGATGATAATAGTAAAAATGATGATGCTATTGAGCACGTACTAGTGTGCGTCAGACACTGTGCTAAACCACTTCCATGATTATCTTTACATGTAGTTACAAGAATGTTAAGTGCTCAGATGCTGGGACATGACTGCATGGATCTTGAATTCTGGCTCTGAGTTTACAAACCATATGACCTTGGCCAAATGCTTACTCTGTTTGTGCCCGAGTTACCTCATCTCTAAAATGGGATGATAATAGTGCCTAACTTACAGGTTTATTATGAGGATTAAAGGAATTAATACCCGTGTAGTTCTTATAACAGTGCTTAACAGGATAACTGCTAAATTGTTAAACATGATTAACAAATTAATATTGTTAAAACTGGCAAATATATGTATGTAAAAATTTATCAAGCATGAAATCTTGCCATTTACAATGACATGGATGGAGCTAGAGAGTATTATGCTAAGCAGAATAAATGTCAGAAAAAGATAAATACCATGATTTCACTCATAGGTGGAATTTAAGAAACAAACGAGTTTGGGACGCCTGAGTGGCTCAGCGGTTGAGCATCTGCCTTTGGCTCAGGGCGTGATCCTGGAGTTCCAGGATCGAGTCCTGCATCAGGCTCCCTGCGTGGAGCCTGCTTCTCCCTCTGCCTGTGTCTCTGCCTCTCTCTGTGTGTTTCTCATAAATAAATAAATGAAATCTTAAAAAGAAAAAAAGAAGCAAGTAATCAATAGTTGCCAGATTAAAAAAAAAAAACAGACGAGCAAAGAGAAAAAGGCAAACTAAGAAACAGATTCGATGGTTACCAGAGGAGAAGTCGGTGGGGAGATGGGTGACATAGGTGATGGGGATTAAGGAGGGCACTTGTGATGAGCACTGGGTGTTGTATAGAATTGCTGAATCACTATTTTGTACACCTGAGACTATAACACTCTATGTTAACTAACTGGAATTTAAATAAAAACTTAAAAAGAACAATGTTTCAAGTCAAAAAAATTCATCATCAACTCTTTAATGCAATTTACCCACATTACTGTATTATTATTTTATACCTCAATAAAAGAAGAAAACCCAAACAAAAAAGTTTGTTGCAAAAGATTGTCTTTTTTTATTTATATGTATTTTTATATTTATATGTATTTTTATATTTATATATGTATATATGATATATATATATATATATATATATTTTTTTTTTTTTTGAGTGACTGGGTGGCCTAGTCTGTTAAGTGTCTGCCTTCCGTTCAGGTCATGATCCCAGGGTCCTAGGGTCAAGCCCTGCATGGAGCAGGGAGCCTGCTTCTCCCTTTCCCTCTGCCCCTCTCCCAGCTTGTTCTCTCTCAAATAAATAAAATCTAAAGATAAAAACTTAAAGATTTTATGTATTTGGGAGAGAAAGTGAGCAAGCGGCTGGAGGAGCAGAGGGAGAAGGACAAGCAGACTCAGCACTGAGTGTGGAGCCTAAACCAAGAGTCGGCCACTCAACCACCTGAACTATCCATGTGTCCCCATTTGCAAGATATTTTAAGTGACAAAATGCAAGGTACAGAAAATAAATAGCATGAATGAATGTTTTTTGACGTGAATAAATATATATATTTTTTTAGTCTTTTTTTTTTTAAGATTTATTTATCTATTTATTCAGAGAGAGAGAGAGAGAGAGAGAGAGAGAGAGGCAGAGACACAGGCAGAGGGAGAAGCAGGCTCCATGCAGGCAGCCCAACGTGGGACTCGATCCCGGGTCCCCAGGATCACACCCCGGGCTGCAGGCGGCACTAAACTGCTTCGCCACCGGGGCTGTCCCTGAAGTGAATAAATATTTTAAAAATGGTTATGTATTCATATCAACTATTTTTCAAAATAAGTAAAGGAAATAGAATTTTAAAAGATTGGTGGAAAATATATCAAAATTACATTTTAGCCACAATATAGCACAATCCATTTTAGCCAATATACCACAATCACATTTTAGCATTATAGGGGTTGTTTATGTTTCTTAATTTTCCAAACATTCTTAATTTGGTTACATTATTTCTATAAATTTTTTTAAAAGATTTTATTTGAGAAAGAGGGGCAGAAGCAGGTTCCTTGCTGAGCAGGGAGCCTGACTTGGGGCTCCATCACATTCCCTGGGATCATGACCTGAGCCAAAAGCAGATGCTTAACCAACTGAGCCACCCAGGCGCCCCTATTTCTATCATTTTTTAAAGGAGTATTCATAAGAAAAATCGGGAAGGTAATACACAAAAATGATAGAGATCATTGGTTTTGGTGATAGATGTAAGGAAAATTCCTTCTATTTGCCATTTTGTAATGTTATATTACATATACAATAATGTTTTTTGTGACACATATGCAGGTTTTATTTTGTTTAAGCATCTGGTGTCCATGTTAGGCTTGGAACAGCCTGGTTATACCACCTGTTACACTAGCATTCCTAGTACACATTGAAAAGATACTATAAATCGCTATTTTGGTATACAGTCCTATATTTGTTGAAGGACTTGATAAAGCAGAAAAGACTGGCTGATTTGGAAACAATGTAGTTTTTCTCCAGTCCTCTAGCCAACCAAGTGAACAATGCAGCCACAAACAACACATTTCTGCAAACCGCTACTTGAATCTGAAAACCAAAGAACAGAGCGGGAGCAGGGATGTCCTCTGCATTACCTAGACCAACCCAAGAAGAAGCAAGAGGTCCTGAAAAGAATCCAAAAATAAAAAGAAGGGAGAGGGATCCCTGGGTGGTGCAGCGGTTTAGCGCCTGCCTTTGGCCCAGGGCGTGATCCTGGAGACCCGGGATCGAATCCCACGTCGGGCTCCCAGTGCATGGAGCCTGCTTCTCCCTCTGCCTGTGTCTCTGCCTCTCTCTCTCTCTATGTGACTATCATAAATAAATAAAAAAAAATAAAAAAAATAAAAAAAAGAAGGGAGAAACTGATGCTATATAGTTGACAAATCATTTGTATTTTTTCTAAAAAAAACATAAATTTTGCCTAAAAGAGGCAAAACACAAGAGCTGAGAAAGAATAGCTGTTTCCAGCAGTCAAAAATGAAATGCTTAGAAGACAAATATAAATGAAAACAAAAAATAGAAACCTCACTAAATGTGATTGAAAGAAAGCCTTTTTGTATTTGTGAAAAGTTTGAATTGCAGAGTATATTTAGAGAAATAGCAATTAATTACATCTTATATGTATAAAGTAATTATATGTATTGTAATATATGTAGGAGTGCCTGGGTGGCCCAGTCTGTTACTTGTCTGACTTATGATTTCTGCTCAGGGCATGATCTCATGGGTGGTGGGTTGGAGCCCTGGGTTGGGCTCTTCACTCAGTGAGGGGTCTGCTTGAGATTCTCCCTCTCCCACTGCTCCTGCCCCTACTTGTGCAGGCACACACACTCTCTCTCTCAAATAAATAAATGTTTAAAAACTGCACTGGTCCCTTTTTACATAGATCACTTTTGATAAATACGGTACTATAAATGTATTTTCTCTTTTCTCTCTCTCTTTTTTTTAAAGGTTTTATTTATTTATTCATGAGAGACAGAGAGAGGCAGAGACACAGTCAGAGGGAGAAGCAGGCTCCCCGCAGGGAGCCTGATGTGGGACTCTATCCCGGGACCCTGGGACCAGGCCCTGGACCGAAGGCAGGCAGTAAACCACCGAGCCACCCGGGCTGCCCTCTTTTCTCTCTCTCTTTTTTTTTTATTTTTTTAATTTATGATAGTCACACAGAGAGAGAGAGAGAGAGAGGCAGAGACACAGGCAGAGGGAGAAGCAGGCTCCATGCACCGGGAGCCCGACGTGGGATTCGATCCCGGGTCTCCAGGATTGCACCCTGGGCCAAAGGCAGGCGCCAAACCGCTGCGCCACCCAGGGATCCCTCTCTTTTCTCTTTTTAATGATTAGTTTAAAATAACATTTTCTCTAGCTTTCTTGATTGTAAGAATACAGTATATAGTACATTAACAAATTACATGTTACTGACAGACTATGTTATCAGTAAGGCTTCTGGTCACCAGTAGGCTATCATTAGTTAAGTCTTTGGGGAGTCCAGTTTTAAAACTTACATCGATTTTTTTTTTAAAGATTTTATTTATTTATATATTCATGAAAGACACAGAGGGAGAAGCGGGCACCCTGCATGGAGCCCGATGTGGGACTTGATCCCGGGACCCCAGGATCACGCCCTGGGCCAAAGGCAGGCACTAAACTGCTGAGCCACCCAGGGATCCCCTTACATTAATTTTTGACTGTGTTGGGGGTTGATGTTGCCAAACTCTGTTGTTCCAAGGCCAACTGTATATTATATATTAGCATATGAATTCTTTGTTAGAAGTCCTGAAGGAAGTGACTCTCAAACTTCAGTAGCCTGTAGTAGTGTCACCCTGGGTTGCCTCTTTAATTTGAACCATTAGCCCTTCTTCCATTGATTCTAGAAAGCTCTGTGTGAAACAGAGCCCTCAAGTCATTCTGTGCTTTCTTCAAATGCTTAGAGACGCTACTTTAATAGTTAAGAATGATGTAGGAGTTTAGTATTTTAACAAATCTTACTAAAATTTCAGAAGAACTGTATTGAGAGACAAGACTAAATAATTATGATTTTGTTTATACTGTTGATTTGACTGATGCCTTTTTAAAAATCCAATGATAGGGCAAGCATAAAACTCAAGATGTGTTCTGTCTGAATACCATTTTCTAATTTAGTAAAATCTTTTTTTTTTTTTTTTAAGATTTTATTTATTTATTCATGAGAGACAGAGAGAGGCAGAGTCACAGGCAGAGGGAGAAGCAGGCTTCCTGCAAGAAGCCTGAAGCAGGACTCCATTCCGGCATCATGCCCTGAGCCGAAGGCAGATGCCCAACCGCTGAGCCCCCCTGGCATCCCTAATTTAATAAATTCTAAATTATGTTGTAGTACATGAAGTAGTAGCAAATGAGCATATTTATGAGCTTGCAGTATTGTGATTTATAAGAAATATATGTTTGGTCATTCAGATGACCAAAATATACTTCTATCGTTAATCTTCATCCAAGTTTCCTGGCTCATAGCTAGCTAGCTCCCAAAATCCTTGGAATTTCCTGAGCAGTAAGAGCAGTGGGAGCATCTTTTTTCATATTTGGCTTTTTGTCCATATTTCCTAAAACTTTATTGCTTCAGAGCCATAAAGGTGAAATTGGTGTCTTCTTATTTATAACAAGCCCTCTTTCCACCACAACTGGGTATATGTTAATGACTTCTGTCATTAACAAGTCTCCAGGTGACTTCTGGAAAGCACCTAGGAATAGGGGCTGGTTGCCAGGAGAACCAACCATATGATTGGAGGGTTAGAACTTTCAGTTACTCCCACACCCTTAATCTCTGGGGAGCAAAGAGGGACCAGAGATTCAATAGATCACCAGTGGTCATTGATTAAGTTAATCCCATCTGTATCATAAAGCCTCCTTGAAAACCCAAAAGGGAGAAGCTTCAGAGAGCTTCCAGGTTGGTGAACAAATGGAGATATGAGAGGATGGCACATTTGGATAGAGGCACAAAAATTCCGTGCCTCTTACCCATACCCATCCCTATGCATCTCTTCATCTGGCTGTTCTTGAGTTTTGTCCTTTAAAAAAAATTTTTTTTAAAAGATTTTATTTATTTATTTATGAAAGACACACAGAGAGAGGCAGAGACACAAGCAGAGGGAGAAACAGGCTCCACGCAGGGAGCCTGATGTGGGACTCTACTCAATCCCGGGATTCAGAGATCAGGCCTTGAGCTAAAGGCATACAGACACTCAACTGCTGAGTCATCCAGGCATCCCTCACTCTAGCAAATTAATCGAACCTAGGGCTGGTGTCATGGGAACCTTTGATTTATAGCCATTAGTTCAGAAGCATCAGTAACATCCTGGATTGGCTATAGACATCTGAAGTAGGGTGAGGGTGGCATTCTTGTAGGACCAAGCCCTTATCTGTAATGCAAGGTGGGAGTCATTGGAACCTCCAATCTCCAATCTATAGCTGGTTTGTCAGAAGCACAGGTAACAATCTGGAATTGCAGTTTGGCATCTAAAGTGAAGTGGACTCTTGGTGGGACTTGATCCCTTAACTTGTGGAATGTGATGCTCTTCTCTAGGTGGATAGTGTCAGAATTAAGTTGAATTGTAGGACACCCACCTGGTGTCAGAATCTTAATTGGTGATGTGGGGGGGAAAAACCACTTCCCTCCCACACACATGTTGAAACTGGTGATCAGAATCTTGGAGCTTAAAACTGATTACTTTTTTCTGGCATAAGCAATGATATTAGAGTAGACTTTGGAGAAACTTTAGCAAAAGGAAAAATTGAAAACTTGTGTTACTACAAAATTTCCAGGCTGGCCATGAAGAAATAGGGAGGGTATGCTAAGGCAGAAAGCAAGATGGAACTGAGGTTTTACCAGGCTGCAAGCATGTGGAGAGAATGTAGTAAGAATTTGGCTTGGCGTTTGAATTACGAAATGGTTGGTCTGGGTGACTGCAGTGCAATTTTTATTGTAAAAATGGTTGAGAAAATCAGGTTGACTTTGCTGGTTCACATTTAAATTATGAGGCTTAGATTTTAGCTAGATAAGACCTGGAACATTTGGCACACACAAGACAGAGCTGAGCTATACCACTGTTAAGGAGCTCTTAGTTTAGTAGAACTAGCATTGGGCCATGTCTCAAGTCATGCTGAAGCTACTTGCCTATGCCATAAAAGTAATAGAAGATCCAGGCTTCCAAGGAGGCATAGTTGTCATTCTCCAACTGGGAAAATGTGTATTTCTTAGGCCTAGATGAAGTAAGTAAGACTGGAAGTAAAAATAAAAGGATCAGATTATTTTGCCCTATGGTAGGTTATATAAAATATAACCTAATATAAACAGAACCCTTCAAATTTTAAATAAAACCCAGGAGATTCTAAAACTCTAGAATAAAAGGAGTGAAATAATACCCTGAAGTTGATGTACAGGTCCTTGGCTGGGAATAGGTCAGTTTTAGAGAGATTCTCCCACAGTGGGATAGACAGACTATTTTTTTTTTAAGATTGATTAATCAATTTAGTTTTTTTGAGCGAGAGCACATGTGCGTGAGTCTAGGGAGGGGTGGAGGGAGAGAATCTCAAGCAGACTCCCACTGTGCAAAACCACCTGAGATTATGACCTGACAGAAACCAAGAAACCAAGAGTCAGTCTCTTGCTTAACCCACTGAACCACCCAGACATCCCTTACCATATTTTATATTGAAGATGGTAAGTCATTGTGGACTTTCCTCATTCCATTCAAATCACAAAGCCTTCTCTAGGATACATATTAGCAATTTTATATTTGCTTGGCATTAACCCAGAAGACCTTTTCACAAGTATGAAGCAGTTAATCCCTTGTCTCTAGAACTTTGGAATGTGTGGCCCTGAAAGTATTAAGTGGTATCAATTTAGGAAGGCCTGTCCTTTTTCTTTTTTTTTTTTTAAAGATTTTAAAAATTTATTTATTCATGATAGACATAGAGACTGATAGAGAGAGGCAGAAACACAGAGGGAGAAGCAGGCTCCATGCCGGAAGCCCGACACGGAACTCGATCCGGGGACTCCAGGATCGCGCCTTGGGACAAAGGCAGGCACTAAACCACTGGGCCACCCCGGGGTCCTCCTTTTTTGTTTTAATTGAAATATAGTTGATACACAATGTTAGTTTAGTTTTAGGTGGACAACACAGTAATTGTACAATTCTAAAATTTGCTGTGCTCACCACAAGTATACCTATAATCTGTTACCATACAACGCTATTGTAATACTGTGGACTGTATTCCCTATGCTGGGCCTTTTATCCCATACTTTTATACTTTTTCATTTCATATCTGGAAAACTGGACCTCCCACTACACTTCTTTTTGCCTGTCCCCAACCCCCATCCCTCTAGCAACCACTGGTGTGTTCTCCATATTTATGGGTCTGTTTCTGCTTTGTTTTGGCTTTTAGATTACACATATAAGTGTGAAATCCTATGGTATTTGTCTGACTTCTTTCACTTTGTGTCTGTTCTTTAAGATAAATGTCCTAGTAAACAATGAGTATACTTATTAAGCATTTCTGGTTGGACAAATAAGAGTGCAGTGAGAGATTTTATGAGGAAATGGAATATGATAAGGCTTTGCTTTACCAAGACAGAACCAGGAAGTAAAAAATTACAGTTTTAAAAACCAAGGGGGGATCCTTGGGTGGCTCAGTGGTTTAGTGCCTGCCTTTGGCCCGGGGCGTGATCCTGGAGACCCGGGGAGTCCCACGTCTGGTTCCTTGCATGGAGTCTGCTTCTCCCTCTGCCTGTGTCTCTGCCTCTCTGTCTCTCCCTCTCTGGGACTCATGAATGAATAAATAAAACCTTTAAAAAAAAAAAAAAAGGAAAAGAAAAACCAAGGGGCACCTGGGTGGCTCAGTTATTTAAGGGTCAGTCTTTTAATTTCTGCTCAAGTCTTGACCTCAAGGTCTTGGGTTCGATCCCCAAGTGGGGCTCCCTGCTGCGGGGAGGAACCTCTTGGAATTCTCTCCCCCTCTCCTCACCCTCATGCAGGCACATGTTCTCTCTCTCTCTCTCTCTCTCTCTTTTTTTAAAGATTTTATTTATTTATTCATGATAGTCACAGAGAGAGAGAGAGGCAGAGACACAGGCAGAGGGAGAAGCAGGCTCCACGCAGGGAACCCGATGTGGGATTCGATCCTGGATCTCCAGGATCACGCCCTGGGCCAAAGGCAGGCGCCAAACCGCTGCGCCACCCAGGGATCCCCCCCCCCCTTTTTTTTTTTGAAGATTATGTTCTCTCTCTTAAATAAGTCTTTTTAAAGAAAAAGAGTGAGAAACCAAAATGAAGGAAATGAGAAGGAAAGCCAGGACTGTATGGACTTTAAGGAGCTTGCACTATGGCATTGAGCCTCTTCTTTTAACTCCAAACTGTTCATTGCCTAGCCCATTAACTGAGTGGAAGGTGTCAAAAGTGCGCAGTCCTGTAGGCCACACCCACTCTGGGAGCCAAGGTGCACATGGTAGCTTTGTGCTAGGAAAGAGTGAGCTGCTGGTGAGTTTGACTTGATAGACTAAGTCCCCCTAGAACTGCTGGTGGGAGTGCCATTTATAGGTTAAACCATATGAAACAATTTCCCCCCACTTTTTAAAGTTTATGGTAAAATATATATAAAACATGAAAGCAATCGTTTTAACCATTTTTAAGTGTACTGTTCATTGGCTTTGAGCAGCACATTCAGTGTTGTGCAGTTATGTTTTCAGCCCCAGAATTTTTTCACCATCCCAAACAGAAACATCTTACCCATTAAACAATTACTTCCCCATTCCCTCCTCCCCCAGCTCCTTGTAACCTCTATTCTGCTTGCTATGAATTAGTCTGTTTATAGGTACTTTATGAGGTAGAATCATACAATATGTAACCTTTTGAGTCTGGCTTCTTTCACTTAGCACAGTGTTTTCAAGGTCCATTCATGTTGTAGCATGTCTTGGAATTTCATTCCTTTTTAAGTCTGAATAATATTCCATTGTGTGTATGTACCACATCTGTTTTTCCACTCACCTATTGGACATTTCGATTGTTTCCACATTTTGGCAATTGTGAATAGTGCTGCCATGAACAAGGATGACAAGTATTTCAGTTCCTGATTTCAGTTGTTGTGGGTACATACTTAGTGGAATTGCTGGTCCATAGGGTGATTTTATGTTTAGATTGTGGGGAGCTGCCAAACTGTTTTCTATAGCAGCTGCCGCATTTTACATTCCCAGCAGCAGTTTGCAAGTGTTCCAATTTCTCCACATACTTGCCAGCACTTTCTATTTTCTTTAAAAAAAAAAAAAAATTATTATAGCCATCCTAATGGGTGGTAAGTGGTATCTCATTGTGGTTTTGATTTGCATTTCCCTCAAGACTAGTGATGTTGAGTTTCTTTTCATGTGCTTATTGCTAAAAAGTCTGCTGGGATTTTGATAGGGATCAGGTTGACTCTGAAGATCAATTTGGGGGGTATTGCTATCTAACAAAATTAAGTCTTCTAATCCTTGAACACGGCCTGTTTTTTTCATTTATTTTGGTCATCTTTAATTTCTTTTAATGATGTTTTGTAGTTTTCATTGTACAAATCTTGCACTTCTTTTGTTAAATTCTTTTGTTAAATTCATTCATTACTATTTTATTATTTTTGAGGTAATAGAATTGGTTTCTTTATTTCAGATTGCTTATTGCTAGCATATAAAAATATAATTGATCTATTATTTATCTTATATGTTGCAACTTTGCTAAACTCATTTATTAAGCTCTATTAGTTTTCTGTAGTGAATTTCCCAGGATTTTCTATATCTGCAAAGGGGGATAGAGGTGGCTTAATTGTTCCTTTCTTACCTTTGTGTCTTTCAGTTCTTTTTCTTCCTGTGGTTTGAACCGCAAGTACAATGTTGAATAGAATTGGTGAGAGTGGACATCCTTGTTAACACTGCTCTTTTGATAGGGTTAAAAGACAGGTGCTTTTTTTTTTTAAATTATTTATTTATGTATTCATGAGAGACACACAGAGAGAGAGGCAGAGGCAGAGGGAGAAACAGGCTCCATGCAGGGAGCCCAATGCGGGACCCCGGGACTCCAGGATCACACCCTGCCTGAGCTGAAGGCAGATGCTTAACTGTCGAGCCACCCAGGCATCCCTAAAAGACAGGTGTTAAACACTTTCCAATCCTGTCTGGTGATCATGGGTAAATGACTTATCCTATTTCTTTATCTAAAATTAGTGATAGCAATATATGTTCTGGCTTACCTCACAGAGTTCTGAGGATTAAGTAAAATCATGTGGCTAACAAACCTACAGTGTACACAGATGGTAGTGTCTGCTCTCTAGAGGCTCATAAGCTAATGGAGAAGAAAAGCCATTCATGGAAATAATTATAAAAACAAGGTAAAATGTGCTATGAATTATTAGGGCTATGAATTTTTTCTTGAATACCTTATTATATAATTTTTGTGGTGAAAACAGTCCAGTAATGTATAGTGAAATGATTTTAAAGATACTAGTAATGTGCTGCCATCCCCAATTAGTTTGGATTCCATTTTAACAACTGTATTACAAATTAACATAGTTATAGCATAACTAAGTCTAACTCTTTTCCATATAAAATATAATCTTACTTAACAAGGGCTTGCTACGATTTCAAATTTAGTGTCCAGAAGCATTTTTAAGTCAAAAGGAAATCTGTGGTAAATTTGGGACTGCATTTCTTTTCTCTCCATTTGGGCACTGAAAGTAGGTTGTATAGAATTGATCTAAGCACACCGTTTATTTGAAATTAGCCTGATAACCTTCGTTTTTGGAATATAAACCTGTAGAAAATAGCCCATGACATACATAGTGAATGTCATGGGTTCTTAAGGGTTTTCCTGGTTCTGACACAGAATTGGACTGATGATTTGGCAAAAGAGGCTAATCTTGCTGTTGAAACTGCTTTGTCCCTATGCCTTCCGTGGCATTTTATAATTTTTTCTTTGCTGTTCTAAGAGCTCCTATGGTCAAAGGGCGGTCAAAGTCAATACGGTTGTGAGGAAGCCCAAGTGCTTTCAGGTACTGATGCTACAGGATCATGTGAATTAGTTTCTTAGAGCACCTGCTTCATAGAGTGGGGGGGAGCTCCCCAATCCGACCATGTTCCCCCCCACCCCGCAGTAGATAGCCACACCTTCCCCCTATCGGCGAGGAGCAGGTGGCCAGGCCCTTAAGACCTCGCACTGCTGCCACCCCCAAGGTATCCGCCCAGTGGGCCTGGCTGGCTCACCCGCCAAGTGACGCGGGTTAGCTCTGCCCCCCCCAGACCCCCACGCACTGCGGGTGCGACCGCTCAGCGCGTGGTCTCGAGATCTTGTCTTTCTGCTACCCCTCCCCCCAACAATCCCGGAAAAAGGGGGGGGTTGGTGACGTCATCATCCGGGCACTCGCCGGCGGGGCCACGGTTCACAATGGAACAAAAACAAGCGGCCCAAGTCAAACTCTGAGCGACGCAGCTGCGGTTTGCGCGATTAACCCTGTCCTGGCCACACACTCTGCTAGTCCTGAACTCCCAGCTCCTCCTCTGGCGTTTGCCAGATCCTTCCGGACTTCCCTTCCCCCACTTTTCCCTGTCCTCGTGTCACCTCTGCTCTCACATCGTTCTCAATATGAACGGTTTGGAACATCGTTGCCGGTCGTAGCGCGATCCTGAACGGGCCGGCCGGAAGAAACGGTCCTGCGTGAACAGTCTTTACCGCATTGTGTTCCCCTCCCCCACTCCAGCTCCCCGGGTTCCAAACGTCTCTCGCCTGGCCCGGCTTCCCAGTAGCACGCCCAACTCTCCCTGGCTCTGGGTATAGGAGGGAGCAGCAGGAGCAGCTGAGGGAGGAGGAAGGGAGGGGGGAGGGGGTGTAGGGAGGAGGAGAAGGGCCTTGAGGGGCGGGGCCTTGAGGGGCGGGGCTTGGCGGGGGCGGGATCCTCGCGGCTTTGGGCGGTGCTGGGGCTAGTGGGAGTCTGCGCCGCCGCGCTGCTGCCTCCACCGCCTCCAGTGCTGCTGCCGCCGCCGCTACCGCCGCCGCCACTGGCCGAGCGGTTTTTTTTCCTTTTTTTTCTTTTTTCCTTTTTTTTTTTTTTTTTTTTGGTTTGCCGGATCCGCCATATTGGCGAGGACGGGCATCCGCGGCTGCGGAAGCTAGTCTCCGCTGCCGCCGGAGCCGCAACCTCTCAGTACCCGGCCCGTCCGGGCCTCAGCCTTGCGGGGCCCCTCCCCGCGTTGCTCCCCTCACAGGCCTCGCGGGAGCCCGCCGCTGCCGCCTCTCTCCCGGGAGGCGGCCGCCCCAGCCCCCGGTGCTCCGGTCGGTGCCGGGAGCAAGGAGCGACCCGCAGCAAAGCGATCAGGCCCAGAGCCGGTAAAGAGGCGGCGACCAGGGGAAGGTGAAGCCGCCGCTGCAGGAGGAGGAGCAGGAGGAGGTGACGCAGGAGAAACGCACCGTCCGGAGCCCGTCTGAGCTCAGCGAGAACCCCGGCCCGAAGGGAGAAGGGGGAAGAGGGCCGCCGCCGCCGCCGGCTGAGGAGGAGGAGGAGGAGGCGGCCGCGGCCACTGCTGCTGAAGGGCGGGCGCGGCGAGCGGCGAATTCCGGCGCCCCCTGTGTAGCTCCCTGGTCTTCACGCCCGTAGCCTCTCGACCCACTTTGTCGCCAGTCACCCCCGGGCCTGGGATGCACCCAGGGTCGCCCTTGCCCTGGGACTGAGTCTTGCAGCTGCCTGCTGCTTCCGCGTGCCCTGGTTGTGAGGAGAAGACGCCTGTGTCGTGCGGTGAGTAGCTAGCCGCGCCGGGCCAACAGCTGGATGTAAGTGAGGGGAGGAGGCCGAGGGGGGTGTGAGAGCCCAATGTTTCTTCCTCGGCCGGCGGCTGGCCGGGCCGGGGCCTTTCCGGTTCCCCCTCCTCGGCCCCTGGTTGGGCGAGCGCGCACGGCGCGGGTGGGGGCGCGGGGCTGTGTTGTGTGTCGAGCCGGCGTCCCGGGAGCGTGTCTGTGTGTTTTGGACTGTAAGGGAAAATGGCTGACGGCTTCGTCCCTCCCCCTCCTCCCCCTTCCAGTCCTGTCTGGGGCCGAGTAGGAGGATGGAGTCTCAGGGCCCGGCGTGCAGCCCCCGCAGCGGCGCCTGGGGGCCGGGTCGGCGGCGGGGCCTACTCGCCCTCGGCCCTGGGGCTTACAGCCCGACGCTCGGCGAACTCACGGCCGCTCTCCTCCCCAGTCTCGTTCCACTTGACACCAAACGCCATTACTGAGGTGGAGTGATTTGGAGCAGCAGAGCTAGGCCTCGGCTACGCCTGGCTATCAGGCCCGACGACTTGTCCGCCTCCCCCCCACCCTCCCGCGATAACCGGCAGCTTCTCCTCAGCCCTGTGGCCTGGGAGCCTGGGCCCGGTTATCGGCCTCCTACACCTCCTTCGCCCCCCTTCATTTGCTGAAGGCCAAAGCCCCGAAAGATGTTTTGATGCAGAAATCGCCTCCAAGCTAACTTGGACCCACCACCTTTCTATTTTTAACTGTTTCTGAGAAAATATTAGCCTGTGCGAGCTTGTTGATAAGGACCCTTCAGATTCGTGTGGTACGAGGCTTCCGGTTCGGTAAATTGCTTATTTTTCATTCATTGTAAAATATTAGGTTAAGTTACGGAGCAGGTGTATACGTTGTTTTGTAATCTTTGTAGGGACTTCTGTGGCGACTGGAATTTACACGGGAATTTTTTTTAAGACTTCCAATAGAACTTGCTTAGACTAAGCGTATTTTTTGAAAGTTCTATAGGAATAACGTTAATTGGAGTTTCCACGGTGCAGTTTACAGGTGTGTGTAATTTCTTCAGATTGTCTTTGAATTTAACTGAGCGAGTTGTAGTTGTAAATATTCGTGCCTTATTTTGAGCCCAGGGAAGGAAATATCTGTAGCCTCTTTTCCCTGGAAACTCATGAGCCTCCTAAATCTACATAACGTTTGTATACCTTCAGTTTTGAGGAAGAATCTGGGCTGTATTTATTGATTAGGAAACTTTTCAGCTGGTACTTAACCCTGTCTTGGAGCTCATTATCTCTACTCTTAGTGATTATATAGTAAGGACTCCTTAACCACGACTAGCTTGAACTATGACTAGCTTGACTTTCTTAATCCGTACACTTGAATTTAAAAATAGAGACTGCAAACTCCTTTAGATCTCACTGGTCTGATTCAGTGGGCTGCCATTTTGGTTTCAGCAAATGCCTCTCAAGTTCTTGAAGATTAAGGTTTATTGTTCCAGTGTCTGCATAGAGTGAAAATCAGAAGTATTTGGAATTGGTGTTCCATGGGTGAACTCAAAATGTTATGTTTTGTTTCTTCTGTTTTAAAAAGGCATTTGGAGTAATTTTTTCTCCTAACCTGTTTTCCTTTTTTTTTTTTTTTTTATGGACATTTGACTTGGAGTTTTTAACCTGTTATCTTCATGTTCTCATGCCATTTCTTCCTTTTGTTTGCTGACCTTTGTAGTTTCTGAGAGGGAAAATTTCTGGAAGGTTTTAGTAACGGCAAGAACAGGGCATGTGAGAATCTAAATTCTTCAGAAAGTTACTTTGAAGGGCAGATTTTACCTTTAACCGAATTACTGTAATCTCTTGTTGGTGTTCCATAGTTCTCTTGTTTTATCAATGGAATGTTCAAGTAGGATTCACTTTGCATCTTTTTTTCTTCCAGGATCTTGAAATAAGTATTCTGACATCTCAAGAAGATGAGGGATTTCGTGGATGTCTCTTCAGAGATAATTTTTTTTTGACCTGGTATAAATAATGCACCTTACAGTTTTTGAAAATGGATGTCATGACTGCTGGTTAAATTCTTAGTTGGACATAAGCAACTATTCTTTCAGCTTGCTTTTATTTGATAAGGTCAACTTTAGTGAAGTTTTTATGCTTCAGTTACAGAATTTTAATATTGAAACCAATTTTTGCTTAGGTTAAAGAAAGTTGTCTGAAATGTAGGGGGGGGTGTCAAAGGATCAATCCTCTTGTAAGTCTTTGGGGCAATTTAGTAAAGGATCTCATTCTGTGATTCTTGAGCTAGTTGGGTTTGTTTTTTGGTGTGTTTTTTTTTTGTTGTTGTTGTTTTTAATTCTAAAATAATGTGATGGTTTCATAATAGCCTGAATATTTCCTCCCTTGCTGGTATGTTTTCTAAATCTTTAAGTTTTATTTTTAAAAATTGAAAAATATTTTAGTTTCCCTTTTTTTTTGAGCTGTCACGTTTGTTCTTAAATTCTTTTCTTGGTATAGGCTCTAACATTAGTGTTTGGAGAAGGGTTAATGCGTTGACCCTTAACCCTGACTGCACATTGGAATCTCTTAGGGGAGTTTGCGGGGGGTGGGGGGGGGTGGGGAGAATACGGATGCCTGAGTTACTCTCTAAGACTGATTAGGTCTGATATGGGTCCTGAGCAAAGATTTCTTTTAAAACCACTATGGGTGATTCTCATGCAGTTAAGGCTGAATACTACTGTTAATACTACTGCTGTCTTACTGGACTTTCAAGCAGATTTATAAGAAGATGGATTTTTTTCCACATGTTTTCAATTACTGCATAAATAATTCTCCATTATACAGATGAGGGATTGAGGTCTGTCAACCAGTGATGTTTCAACTATGGTGCCACATTACTGAAATGACACTGATCATTATTTAAAAAAAAAACAAACATACAGAACTTTGTTTCATGAACCAGAGTAGCTTTAGACTAAGATTTTAATAAAAATATGACAATTATTTGCAATTTGGGAAACACTTTGGTTACCCAGCGAGGTGCTAAAAGCTTTGCTGCAAGTAGGTTCTTCCTCTTCCATATGTCTCCCAACATGTTCTGGGTGATAGTTTAGTTGGTGGGTGTGTTTATGACTAAAATAATGTTAGGCAACATAACGTTCCTAAAAGATGTAAAATCCAGGCATTTGTCTCCCAGTAATTTATTTAAATCATCTCATAAATGAACATTTAGTATTATGTGAACTATTATCTCAGTTTGAAAATTCTGAAGTTTATTTAGCTTAGTTTAGAATCCGTGTAATTTCAACAAAAAGTTCTGAAAACTGAGGGTTTCATTTTGCACTTTTGTAGTATTGCTCAATAATTTTATGGAATAAATGAAATAGCAATAAACACCTTTATTTGGTGTTTATTTCTTTTAATTCTCTTGGTCCACTGTGTTAAATTGTGTATTGAGGCTGCGGGGAAAGCCTGCTAATGTAGAATCTATGAGCTTTCTTAATGTGGCACAAGATTTGTCAAAGATTTTTTTTTTTTTTTTAAATTTTTATTTATTTATGATAGTCACACAGAGAGAGCGAGAGAGGCAGAGACACAGGCAGAGGGAGAAACAGGCTCCATGCACCGGGAGCCCGATGTGGGATTCGATCCCGGGTCTCCAGGATCGCGCCCTGGGCCAAAGGCAGGCGCTAAACCGCTGCGCCACCCAGGGATCCCTTTTTTTTTTTTTTTAAAGATTTTATTTACTCGAGAGAGGCAGACACCTAGGCAGAGAGAGGGAGAAGCAGGCTTTTCACAGGGAGCCCAATGTGGGACTCTCTGTGGGACTCGATCCCGATCACGGCCCTGGAGCCAAAGACAGATGCTCAACTGCTGAGCCATCCAGGCGTCCTGAGCAAATGGATTTTTAATTCTGTTTCTAGCCACTGTCTAACAATGATTTTTCTAACTCAGCTGTGTATCAGAATCACCTGTAGAGCTTTTTCAAAATCCATTTTCTAAAAAAAAAAAATTCCTAGATCTTCCACTCTGGAAGTTATGATTGAATTGAATAAGTGGTGGAAACTAGGCATTAGAATAGCTCAAAAAATACTTTGGATGTTCAGCTAGGGAGTTCTTTGCATTTCATTTCAGGGAAAGGGGAGATCAGAGACTTTGCGTTTTGAGTCCTACCATTAGGCAGTGATATTCTCACTTTTTAGTTTTGCCACACTGCCAAAAATTCCAGGCAAAGTAGCAAAAAGTTCAGATGCTTGATTAAAATTTGGGAGAGACCACGATTCCAGAGTTTAATGTATACACACACAAATGCACAGAATATAGTCATTATCTGTTACTGAGCAGCATCTTGGAGTTATGGTTCCAGTCTTAATACTAGCATTACTGATAATCTGTTTTAAGTCCTTAGTTTGCTTTTTATCCATTCAACAAAAATTTATTGGGAATCTGCTGTGTACCAGACATTTTTCTGGAGATTGCTATTGTCTAGAAGCTTATGTTGTATCAAGTGAGGGGCATTGGACTAACTCATTTCTAAAGTCTCTCTTAGGTCTTTGTTATTTTATTTTTCTTAAAGATTTTATTTATTCATTCATGAGAGACACAGGCAGAGGGAGAAGCAGGCTCCACGAGGGAGCCTGATGTGGGATTTGATCCTGGAACTCCAGGATCACGCCCCAGGCCAAAGGCAGGCATTAAACCACTGAGCCACCCAGGGATTCCCTAACTTTGTTATTTATTGTGCTTCATAGATGGAGACTGGATTTTGTTCTAAGAAATCTACTTAGTTATGGTATAATTCAATGGAATTTTCCTTTTTCAGTTTCTTTTAGTTAATAGAATTTCATTCTGATCTCCAGTCTTCTCTAGCAAGCACAAATGTCAAGTACAGTAGAAATGGATTAGAATTCTTGTATATTTGGTTTAGGAATAGCTATACTTGCAATGTTTTTAATTTTTTGTCAGGAATTACACACTCTGGTGTCTCACCTTTCCTCTTGCCATTCCTTTTTTGTATTGATGGTCTGTCAGTTACCTTTACACTGTTGGTATGTTTTTCTTTTTGTTTTATTTATTTTGTTCAGATGCTTTGATTTTTGTCCTCCAAATTTTAGGTTAGTGGCATTCATCTGATCAAACTCAAGATCCTAAGTCAATGATACATCTCTAGTAGCTAGAAAGTGCCTGGCACGTAGATATTCAGTAATTATTTGTTGGATGAATAGTCAGTTCATCACATTACATTCTGGTATGATTTTTCTCCATTTTTTTCTTTTTTCATAATTTTCTTTATTATTTGGAGTCACTTGCCCTGAAAATTGTTTTATGATGAGCAGTCCTGGAAGGAGTCTTAGACCTACTCAAACTCCTTTTCAGATGAAGAACATGCCTCAAAAAGTTGCTGAAGTAACTTAAGATAGTGTGCATAGAGTACATTCTACATGAAGCTCTTTCCGTGTCTAATAAGGCACAGTAACTACTTTTTGAAATCCAATACCTTTGTAGTCATTCATTGTCCTAAACTCACACTTAAATTTCTCTAAGGTGGTAGATAATAGGTAATAAGGTCAGCAATTCTGCCCTTTACCTTTGTTTATTCCAAAGCATGTAGAATATTATTTACAGTAACTGGCGAAATCTGGAGGAATACTTGACTTCCAGTATTTAGAACTGCATACAAAATTGATGTATCATCATATTTTGGCTCTTTTCAGTTTATCCTTCTGTAACTGATCAATCATAGAAGTTTTGAACACTTTAGACCCATATTGATTGGCCAGCCATTATCAGAGGAATTGTTTTCCTTGGCATGATTTTGACCTGGTTGTCTTGGATCCCAAGCTTGGATACAGAGCCTATGAAGTGGGAAAATAAGAAAATTTAGGCTGAAAAAAAGGAGTAGGAAAAGACTCCCTTTCCTATTCTATTTATGCTAGTTTCCTTTCTAGTGACTTTGGTGTTTATTAAAAGTTTAGGTTGTTGGTTCTTTCTTTCTTTTGTGGTCTTTGAGCTGGATTTTTTTTTTTTTTTTTTTAAGATTTTATTTGTTCATGAGAGACACAAAGATATAGGCAAAGGGAGAAGCAGGCTCCCTGTGGGGAGCCCAATGGTGGGACTCAATCCCAGGATTCCAGGACTCCCGGATCATGACCTGAGCCAAAGGCAGATCACTGAGCCACCCAGGTGCCCCTCAGCTGGTTACTTTGAAGGAACTTCTGAGTACATTTATTCAATTAATTGAGACACCAGAAAACATGGAAATTATTGCATGGTATTAGACTCATGTTGTATCTTAACAGAGTATTTTGTCTCAGATCAAGGTAGTGTAGGAAGATTTGATTGTTCGACTTGATAACGCCTCCCAAATTCAAATCTGGAATCAGCAAGTTTTTCTCTAAAAAGCCAGATTGGAATTGTTTTAGGTTTTGCATGTGAAGAGGAGACGTTGAGGATATTAGGTCAATTTTCTGTTAGTGGAATTAAAAATGATAGTTGGTGCAATTATTTGTAATTCAGGTCTAATAAGAATAGAATGGGGAGGCTCATAAATACAGTATTTTGCCTAATGGGGAATTTAAAGTTAGTGTTCCCTGTCATCAAATAAGTTGTAAATGTTCCTGTGTGAAATACATTCTCAGCTTGTGGGCTATACAAAAACAGGAGATTGGGTTTGGTCTTTCATCATAGTTGGCCCTGGTTTATTTTTTTTTTTTAATTTTTATTTTTTTTAAAGATTTTGTTTATTTTATGAGTGACAGAGAGAGGGGCAGAGACAGAGGTAGAGGGAGAAGCAGGCTCCATGCAAGGAGCCCGACATGGGACTTGATCCTGGGTCTCCAGGATCACGCCCTGGGCTGAAGATGGCGCTAAACTGCTGAGCCACCTGGGCTGCCCTTGGCCCTGGTTTAGGGCAAGGTTCTAAAACCTGTTGGTTTGTTAAAATAGATTTCTGGGCCCTGCCCCCTGAATTTGATTCAGTAAGTGTGGAATGGGGCACAAGAATATATGTTTCTTTTTTTAAGATTTATTTATTCATGAGAGACAAAGAGAGAGGCAGAGACATAGCAAAGGGAGAAGCACGCTCCCCACAGGGAGCCCGATGCAGGATCCCAGGACTCTGGGATCACACCCTTAGCCAAAGGCAGATAGATGCTCAACCATTGAGCCACCCAGGCATCCAAAGAGTATATATATATATATATATATATTTCTAACAAGTTCCCAAGTATGTAACCACCCTTGGAGAATTACTGGTTTAGACATGAATTCCAGCATATCTTATCTTTCTTCCGTCTTATTATTTTGTCTCATTTTACTTGAATCCTTTTTATTTTGTACCTTAAATTCTGCACTTACATGTTAAATGCCTATTATGTGCTAAGTATTGTACCAGATAACAGGGATACAAGGTGAGCAAAACAGAATTGTTCCTGTCATATATACTGGTTAGAGTGAGCTTAAAAGTCAGTTTCCAGGGCTCCTAGATTGCTTAGTTGGTTAATTGTCTGACTTTGGCTCAGGTCATGATCCCGGGGTCCTGGGATTGAGCCCCCCCCCCCCCCCCAGGTGGGCTCTCTCAGTGAGACGTCTATTTGTCCCTTTGCCCTTCCCTTGCTTGTTCTCTTTCTCTCTCAAATAAATAAATATCTTTATATTTAAAAAGATTAAATATAACAAACCCTTTAGAGCTAGAGTCTGTGAAACAAAGCACCATTTTGAAAGTGGGGCAATGGTGTTTAATGCTTGTTAAAGGCAAGCTAAGTTGGAAACGTTACAAAATACTTCATTAATTTGATGTCTTAGGAGATATTGTTCTGTATAAATGAATTTTTCAGATCACCAAACCTTTTTTTTATTTTTTAAAGATTTCATTTATTTATTCGTGAGAGACCCAGGGAGGCAGAAACAGAGAGAAGCTCGCTCCTCACTAGAAACCCAATGTAGGGCTCAATCCCCAGACGGGATCATGCCCTGAGCTGAAGGCCGACTCAACCATTGAGCTACCCAGGCGTGCCCCAATCCTTACTTTTAAATACTTAAAACCAACTAGTTATTTGATGGAAGGCTTTCTAAAGATATTATATATATTTTTTCATCTGATTATGAACTTAAACATATTCTGTTAAAAAGTCTGAAGAGCGTGAGGGAATAAAAGCAAAAAGCAGGGCGGCCCCGGGCGTGATCTTGGGGACCCGGGATTGAGTCCCACTTAGGGCTCCCTGCGTGGAGCCTGCTTCTCCCTCTGCCTGTGTCTCTGCCTCTCTCTGTGTGTCTCTCATGAATGAATAAATAAAATCTTTAAAAAAAAAAGCAAAAAACAAAACACAAACCTCACGTTTGATAATTCCATCATGTCGAAACAACCATGTTAATTACGTGTGTGTTAAAAGTTCTCATCAGTTAAACAATTTACTAAGTCATGTACCCTCGTGTCTGCTGTCCTCTGCCTCCACTTACTCCTGCCTCAGGAATTGAGTGTGTGCCATTTGTTCATCCTTCCTAGGAGACAATTTTCATGTCCCTCCTCCCTCCCCCGCTCCTTTTTTAGATACTGCTTTTGTAAACACTGCTGCAAACTTTTATTATGAAGTTGATTTTCGTACAACTTCATAACTTAATTTCCCAACATTTTTTTCTTAACCCCCTCCCCCAATCCCTCATTTACTTGACTCTCCCAATTCTCCATATACTTCCTTATTCTTTCAGACTTGTATTTTATTCAGTATCTTTTTTTTTCTTTTAATTTGTTTATTCATGAGCGACATAGAGAGAGAGAGGGAGGCAGAGACACAGGCAGAGGGAGAAGCAGGCTCCATGTAGGGATCCTGACTTGGGACTCCATCCCGCGTCTCCAGGATGACGCCCTGGGCTGAAGGTGGCGCTAAACCACTGAGCCACCAGCGCTGCCCTGTTCAGTATCTTTTTTAGGAGTTTCCTATTCTTTGTATCAGCTGGAGGTCCCAAACTTAATATCCTTGACAGGGAACTGATTAGGGATATGTCTAACATTACTGGGTTAGACGGTTCATTGGTTATGTTGCCTGACTTTTTGTTCACTGGTGGATGAAGTAATTGCACTGACACAGGAAATTAAGTATGGCAAATGTGTAGTAAAGCTTACAATGTGAAAGATGAGGTGTAATTAGGGATTTTATAATAATTGGAAAAATGTCTAGGAACATGTGAATCTGTTGTTTGGATTTGGAATATTTGATTTGTCACATTTTCAGGAATGCCTTCTGTGTGAAAGGGAAGGGTACTTGCCCAGGCTCTTGTGAAAATGATTGCAGAAAATCTAATTTTTCTTAAATTTAATCAGTATGTATATAGATGTTGACTATGTCATTTGTAGATATAATTCAGTTATCCAAAGTTCTTACGAGTTTTTGACTGGGAGTGTGTTGAACTGGAATGAAAGGGATTGTGAGCTCAGGCTAAGGGTTGGAGGAAGAACCCGGTGTACTCTCTGCAGGTGTATTGCCTGTCTGGCTTGATGTCATTATCTGAGCCATATAAATGTCAGCAGTCTCAAATTGATACTACTCAAGCGTTAGTAGGAAAAATCATGGCGAGATTCTTTGGCTTCTATTCATCTACACAGCCACAAGAATCATGTTTAAGTAACTCCTTATGTCTTCTGCTCCCCCCAAATACTGTTCACAATTGGAGTGCCTGGCTAGCTCAGTTGGTGGAATGTATGACTCTTGATCTCAGAGTTGTTTATTTGAGGCCCCTGTTGCATGTAGAACTTAGTTAAAAATTAAAAACTGGGGGGATCCCTGGGTGGTGCAGTGGTTTGGGGCCTGCCTTTGGCCCAGGGCGCGGTCCTGGAGACCCGGGATCGAATCCCACGTCGGGCTCCTGGTACATGGAGCCTGCTTCTCCCTCTGCCTGTGTCTCTGCCTCTCTCTCTCTCTTACTGTGTGCCTATCATAAATAAATAAAAGTTTAAAAAAAAATTAAAAACTATTGTTCAAAATGTACCATGGCAATCCTTTTTTTTTTTTTTTTTAAGATTTTATTTATTCATGAGAGAGAGAGGCGCAGAGACACAGGCAGAGGGAGAAGCAGGCTCCATGCAGGGAGCCCAATGCGGGACTCGATCCCGGGTCCCCAGGACCAGGCACTGGGCCGAAGGCAGGTGCTAAACCGCTGAGCCACCCGGGCTGCCCCTACCATGGCAATTCTATGCAAAGGAGGTCATTCTGGCATAATTCCAGTCTGACTTTTTTTTTTTTCTTTTTAAGGATTTTATTTATTCGTGAGAGATACAGATAGAGGCAGAGAACACAAGCAGAGGGAGGAGAAGCAGGCTCCATGCAAGGAACCTGATGTGGGATTCAATCCCGTGACTCTGGGATCATACCCTGAGCCAAAGGCAGTCACTCAACCACTAAGCCACCTAGGCGTCCCTCCAGTGTACTTTTCCAAGGTGATTTCTTGTTCTCCCATCTAATCAAACAACCCATACTTGATGTGGATGCTCCAGTCTTTTCCTATTCCCATGACTATGCTTCTTGGAGCTCCATCTCCCCTTTATGGCTAACCTCCAATAGTCTAGCTCACAGGCCATATTCATGAAGTTGGAAATTGGTCTTAACCTTCTCTGAATTCTGGTAGCATTTTTCCTGTGCTCTTCTTTTGGTCTTATTCTACTTTTTGTTTGTGTTTCTTTAAGTAAAGCCCCCCTTGGAAGGTGGCTCTGGAAATTCTGAGCCTTAGTTGATAGTGTTTGAGTTTGAGTTAGTGTTTAAGTTTGTCTTTTGTAGGTAGTCAGAACCTCCCTCAGCCTGATTGAGATCGTAGTACAGTAGGTAGTAAAGAGCTCTAATCTCAGTCAAAAGGGTTAGATTACAGTTGTAATTCCTCTACCAATTAGTGAGCAAGTTACTTAACCTCCATGAAATAAACCTTAACACTATTGACACTTTGAGTAAGATGAATCTTTGTTGTGTAGTGTGCTGTCATATTTCCTTCTGGTTTCTTTCTTTTTTTTTTTTTTTAAATTTTTTTTTAATTTTTATTTATTTATGATAGTCACAGAGAGAGAGAGAGAGAGAGAGAGGGGGGCAGAGACACAGGCAGAGGGAGAAGCAGGCTCCATGCACCGGGAGCCCGATGTGGGATTCGATCCCGGGTCTCAAGGATCGCGCCCTGGGCCAAAGGCAGGCGCCAAACCGCTGCGCCACCCAGGGATCCCTTCCTTCTGGTTTCTATCCACAAGATGCCAGTAGTACCTGCTCCCCCACTTCCCACCCCGTTGTGATAACCAGAATTGTTCCCAGACATTGCCAACTGTGTTCCGGATACAAAATTTCGGAACCGTTACTTGAAATGGAAGAATGAAAGAGAAAGTGTAGTGTTTTAGAGAAAAGTTAGTAGAATGTAGAAGGAGCATTGGAGATAATTGGAAGGGATTATGGGAGGTGAGGCTAGATTGCAAGGGACAGACAACCTTGTATACCACATTAAGGACACTTATATTTTGTTTTTAGGGTAACGAGACGGATCCTTAAGTGAGCGATGGTTAGGTTTGTGTTTTTGAAAGATAATTCTGATGGCTTTGTGGTAGACCTGTCAGAGGGGAGAGTTAGGGAGCCAGGAGAATGTGAGGCAGTATTTTCAACACTTTGGCTGAGAAATGATAAGAGAATAGTTTAGGGAATGGAGTAAAGGAAGTGAGACACATGGGACTCCTCTTGAATGAGGGAGTTGTTGCTAATTTGACTTTGCTTCTGTCACTGAAGGGAGTGTTGAACTGGAAAGCAAAGCACCTTTATTGTCTTTTCTTTCTTCAACTCTTACTCCATTCCCAATTTCACCTCTCCACTTGAGAGCTTCTGACTGTTGAGATGTGTTGAAAGGTCATAGAGCGGAATCTGGGTTATAGAATGACTGTATTTTCCCAGTGTGGCTCCATTACTTAAACAGTGGATTATGAAAGCACATGCTTTCTTACCACCTCCCTCCCCTAAAATGTAGGTGGCTGGAATCTGGTATCCAGAGAGTGTTAACTGTTGCCTTGCCATGGTTTGTATAGGTGTTATTTTACAGCTTTTAAATTAGATTTTTACACATGAGTAGAATAATCATATTGTTTGAATAATTGCATTAATTCCATTAGCTCCTAGTTTGGAGGTTTTTTTGTTTCAAAACAGCATTTGTATTTGAATTGAAACTGTTGTAGTCAGTGGAAGGGTACTGGACTCCAGTCAGAAGGGCTCTATTAGTTCTAGTTACTCTGCACGCTGTGTTAATCACTTAACTCTTGGGTCCTCATTACTCTTATCTGTAAAACCATGGTGTTGAACAAGAGAGGACTTAAGCTACCTCTTTTTTTTCTTTTCTTTTCTTTTCTTTTCTTTTCTTTTCTTTTCTTTTTTCTTTCTTTCTTTTTTTTTTTTTTTTTTTTTTTAAGATTGTATTTATTCATGAGAGAGAGAGGCAGAGACCCAGGCAGAGGGAGAAGCAGGCTCCATACAGGGAGCTGGGTGTGGGACTCCATCCGGGGACTCCAGGCTCATGCCCTGGCTGAAGGCAGGCACTGAACCACCCAGGGATCCCCTGTGTATCTATTTAAAAGTAAAACTCATTGCATATTTTTTTCTTAAGATTTTATTTGAGAGACAGTGTGAGCAGGGCAAGGACGAGGGCGTCGATGGTGCAGAGGAAGAGCAGGAGACTCCCTGCTGAATAGGGAGCCTAATGCAGGGTTCCATCCCAGGACCCTGAGATCATGACCTGAGCTGTAGGCCAACACTTGACTGAGACACCCAGACGCCCAAAACTCATTGCATGTTAATGTGAATAGTACTTTTATGAAAAATAGCTTTTCCCAGAAAACAAATTTTTTAAAAGATTTTTTAAACAATTTATTCATGAGAGACACAGAAAGAAAGAGAGAGAAGCAGGCTCCATGCAGAGAGCCTGACATGGGACTCGATCCCAGGACCCCAGGGTCACGCCCTGAGCTGAAGGCAGATGCTCAACTGCTGAGCCACCCAGGTGTCCCCCAAGAAAACAAAAATTAATGAGCAGTGTTGCGTTGTTCTTTATTTTTGCAGGTATCTCATATTTGGCTTAATTAATAGAAGAAAGCTGGATTCCATCTGCTTCTGCCTTTAATCTCTTGTAAATAGGCTATATCATCAGACTTTGGAAGAACTCCACTGTGTACTGGAGAGAGAATGACAGTGACAATAGCAACTACTATTTTCTTATTATGAAAACAATTTTGACTTCTTGAATCTCCCGTAAGGACAGTGGGACCACACTTGGGGAACCAGTGCGTCAGACTTTCAAAGGAAGTTTGACATGATCTTTTGAGTGGCTTGCCTACTGTAAGATTTTTTTTTTTTTTTTTAAAGATTTTATTCCTTTATTCATGAAAGACAGAAAGAGAGAGAGAGAGAGAGAGAGGCAGAGACACAGGCAGAGAGAGAAGCAGGCTCCATGCAGGGAGCCCAACGTGGGACTCAATCCCAGGTCTCCAGGATCAGGCCCTGGGCTGAAGGCAGCGTGCTAAACCGCTGAGCCACCCAGGCTGCCCTATTTTTAAGTAGGCTCCATGCCCAGCGTGGAGCCCAATGTGGGGCTTAAACTCATGATGTTGTGATCAAGACCTGAGCTGAGATCAAGAGTTGGATGCTAAACTGAGCCACCCAGGCACCTTTCCTTCTATCTTTCAGTGAATTAATTATGCCTGTTTTTGAGCTTCATATAAATGGAATAATATAATATGCAGTCTTGTGCCTGGCTTCTTTTGCCATATGTGATTAACTTCTTTTTCATTACTGTGTAGTCATTGTATAAAATATGCTGTAATTGCTTTATCCATTCTGTTGGGGACATTTGGATTGTTCATGGGTTTTTTTTTTTTTTCTAATTATAAAGAATATTGCCATGATCATTTTAGAACATGTCTTTTGGTATATACCCAGAAGTGGAATTGCTGAGTTAGAGGATATGTATCTGTTTAGTTTTAGTAGATACTACCAAAAAGATTTCCCAAGTTGTTGGTGTCCTAATTTTAGAATTCCACCACTGTAGTTAGATTGCTCTTCCTTAACAACACTTAGTACTGTCAGTCCTTTTAATTTTAGCCAGTTTAGTAGGTACTTAGAAATACCTAATTGTGGCCTAAATCTTCATTTGCCTGTATCTATCTAGTGGTGGTTAGAACCTTTTCATAAGTTTGCTGGGTTTTTGGCTACTTTGCTCTCATATATAAATTCTGAAGTTTGGCTAGTAGGCAGCTTGAATTCTTTTGTGGCTCAAAATCACTACTTGAGTGAATTTTTGAAAATACAAGCTTTTTTTTTTTTTTAAATGAACTTAATTGATCAGTGATAATGGGGTTAAACAGTACTGATAATTTAAAGAAAATTCTGCGTATTTGGCTTTAGAGTATGTAAAGATCTTTGCTTTTGAGAGAGCCAATACTTTAGATTAAAATATGACCCTTAAAAATACCAAGAAGAGGGATGCCTGAGTGGCTCAGCAGTTGAGCATCTGGCTTTGGCTCAGGGTGTGATCCTGGGGTCCAGGGATTGAATCTCACATTGGGCTACCCACAAGGAGCCTGCTTCTCCCTCTGCCTGTACCTCTGCCTCTCTTTGTGTCTCTGATGAGTGAATAAATAAAATCTTAAAAAAAAAAAAAAAAAAAAAAAAACAAGAAGATAAGTAACAAGTGTTGGTGAGGGTGTGGAGAAAAGGGATCCATTGTGTGCTGTTAAGGAATGTAAATTGGTGCAACCACTATGGAAAACAGTATGGAGTTTCCTCACATTAAAAATAGAACTACCTCATGACCCAGTAATGACACTACTGGGTATTAACCTGAAGAAAATGAAAACACTAACTCAAATAAATTTATTCACCTCCATGTTTGTTGCAGCACTATTTATAATAGCCAAAATAGAGAAGAACCCTAAGTGTCTATCAGTGGAGAAGTGGCTAAAGAAATTGTGGTGTGTATCTGTTCCATTGTGTATGTATCTACAGTGGGATGTTATTCAGCCATAAGAATGAATCTTGCCATTTGTGACAGTGTGGAAGGACCTTGAGGCCGTTATACTAACAAACCAGTCAAAGACAAATACCATATGATCTCTTAACATATGGAATCAAAAAACAAAAGTCAGGCTCGGAGAGACAGAGAACAGGTTGGTGGCTGCCATAGGTGGAGAGCCGGGAGGAGAAATGGATGAAATGGAGGAGTCAAAAGGTTTAAAAAAAAAAAAAAAAAAGAGTGCCTTGACTGGCTAAGTCAGTACATCTTGCAACTCCTGATTGTGGGGTTGTGGGTTCAAGCCTCACATTGAGCATGGAGCCTACTCCAAAAACAAAAACAAAAAAAACCCAAATGTGTTCAATGTCCAAAGAGGAAAAATACAGGAAGCTTACTCAATTCGGCAACTGTTCCACTGTCTAGGACTTTCCTGTGCATCCCAATAAATGTCAAAGCTTAGCTATGATTCTTTATTGTGTGATATTCACATTTGTGAAATGCATTTTAAAGCATTTACTTGCTGTCCTCCTTTGGTAAATTCTGTGATAGCAAAACAGTAGTTTTTTGTGATTCTATCTTAAGGATCTTAAGGATATACTCTTAAGGGAATAGATATTCAATAGTGTCACCAAGACAAAATGTCTTTCATAGATTTTTTTTCCACCCCACCTTTATTTAACCAGATTTCACCTATATAGATATATCTTAAGGAATGGGCAAGGATATAGATAAATCCTTGAATACTCTTTAAGAATATCTGATTTAGGGCAGCCCAGAATATCTGATTTAGCTCAGCGGTTTAGCGCCGCCTTCAGCCCAAGGCAGATATTCAATAGTGTCACCAAGACAAAATGTCTTTCATAGATTTTTTTTTCCACCCCACCTTTATTTAACCAGATTTCACCTATATAGATATATCTTAAGGAATGGGCAAGGATATAGATAAATCCTTGAATACTCTTTAAGAATATCTGATTTAGGGCAGCCCAGATATCTGATTTAGCTCAGCGGTTTAGCGCCGCCTTCAGCCCAAGGCATGATCCTGGAGACCCAGGATCGAGTCCCACATCAGGCTCCCTGCATGGAGCCTGCTTCTCCCTCTGCCTGTGTCTCTGCCTCTCTCTCTTTCTCTATCATAAGTAAATAAATAAAATCTTTAAAAAAACATCTGATTTATTTTAATATGATTGCATATGTTTTATTCATCAGTGAGCTTTTTGTATAGGCCAAATTTGTTTTGTTATGATCTAACACTTAATGCCAGAGTTAGGAGAAATGAGGTTAGGCAAACCACTCAGTGGTACTTGAGGTGATTGGTGCTTGTCTTTTGAGACACTTATTATGAACTACTGTTAAAATTGACTGTCTTATGCCTATTCCACACTGCTTCTTGTGCCTTTTCTCCTTCATCCTTATATACACTTATTGATTTTTTACTCATGGTTACTCTTAAGATGCAACTCCTATGTTCTTCTGAGATGCTTTTGTAGATACTCTGTGTCCTTAGATAATTTTATTTCCCCTTCTTCCAAACTTTTTTTAAGTTTGTATTTATTTTAGAGGAAGAGTGAGTGCTTGAGTGGAGGGAAGGACAGAGGGAGAGGATCTTCAAGCAGATGCTGTGCTATGCACGGAGCCCATTATGGGGCTTGATCTCATACCCCTGGGATCATGACCCAAGCCAAAACCCAAGAATCGGATGTTTAACGGACTGACCCACTCACGTGCCCCTTAGGCTTTTATTTAAATTTCAATTGTTTAACATAATATAGTACTATTTCAGGTGTATAGTGTAGTGATTCAGCATTTCATACACCTATTGCTCATCACAAGTGCACTCCTTAATCCCCATCTATTTAACTGATCTCTTTATCCAAACTTTTTATTAAGGAAAAATCAAACATACAAAGATGCAGGTAAACTCCCACCAAGTAGCTTCATTTTATGGCTGTTCTTATATTTTATAAAACTGTATTTAGAAGCAAATCAAAGCCTATGATCTTAAATATTTCAGTATAATCCAGTCTAGTTGTTTTTCCTTGGCACTCATCATTCTTCTCTATTGCAAATTATGTTTTTTTTTTTAATTTTTATTTATTTATGATAGTCACAGAGAGAGAGAGAGAGGCAGAGACACAGGCAGAGGAAGAAGCAGGCTCCATGCACCGGAAGCCCGATGTGGGATTCGATCCCGGGTCTCCAGGATCGCGCCCTGGGCCAAAGGCAGGCGCCAAACCGCTGTGCCACCCAGGGATCCCAAATTATAGGTTTTTAAATTTAGTTCTTAGATATTCTCATGTTCCAATTTGTAAACCTTTCACAATAACAGCATCTATAAGTGAGAAAAATAAATCGTTTCAATACTTACATTCTTTATATTCTTCAAACAATCCTAAGTATATATTACTATCCCAGTATTATATATTAGGAAACCAAGACACAGAGATTAAGGAATTTTCCAGGTTGGGTAAATTTAGGTAAGTGAGAGAACAGGAATCAAACTGAAGTAGTTTATCTTTAATCTGTACTCTTAACCACTACAGTATATAATGTCTGAGTGAATGAGCTCTGTTAGCACTTGTTCCTTCTTATTAATTTGGCCACCTTTGGCCTTGCATTTGCCAACAGCACCTATGTACTATTTGCTCTTTCATAAATTATAGCCAGAAGGGACCTTAGCATGTAGCTCTCCCATTTTAAATATGAGGAGGTTTCTTTGCCTTTAGCCCTTCTGCTTTTCATTTCATTTGTAATAAGTAAAAAAAAAATCATTGACCTCTGGCCTCTGTATAGTGTCTGCATATAATAAGGGGAGATGGGTGCTAAAATTGAAATGTTTTATATACTGTACACTACATTTAAAATTTTTATTGTTGAGTTTGCATTTTTACTTAACATTATAGTCTTAATTTTCAGTAACTTGGTATTATAGCTTCCACTTTTGATATTTCTCTTTTGATCTGAGTGTTAGCTTTCATGGTATACTGCAGTTATGTTGAACTTTGAGTTGTACACAATAGACTTTAAAGGATACTTTTTCTCTTCGATATCTTTTAATGGAATCTACATGTATAAAACTAGATCGGAAAAACAATGCTAGTGTCCATCAACTAATGAATGCATAAATAAAGTGTACTATACAATGGAATAGTTTTCAACAGTAAAAGGAAGTGATTGATACATGCTACAACTTAGTTGAACTTGAAAAACAATTATGCTAAGTGAAAGAAGCTAGTCACAGAAAACTCCATATTATATGATACCATTCATATGAAATGTCAACAGTTTTGTAAAGACAAAAAGTAGATTAGCTTAGGGTTGGGGGTATGGGGTTTCTTTTTGGGGTCATGAAAATGTCCTAAAATTGTGTTGATAGCTGTACAGCTCTGAATAAACTAAAAACTATAGAATTGTATACTGTAGATGGGTGATTTATGTGGTATGTGAGTTAGATCTCATGGCTGTTTAAAAAACTCTTATATGTAACTTAAAAATATAGTGAAAATCATCTCATTGACTGAAAGGAATTTCAAATTCCTTGATTTCCTTTTCAAATTCTTACGTTTGTGTGGAATATTCAGACCAAAAAAATAACCCACTGGATACACATTGAGAATGGTAATTAATACTATTATTGGTCTTTCTTAAAATATTGAGCAAATGAAATGAGGTCCTTGTTTCCAATGTGATGGATTAGCATTTCATGATTGAATTAGTAACTTCCAAGTATTAACTAATTTTGATAAAGATTATTAAAAGCTATTAAGAGATAACTTTGAGTTGTTAATCTTGTTATTTAACAAAGAGACAGATAAGTGGGTATACTTTGTGACATTTGGTATGTGACTGATATTTTAAGTCAGCATTGCTCACCTGATAATAGGTTGATTTGTTTAGCGACTGGAATTTAATGGACCTCTTTTACTAGGCAGAACCATAACCAGTAGGTGAGTACCAGTGACAAGGGAAATAGACATTTGACATAATAGAAGAGACTTTCCTGCTGACAGCAGTGGGCTTGACAGTGTTGTAACAGGAAATCTTCAAGGGCAGATAAGATGTTGAATTTTCCACATTTTGGAGCAGTTAATTTTTAAATCTTAATGGACTTCCAACCACACCTCCCCCACTCTCTGCAAAGTTCTATAGCCTTCAAAGTATCTCTTTGGTACCCTTTTTGTGCTAAAGTTAAAACAAATGTTTTCTTGTTAAAGAAAGCAGACTTGTTTTAAAATTAGTGAGAGTATTTTGGACTGCCTCCTAATCAAGAACTGCCACACAATTTCAGTACTTATGTTAGCTTTGTATTTTTCATGCATTGGTGCTTTTTAATTTGTGGGACAGTGAGAACAACAGAAGCTGATTTATCACATAATGATCTCCGTGCAAAGGACAAATTATGTCATAAGACACCATGTATACACAGTGATGTAGTAATTCAAGTAGGAGGACTAAGTCTCCCACATGACTTATGATGGTGGTAGGATAGCTGTGCAAAACTCACAAGAACCCATGCCTTAGCAGTCAGTAATATGCTGCCATCTGTCACGTTACATTATTATTATTAATAGTTTTGTTTGTTTTGTAGGAGGGCAAGAAGCATAAGGAGTTTAATTCTTATTTTCATATTTACATATGTTTAAGCAATGTTAAAATAGTAATTTTAAAAATTCTGTTAAGGTAGAACCAAAATTGGCAAACTTGAACCAGCTTTGTATTGTTGATAGAAATCTGGTGCTTGGAAGTCAGGTGACTAGAACCTGGAATTCCAGTCCATACTTACTAGGTTATTTATTAAGTGAAAAGTGTGTTTATATTTCTACCTAAAAGTGTGATTTTTTTTTTTTTTAAGGTTTTATTTGGGGATCCCTGGGTGGCTCAGCGGTTTAGCGCCTGCCTTTGGCCCAGGGCACGCGATCCTGGAGTCCCGGGATCGAGTCCCAGGTCGGCTCCTGGCATGAAGCCTGCTTCTCCCTCCTCCTGTGTGTCTGCCTCTCTCTCTCTCTCTCTCTCTCTCTCTGCGTGTCTATCATAAATAAATAAGTAAGTAAATAAGTAAATAAATAAATCTTAAACAAAAAAGATTTTATTTATTTATTCATGGTAGGGGGGCAGAGGGAGAAGCAGGCTCCATGCAGGGAGCCTGATGTGGGACTTGATCCCAGGACTCCAGGATTACGCCCTGGGCTGAAGGCAGGTGCTAAACTGCTGAGCCACCCGGGAATCCCCTAAAAGTGTGATTCTTTTATTCATTCCTTTATAGATAATTTGTAAGTCATGTAACACCACATGCTTTTGATGTCTTATTACTGTTTTTTTTGTTTGTTTGTTTTTTTAATGATAGTCACACAGAGAGAGAGAGAGGCAGAGACATAGGCAGAGGGAGGAGAAGCAGGCTCCATGCACCGGGAGCCTGACGTGGGATTCGATCCCGGGTCTCCAGGATCGCGCCCTGGGCCAAAGGCAGGCGCTAAACCGCTGCTCCACCCAGGGATCCCTATTACTGGTTTTTTTATTCTCCCTATTACATTTTGTTTTTAGAGCCAGCACAAAATCTGATAGGAATACTGTGCTATGAGTTGTCCTACAGAAGTTAAGATAATTTTTGATTTGATTTGAAAAGTAGGACAAAATTTTAAGATATGGTAGGATTCTGTGTTAAAGCAACAAAATAATAAAAACAGCTATAATCTATAAAACTGTTGAAGACTGTTCATTTATTTAAAAATCATCCTGAGGAATTGTGATACATATATCAGGAGCATAGAATCTTGGTAGTTTATAATTGCGAGAATACTTTCCCTCTGAACTGATCTAGAGATCATATTCATCGGGAGCCTAGGAGGGTTCAAAAATAAGTGTTGTCAAGATTACATAATCATATAATTGGTATTTCAGGGGAGATATAGCTGGCACTTGTTAGAACACCTGCTATTTATTGGGTACCTTCTATGTGGAAGGCACTTCACATACATTCTTCCATTCAAGCTTCCCAATAATTTCTGAAGGTATCCAGTAATTTGGGGTGGAGGGGATGATATTTTGAGATTAAACACTACCTGTTAACAGGCATATCTGTTACATTGTAGTTGCTGAAAAAACTCATGCTCTGCAAAATAAGGCACCAAAATGTAACTGGATTTATGGGGAGAAAATAGGGTTAAGAGTAAAAAGAGATCTGGATTCCTGGGTGGCTCAGTGGTTGAGCATCTCTTGGGCTCAGGGTGTGATCCCAGGAGTCCCACACGGGGCTCCTCTCTGCCTCTCTCTTTTCGTGTCTCTCATGAATGAATAAGTAAATCTTTAAAAAAAAAAAAAAACACACACACACACACACAAAACAGTGAAGAGATCACTCAAAAGCTATGTAACTTTGTAATTAGAGCACTAACAGAAACAATAAAAATTCTATTAAACAACACAGTTTGAAAACATCCTGAATTCCTGACAAGCCATAGTAAATTATAGGACTTACTAAAAACCAGTAACCTAATGGATTCCTTCCAAATAGGGAAGCATTGAGGTTATGGAGTTAGGGAGCACGAGGGAGGGAGATAAAATGCTCAAAGATCAGCGTGAACAGTTTAAGTACTTCCAAGGCAAAGCATGTAGCCAGCCTGAGCCAAGAAGTTCAGACCTTTATTCCCCACTCTCATACTGCTGCTGTTATTTGGTGCAAGACATGTATTAAGGGGAAAATTGCATCTGAATTAACATGATTTGCAGGTGTGTTTGCTGGCATTTGCCAGTGAGCTAAATACTAAATATCATTACAAAGCTGTATGGTTTTGTTTTGTTTTTTTTTTTTAAATTTATGATAGTCACAGAGAGAGAGAGAGGCAGAGAAGAAGCAGGCTCCATGCACCGGGAGCCCGATGTGGGACTGGATCCTGGGTCTCCAGGATCACGCCCTGGGCCAAAGGCAGGCGCCAAACTGCTGCGCCACCCAGGGATCCCAAGTTGTATGTTTTGTAGCAAAATAGACTTCACATTGACCAAGTCCTCTTCACTTCAAAACCCACATTCACAGTTTCACCTTCAGTAATAAATTGCAAATAGTTGTCTTTAAAATGTCTCCCCTTCAATGGAATGTGTTAGAAAGGAAAAGGAACTAATATTTACCTGGATTCCTTCTGGCATTTAAAGATAATTATTATCTCATTTAATCATAACTGTAGCCTTATATCCTCAAGTGAGGAGACTGAGTCCCAAAGAGATTGGGGAATTTTGCTCAAGATCACACAGTAGGTATGAGTAGAAATTTAAATTCAGGGCAGCCCCGGTGGCGCAGCGGTTTAGCGCCGCCTGCAGCCCAGGGCGTGATCTGGAGACCCTGGATCGAGTCCCACGTCAGGCTCTCTGCATGGAGCCTGCTTCTCCCTCTGCCTGTGTCTCTGCCTCTCTCTCTCTCTGCATCTCTATGAATAAATAAATAAATTAATTAATTCTTTAAAAAAAATTTAAATTCATGTGTTTCTGGTTACAAATTTGCTTTTGTATACCACGTACTTCTGGCCAAATAATTTTATGAGGCCTTTAGCTAGAGTGGTTGTCTAGTGCACCTAATAGGGATTGGTGAAGTCCTTCTATTCCTTCCCATTGGTCTCTTACAGCACTGAAATAGGCAGAAATAGTGATAGAGCATACCAAGTAGATGCACAGAGGTGATGGTACTAACTTGTCTAGATTTGAAATCTAGATTTGCTAACTTTGTTCCCCCTACATATTAGCTATTACAAGCTAGTCAAATTATGCACCTCAGTTTTTTTTTCCATCTGTAAACTGGTCCTGATGACTCTTTCTTGGGACTGTCATGAATATTAAGTTAATAGATCAGAATCCTTTACATGATAACCTGGCTCATGGTAAGTGCTTAGTAAATGTTAACTTAGTTGTCTGTCTCCTTTGCCCCATTGCTTCTCTCATGTTTTGGTTCTTTTTCTGCTCCTAATCCATACTGTGCTCCTATTTCTCCCCTTCCTCCCCATCTATTCATATCACTGATTTGAAATAGATTAAATATAGACTGTACTTAACTGTATGTTGATGTTTTTTAACACTTCCTACGTTTTCATTGATGTTTTGGGTATATTTGGATGGGTATTGTTTATGCAAGGCCTGACAATTTGAAAAAGTAGCCATATGTGAGGATTTGTAATGTTTTAGTTTTTGAGGTACAAATTACGGAGCTGAGTACATAGTAGGTATACTATTTTAGTCTTATCATTTTGTGTGCCTAAATTTCTTGTATCTGAAGTATATATATGTGTAAGTATATAAATATATACACTACGAAAAAAATGAGAAGAGTCTTAAGGTTTATTTTGGTGATATGATTGTGCCTGTTTTGTCTTTAAGGAGAATTGAGAATTTTTGTTATTTGTAGATGTCAGGATTATATATAAGAAAATCAACTGAGAAGCTAGTAATTGGTTTGAATATGATCACTGTGCCAAAATAAATTTAATTTTCACATATTTGTGAATTTCCCAAAATTTCCTTTGGTTGAATTCTAGTTTTATTTCTCTGTGTTCAAAGAACATAACTTTTTCAATCCTTTAAATTTATTGAGACTTGATTTACAGCCTAGTGTGTGGTCCATTCTGGAGAATGCTTATGTGCACTCAAGAATAGGTGTTCTGCTGTTGTTGGTAGAGTGTTCTACATATGTCTAGATGGTCTAGTTGGTCTATACTGTTAAAATCTCCATCTTTGATCTTTTCTTAGTTCTATCCATTATTGAAAGTGGGGAGTTGGAAATTTTAACTGTTCAATTGTCTATTTCCATCTCTTTTTGCTTCATAAATATTGGGGCTCTGGTAGTTTGCATATATGTATTTATAATTTTAACATCTTGATGAGTGGACTGTTATTATAAAGTATTCCTTTAATATATTTTTGTCTTAAAGTCTATTTTTTGTGATAAATGTATGGACACTTAACCTTATGGTTGCTTTTTTCATGATGCATATTTTCCCATTCTTTTACTTTATTTTATTTTTTTTAAGTAATGTCTGAGGGAGGTGGGTGGGGGTGACTGGGTGACAGGCACTGAGGGAGGCGCACTTGATGGGATGAGCACTGGGTGTTATTCTATATGTTGGCAAATTGAACACCAATAAAAAATAAATATATAAAAATAAATAAATAAAGTAACCTCTGCCCAGTTTCGGCTTTGAACTTGTGGCCCTGAGATCAAGAGTTGCATGCTCTTCCAACTGGCCTTGCCAGGGGCTCCTCCATTCTTTTGCTTTTAACCAATTTGTATCCTTGGTTCTAAAATTCTGCTATTAGGGTGCCTGGGTGGCTCAGTAGTTAAGTTTCTGCCTTTTGTTCAGGTCGTGATCTCAGAGCCTTGAAATGAGTCCCACATCCTATATCCTTCCTTCCGGTTGTGATCTCTCTCTCTCTCTGAAATAAATGCAATCTTTTTAAAAAATAAAATTCTCCTTTCAATTACATGTGGTTAGATCTTCCTTTTTAAATCCAGTCTGTCTCTGTGGTTTGATTGAATTTTATGAGCCATTCACATTTAATGTCCGTGATTTAGCTGGATTACATCTGCCATTTTGTTTTCTGTATCTCCTGTCTTTTTGCCATTTACTGATTTCTTTTGCCTTAAGTGGATGTTTCCTAGTGTATTTTAATTCCTTTTAATGATTTTTTTCACTATAATTTTTGTTTACATTTTCTTTTAATAGATTTATTGAGGTATATACATATTCTATAGTTCATCTAAAGTACACAATTCAGTGGCTTTTGGTGTATTTAAAATGTGTTAAAATATATCACAAAATTTGCTATTTCAACCATTTTAAGTGTACAGCTTAGTGGCATTATTTACATGCAGAGTATTGTATAAGCATCACCACTATCTACTTCCAAAACTTACTCATCACCCCAAACAAATTCTGTAATGGCTAACCAATAATACTCTATCCTTCTTTTCCCTTGGCATAGTGTTTTCAAGGCTCATCCATATTATAGCATGTATCGAACTATATTCTTTTTTATTTTTTTTTTTAATTTTTTATTTTTATTTTTTTTTTATTATTTATTTATGATAGTCACACAGAGAGAGAGAGAGAGAGAGACAGGCAGAGACACAGACAGAGGGAGAAGCAGGCTCCATGCACCGGGAGCCTGACGTGGGATTCGATCCGGGGTCTCCAGGATCGCGCCCTGGGCCAAAGGCAGGCGCCAAACCGCTGCGCCACCCAGGGATCCCTATATTCTTTTTTATGATGAATAATCTATTGTATGGGTGTACCACATTTTGTTTAATGCTGTAAACCATTTGTGTATAAGTTTTTGGTGTGGATGTGTTTTTATTTCTCATTTATATATATAGGAGTCAGACACAACTGGGCCATACATCAATTGTGTGTTTAACTTTTTGAGGAACTGCCAAACTATCTCAAAGAGGATGCACCATTTTTATTCCTGCTAGCAGTGTATGAAGTTTCCAATTTCTCCACATTCTCGCCAATGATTTTCTGTTCCCCCACCCCATTTTAAAATGTACAGTTCTGTGATATTAACTGCATTCATATTGTTGTGAAGCTATCACCGCCATCCATCTCCAGAATGTGTTCATTTTCCCCAATGAAATTGTGTCCATTAAATATTAACTCCTCAAGTTCCTTTCCACGAAGTCTTTGATAACCACCATGTTACTTTTTGTCTCTGAATTTGACTACTGTATGTGCCACAAATAAGTGAAATCCTACAGTATTTGCCTTTTTGTTACTTCTTTCACTTATTGTAATGTCTTCAGGGTTCATCCATGTCATAATATGTGGTGACTTTAAATATTATTTTTAAGATTTTATTTATTATTAGTGAACATTAGTGGGGGGAGGGGCAAAGAGAGAGGGAGAAAGCAGACTCTGCTGAGTTCATAGCCCCCGGCAGGGCTTGATCCCACCCCCTAAGTCATGACCTGAGGCGAAGTCAGACCCTTAACTTACTGAGCCACTCAGGTGCCCCTTGACTCCTTTTTTAAAGCTGAATAATACTCCACTGTATATAACATTTCATTCATCTGTTGATGGACACTTGGGTAACTTCTACCTGTTGGCCACTGTGAATACTGCTTCTATGAACATGGGTGTACAAATAATCTGTTTGAACCTCTAATCTCAACTCTTTGAGGTGTATACCCATAAGTGGAAGTGCTGGAAAATATAGTAATTCTATGTTTGTTTTTTTTAAGATTTTATTTATTTATTCATGAGAGACACAGAGAGAGAGAGGCAGAGACACAGGCAGAGGGAGAAGCAGGCTCCATGCAGGGAGCCCGACGTGGGACTCGATCCCGGGTCTCCAGGGTCAGACCCTGGACCGAAGGTGGCGCTAAACTGCTGAGCCACCTGGGCCACCCCCTATGTTTAGTTTTTTTTTTTTTTTTTTTTTTAATAAATTTTTATTTATTTATGATAGTAACAGAGAGAGAAAGAGAGGCAGAGACACAGGCAGAGAGAAGCAGGCTCCATGCACCGGGAGCCCCACGTGGGAATCGGTCCTGGGTCTCCAGGATCGCGCCCTAGGCCAAAGGCAGGCGCCAAACCGCTGCGCCACCCAGGGATCCCCCTATGTTTAGTTTTAATGAGAAACTGCCATACTATTTTCCACAGTGGCTACACCATTTTACATCACCACCAGCAATGCACTAGGATTCTCTTCTCCCCACATTCTCACCAACACTTATCTTTTTTTTTTTTTTTTTTTAAGATTTTATTTATTCATGAGAGACACACAGGAGAGAGAGAGAGGCAGAGACAGGCAGAGGGAGAAGCAGGCTCCATGCAGGGAGCCCGATGTGGGACTTGATCCCGGGTCTCCAGGATTAGGCCCTAGGCTGAAGGCAGCGCTAAACCACTGAGCCACCTGGGCTGCCCCATGTTATTTTCTTTTTGATTATAATCATCCTAGTTGGTTGGAGGACTCTTATCTTACTGTGGCTTTGATTTACATTTTTCTGATGGCTAATGATGTGAGCACCTTTTCTTGTACTTAGCATTTGTACATCTTTGGAGACATGCCTATTCATATGGTTTCATCATTTTTAAATTGGTTAGTTTTATTATCTAGTTGTAGGAGGTATTTGTTCTGGTGTATTACAGATAAAAGTCCCTTATTAGGTTCATGGTTTGTTTTTTAATATTTATTTATTCATGAGACGCAGAGAGACACAGACAGGGAGAAGCAGGCTCCATTCAGGGAGTGCGATGTGGGACCCAATCCTGGGCCTCCAGGATCATGCCCTGGGCCGAAGACAGACGCTAAACCACTGAGCCACCCAAGGATCCCCAGGTTCATGACTTTTAATGTTTTTTTTTCCCCCTCCCATTCTCTGTGTTGTCTTTTCACTGTCTTGATCTTATATTAAATACCTTTTGAAGCACAAAAGTTTTTAATTTTGGTGCAGTCCATTTTATCTCTTTTGTTGTTCCTGATTTTGGTGTCATACCTGTAAGAATCCATTGCTGAAATACTAGGTCATGAAGTTTTACTCCTGTTTTCTCCTAATTTCATAGCTTTTGATTTTTTGTTTAGATTGTTCATTTTGCGGATTCGTTGTTACAGGGAAATATTTCTATATGCAATAGACCCAGTTCTGCATTATGTATACTTTGCTTTATACAGTGCTTTTTAAATCAGTTAAGAGAATAAAGGAGAAGAAATGTATTTATACTGTTTTTATGATTATATTTACCAGTACTGTTTCACTGGAGATTGAGTCTGCTAAGGTTCTTAGGCTGTCATGCTGGAAGTTAATATCTGACTTCTGTTTTGAAACAATTTTGGTTAACAGGATTTTTTCTTTCACTACTGTGAATGTGTCATCCCACTGCTTTCTGGCCTCTATATTGTCTGATGAGAAGTCAGCTGACAATGTTATTGAGGAACCTTTATATGTGATGATTTGCTTCTTCCTGCTTTCTCACTTCTCTTTGTATTTGGCTTTTGACGTTTTAATTATAATGTTTCTCAATCTGGTCTCTCTGAATTTATTCTACTTGGAGTTTGCTGAGCTTCTTGGATATGTAGGTTAATGTTTTTCATTGAATTTGGGGGGAATTTGGGCCATAATTTCTTCAAATATCTTTTCCTTCCTCTTTCTGGACTCCATTATGCATATGTTGGCATGCTTAATTGTGGTCCACATTTCTCTGAAAATTTTTTTTTCTCTTCAAATTGCTTAATCGATTGATCCATCTTCTATTGTGCTGATTCTTTTTTTGTTTGTTTGTTTAATATTTTGTTTATTCATGAGAGACACACACAGAGAGGCAGAGACATAGGCAGAGGGAGAAGCAGGCTCCCTGCAAGAAGCCCGATGTGGGACTCAATCCCAGATCTGGGATCACGCCCTGAGCTGAAGGCTGAGGTTCAACCACTGAGCCACCCATGAGTCCCTCATTTTAGTTACTGACTAAAAATTATGACTCCAGAATTTTCATTTGGTTCTCTTCTATCTCATTATTTATAGTCTCCTCCTAAACATTGTCCTGTTTTCCTTTTTTTTTTTTTTTTTTAAGATTTTATTTATTTGAGAGAGCACACGCTGATGGGAGGGGCAGAGGGAGAGGGACAAGCAGACTCCCCACTGAGCATGGACCCCTGATGTGGGACTCCATGCCAGGACCTGGGAATCATGACCTGAGCCAAAGGCCCAAAGGCGGCAGATGCTTAACCAAGTAAGCCATCTTGGCATTCCTTTTCTTTACTTCTTTTAAGCACGGTTTCCTTTAGTTCTTTAAACATACTCCATGGTAAGTCTGACATGTGGACCCTCTCAAAGCCAATTTATTTTGCTTTGCTTACCCCCTCCCCAATATCCCCATGTATGAGCCACATTTTTGCACATCTTGTAAATTTGAGGGGGGAACGACACTGGATCTTTCACCTACCATAGCAACTTTGGATACTGATTCCCCACTACCCATACCTAGGGGCTTCTTGTTACTTGCTTGTCTGTCTAGTGGCTGGGCTAGACTACTGTAATGAAATCCATTTTCTTGCAATGTACAGCCTGTGATTTTACTTTAAAGAGGGTACAGGCTTAGTGCATCTGTGTTAAGCTGTCTCCCTCTTTTGGTATCACATGCAAATGTTAGTCTCCCCTCTTTGTTGGCTGATTGCTTGTTTGTTTTAGGTGATGCCCTGGGATTTAATCGCCCCACAGTTTGGTCCAGTTCAGTTTTTTCCCTTTTTTTTTTTTAAGATTTTATTTATTTATTCATTCATGAGAGACACACAGAGAGAGAGAGAGGCAGAGACACAGGCAGAGGGAGAAACAGGCTCCATGCAGGTAGCCCAATGTGGGACTCGATCCCGGTACTCCGGGATCACGCCCCGGGCCAAAGGCAGGTGCTAAACCGCTAAGCCACCCAGGGATCCCCAGTTTTTCTCCTTTGTAAAGGATAATCTTTGAGATCAGTCTTTGAGGTCTATTCTGACTCAGGGGCACCCTTAGCTGTTTCTCTACCTGATTGTTTCTAGGTAAGCTGCTAGTGAGTTTCAAGTTTAGTTTCTTGCTCTCATGAGATTAACCAGCTTCTTAATTGGTTACTGCTTTGGTCTACATTGTTTTTAGTGCACCCTCAGGTTTGAACTTCCCCTGTACTCTGTTCCAAATGAAATCCATTCACTTTGAGAGAAATGTGAAACTTTCATATGGCCTGCCTTTTCCCATGGGCAAATCCTTCAGGCCATTGCTTCAGAATGGGATGAAACAGTGGCTCACTTTTGTCAGTGACATCCCTGCTTCATGAGTAGAGTGTTAGGTGGGAGCAGCAGCCTCTGGTGTTCTGTTTGTGTCTCCTGGTGTGGAGCCTCAGTCCTATGAGTGAAATGGAGTGAGGGCCATTAGGAACACATTCTTGGCCTGTAGGACCTAGGGTCAAACTTCTGCTCTGCAAGTAGGGCTTGGATAGCAAGGAACCCCCGACATCTCAGCTGCTTGGGCATGCAAGAGAGCCACTGCAAGTCTAAGTTGGGGATGATGAGGCTGCCTTCCCTCTCCTGGGGAGAGAACCTTGACTAGGAGGTTGGAGGAGAGAGCCCTGTGTTCTTGGCTGCACCCACCTGGAATGGAGCTTCTGTCCTGCTGAGCTGTCCCAAAATGCTACAGATGGTCTATTATTACTGAGATACAGAATATTTATTTATTTATTTATTTTCTTTTTTAGTAGATTTTCTTTAGTATGTGTTTCTTCACTTACTGTCTACCCTCAAGACAATTTCTCACTCTCCTTCTGAGTTTCTCTATTTATACATTGTATATTTAGTCTCTTTGTGTGTGTTTTTATTAGAGAGGATTTGGATATAAATGGAAGAGAAAATTAAGAAATCTCAATTTAAAGGGAATAAAAATAAAAATGTCCCTCTCAAATATCTGGGAATAGAACATATGGTCTATAGGCTATGTGTTGGTCTATATAAAAGTATCATGTGATTCATTATATTTGTTTATCCCATTTTTATAATCACTCAAAGATTAGAAAATCAAAGCATTATTTGGGGAGTTTAGAACAGTAGCTAGAAATAAAATTATTTACACTTTATTACAAATATACACTCTCTCCCCTTATCCTCGGTCACCTGGTTGACCTTAGATATGTCATTTGATAGGTCTCAGTCAGCTAATCTGCAAATGAAGGCTTTGGAAACCTGCTGTAAAGTTGAATTTCTGGGGACTTAAAAAAATTTTTTTAAAATAATTTTCAGTGGTTATTGTGTTTTCACTGGAGAAAGTATCGACAGAGCTTCTGATGCCAGCATTCCAGAAGTCATTTTTAATTTAAAATTACTTTTTGCTTACAGCCACTTAAAAACTCATGTTTCAGAATGTCCTAGAAAAGATGCTGGAATTTATTGAAGTTTTAATGTGCATATAAAAGCTTCCAGTATCCTAATTGTGTAGATACGACTTGACACTTAGCATGGAGAAGTTTTAAATAGGAGTGTTTAGCTAATTACTGAGCATTTCTAAATGAACACATTTTTGTTGCAACAAAAAAACTAGAATGCAGGATGCAGTCTGTTGTGATTACCTAATACGAGGTTATCCATAGGAAGCAGCAGGGAGTTTACATAGTGACTCTATTTTTAAAATTTTTTAGTGTACATAGTGACTTTATTGTAAAATTTTTTAGAATTTTTTAAATTTAAGTATAGTTGATCCACGTTACATTCGTATATGGTGATTTAGTGACAAAAATTGTGGCCTGTGTGTGTTTAATAGTGGTGGTAATAGAATATGAGCATTTAGCTAAAGTAATGTATTTGGGTTTGACAAAGATTAATTATATATCTTCATTTGCATTAGCCTGAGTTATTGATTGGACGTGAAGCTGTCTAGAACTAGCATCACATTTGGGGGCTGGGGAACCTGTGCTTAATATAGCTGCCTTGACTGGTTTTGTGTATAATATATCATAATTGTGAGAAGAATGATGAGTCCTGTGTTAATGATAATGGCAGTACTGGTGGAGCTAGGTAAAGAAAATCCTTGACTCTTGAGCAAAGACTACATTTAAAAATTGCTTAGGGATATTTAGGTTTGTAGCTGTGGACTCAGCTATTGAAAATAACTTGCTGCATTTTAAACTCTTGAAACCTGAAATCTCATGTCTCACTGATCATTTTTTATAACATGGTTTTTGATTATACTATTTTTTTTTTTTTAGGAATACAGTGATAGTGTTTTTTGTTTTGTTTTTAAGATTTTACCCATTTATTCATGAGAGAGAGCGGGCGGGGGGTGGGGTGGGGTGGGCACAGAGAGACCCAGGCAGAGGGAAAAGAAGCAGGATCACGCCCTGGGCCAAAGGCAGGGGCCAAGCTGCTGAGCCACCCAGGGATCCCTGTGATGGTGTTTTAGAAGAAAATGCTGCAGTATGTAGCTATTAACAGTGTTGTAGAAGAATAACATGGGAAAACTTTAAATGAACTAAAATTCCAGTTTTATAAAGTGTTTCTCCAGCAGAAACATTTTGATAGAGTTTATCTTGGAGTTGGGGATATAGTGACGGTAACGGGTAGATTTTTTTCCTCTTTTTCAACATTATTGTGTGGCCTGGTAGTTAAAACTGAAGAACCCTGGAGCTTGTGCAACCTGGGGTAGGATCCTGGCTCTACCACTTTCACTGCCTATTTATTCACTGTGCCCTAGTTTCTTTACTCCTAAAATGGAGCTAATAATAGGCTTGATCTGAGGATTAAATAAGTTATACATATAATTTGCTTAGAATAGTGCCTGACACAAAGTAAACACTCAAATAGTAGCTATTATCATAACTATCAATTAGAGAATTTTTATTTAAAATTGAAGGTATGTCACCTTGAGTATAGTAGTATTGAAATTGGGGAATGAGAGATGAAAATAGGGCTGACTGAGAATGACCTTGAATAGTGCTTAGGTAAAAGGTGGAGAGGAAACCACTAAAGATTTCATAGACTGAAATCTAATATACTAAACAGATTGGTGGTGTGGAGATAGTGTGGAGATCAGCCAGGATGCTTTTAAAATTGGAATCTCCTAAAGTGCAATGGGAGTAGGAAAGATAATTTTGAACACATTATAAAAGGGGAATTGTTGGAGATGGGAAGGGAGAGGGTTTGTTTGACTTGGATGTTTTTATTACCCACCCCCCCCACCCCATTTTTGTTTTGAGCACCTACTTGTTGTGTACCAATGAATCCTTAGGATACAAAGATGACCAAAGTTCAAATAACTTCTACCCTTAGGGAACTTTTTTTTTTTTGTAAGGAGTGTGTATGATCATTACACAGATGCTTTAAGTGCAGCTGGCTCTCAGAGCTTCGGATAGGAGTACTTGAGTTCTAAGTCAAGTGAGTTGAGTGCTGGTGAATCAGTATGGGTGAAACTAAGCTGACTGCTTATTCAGAGGCTTGAGTCCACATGAAGGAGTACATTCGAAGAAATAAGAAGGCAAATTGAACTGGAGTATTTGCAAGATGAGACTGGAGTTGGGTATTGGAGGATCTTGTAGACTATTAAAACATTTTGGTCTTTGTCCTGGTTATTGAAGATTTTAAAGCAGGGCCATGATATGGTATAGTTTGCATTTTATTTTAAAGATTTTATTTATTGGGATCCCAGGGTGGCGCAGCGGTTTGGCGCCTGCCTTTGGCCCAGGGCGCGATCCTGGAGACCCAGGATCGAATCCCACGTCAGGCTCCCGGTGCATGGAGCCTGCTTCTCCCTCTGCCTGTGTCTCTGCCTCTCTCTCTCTCTCTGTGTGTGACTATCATAAATAAATAAAAATTTAAAAAAAAAAAAAGATTTTATTTATTCATGAGAGACACAGAGGCAGAGACAGAGGCAGAGGTAGAAGCAGGCTCCCCACAGGGAGCCTGATGCAGGACTCCTCCCAGGACCAGGACTCATCCCAGGACCCCAGGATCCTGCCCTGAGCCAAAGGTAACTCAACCACTGAGCCACCCTGGTGCCTCTAGTTTGCATTTTAATAAGAGTCATGGTGTTCATTTCCAATGCCAAAAAGATAAAACATAATTGGAGGGGTGGGTACAGGCTTGATAGTAACCATGATTTTAAGAGAAAGATCACATTCTCAGACACATTATCCTTGTCCCCTCATCTCCTCCCCCTTTTTTCCATCTTAATTCTCCTCCTTCAGAGAGAACATTTTGCAATCTATGGAGAATCTTCATGGTTTAATGGAAGAGCCAGTGGCTTTAGAGTCTTAACACGTTAGTAACTGCCATTTTGGACAAACTCAAGTTACTTAATGTTTTAGCTTCTGTTTGTGACTATTGGATCAACAGTCATATGGGATAGGTGTCATGGTGATTTCATGAGGTTATACAAATAAAGCACCTACTGTTCTTGATACATAAGTGCTCATAACTTTGCTAATGTACAGATTAAGATGAAACTGTAAGGAAGCTGTGATACTGTAATTTATAATAAATATATTTAGTCTTCATTCCAGTTTCTGACACAGAGCTTCAAAAACCCTACAAATTTCCTAAGAGGGGAAAGCCAATAAGAGGCATCTTATGTTAATGAGGTGGCTTTTGGAAAGCCCCTTCCCCTTCTCCCTCCTTGGGGTGTGGGGAGAGACTGGAGATTGACTTTAACCTTCAGTAGTCAGTGATTTAATGCCTATGCCTATGTAATGAAGCCTCCATAAAACTCCAAAAGACAGGGTTCAGAGAACTTCTGGATTGGTAAACACAAGGAAAATTGGGGAAAACGGTGGGCCCAGAAAGAACATGGGAAGTACATTGCCTTTTCCCCATACATTGTCTTATGAATCTCTTCCATCTAGCAGTTTGAGTTACATCCTTTAATAATAAACCGTAAGCTAGTAAATAAAATGTTTCTCTTAGTTCTGTGAGCCACTCTAGCAAATTAATTAAATTAACTCAAGGTGCAGGGATCATTGGAACCTCCAATCTATAGCTGGTTAGGGAGAAGCATAGGTGACAACTTGGACTTGTGACTGAGGCGGGGGAGAGGGGAGCGATCTTGTAGAACTGAGCCTTTAATCTCTGGGATCTGATGCCATCTCCAGGTTGATAGTGTCAGAATTTAGTGGAATTGTAGAACACCCAGTTGGAGTTGGAGAATTGCTTGGTATGAGGGGGAAAAAAACACACACATTGTAACTGGGTGTAGAATTGCAGAGAAACTTTGAATGTAATGGAACCAAGTCCATAAAAGACAAAATTCTTTGAATAGTATAAATACTGAAACCTATTTTGCCTTTACCCACTAAAGTTTTTGGATTCTATGGTGTCTGAATATAATTGATGGATTGTGAGGTGTGTGACAAATAATCATAAGTAGTTAAATAATTAGTTGAAACAAATAAAATAGCAATGTTTCCAAGTGAGGTTACCTAAAAACTCGAATCAAGATTATTCCAAAAAAAAAAAAAAAAGATTATTCCCAGTTACTATTTTACTCACATTTCAATGTTTTATTAAAGGGATAGTAAAAAAACACACACAACTGGAAGTCCAGGTATTGGTGCAGAGAATTAAGTGCACATAACTTTTAATTTTGTGTGTGTGTGTGTGTGTGTGTGTATTTAAATAGTTTTTGGGTTTTGGCAATTTCTCTGTGTCCATGTAAGTGTCTAAAACCTGCAATAGTTTCATGTGTCCTTTCTAGTGTAGTAGGAAAACAACTATGTAGGAAAGGATACTTTTTCTTCCAGATAACAATGCATAATCAAGTTTGCCTTTAAGCATATTGAATCTGTCATAGTAGTAGAAATCCCAGTTTAAAATCCAAAAAGGTTAGGGTGCCTGGGTAACACTGTCCGTTAAATGCCCAACTCTTGATTTCTGCTCAGGTCATGGTCTCAGGGTTGTGAGAGTGAGCCCTGTGTCACGCTCCATGCTGGGCGTGGGGCCTCCTTGGGATTCTCACTCTCCCTCTCCCCACCTCATGCACACACTTGATCTCTCTCAAATCAATTTTTTAAAAACGTTCTTACTAAAATAAAATTTAAAAAGTCTAAATACTCTTGGCCTAAAAATAAGTATTTTTGTACTCTAAAATGATGGTTATTTTGAAATAAAGCTTATAGTTCCTAAAAGATGTTTCACAATGGATTATAATAAAGATGGGAAATTTATACATTCTACTTTAAAATTTTAAACGCACAATTCTGTTTATCCTCTATATGCTAGTGTATTAACTGCAAAATAATAAATTTTCTAAGACACTTGTAATTAAAATTTTCATTTTGGGACACCTGGGTGGTTCAGTGGTTGAGCGTCATCTGCCTTCGGCTCAGGTCATGGTCCTGGGATCAAGTCCCACATCAGGCTCCCTGCAGGGAGCTTGTTTCTCCCTCTGCCTTTGTCTCCACCTCTCTCTCTCTCTCTCTCTCTCTCTCTCTGTCTTTCATGAATAAATGAATAAAATCTTTAATTTTTTTTTTCATTTTGTAGTAATCAAAGTAATGAGGTATCTAGTGCTTGGTGTAGGCTAAGAACAGCTTGTGTTTCATTGTTCTCTCATCCCAGTTAAGTATTTTAAGAAGGGAAAAACAAGAGTTACGGATATCAGTTAAACATAGAAAGGCATTAGAGAGGAAAAAAAAATAATTGAGTGATTTTCCTCTTTGGTTTTGGTACATAATAGGTAAAATTTGCAAGTTAAGATAATTTCCATAGATGAGTTAAGGATGATCTGCTTTCTAAGAAACTCATTTCATTCTGATGTCCAGTAAAGGAAATAATTTGTTGGACTTCTTCTTGTCTGTTTATAAGTCTCTAGCCTCAATCTGCAAAGCTAATTCCACAAGAGCAGAGGAGAGATTTGCCTGCTGTTCTCTGCTGGATTCCCTTATGCTTAAAACAGTAATGTGCCCCGGGCCAGCCCAGGTTGGCTCAGCGGTTTAGCGCCGCCTTCAGCCCAGGGCCTGATCCTGGAGACCAGGGATCGAATCCCACATCGGGCTCCCGGCATGGAGCCTGCTTCTCCCTCTGCCTGTATCTCTGAGCCTGCCTCTCTCTCTCTCTCTCTCTCTCTCTCTCTCTCTCATGAATAAATAAATAAAATCTTTAACCAAAAAAAAAAAAAAAATGTGTTCCATTGTAGACACTGAACACATATTTCTTTTCTTTTCTTTTTTTTTAAGATTTTATTCATGAGAGACACAGAGGCAGAGACAGGCAGAGGGAGAAGCAGGCTTCTCTCATGGAGCCCAATGTGGGACTTGATCCCGGAACCCTGGGATCACACCCTGAGCCAAAGGTAGATGCTCAACCGCTGAGCCACACAGGTGTCCCTGAACACATATTTCTTAAATGAGTAAGCTCTGAGTTTTCATTTAATCATCTTTTATTTTTTGGATGAAAAGAGAAAGTTTTATTTATTTATTAAGGTTTATTTATTTATGATAGACATAGAGAGAGAGAGAGAGAGAGAGGCAGAGACACAGGAGGAGGGAGAAGCAGGCTCCATGCCAGGAGCCAGGACTCCAGAATCACGCCCCGGGCCAAAGGCAGGCACTAAACCGCTGAGCCACCCAGGGATCCCCTGAAAAGAGGAAGTTTTAGAAAGAGAAGGAACTCTTAAGTATACTAGGATTGTTTATATATGTGTACTATATAAAAAGACATTCTGAAATCAAGAAAAGGTTTGAGCAGAGGAATAATGACTGGGTAGAGAATGACCATTCTTTGACTTGAGGGTTTCTCTAGTATTAAGGCCATCTTCCCTTGAAAACTGTTGAAGAAGGGTGCCTGGGTGGCTCAGTCTGGGAAGTGTTTGACTTTTAGTTTTGTCTCAGGTCATAATCTCTCCAGGCCACTTGCTTTAGGCTCCCTGCTCAGTGGGGAGTCTGCTCGAGATTCTCTTTCTCTCTCAAAGAAATAAATCTCTGCTTGAGATTCTCTTTCTCTCTCAAAGAAATAAATCTTCTGGACGTGTCCCTCCTACCTTGTGCTGGTGTTGCCGTGACCAAGCATGGGTTTCACATTGTTTGCTTAAATGGAGACTTTGGGTCTCTGTCACGGGGGGAATCCTTCTAGAAATGACTGGAGGGGGCAGTGGGTGCCAGCCGAGGCCAGGATGGGCCCAGGGCAGCTCCCCTTCCTCCCCAGATCCAGGCTTCCCTGTGCTCTTCCCTGTGACTTACGGGCTAGCCTGAGGCCTGCATCAGGCAGAACCAGAACCTTCCATTTCTGCCAGAATAATTGAATTGAACACATTGGCCAAGTAAAGTTGAAATTTTACTATAAATGATAATAATAAATCTTTAATTTAAAAAAAGAAAGAAAAGTATTTGAGAAATTCAGTTCTGCAAAATTTAAAGTGAATATAAATGGTTGCCACTATGTAATACTAGATTATTTTTAAAAACACAATGCCCTAAATAAATAAATAAATAAATAAATAAATAAAACACAATGCCAACCTTTAACCAACCTTTAACCAGGTATAGATGATGCTTCTTCCATCTTGGAAGATACTGAGATGCTAAGTTTAAATATGAAAAAATGCTGTCTTCTAAAGGCCATATAATATTGCCATTGAGGTTACACTGCAGAAAATCCAACATAATTTCTGGTTAAAACCTGAGTGAAAGAAAGGGAGAACAGTGATCCTTACAATACTTCACGTTTTTCTAAAATAAAACTTGATGTTTTTTATACAAAGCTTAAATCTTCATACAGTAAATTTTCACATTGGATTTGTTGAATATGAGCATTTCTTTAGGAAATTTAACTATTTAACACAATAGTTAAATTTTAAATGATTTGTATAATTTTTGAGTTGTTCAGTGGAGGATACTGCTCCTTGGTAGAAAGCTTGTTCTGTCCTTGCTGGGTATGCCTAAATGTCTCCTAGAAAAGAAGCTCTGTAGAGTCTGGGGCTGCTTCTTGAAATCAAGTGAAACACAGTGTGATTCCCATCTATTTCCACCACTTGGATTGAATGGTATTTATTAAGAAAGGTAGCAGTGTTATTCTTGGATAACTTAGTTGTAGCATATCTTTGATAATTTTTTTCCCATTCAAAGCTTTCCAAATTATTATTTTTTTAAAAGATTTTATTTATTTATTCATGAGACACACAGAGAGAGAGAGGCAGAGACACAGGCAGAGGGAGAAGAAGGCTCCATGCAGGGAGCCCATGTGGGACTCGAACCCAGGAGTCTGGGATCACACCCTGGGCCAAAGGCAGTTGCTAAACCGCTGAGCCACCCAGGCGTCCCGCTTTCCAAATTATATCTAAAAACATTATTTTCCAATTCTTACCTCATATTCAAGAACCCTTCACAATACAGTATAGAAAGGGAAAAGAAAATTAAGTATTTTGAGAATTACTGTGTGTTTGGTATTTGGCAAAACATCTTTATTAAAATAATCTTAAAAAAATAATCTTTGTGGCATTTTTGTGGGTGGCATTCAGTTTTGTTTTTTTAAAGATTATTCTGGGAAAAAAAAAAGATTATTTGTTTATTCATGAGAGACAGAGAGAGAGAGGCAGAGATACAGGCAGAGGGAGAAGCAGGCTCCATGCAGGGAGCCTGATGTGGGACTTGATCCCCAGACTCCAGGATCATGCCCCCGCCAAAGGCAGGGTCTAAACGAGCTACCCAGGGATCCCCCATTATCTCAGTTTTAAACACCTGTGAAAATAGAGTGGCCATTACTGGTTTTAGTAAGATAGGCAGCTTGTAAGTGGCAGAGGTGGGATTTTGAAATAAAAGTTATGCTTTAATCCAGAAAGTATTTTTAATTACTTTGTATCTATTTCTTGTTCTTAATCTTTGAATCCTAGCATACTGAGGAAAAGGTTATCAATTCTGATGTGGTGGGAGAGACATAGCTATTAAAAATACCAGAATAGGGTAGAGTATATATGCTATGCTGAGACCTGACATACCTGCCCAGCACTACTGGAAATCTTGAAATGTGGAGAACTTGACAGAGATAGAAGAAATCTAGAAACCAAGGGACAGAAAGGTGAGAATTATATAAGAAGAGATAGGATGGCAAGCAGTTTGAAGCTTTGTCAATGGGATATTCTGCAAGAAGCAGAAGATGATTTAGTTCTATGGTCAGAGTAAAAAGTATATTGTTTGGTGGAGAGGTTGGTTACACGTTTCCCTTTTCCATTTACCTTAAAGTTGTTTAAAGGGGTAGTTCTTTAGTAATCCACAGAATACTTTTCGTTAAAATAATTTATTCCCAGACTTTAGCCAGATAGTTTTGATTTGTTTGTAGATGGAGGGTTTTGGGGATACATATAGATAGGAGGATGTTGAGCTTAAAACATCACAAGGGTATAATTTTCAAGATATTTTAACTCAATCTCCAAATGTTAATGGGCTGCAAAGCAAGAGAGCATTCAGTGCTATGTGTATACATATAATTTTATTGTGGGAGAAAATACATAACCTTAAATTTTATCATTTTAACCATTTTTAAGTGTACGATTCAGTGGCCCTTAAGTACGTTCACGTTGTGCAACCATCACCATCATCCATCTCCGGAACTTTTTTTAATCTTCCCAAGCTGAAACTGTACCTGTTAACTCCTTAATCTTCTTTCCCCTTAACCCCTGGTGACCACTTTTCTACTCTCTGTATTAGTGTTGGTACCTCATGTAAGTAGAATCATAGAATATTTGTCTCCTTGTGACTGGCTTATTTCACTTAGCATAATGTCCTTGAGGTTCATCCATGTTGTAGCATGTGTTAGAATTTCCTTTTTAACACTAAAGAATATCTCAGTTGTATGTGCATACCACATTTTATTCATTCTTTTGTCCTTGGATTGCTTCCTGGAAAGACTTTTTAAGAGAGATAGTATTGGTGTAGTGAACAAAGTAATAAAATTTCTAATTCTAGACTTGTTTATTTTCTACTGTGCTTTGGTCGAGTCACTTATTGGATGCTTGGTTTTCCAATTTTAGAAAAATACCACATTCTGTGTAAATGGTAAAGATTTACCTTTAAAAAAAAAAAACTACAATTTTTTGGTGTTGCTCAGGATTCATCCTCTCTCCTAGACTTTCCCCACACTTGGCATCCATATTCTTCAGTTAAGACCCACTGGCTTTAAAGCAACAATTTTTATTTTTTATTTTTATTTATTTATGATAGTCACACAGAGAGAGAGAGAGAGAGAGAGGCAGAGACACAGGCAGAGGGAGAAGCAGGCTCCATGCACCAGGAGCCCGACGTGGGACTCGATCCCGGGTCTCCAGGATCCCGCCCTGGGCCAAAGGCAGGCGCTGAACCGCTGTGCCACCCAGGGATCCCTAAAGCAACAATTTTGATAGCTTAGACTCAAACAGATGATAAGGGAAAATGGAAGAAGGGAAAGGGGAGGCAGAGACATTCTTAAGATTTTTGGGAAAAGGGAAGGGCAGAGATTGGTGATTTTTCAGTAAAGTAGATGAAGAATAAGGCATCCAGGAAAAGAGCAAGGGGATGATGATTGGAGCATCAATCATCCTTTGGGGAGAGTACACAAGTGGATCATGAACCCAGGTTGGGAAACAAACAGAAGAAATTGGAACAAATTTGAAGTGGAGAAGGATCAAGCTGATTAGCTGATAATTTTGAGTGGCAAGAAAAGAAAGGTTCTCACATAATTTGCCAGCAGACCCAAAATGACTGAAGAAAATTATAGGCTAGTTTCTCTAGGTTTTTAAAATTGTTTACTTCACCTGAAGTTTTTTGTAATGTAGGGTGTATGCAAATGGAAAACAAAATTGAAAGGAGGGCCAATCAATCGTGTTATCTTTTGTATTTTCACCTTACATATTAAACATTTTTCTGTGTTTTTAGGCTCATCAGTACTTGATATTATTGGTCTTAAACTTTTATACGAATTTGATAAGTGAACAAAATCTTGTTAGGAACTTATTTCTGGGTTAAGTATTATATATATATATATAACTTTTTCAAGATTTATTTATTTTAGGAGTGCCTGGGTGGTTCAGTCAGTTAAGCATCTGACTTTGGCTCAGGTCATGATTTCCAGGGTCATTAGGATTGAACCTCGCCATCCCCAAGATCACGACTTGAGCCAAAATCAAGAGTTGGACACTTACCTGAGCCACTTAGGTGTCCCAAGTGATTATATTTAAATTAGAGGTGTAAACTTGGACTGTTTTGGACTAAATGGAAAGTATGGTCGCCTTATAATGACATGTCTATAAGTCATCAGCTAAGGCTCTCAATCTCATGGCACAATTCTCAATCACCAAGGGAGATATTTTGGAAAGTACTGATGCCTAGGCTTCACTCCCAAATGCAGTGGTTCAGTATGGAGAGGTTGTGTGCATCAGTGTTTCCCAAAGCATCTCAGATGATTTTAGTATGCAGCTAAGGATGCGAGCCATTGGTCTAATGAATATAGAATTGAGCGTTTTGCTGGTATTCCCTTATATACCTTTGCTGGTCAAGTAACAAAGAATTCCATTGTTAAACAGTTGTGGTTTGTCAGGCTTCTGGGGAATGCCTGTGACCAAAACAATGCCAAAAGGGAAGAGTCAGGGTCACCTGAGACATTGAGTTTTTTTGGAATAGTTGTATATAGTTTGAACTTTTTCCAAACAAAAATCCCCCCAAAGTTTTAAAGTTTCTATTAAAACCTGTTATAATCTTGTTTGAAAACTATTTTTATAATGACCTAGTACTGGTGATAAACGTTAGTTGTACAGTCTTTCCGAAATGTTTTTAAAAACAACCTTTTGTTACCTGGTTTATGTGTGGAGTATTCGTAATTTTACAGTGTATTGAAAGTATTAGCAAATTGGAGGCAGTTTTTTGTCATTCCATGATTGAATCAAAATGGCAACTAAATAAATACCTTGATAATATGTCTTTGGGATCCCAGAAGAAAGCTGAAACATATAAGCCTGTGCTTTGGTACAAACTGATCTACAGTTACCAGTTTAAGTTGAATATGGAATTAATGAGACTTTAGGTTTTCACCTCACCCTCTCATTATATAGCCACCTTATCTTGACTAGATTCACTGGTAATACTAAAATTGAACAGTTCCTTAATTCATGATTTTTAAATATAAAACAAATATAATTTTTTTCTTCTTGTAGGTTATGCAATGGTCTCTGCAAGATGGTTTATTCTTGAATTGGAGCTTTTTAAGACTGACAAATGCTGGTACTTCATCTTCTATAAGTGGACTATAATTTCTTTTCTCAAGACAACTACATAAGCAGACAAAATTGCAAAGATCTGCCCTGTGTCGAGTATGACAGCCACGACTCGTGGCTCTCCAGTAGGAGGGAATGACAGCCAGGGCCAGGCTCCTGATGGACAGTCTCAGCCCCCCCTCCAACAGAATCAGGTAGGACATTTAAGATACTAGTTAAAGCCACATTGGTATGTCTACTATGTGATACTAAATAATGGAGCATGTTCTGAATAATTTGTGAAGTAACCATAAAACTTAAGAAAAGTAAATATAGGTCTCACACAGTAATAAGAAAGCTCAAGCACTGTGGGTGGTGATGCTTGAGTATGTAGCCCCTCTTTTGCTCGTGTCTTACTTATTACACAATCAGTTATCAAATGAAGTATTTATATTTAAGCCCTCTGTATCAATTCCAGAGTAAAGTGTTAAATCATTCAGTGTAGCCTGTTAAAGAGATTGGATTCAAGTCATGTTGTTTGTGTTCAAATTTGAGCTTTTCACTGTACTAGTCTTACGACTGGATAAATATACAACCTCTGAGCCTCAGTTTTTCATCTTAAAATGGGGATAATGGTAGTAACTACTTAATGGGATTGTGAAGAAGATCAAGTGAAATAATGATTACAAAGTTTACAAAATAGATTTTGGTATCAAGGTTTTATGCTGGCCTTAAAACTCACAGATAAATATTTTTTTCTATTCTGTGGATGAATTTGTGTATGATTTCTGCATTTTCATTAATCATTTGGAAGATTTTATTGGTGAAGCCATCTGGCCTGGGGTTTCATTTGTAGGAAGGTTTTAATAAAGATTCATCACCTTTTTTTATTAGAGGAATTTTCTCGATCTTATTTTTTGTAGTGTGTGTTTGTGTTCTCTTTTGGTAAGTTGTGTTTTTCAAGGAATTTGTACACTCATCTAGATTTTCAAATTTATTGAGGTATAGTTGTTCTCATATCCTCTCTATTATCTTTTGAATGTCTCAAAGTCAGTGGTAATTTCTCTTCCTTCATTTCTGATACTGCTAATTTGCCTTCCCTCTTCTGAGGACTATTTCCTTAGGGATTCATCTATTTCATTAAACTTGCTCCAAAACCAACTTTTGGCTTCAATTCCCTCTCCCCTCCTCACTTGTATATTTTAACCTTTTATCTTTGTTCCTTTCATTTCCTTGGAATTTGACTTGCTGTTTTTTTCATTTCTTGAAGTAGAAGTTTAATAATTGCTTTTCAGCTACTTTTTCTAATATATGCAGTTGTATCAATTAATAACCAAATAAGACCAAACATACTAAAATTTGTGATGTGCAGCTCAACACTTACAAGTGATTTTATAGCTGAGGTGCATGCACATGAATGACAGACATGTGACTTACAGTTGGTGCATGTTTATGTAGAATTCTGTATGGATAAGTTTTTAGGCAAAAATATTGTTACTGTAGGGTACTTAAATTTGTCATTTGGGGATAAGTTCTCATTGTCTAGTTTTTATAGGTTAGATAATCTATTACAGGTATGGTACAAAAGAGATGTACATGTGCTCTCTGTCTCTCTTTGCCCTCCTTCTTTTCTGTCTGCCATTTTAGAGAAGTGAGCAAATCAGGTTTTTATTTTATTTTTCCAAATAAATATGTTGCCTTTATTCCTTTTCCTCTCCAGTTTCCACGTTTAAGCCATAAAATACTGAAGTAATAGTCACAGGTATTAGAGTTGTTAAGCCTTTCTTGTGTCATAGATTTGTTACCTAGTGTTTGGGTTTCTTTAAATAAACATAGTCAAAGGTTTGTGTTGGATGCCAAAGAATCTATTTTTCAACCAGGAGCTAGGGATGCCTGGGTTGCTCAGTGGTTGAGTGCCTTCGGCTCAGGGCGTGATCCCAGAGTCCTGCGATCGAGTCCCACATTGGGCTCCTTGCATGGAGCTTGCTTCTCCTCCCTGTGCCTCTCTACATCTCTCAGGAATAAATAAAATCTTAAAAAAAAAAACAAAAAACCCACAATGAGCTAGTAGAGTTTCAGTATGTTTCACTCTCTTTTCTGTTTAACATTTTACTTAATTATTTTTAAAATTCAAGTATAATTTGGGGCGCCCGGGTGGCTCAATTGGTTAAGCATCTGCGTTCAGGTCACAATCACCCAAGTCAATCCCCCTGCTCGGTGGGGAGCCTGTGACTCCCACTCCTTGTGCCTCCCACTGCCCCTGCTTATTCTCTCTCTTTGTCAAAACAAAAAAAAATCTTTTAAAAAATACTAATTTCAGGTGTACAACATGATTCAACTATTCTGTACCTTAGTGCTCATCACAATAAGTGTATTCTTAATCCCCTTCACCTGTTTCACCCATTCCCCACCTACCTCTTCTGGCAGCTACCAGTTCTCTATATTGAATAGTCTGCTGTATGTTAACTATACTGGAATTAAATTTTTTTTTAAAAAGTGTTTGTCTCCATTTTCCCTTGTTTGTTTCTTTCTTAAATTTGACTTAGCATTTTACCCTCTGGATACATTCCTGTTGTTGAAAATGGCAAGATTTCTTTTTTTTTTTTAATGGCTGAATAATAATCATTGTATCTTCTTTCTGTTTTATAACTGCATTGTGCATGGAGTCCTAACTTCTTTTGCAGTGCTTGTGGCTTGCTTGGCTTTAAACAGATATTAAGCCTCTACTCTATTAGTTTTATTTTAAGGTACATTTGATAATTTTTAGAGCTCTTGGGTTTGTGATATTCACCTGTTTGTGCTTCTGCCTTATGTTCTCTTATAGCTCTTGATGTTTTTTTGAGTGGACTGACCGGTGATTAAAAGAACAAAAATTACATTCTTAGCTATCTGTAGAATCCCTCACTTTTGTTTTCTTATTCTCTACATTTTAATGTTAGAATTTTAGTTACTTCACAAGATTTGACACTCTTGGACCAAGGAAAATCAACTATAGCATTAATAATTATCCAATTTAAGGGTCCCTTTTGGAATATGCTTTTTATATGTTGGCATAAAAGGAATTTCTTAGATAAATTAAAATTTTCAGTTGATGTACAATTTTTAAAGCGTGTTTTTTATAGGAGAAAAATTGAAATTCTAGTATGTATTGAAACTTGGTCTTGAATGAAACCTCCTTGGCAAAGGTACTGTGGGTTGAAAACTCTGGGTGTGGTTATCAGAGGGTGCAAACTTTCTGGAATGTAATTTGGCAATATGTATGTCAGTATTCCTAAAAGAGTTTATAAACTTATTTTTGTAATTATATTTCCAGGATTCTATCCTAAGGAAAAACTGAAGTTCACCACAAAGATTTATATGTAAAAAAATGTCATTACAGCTCTGTTAATGTTGGCATAAAGATGACAAAATACTGGGACGCCTGGGTGGCTCAGAGGTTGGGCAGCTGCCTTTGGCTTAGGGCGTAATCCCAGAGTCCCAGGATGGAGTCCCACATTGAGCTTCCTGCATGGAGCCTGCTTCTTCCTCTACCTATGTCTCTGCCTTTCCTTTCTCTCTCAGTCTCTTTGTGTCTCTCATGAATAAATAAATTAAATCTTTTTTAAAAAAAAGGCAAAATACTAAATATCCCTTAATTTTATCTTATTTAATACTGTGTGACCCTTAATCAACTTTTTAAAACAGATTTTTAATTTAAATTAAGTTTGCCAGCATATAGTATAACACCCACTGCTCATCTCATCCTGTGCCTTCCTTAATGTCCATCACTCGGTTACACTATTGCCCACCCACCTCCCCCATCTGCAACCCTTTATTTGTTTCCCAGAGTTAGGAGTCTCTCATGGTTTGTCTTCCTCTCTAATTTCTTCCCCACTCAGTTTCCTCCTAAAAAAACGATTCTTAATGATGTAGGGAAATAATCAAATGTTGAATGGAAAAGGACATAGATTTTACCTAAGCAGGTAAAATCTCGACTTTAAAATTTAGATGAGATTTGTGGCTCTTTAGGACAAAGATTGCAAGAAAATAATTAAAAATGTCAGTGTTGCTTATCTGTTGGTGTGGTATTACATGTTTAGTTACTTTTATCTATGATTTTTGTGAGCATGCATAATACATATGTATCAGGGGAGAGGGTTTTTTTAAAAAAAAAATAAGCAGACTTCCTAACATATTTTAAGTGCTGATATTTCTGTTGGGCTTCTAACATTTGAGTTCTGTGCTATATAGATTTCTTTCTTTTGTCTTGGGACTAACTCTGTAGCACCTGGACAATGTTTACCATCTTAAATAAAAGTTCACCATTTGGTTGCAAATTGGTTCTATAAGTTCATGCATAAATTTTGTAAGTAGAACATATTAATGGTGATATGCCCAGCTGTCTTCAATATGTGCATTTACTTATGCAGCTGTTCAGTAGGTAATAAAATGATAGGGAGAGGATCCTTCTTTTCCATGAGGGCCATCAGCCTACAATGGGTAGAAAATTCAAGAACACATGAGCAAAAATCAGGTTAAAATTTGTATTGGTTTCAGGTTGCATTGGTGGCTCAGTGGTTGAGCATCTGCCTTCAGCTCAAGGCATGATCCCCCGGTCCTGGAATGGAGTCCCTCCCTCTGCCTATGACTCTGCCTCTCTCTCTCTCTCTGTGTGTGTGTGTCTCATGAACAAATCTTTAAAAAAAAAAAAAAATTTATATTTCAGTTTAAAAGAGAAAATACCATCTGCTCTTTAAAGTAATAATATAAGGGTCATAAAGTTCATTTACTTAGTTTCAGAAATATGCATATCTAAAGAAGGAAGAAAGAGAAAGATGCTAAAAATGAAGAATGAAAATGTATAAAATTAGACCTATTAGTTGAAAATGATGTAGCTTATTTAGAAACAGCAATCATGAAATTTTATTTATTTTTTTAAAGATTTTATTTATTCATGAGAGGCAGAGACAGGCATAGACAGGCAGAGGAAGAAGCAAGCAGGCTTCATGCAGGAATCCCGATGCGGGACTCAATCCCAGATCTCCGGTATCATGCCCTATGCCAAAGGTAGACACGCTCAACCTGTGAGCTACCCAGGTGTCCCATGAAGTTTTAATAATTGTTTGGGTAGTCGTTTGAGACTACGGAAATTGCTGAATAAAAAATTTTCCTTTCAAATTAAAAAAATGAAAGTTAGAAATCAGAACCTTCTGTCTGTGAAATGTGAAATGCATTGTTTCATATTTGTACAATAATTCCTGTTGTGACAGGGCTCATATAATAGGAAATGGAAGCAGAGAAGCAATATACATTGTGGTTAAGAACACAAACTTCAGAGTTAAACCTGGATTCAAATCCTGACCATAGATTTGAATCTGTGTGACCTTGGGCTAGTTACTTTATGTCCAAGTTTGATTTTTCATCTATTAAATGGCTGTTCAATGCTTCTTAGGCTGTTAAGAGTTAAATGGAATTATTTTGAAGTATAATATCACAGAGACCACCTGAAACATCATAAAGCTACAGTGATTTTTATCTTTAAAATTTCCCCTTTACTGTGTTTGTTTGACTTATTAGATGTTGTACATGTTATACAAACCTTAATCTGAAATAATCTAATTTTTTATTAAGACTTCATCGCCTGATTCTTCCAATGAAAATTCCCCGGCAACTCCCCCAGATGAACAAGGTCAAGGTGATGCCCCACCACAGCTTGAAGATGAGGAACCTGCATTTCCACATACTGACCTGGCGAAGTTGGATGACATGATCAATAGGTGAATTAGTTTTTTTTTCTTAATATGTGTAATACACAGGAAAACCAACAGTTTCTCAGCATAATTATTAGTAGTAAATAAGAGAAAGAGTGGACAGAAATATTATAGTAGCCACACTGCCTCTTTAATAGCCTTAACATCTTAGTGCTTACCAAATATTTTGTAACCTGTGGTTCTTAATGGATTTAAAGAATGGAAGGGAGTAACAGTGTCAATAAAGTTTTCAGATTAATGATGATGACCCATGCTGGTGTGTTTCTGAAGTAGAACCATATGTGTGATTTCCCTCTTTCAGAGTTTATGAAGATTTTTTCTTTCTTCATTTTTTCTTTTTTGGTACGTTGATTGCTACAGCTGCTGGATGATTTTCATAATTTTTTACTTGGTCCCTGAGGTAAGCCAGGTCATTAGAACATTGAGTTCCTCACAGCCTGCCCCTTATGAACTCTCGAGTAGTCTGAGGCATTTAACCATCTCAGCCTTTTGTTTCTCTTGATCTTCACCTCAGGGGCAAGTTCGGAGTAATAATTTTTTATACTTGTAGTGGGCAACTCTGAGAGTGAAAGTTTAAGCTTGTGTGCAGGGGTTGAAAAAGGTCTAAAGAAGATAAGGGAAGAGTGTGTTGGGGAACCCCCACATGGGTGTGGTCTTCACCAAGGCTGTGGGGCCCAACAAGTGAGTGCTAGGGAGGTGTGACAAATCCTCCCATCACCATTGCCACCAAAGCAGAAAAGTAAAGTACGGAAAATAAACTTAGAAGCATTTGACTTTACTAAATTTCCTTGTTGTGTTTCACTTTCTAAAAAATCACCTTCTGTTACGTATATAATACAGAGAAACCCCTTGCCTCCCCCCCCCCAAATTCTGATTATATATGTAATTATGTACTGTTGAACATGGAAATACTATGTTGATAAAGTTCTATAATTTCCTTCTTCTGTACAGATATCTTAAAAAATTACTAACCATAAGAAGTATGCTTTTCAGATTATTTTTACTTTTACTATCATTTTTATTGATTTTTCTACAGATAAGAGGTTTTTACTATATCATTTTATAACTTTTTCATTTATCTTGAAATTTTTTCCTATTATATTTTTAACTCATTGTTTGTAATAGTATATTTGAAAGAACACTTTGTAATTTTAGTAGATACATATAATAATAGTATACAATGAGTTGTAGTCAAAAAACCAGAAATAGTAGTTATTTTAGTGTCTGAGTATGTTTTCTCTAGAGCAGTGACCTAGCAAAAGGTTTTATAGTTGCTTTTTGATTTATCAGGTGATTGGTGGTGGTTAGTAAAGGGTACTTATTATGCAGACTTGAGGACAAAGTTGTGTATTAGCAAATAAATTCTCAGGGGAAGATAAATACAAATGGTGTCTTTATGTGAATAAAAACAATGACAAGGGTGGTATGCATTTGAATATATAGTCATGGAGCACTTTTTTCAAAACAAGGGTTTAGGGAGCAGTGAGGAGGATGAGGAGAGAGGGTTAGGGTGTAGGGGAAAGTAGCCTTGGAGGTGGTTGAGCTGCCAGTGGGGCCAGAGAAAACACCACCTGGGTGCTCACTGCATCCTTCTTGGAGGGAGGGGGGTACCTGTGGTGGCAGAGAGACTTGGGAGAGCCACATCTCCCTTAACCTTCAGGAATAACTGACTATCAATTGAGGCAGAAATCTGTCATTTTCCACCTAAATGCTGCTGCCTTGTGAGGAAATTGAAGGCAGGTAAGAGGTTCATCATAATCCTGAAAGAGCACTTTCCTATGAACGTTAACAATAGGTATCCATTTAATTGATACTTGATTATTATTTCTAGTTTTATATTCTGTTATTAAAGTAATTTCCTTCCTCCCCTTGCTATCTTTTGTTTGACAGTTTTTAAAAAATTCCCTTTGTAGAGACAACAGATGGATCTTAGTTCCACAAAGTAGATATTCTGCCAACCTTGTTGTTTTAATATTTTAAAATTTTTAATTATTAATATTTAATATTTTCATGGTGAGGCAAGTATAATTAGTAACTCATTTATAGTGCTTCTTTTAGAGTGTAACCAATAAACATCTTTTTGTATTATTTAAAACTCTTAGGCCTCGCTGGGTGGTTCCAGTTTTGCCGAAAGGGGAATTAGAAGTGCTTTTAGAAGCTGCTATTGATCTTAGTAAAAAAGGTAAGTTTGTATGTTCTTATGCTTTTCATAATGTATACTACTAACACATTTTCACTTCATCCCTGAAGACTTTGTTCCTCTCTTATAAACAGTTATTGGGGGAAGCTTGGGTGGCTCAGTGGTTGAGCGTCTGCCTTGGGCTCGGGGCATGATCTTGGTCCAGGGATCGAGCCCTATGTCAGACTCCCTCTGGGGGGCCTGCTTCTCCCTCTGCCTGTGGCTCTGTGTCTCTCATGAATCAATATATAAAAATATTTTTAAAAAGCCTTATTGGATATTCCTGGACTAGAACGTCTAACTTAAGTTTTCTTGCTATTGCTTATGATACATACCTAGAACAAGGGTTCACATCCTTTGGACAGCCTTCAGGCATGTTTGTGAACTCACCGAAGTCATATATAAAATTTGTGTATATTCATTTTTATTAGATTTTTAAGATTTTCGGTATTTTATAATTGTCTAGTTTGCATGTTGATTATTTTTTTAATATACAGAAAAGATCTAATTTCTTTTTTAAAGAAAAGCATGAAAGATGAGGTCTGATGTTTTTACCTTGTATAGAAGTGAAAGCTTGACAGTAGATTTTTTTTTTTAATGACTTGGGTCTGCTTTAGGTACAGTTGAATTCTTAGTAAAGGACGACTGTTGTAATATGGTCTTCATTTTTAAGGCATTGGAAATTAGGAAAGTGGCAGTAACGTTTCAATATCTGAAATAGGGTACCTATGGATGTATTCCGTCATTAGGCATTATCAGAATTGAAGTTGATTATTATAAAAATTACTCTGCTTACATTTGTCTCCATGGCAAGGGTGATACTTCCTTCATCTTAGAATAATTACCTTCCTTTATTTAAAGAATGTCTCTCCACACCTTTTTAATCTTGTAAAAATAATCTAGTAAAGTATAAAAATACATTTCCAGATTACAGTTATTTACTGCCAAATTTCTTTTGTTCATTTACACATTTATTGAGCAAAATTTTGAAGATTTTTGCACTAGGCATGTTGTACTTCCTGGCTGTACAATGCTAGGTAAGAACACACAATGGTATTTTATTTACTATTCATTGACATTCACTGGACATGTAGCCCCCACTATCTATCTTTTCTGGGACCATGGTTTATTTTAGGAAAGGTTCAGATTTTTAAATATAATCCTGAGTTTCAGTGTCTTCTCTTGTGCAATCAAAATCCTAGAACACTTTATATACAAATTTGTGGCTTTTCACTTTGTCCTCAAGAGTTAAAGATTTTCAAAGGGTGCCTGGATGGCTCAGTTGGTTGAGCATCCTACTCTTTTGGCTCAGTTCATGATCTCAGGGTCCTGAGATTGAGCCCCAAATTAAGTGCTCTGAATTGAGCATGGAGCTTGCTTAAGACTGACTGTCGCTTGCTTTCTCTTTCTTTCTCTCTCTCCCTTCACACACCCCCTCCTCCAGTGTGTGTGCTCCCCCACTCTTTCTCTCTCTGAGACAGAAAAATAATAATTATGAGAAAAGTTTTTTCTTTGTGTTTGGTGAGGTGTAGGGTATGTCGCTGTGTTGCCTTTCTGAAATAAGGTGAAATTAAGCAAAACTATACAGAAGCATAGATGCTAGGACAGTCAAGAGAGACGAGACAAAACCATTCATCTTACTCAATGAAACACTTATGTAAAATAGTTTAAGGATATTGGTGTCTAATGGATCATGTACAACTAAAATTAGATTTTAAAAATAGTTGTGAAATAATCATTTTATGGGGCACCTGGGTGGCTCAGTGGTTGAGCATCTAACTTCGGCTCAGGTCGTGATCCTGGGGTCCTGGGATTGAGTCCCGCATCAGGCTTCTTGCAGGGAGCCTGATTCTCCCTCTGCCTATGTCTCTGCCTCTCTCTCTTTCTCTCTGTGTCTCTCATGAACAAATAAAATCTTTAAGAAAAAAAAAAAAAACACATCATTTCCTACGGTTTAATGTTTATCTTCAGAGAGTAAAATTTTGTGAAGCACTTAGATTCCCTCTCAATGGTACTGGCAACCATTTTGTGTTTAAGATCTGTTGTCATAATTTGAAATGTTTGCAGTCCACCTTGCTGTTACTTGGTTTGATGTGCTTTTATTCAATTAAATAGTTTTGAAATTCATTGATTTCTTTGTTTCGGAATCAGCTACCTTCTTGATGCATAGGAACTTTGATAATACCTATGTATGTTTATCTTTTTGACCTCATAATGATAGATAATGCTGTGAGTTTTTTCCAAAGCTAGTCTGAATTTCTTACCTCTCAGTAAATTATTACTTTTTATCATATAATTTGACATTTTGAGACAACCAGAAAAATACTTTGTTTACATTAATTGTCTTCCTTTTTCTTAGGCCTTGATGTTAAAAGTGAAGCATGTCAGCGATTTTTCCGAGATGGGCTAACAATATCATTCACTAAAATCCTTACAGATGAGGCAGTGAGTGGCTGGAAGTTTGAAATTCATGTGAGTCTTTCATTTGACTTTAAAAAATCAGATTTTCCTAGTGTTGCCTGTGTTTTCTCATATATATGTAAAATACATATTTGGTTGTATATTTGATCCACTAATTGAATTAAAGATCTAAAACTGAGAAACGTTAAAAATACTTGTTATAAATTATAATTTCTTTTTTTTTTTTTTTTTTAAATTATAATTTCTATCGAAGGGAAGCATAATCTTTTAGGAGTGTGGGATTTAGAATTAGAGACCTTTGGTTTAATCTGTCTCCTGGGTGCTTTGTGACCTTAGGCTGTTCACCATGTTTCATTAATTGTGAAATGCACCACACATTTATTTTATGGACCGCCAAGGAAGGAAAACACCTAACTAAGGTGGGGAGTCAAATACGTGGGACACAAAGGCTCAATGCAGAGAAATAAACTTGCCATACAGAAAGAGATGCGAAAGAAACCCATACGTGTCAACTATGGTATCTTAGAGGGGGTAAAAGTCTCCTGAAGATTTAAACAGGCCAGCATTCAAAGAGTTTTGTAATTTGAAATCAGATTATAGTTGTGAAACAAAAAAAAAACTCCTTAAATGGATAAAGTGATCTCAGGTTCATGCTATGCCCAAGTGATTGGCAGAGGCAAACACAGGTTTTCTCTACAGTACCTCCAGTTGAAGAAACTACAAGGCCTTGATTATAAGATACAATGGAACTTCAGAGTTTTTAAAAAGTAAAAAAAAGTCATGCATCTTAGGTCTGTAGAATGCCAAAATTATTCGAATTCTCTTTCTCTATTCATACTGTGGAAATCTAGTCATAAATTGTGAAGCAGATATTTTTGTGCTCTGTGAACTATTTTTCAGATAGAACCATAGCACAGAAATCCCATCTTCAAATTCAACGTGTAACTTTATAAGTAAGGAAATGGAAACTTTGGAGGTGCTATCAGACTTTTTCATTGAGGCTTAGATAGCAAATCAATTCCATCTTAGATAAATAAAATACTGTGTAGATTTTAGAATAGCTGCCTCTAGTGTGCAAATTCCAGAGAGGAAAAAAAAATTTGCATCTTATCTGTTGATGTAGAGCAGTACCTTGTTCATTTCGTAAGCCATTGCAAGTTTTTTTTTTTTTTTTTAAAGATTTTATTTATTTATTCATGATAGTCACAGAGAGAGAGAGAGAGGCAGAGACACAGGCAGAGGGAGAAGCAGGCTCCATGCACCGGGAGCCCGATGTGGGATTCGATCCCGGGTCTCCAGGATCACGCCCTGGGCCAAAGGCAGGCACCAAACCGCTGCGCCACCCAGGGATCCCGCAAATGTTTTTTTTTTAAGCGGGTACTATATAAAGGACAGTAAATGTTAGTTGGTTTTTTGATATATCAGTTTGATCCTAATATTAAACAATTCAAATGATCAGTGTTAAAAAATGGAGTGATCATAATTAAAATATAGTTAAGATAGGAAGGTATTTCTATTTGGAGTTACAGTGTTTTTTGATCTTCTAAAAATCACTTTTCCTCCTTACATAATACAGAGGTGTATTATCAACAATACTCATCGCCTGGTGGAACTATGTGTGGCCAAGTTGTCCCAAGACTGGTTTCCACTTCTAGAACTTCTCTCCATGGCCTTAAATCCTCATTGCAAATTCCATATCTACAATGGTACACGTCCGTGTGAATCCGTTTCCTCAAGTGTTCAGTTGCCTGAAGATGAACTCTTTGCTCGTTCTCCAGACCCTCGATCACCAAAAGTGTGTTGGTTTGTTATTTTCTAATTAATACAGTTTTGGTCTCCAACAGAGATGTAAAAGATCTGAACTGCTTGTTAACGTGAAGAAGAGTAGTTTCATGTTCCTATTGAAGGGATTCTGCATTATTTTATGTTTTGGATTCTTTTTTCCTTTCCAGCTTTACTTGAAGCAGAATTGACAAAACTGTTTTGGATTGTGTTTTTTTTTTTTTTTTTTTTTTTTTTAAGCTTTCTCTACAGTTAATTCCCATTGTTTCTTCCCAGCTCCTTGGGAAATAGTCATAAATTGAGTTAATATGAAGCAGGCCATAATTTTTGTCATAGAAAAGGGTAGAATAGGAGGCGATTTTCCCCCCTTCCCTGGCCATGATCACTGTAGATATTCTGATGTCTTGACTTGAGGATCAAGTATATCCTGTGAATGTCTAATAATGTGTCATAAAAGTAAAATTATAGAAATTATAAATGAAAGAAACTAAAATTTATGAGTATCAATGAAATATATGTAGTATGCATCAATGTAAAAGTTCTTGGATGTAAATGTTCTATATTGGCATAAACAGTATACAAAATCTATCCTGGAACTGTACATCTTTTAATAAATAGTAAATAACAATATATAGTTTTTAAATTTTAGAATTTAGGGAGACTTTTTAATATTATGGGCATTATAAAAAGGAAAACCTAGACAAGATAATTTGAATTTATACATAAAACTTTGGTTTATTTCTGTTAAAAGTGGAAATCCTGAAAATGTGTTAAACTGAGGGCTGGGATTTTTTTTTTATATTTCCCAAGATTCATGTTTTTGCCACTTCATGCCTGTTTTTGTTTTGGTAAATCAAATTAGTATCTAAACAGTTAAAATCTCCAAAATATACCTGTGATTTTTGCTGTATAGTTCAATGATAATGTTCAAGGGACTCACAGGGAATAACTTGATTTAAGATGGCTTCTGGCTGAAGATCTCTTTTTATCTTTCTTTGAAGCCTAGCTCTTGAGTATTATTAATTACAGTGTTCCTAATTGCTTAAACATAACATCAAAGCTGAAAACGTTTAGTAAGATTCGCTTTAGAATTTTTTTTTTTTAACCTTATGCACATACACTATTTTATATATTCGTGTTGTACATAACTACTGAGCGTATCAGCCTATCAGTCTCATTCTAGTTTCTGGGGAAATTGAAGTACAGAATTGCTTAATGCCATAAGGGACTCATAAATTAAAATGCTCAAGTTTTAAATTGTTTAGAAATAACTTTTTAAGACCAAATAAAAAGATAGGAAAATACTATAATGAACTTAAATAGAAAAATGGTTAATTTAGTACAGAATTTAATTTAGATATAAAGTCCTATCAAAACCACCTTTAGCTAACATAAGTCTCTTTGAAAGCATTACCTAACAAAAAAAAAAAAAAAGAAAGAAAGTACTTGAGATGTTCATTTCCCTTTGTCCTGGACACATTTTTTTGTTTTTGTTGTTAAGTACGTGTTGTAGAAATTATTTGTATTTAAGACTTAGTAGTGAAATTACCTCCCACCCGCCCTTGGTTTTCCCTCAGTGGATTCTAAAATGTGGCCTTTTAAAAGAAACCAAGGTATAAAAGGTTGTCTTGGGCACATAAATTTTTTGATCAATTTGATTCTTAGATATGTATATAACCTCTTTTTTTGCATGTAAGCATGCTTTTAACTCCACAAACCATTGGCTGTCCTAACTGTATTGGACTTTGAGTGATTGCTGTCCCTTAGGGAAGATTTTGAAAGACAGTCCATAGTTATTGGATCGTTGGTTAACTCTAAGCTGAGAATTGGCATGAGCCAGCAAAAGCATCAGCCAACATGTTTTATTTAGTTAGGAGCAACAAAAATACCAGGGTTAGCTTTTAATTAATAGTTCACTCTCAGGCTTTAAGATTATTGTTTTCATAGGGAATTTTTAATTATTTATAACTACAATAAAAAGTAAATTCAAACATTATTTTTGGTTACCAAATATCTTTTTCTTATTTTTTAAAGTTTTTTTTTTTAATTTTTTTATTTATTTATGATAGTCACATAGAGAGAGAGAGAGAGGCAGAGACACAAGCAGAGGGGAAGCAGGCTCCATGCACCGGGAGCCCGACGTGGGATTCGATCCCGGGTCTCCAGGATCCCGCCCTGGTCCAAAGGCAGGCGCTAAACCGCTGAGCCACCCAGGGATCCCTTTTTAAAGTTTTTTAATCTCCCTAAGCTTTTAAAAATAACTTTCAGATAATAAGATTTTCTCCTACAGTAGGATCTCTGAAATAGAAACCTGACATCTAATTCCTGTTCATGAGTTCTGTTGGTACAAACAACTGTGCCCTAGTGATTTAATCTGTACTGTTGCTTTTGCTTTTTTCTCACAGGATTACTGTAAATAATATGAAGTATTTCAAAGATGATTTTACATAATGATTTTCTTTTATTGAATTTCCTGTTTTAATCAAGAAAGTACTTCAGATGCTGCTTTTCTTCCTTAAAATCAGGAAGTCAGCCTCTTTCATTAACTGTATTACAGGGTTGGCTGGTGGATCTTCTCAACAAGTTCGGCGCTTTAAATGGGTTCCAGATTTTGCATGATCGTTTTATTAATGGATCAGCATTAAATGTTCAAATAATTGCAGCCCTTATTAAGTAAGTTATGTTTTTAAGTGAATCTTACGTGTATTATAGGAATTGCTACTTAATTCCTTGATAAAAATTTTTTTCAATTATGGTTTCCTTTTTAACTGATAACTACTAACTTTTTAAAAGTAATATAAGTAAGTCTGAGTTCAATCCTAGTTGATTGTAGGAAAGCAAATATTATAAGAGTTGTTTTGTCTTTCTTCTTTCAGACCATTTGGGCAATGCTATGAGTTTCTCACTCTTCATACAGTGAAAAAGTACTTTCTTCCAGTAATAGAAATGGTCCCACAGTTTTTAGAAAACTTAACTGATGAAGAGCTGAAAAAAGAAGCAAAGAATGAAGCCAAAAATGATGCTCTTTCCATGATTATTAAATCTTTGAAGAATTTAGCTTCAAGGGTTCCAGGACAAGAAGAAACTGTAAAAAATTTAGAAATATTTAGGTTAAAAATGATACTTAGGTAAGATGTTTTCCTCTTGAAATAAATTGTGTGAGTGTTTAGAATCCTACTTAACACTGAATTTCTCTTCTAGATTACTGCAAATATCGTCTTTCAATGGGAAGATGAATGCACTGAATGAGGTTAATAAGGTGATATCTAGTGTATCCTATTATACTCATCGGCATGGTAACCCTGAGGAGGAAGAGTGGCTCACAGCTGAACGAATGGCAGTAAGTCCTTTGGTTCTTCTGTTATAAGTGCTAGAGGAGAAAATGGCATCAAGTGTTTAGAAACTTTTGTGGCATTTTGACATTGCAACATATTTCCTGTATTTTTACAAACACACCTGCAACAGATTAGAATAAAAATGGACCTTTGCCAACTGAAAAGTATATTTCGCTAGCATATGGGGGGGAGGCGTAAATACTTATTAAGTTGAATACTATAAAGTTACACAGTATGGACTATTACATTTTTGTATTGTGAGTTATTAGAATTTTGTTCTATTGGTATCAGTATTAAATAAATGCCAGTCAGCAACATAGCATACTGTTACAGAAACACGGACTTGGGAAGCATGCAGTCTTAATTCTAGTTCCACTTCTCACACTTCTGAGCCTGATTACTTTTACTTTAATAGGATAATATATCCCTTGTTAGGATTATTTGGAAGATTAAAGAGCCCATGGATAAGCAATAGTAGCATAACTGATGAATAAATAAAAGCAAAAAATTAAAAGGGCGTGTTTTCACCAGAATCCCATCTGATGTAAGGAAACCAAAGATCTTAAAATGGGTCTTGTACCCACTCTACCTAAACCATTGTGCTTACTGCACTTAAATACTACTTTACTGCATAAATGCTGGAGTTGAATTTTCAAAATAATTGCATTATTTTTGAGTCATGGATACATTTCAGTATGTGCAATATTAAGTTTCATTAAATTATAGTGGCTTTTCATAGTTTTGAATTAAAAAAGCACATAAGCCTATTACATTAGTGTATTTATTTTGCATTTGTAAATTCCTACTAATGTTGTTTAAAAGTGTGAACTGTATTTCATACATATATTCTAAAAAGCTTCTATGTGGGACGCCTGGGTGGCTCAGTGGTTGAGCGTCTGCCTTTGGCTCAGGTTGTGATCAGATCCTGGGATTGAGTCCCACATCGGCTCCCCAGAGGGAGCCTGCTTCTCCCTCTACCTGTGTCTCTGCCTCTCTGTGTGTGTCTCTAATGAATAAATAAAATCTTTAAAAAAAAAATTAAAAAAAGCTTCTGTGTTTCAGCTTCTTTGAAACAAGTTTTTAAATTTTGTTTAGGAATGGATACAGCAGAATAATATCTTATCCATAGTGTTGCGAGATAGTCTGCATCAACCACAGTATGTAGAAAAGCTAGAGAAGATTCTTCGTTTTGTCATCAAAGAAAAAGCTCTGACTTTACAAGATCTTGATAATATCTGGGCAGCACAGGTAAGAAATTTCAGATGGTGACTACTTGGTTTCTAAAAGAAAGATATTAAAAACGAAAGGAATATAGTAGTCATGAAACAAGATGAACGTTTATATTATTAGACTCCTCATACATTTAACTCCTTGATTTACAGAAATCTTGTCAATCTTTTTAAATATATTCATCATTTATTGTATGTTTGGTACAGGTTACCAATTTGTAGGAGGATTTTTTAAAAATTTAGTATTCACTACAAATTTTTGATTGAAGTAGTTTATTTACACAATATTACATTAGTTTCTTCATAAACTTAATTCAAAGAAAACTTTAATGTCAGTAGAGTTAAATCACTAGATTATGTATGAAGACCTGTTGTATGTAATCCAAAGGATTTATAGCTTTGCTGAAGGATAAGTAACTTTTTTGATTAAAGAAACTAGATGATTCAAATCACTTTGACTACTTCAATAGTGCATTTTTACTAGGATCACTTGGGAAGTATTGAGTTAGATTACAAAGCTTTGTGTTTTGAGTCTGTAGCAAGAAAACATTCAGTTTTCCCTTTGAGTGCTTAAGGTAACAGTTTTTGAACAATACCAGTGGTGTACCTTATTGTTCTACTTAGAATGTTAAAATTGGCACACTAAATTCGATAAATTATAATAGAGGCTCACATGAATTCCCAAAGTACACATTAGCCATGTATATCAAGGAATTTAATTTGTCAGGTTTTAGAGGCCAATTCTAAAGCATTTAAAATGTTAGGGATTTCCTTATGTTACACACTTAGATGAAGATGATGGGAAGAGTTTAACAGCTGTCAGTGGTTAGTATATACAACTTGAGTGCTGTTCAAATTGAAATATGCTATGTTTTCTTTGGTTTTTCAATAGGCAGGGAAACATGAAGCCATTGTGAAGAATGTACATGATCTACTGGCAAAGTTAGCATGGGATTTTTCTCCTGAACAGCTTGATCATCTTTTTGATTGCTTTAAGGTAATAGCATAGTAAAGTAATGCCACTTCATTTTAATAAAATTATTAGAGCTATGAGTTGTTCTTAGACAATACATACTTGAGAAATTTTCTGGTGTGAAGGAATTGGTCTTTTTTTTTTCCAGTTAGCACTTAATGTTCATTTTTATTATAATAGGTCCTCATAAATAAGTAATCTTTCAAACTCAGGTTGTGAGTTTGGATTCCTTTCCCCTAGCAATTTGAATTTTTTTTTATAGATTCTGGTGCACTGTAGGACTTCAGGGAAGGATGATTGGTTGCAATAAAAAATAGTGTCAATAAAAGGGATTACCAATAGCTTGATATTTTGGGGTGATATGCGCAGACAAATCAAAATGTAATTCATAAGGTAGCCCAAGAGCCCTTACAGTGATATCTGTGTTAGTACCATCTGCATTTTTTAAGGCCGTATTGTGTAGCGGTTTCTTTATAGTTGCTAGTACCAGGTTTGTAAAAAACACGATTGATGAATTTGTGGATTAAGAATACATAACTTTAGGGCAATAACAGTGCTCATGAAGGATGTTCTATTAGCAACTGGCATTAGATGATAAAAGGTATCTTGTTTAAAATTAGTTACACTGCCTGCTGGTGGAAACATAAGTTGCTACAACCGTCTTGGATATAGAATGATATTTCTTAAAAAGTGGAGGATTCTCATGACTCATTAGTTTGACTTCTGAATATATCCTCTAGAGAAACTCACGTATAAGTGCACCGGGATACATGTTTAACATTTGTAGCAAAATTATTTGTAATAGCCAGCAAGAAAATTGCTATGTAGAATGGATAAACTGTATAATGTTCCTACAATTTAAACACTTCACAACAGTGAGAAAGAGCAAATTTGAGCATTTCAGCCACGTGGATAAGTCTAATAAAGTTGAAAAAAGGAATAAAATTACACAAGAATTCATATACCTTGATTGCATAACATAGACTTCAGAAATAGACCAGCTAGCTTCTAGAGTCTTGCTTACCAGGTTATTTTTGACCTGTGTAGTAAGTTACACGGGTGTTGACATTATGTAGATTATGTATACATTTATACCTTTCTTGGTGTGTATTTCACAATTGAAGGGAAAAAAATGTGAGTTATTGGCTTGTACCTCAGACCAGTTAAACTTGAATTGCTTGTTATGGTGCCTGGGAGCCTGTATTTTAAGCAACATTTTCAGCTGAATCTTAAGCACATTAAAGTTGTAAATAATTGCCTTATGGAAAAATTCAGTTTGAAATCTATCAAAGGCAGCTGGGGAAATAATAGAATCTATTATCATGGGTATTCTAAAGTTAATTGCCATTCAGTTTTAATCTTGAGATGACTTCCGAAGTGGCACAGTGCACGTTGACCAAGATGGCCATGATGGGAAAAGGAAAGAAAGAGGTCAAATGTACAGCCTCCTGAACCCTCCTCTTCTAAGGATGGTCTAAATACAACAGTAGTCTAAATACAAACATGGTTCCATTATTTTTATCCCCTTTGGCCTAGCAGGTATTTACTAAGCACAGGTTATTTGGTCGTAAGCACTGTTTTCTAAGGTGTCGCAACTTTTTACAAAAGATGATTCAAAGGAAGCATGAAGTCCAGGTCATGCCTTGTAGTTCTTTATAAACTGGAAGCAAGTGATTTCAGACTTGTCGATTAGTCTTAGGTATTTGCCTAGTTTAGTTTCAAGTAAGTCTTTGTTCTTCAAAACGTTTATACTATTGTACAGTCCCATCAAGATTTTCACATCCTAGCCAGCAGTTGTTTTGTCAGAATTCTTGATTTGTGACCATCTGCTTGGTATGAAATATCTCATTGTGGTATAGCTGCTTATATCCTTGATCACTAATGAGGTTGAACATCTTTTCGTATGTTTCTATTCTTTATTTTGTTGTGAAAACCCTATTGAAGTTTTTTGACTAATATTTCCTTATTGGGTGGTTATTTTCTTAGTGGTTTGTAGGAGTTCTTGGCATTCTCAGTGATAGTCCTTATCAATTCAAGTGTCACAAATAATTTCTCCCAGTTGTTGTCTTTTTTCCTCCCCTTATGGTGGCTTCCCCTGAATAGGTGTTCTTAATTGATTCTCCTTTTCATACGTCATTATTTTTGTATATATCCCTCAGAGATGAGTATATGAAGAAAAAGTTCATACTATTATCATACCAAAAAAAAAAAACCCTAATAATTCTGTAGTACTGTCAAATAGTATTAAAATTCTTCTTTATTGTTTTTTAAAAAATAGTATTAAAATTCTAATGGTCTCAGATCATTATTTTTGAAATTTGTTTGAAAAGGTATTCATACTTTGTAATTGGTTGTATACGTCATTAAAGTCTTTTTTGAATCTACAGTTTCTCCCTTTATTCCTTAAAGAAACTGGATTGATTATTGTGTTGTTTTATATCAGTAGTATGAAATTTAGGCCTGTGGGTTTTTTTTTTTTCCCCTTTTCCTAGAATACATCAGAGGTGGTCATGTGCTCTTTATTCAGGAGGCATGTAATGCCTAGTGAACCTGTCTTTTTAAGATGTTCTTAATTGTAATGTCTAGTACTTGAGATGTTATCCTGTAGAGTTTTCATATTTCTTTCATAATTTTGAGGGGTTAGAAGGAATTACAAGTTTGCATTAAAGTTGTCTTCCGGGATCCCTGGGTGGCGCAGCGGTTTAGCGCCTGCCTTTGGCCCAGGGCGTGATCCTGGAGACCCGGGATCGAATCCCACGTCGGGCTCCCGGTGCATGGAGCCTGCTTCTCCCTCTGCCTGTGTCTCTGCCTCTCTCTCTCTCTCTCTCACTGCGTGCCTATCATAAATAAAAAATAAAAAAAAATTAAAAAAAAAATAAAGTTGTCTTCCAAGATATCCCATATTTATCAAAATGTAAATGGTTGTGTGTAATGATTCCATTGAAAGGATCTCCTATAATTAACGTAGTTATCCTTCTGTTGCTTGCCATTAGGTTGATTTCACATTATTTTCTAATAAACACTCATCAGCAGCTTAATACATACAGCTTTTCTCATACTGTTTAGCAACAGCCCTGGCCTTTACCCATTTGATGCCTTCATCACTTACAACCTACCCCACGTGAATTGTATAATTGCATTTTAAAAAAATACCATTTTGAGTTTTTTTTTGTTGTTGTTCCCCCCATTGTAGAGATTGTATTTTTTTAAGCTTTTATTTATTTGAGAGAGAAAGAGAGCACAAATGGAGGAATAGCAGAGGGAGAAGGAGAAAGACTCCTCCCTGAGCCAGGACCCCAGCATCATGACCTGAACTGAAAGCAGACCCTTGACTGGCTGAGCCACCCAGGCTCCCCTTATTATGGAGATTTTAAATGAGTATTATTTTTTTTTTTTTAAATGAGTATTATTATCTTCTATATTGAAATAGCACCAAATTACTTTTACAAACGTTAGAAATTGTTTTTATTGGTTAATAACAGACTTAATAGAATATTTTGTTCTCATGTGTAGTGCACAGTGCTCTCATCAGCTTTTTAAATTTATGAAAATCTTTGTATATCAGGTTGTGTTTATCAAGTTTTAGTATAATTTTTCTATTTATTAGAGAGCACAAGTGGGCTGGGATAGGGGCAGAAGGACAAGCAGACTTCCTGCTGAGTGGGGAGTCCGGCCTAGGCCTGGATACCACAAGCCTGAGATTATGACCTAAGCTTAGGTATTTAAATAGAGATTTTTTTTTTTTTTTTGTCTTCTTGTTTAATTCTGCTCTTATTTCTCATCTATCACCAGAATAATTCTGTGCTCAGCTGTGTTGTTTTTCCAGTGAATATATTTAATCCCATGACACTTAATTTAATTACTGATGGGTGAATTTGTTGTTTTCATGTCATTTAAATTTTTTTTTCTAGGCCAGTTGGACAAATGCAAGTAAAAAGCAACGTGAAAAGCTTCTTGAGCTGATACGTCGCCTTGCAGAAGATGATAAAGATGGTGTGATGGCACACAAAGTGTTGAACCTACTGTGGAATCTGGCCCACAGTGATGATGTACCTGTGGATATCATGGACCTGGCTCTCAGTGCCCACATAAAAATACTTGATTATAGTTGCTCACAGGTAAGGTGTGCCCCCTTGCTCACTTTTTTTGACCTTCACCTTCATTCTCAGGATGGCTTAGATAACGAGTAGTTCCACATCTTTCCAACGTTGTTATTTTTAAAATGATCCTCAAGAAGTGACTTATTTTCTTCATGTAAGTCTGCCTTATGTTAGGTCTCTGTCAAAATTTTGTGTATCATCTAGAAAAGCATTTTAGTTTCCTTGGAAGAAAGTATTTTAAAAAGCAGTTTATGGGGGATCCGTGGGTGGCTCAGCGGTTTGGCGCCTGCCTTAGGCCCAGGGCGCGATCCTGGAGTCCCGGGATCGAGTTCTGCGTCGGGCTCCTGGCACAGAGCCTGCTTCTCCCTCTGCCTGTGTCTCTGCGTGCCTCTCTCTCTCTCTCTCTCATAAATAAATAAAATCTTTAAAAAAAATAAAAAGCAGTTTATGTAGTGGTATCATTGTTGGTGCATGGTGCTGAAATACCAGTTTTAAATAGATCATAAGATATTAAAGCTGATGCGGGATGTTAGAGGTAAGAATTTGGGTTTTCTTTGCTCACAGGGAAGTTAAGAAAAATTAATAGAATGTTCTAAATAGTAAAACATTTTGAGCCCTGCCTGTGGGCAAATCACACAACAGCTTCCCTGCATTCTAACTTGTAGCATGTTAGCTGTTGTGTGATTTACTGTTGACCCAGGGTAAAATTAAAATTGCTGTTAACTAATTTTCCACTTGTTAAAACTGTTGCTACACCAATGAACTGAAATTCCGTTGAGAGCTAAATAAATAAGTTCAAGTAGGTGTATGTGATTCAGATGCCCTTTTTTTTTTTCTAGCTAATCACAGTTCCGTAAGTATTTAGTATATCAAATACTACTAACAGTCTTCAACAGAGATCACACACAAACACACACACACACACACACACACACAAAGTAATCCAAACTTCAAGTTCTTAGTGCAGAAACCTGCATTTCTGCTTACTATTAATTTAGGGGAAGGAGTAAATAATGTTTGAGAAGTGAGTATCATATTTGCAATAATTCTGAGTTTATAATATTTTCATAACTACTTTTCTTTTATCTCTTTGTGTATATGTCCGTATTTCCTTATTTTGATTTTCAGTGAAAATTTTTTAACTTAGTTGCCATACCTTTATTTTCTTGGTAAAAAAGAAATTTTCAGTGTCCCTCACCATGCTAAACAATCCCATATAGAATAACAATTGGATTATATGTTATTGCTGAATTTTATTATATGGTAGCATCCTTTGAAACATTGGATAATATTGTTTTGCTTTTTATAGTTATGGTAGTAAATGTGAAATGAAAATGTATTTTGTGCTGCGTTTTATTACTGTTAATCTCATTTCTGCAATTATTACATTTGTTATGATCTTTTAAGAAAAGCCCTATTTTGTCATTGGAGGTGGAATTTTCCTGAGTGTGTGGCCTATCTCTAAAACAGTGAAATTGTTTGTTTAAGGATCGTGACACACAGAAGATCCAGTGGATAGATCGCTTTATAGAAGAGCTTCGTACGAATGACAAATGGGTAATTCCTGCACTGAAACAAATTAGAGAAATTTGTAGTTTGTTTGGTGAAGCCCCTCAAAATTTGAGGTAAGGCTTTTAACAGAAAATTTCAATATTTTTATTTTTATATTTTATTGAAAGAAATAGCATTCTCACTTGGTAAAAGCAAATTTGTCAAAAGAAAGAGTGGGAGGTTGACAGGCAAAGTGAAGGGTTAATTTGGAACAAAAGAAGATTCCTGTATCATATCCACATGTTGATTTTATTTATGAAGAAATAAGCCACAATTAAATTATAAGCATCAGAATCAGCAGTATTCTATATTACTCATGCAAGATAACAAGATATGGTTTTGTTTTTTAATTGATTGTAGCTAAATTTCTATTAGTGGTATGTATTTATTTATATATAGGAGTCTTTAAATACATCATTTTACATGCCGAATTCTGGTTACTAAAATAATTTGTCCTGGTGTTTTCTTTCTATAAGAGTTATAACAGATAATGTGAAAAGTTAAAAATAATATGCAGAGGGAGAGCCTAGGTGTAGTACAAAGAATATTTATAGTGGGGACAGGATTCCTGAGTATGACCCTTGTGTCTGAGCAGTCATATCATCTTTAAAGATTTATGAATTGAAAGAAATGTGTTTTTCTTATATGTAAATTAGATGATTGCCAAGATCCTTTGCAGCTCTAGATTATTAAGATTATGCCTAAGACCGTAAGGCTGTATATATTTTGGTTTCAATGGTTCAGCTTTGTCTCATTTTTTTCCCCAAAAGCTTGAAAAAATATGAAATTAGTAAAGCTATAGGGATAAACTGGAGAAAATCCAGATATATATCATATTAAGAGTAACATTTCTTTGAGGGACATATTTTGATTTTTTTGGCCTTTTTGCCTTTTTCAAATGTATGTATTTGTTGGCAGATAAAGTAGTTTACATACTCTTCCAGGGTACAGTGACTTCATCTCCACTAGAATAGTAAAGACTGAGAGTTTATTGGTTTCAGTGAATGTAGTAGAAAAGGTTGGAAAGGAGCTAGCTATCTTTCTGGTAATGTGGGCAAATATGGCTATATACCAACTGTCCCAGAATGTACCTCGAATGGCTAATAAAATTTTACAGAAAGCATTTTCTTTGATCAAATTCCTTACTATTAGAGCATAATCCTTGTAGTGCAAGTCTTGAAAGGATTATGTTCTTATTTCATAATTCTGGAAATAATCACATAAACTTACACAGGTGCTTTAGTACTACTGTAGTATAGGAGTAGAAAATGGTTGTTGAGGTAGATATCCATGTGGTGAGATGGGAGAATATTGATGCATAGTTTCTGTGTAAGTAAGAATAATGGAATAAATATTAGATTGTATAAGCTCTTTTGATTACAACAGAGTTTAATTGCCTAATTATATTGTTAAGTTCTTCTCGTTTCAGTCAAACTCAGCGAAGTCCCCATGTATTTTATCGCCATGACTTAATCAATCAACTTCAGCACAATCATGCCCTAGTTACTTTGGTAGCAGAAAACCTTGCAACTTATATGGAAAGCATGAGGCTGTATGCTAGAGGTATGTTTTGCAAGTTCACATGAAATAACAGCAACTTTCCAGCATTTTTTAAATCAAATTACCTCAAAAATGGACAACACAAGTATTTTAAAAGATGGAAGATAATTGGTCTTATTATTTTTTATTTTTTTATATAATTGGTCTTATTAACTGTTCCTTTATGAGCTTATGTTCCTTTTTATGCTCAGTTCTTACCCACCCTAAATCCCAAGCCAGCATTTTAAAGCTTTCTTTAGTTCTTGCCTTCCACATTCTCCTTGTTAAATTGATTTCTTTCTCTTCTGTGGGAGTTCCGCCTTTCTATACTATGTATAATTGGTAGGTATTACCTTCTTTGGGAATGTACTTGACTCACTCTCAGCTTTGGTTCGTTAACTACCATCACCTTTATTATTTTATGAAAATGTGTGTTGTCTATGTCTATTCTTGTATATATTATAGTTCCTTTATAATCCCAAGTCCTTATTTTATAAGAGTTTCAGACTTTGAAACAAGAGTTTCACTCTTTTCGTATGAATTGGAAAATTCACACAAATAATGATATGAAGCTACAAGAATCCACGTGTTTATGTTGGTTTTCAAAGTGCAAATTTGTTTAAATTTGTTAGTTTCCTGAGGTTTCAACAGCTGGTTTTTAAGTTCCTGCCATATGTGGAACTCTGCCTCAGTACTCTTTTTTGCCCTCTGACGGTTGTGTCTATGCTAGAGTAAGGATGGGTTTCTAGTAACATTCCACGGTCTTTTAGGCCCAATGTTGTTCGCATGGCCAAAGAAAGAAAACTTGATACTACCACTGCTAGAAATAGAACTGAACATAATGGGTACTGAACATATTACTGATTTAACATGTTACATTACATAAGAGTCTACAGAAACCAGTAGTCCTATATTAGATATAATATTTCTAATAGTATTTGAAGAGTAGATTAAACTCTTGGCATTCTTGAATAAAATCCCAAGATGCTTGTAAATCATAGGATTTGCTTAACATAGGATATATATATTTCCATCTAAAATTCAGATAAATATAATGGAAAAATTAAGCAGCTCTTCAGATATGCCTACGATTGTGTTGATTCCTTTGTCCTTCCTTTACCCTCCCTCAGGGCCAACTGAGTTCTCCAAGGCTGTAGATTGTAGAGCTAGATAAGCAATCTAAGCATCAGGTGGTTGATAGGCACCAGGCAACGATCTTCTATAGTTTCAGGCCTCAGTTCATTCTAAGCAGCATGATAAGACAATCAGAGCATGTGACCATGTGATTTATGTTCTGTACCAAATGCAGCCAAAATCAGAGAAGCACAAGAGGTTTCCACATAATATACCCAATCAGTCAAGCATCTAGGCTCAATTTAACATAATGCAGATTCTTTGTTTTGGCCTCATCTCTCCTTGCTGGCACAAAGTTCTCAGAAACACCATTGTAGGCCTTCCCCCAAAATGCAGCCATATAAATCATGTGTGCTGAGATACAATTTTTATTTACTTCATTGTGTGTTTCAGTTCTTTTCATTGCCAGAAGTTGAATACTATGTTGTCGGGACAGTCACGTAATGCTGATGCATGTGCAGTTCAGCCTTACTAGAGTTCTCAGCTTTGTTTTAGTCAAATTTTACATGAGTCATTGCCTCATCTCAATTTTATTGTCACAAGGTTTTCAGTCTTCAGTTTTCCCTCCTTAAATTGTAGCTCCATAAGAGGTATGATTCTTCATACAAGTTTGATTGTCTAGATTTGAAAATGACCAAAATATATTAGGTTTATGACCTTGGGCAAGTTATGTATACTAGAACAATGCACAGCACATTATAAACTCTTAGATTTTTGTTATTGATGGTCCCCTGAATTCATTGACACACCTTGTGTTTCTTGTAACTTTGATAACTTCTTCCTTTATTACAGTACTCTTCTGATTAATACCGAATGGTTGGTCTACAGATCCTTAAATATGGGTTTAAAACTAGTGAAATTCTCCTGTTAAACTTTCTGCAGTATTAAGTCACTTCTGTGGTAACATTAGCCACCAACTTCCGAATTTGGAATTCTGAAGTAAATTATAGGTTTTATCTCTGTATAATAGAAGTATTCCATAGATTTCATTTGGTATAAACCTACTATTCGCAGGATAACATCAAGATTCCACAATTTTCTGATACTTTTAATTTTGGTTAACTATTATATCAGTATTACATATTTATCCTACCCATATTTCATCTCCACTAGCACCTTTAGTTTTGGAATAAGACATTTTTACAGTAGTAGGGGCAGCTGATTCTACCTCCCGTTTTAATATTATTTAGATAAAGTAATGAATTTATTAAAATTCTCTCCAATATTTACTCCTGTGTTCTTACTAATAGTGCCTTCAGACACTGGTGCTTACTGGTCATCCTTTAAAAGTTTTTTAGTACACACAAAGTAGAAGACCACTTTTAATCTTCACTCAACATTTTGCCTCATTGGTAGGGTAGTCATTGTATTGACTTGAACACGTATTGATCATTTTATTTACCACTTTTTCTGCTTTCTGGATAGAGTTGTAGAACTTAATCTTCATTGTATATCGTACTTTTGCATTCTGTTTTCCAAGGACAGCTACTTCTTTGACATCTTCTGAATCTCTTACATCCAGTACTGGCGATTCTTAGGAACATTTTTCCCCATAAAAGATTGTTTCATGAGTGTCATTCACCAACAGTGCTCTGTGTTAGGGTTGTAACGTCTTCTAGACGTTCTCCGCTCTGGCTCATTCCTACACATCAGTCATGAAATACAGTTAGGTCTGTGTGGGCTCTTTCTGATTTTTTAAAAAATTGAGTCTTCGTTTTATAAATAGCTTATACTTTTCTGGAGTAATGGTTATTTCCATGACTGGTTGTATGAAAAGTATGTAAGATGGGCCTCCAGCATCGTATTTTAGAAAGTTAGAAAGGGTTTAAAGAATTTTGTTAAAGGCTGCCTGAGTGGCTTGGTCAGTTGATCATCCTCGTCGGACTCTTGATTTTACACTCTTGATTATGGCTCGAGTCATCAGGGTCATAAGATTAGAGTCTTGCCTTGGGTTCTGCACTCAGCAGGGAGTCTGTTAGAGATTCTCTCTTCCTCTGTCCATCCTCCAAGTTGCGAAGCACATTCTCTCTCTCTCTAATTAAAAAAAAAAAGTAGTTGACATTTCGAAAACAAATAGGAGCCAGCTCTTACTGGCCAAAATTAGGTCTAAGTAAATAATAAAAATAACTAAACCCATTAAATAAGCTACAGACCCCTAAGTCCATGCTGTTAGAAAGTATCAACGAATATATATATAGAACATGCGGTGATGATTAAAAAAAAAAAAAAAAACATGGGATGAGGGGTTTTAACTTTTTGAATGGTGGGAGTAAGATGCTCAGTGGACCTTATTTTTTTTCTTTTAAAGATGATTTATTTTACAGAGAGCATGCAAAGGGCAGGTGGGGGAGAGGGAGAATCTCATGCGACTAACCACTGAGCATGCAGCCCAACACACGGCTTGATCTCACAACCCTAAGTGAGCTGAAATCAAGAGTCAGATGATCAACCAACTGAGGCACCCCTCAGTGGACCTTCTCTTTAACAAAACAACCATTTTGCTGAAGAAAAGTTTTTAAATAATCATTGAAAGTACCTGGAAATGATTCTAAGGGGATACAGAAAATGGTGAAATAATTATTCAAGAAAATCTCTTGAGAAGAACAAGAAGAGTCTGTAGCATTTGAGCTACAACTTACTCTCTCTCTCTACAGCTGCCAGTCCAGGGCTGTGGTTCCACCATAAGAGGGGCATAAGATTGGAGCTTATTATCTTCCCCAGTTAATGTTTTACAGAAGTTCTGTTCTAAGGCAGTCATGTTAAGAAAACAGAGACTCCCTTATCCTGCTCAGTGTCTACTCGTAGGTCTAAAGCTTTGCTTTAGGCATGGCAGTCTGAGAATACTGAAGCTCCGATTACTCCCATTGCAGTTTGCTATGTCATAAGATACAAATTCTGTGCCTAGGGAGCCAGACTGAGAAAATCGGGTATTTCCGTTTCCCACGCACCAGCACCCCTCAACAGAGCCAGAGGTATTTCTCTTGGAGAAGCTGCTTGCTATGTTGTCACCAATTCCTGTGCAGTAGCACAGAGGTTCTGCCCAGAGGGAGAGACAGGCTGTGAGGATGAAGAGTTCAGTTAGGCCTGAAGGGGTTGACCTTATTTGGACCAGATCATGACTTCTTAAAAGCATTATTAAAAGCAGTGGAAATTTTGGTGAAGAGCAATTAAGAGGGAGCTGATAGTACTCCTACTAACCAATGAAACTGCAGAGCAATAAAAAATTTAACAGAGATTTAGATAAGGAGACAGTCAAGATGAGCCCACCTGGGAGCACAGTCAGCCATAGGCTGTCACAAATGTTCTGCACATGCATTAGATTGTACCCACTCAGAAGCAATTAGAGGAAGACATGGACAACTTGAAAACATTCTTCAGTCCACATGCCAATCTATCGGGAAAGGTGGTAAGCTTCACTGGCTCAAGGACTTAAATTCAACTTCTGACCAGTGGGTGAATTATAAGCTACCATGACACCTGAGGCAATTCCTAGGAATCTAGGCTTAAAAGTAAAATTGTATCCCTTTTAGAAGTAAAAGGAATAGGGATCCCTGGGTGGCGCAGCGGTTTGGCGCCTGCCTTTGGCCCAGGGCGCGATCCTGGAGACCCAGGATCGTATCCCACGTCAGGCTCCCGGTGCACGGAGCCTGCTTCTCCCTCTGCCTGTGTCTCCGCCTCTCTCTCTCTCTCTCTCTCTCTCTCTGTGACTATCATAAATAAATAAAATTAAAAAATATATATATAAAAAAAAAAAGAAGTAAAAGGAATAAAACCTATTCCTTATAGTCAGAAACACTGTGTTTCATGCCTAAGACCACCCTCATGAATTATTGGGAAGAAAACCTCCCACCTACTACTAGCCCTTGACTGAATGTGAGACAAAAACTACTTGAACTACAATGATAGTATCCAAGCCATACTTCATCCACTGGTAAAGGGTAATAATTTAACTAGCCAAGGGGATTTAATTACAGCCTTTGGCCACTAAGGGGCTAATGCTGAACCAAGAACAATCTACAGGTGGCAAGGCTGAAAGGTAAAAACAAGGAGAAACACTGGATGAGATCGACTTCTTAGAGTTAGTTCACCCTAGTCACTAAACAACCAAGGAAACAACAACAACAACTCAGGGAGTGAGTGGGTGGTGTCAGTATTCAGGTTACTACTAACTGTTAAATACCCAGATTTCCACCAAAAAAAAAAAAATTTAAAGGTGTCACCCATACATACACAGACCATAGAAATTGCCTCTGAAAAGGCCCATATGGTAGATTCTGTAGACAAAGACTTGAAAGAAGTTATTGCAATATGCTCAAGGAGCTGTGTGAACTTGTCTAAAGAATTAAAGGGAAGTATCATGATAGTTTTCGTTGAGAATAGCAATAACAAAATAGAGTCTTTTCTTAAAAAGAGAATCAAATGGAAATTCTGGAGTTAAAAACTATAGTACCCAAAATGAAAAATTTGCCTCAAGGGCTGAACAGATTTGAGCTGAAAGAAGAATCAATTTCTCAACTTGAAGATTGAGCAATAGAAATTATACAATCTGAAGAACAGTGAAGAAGGGATAAAGAAAAATGGAGTCTTCGAGAAATACAGGACAGCAGGGATCCCTGGGTGGCGCAGCGGTTTGGCGCCTGCCTTTGGCCCAGGGCGTGATCCTGGAGACCTGGGATCGAATCCCACGTCGGGCTCCTGGTGCATGGAGCCTACTTCTCCCTCTGCCTATGTCTCTGCCTCTCTCTCTCTCTCTCTCTCTCTCTGTGACTATCATAAATAAATAAAAATTAAAAAAAAAAAGAAATACAGGACAGCATTAAAAGAGTACCAACCTACATGTAATGAGAGTATGGGGGTTGGGGAGATGCCTGGGTGGCTCAGTGGTTGAACATCTGCCTTCAGCTCAGGGGGTGATGCTAGGGTCCTAGGATGGAGTACCGCATCAGGTTCCCCGCAGGGAGCCTGCTTCTCCCTCTGCCTATGTTTCTGCCTCGTGCTCTCTCTCTCTCTCTCTTTTTCATGAATAAATAAATAAAATCTTAAAAAAATAATGAGTGTGCTGGAAGGATACGCGGGGAGAGAATAGAGACCAGAAAAGGACATAATCACTGAAGACTTCTAGATTTCAGTGAGAGACAGACCTTAAACCACACAAGAACCTTAAAGAATTCCAAGTAAGTTAAAATTAGACCTGGATGCAGGCACATCATAGTTGTAAGAAATTTTGAAGGAAGTAAAAGAAAACTGACTTCACAAGGAAACCTCTATAAAATTAACAACTTCTTTTTTAGAACACTGGAGACCAGGAGGCATTAGGATAATTTACGTGAAGTGATGGGGCAATGGAGGGACCTAAGAATCAAACCTATCTTTAAAAAATAAAGGCAAAATAAAGACATTCCCAGATAAATACTGAGAATTTATTGTTAGCAGACTTGCCCTGCAAGAAATACTAAAGGGAGTAATTAGGCTGACAGTAAGTAACACCAGACAGTAATTCAAAGCCCGGGGGGGGGGGGTGGAGGGGGGAGAATACAGGCATACCTTATTTTATTGCTCTTTAAAGATAATTGTATACTTTACAAATTGAAGGTTTGTGACAAGTCTGCATCAAGCAATTCTATCGCTGCTATTTTTCCAGTAACATTTGCTCACTTCATGTCTCTCACATTTTAGTAATTCTCACAGTATTTCAGACTCTTTCATTGTACTTGTTAAGGTGAACTGTGATGATTATGACTTGCCAAATGCTCAGATGATTAGTATTTTTTAGCGATAAATTGTTTTTAAATTAAGGTATTTGCATTGTTTTTTAAGACTAATGCTTCTGCTTAGTTGATTCTAATACAGAATAACTTTCAGATGCACTGGAAAGCCAAGAACTTCATTTGACTCACTTTATTGCAATACTTGCTTTGTTTTGGGGGCCTGGAACCAAACTTGTAATATCTCCAAAGTATGCCTGTCAAACTTTAGAACACCGTAAACCAGTAATCCGTATATCACAAGTATCTTTGGAATACTCTCCAGCAACAGCTATTGTACATTTGTAAGTGTAAATAGAATATTCTGCAGGACAGACCGTATTCTGGGCCATCAGCAAGCCTTAATAACCTAAAGTTTTGAAATCTTATAAGGTAGGGGTTTTGTCCACAATTGAATTAAACTATAAATAAAAAAGGAAATTGGTGATTTCACAATATGTGTTTAAGTATATGCTCAAAGAACAGGTCAGGGAAGCAATGATATCTGTGAAATGAGAATATACTGAGATGAATGAAAACAAAATCCCAAAATATGGGGAAAGTTACTAAGAAATTTGTACCTCCAAATGTTTATTATAAAAAAGAAAGTTAGAAAATCCGTAACTTTCAGAAACTAGAAAAGAGCAAACTAAACCCAAAGAAGAAAGGAAGAAAATAATGAAGATTATTAGAGGGGAAATCAAGTAAGATAAGAGAGAGTAAATCAATGAAACTGAAAGTTAGATTTTTGAAAAGATCAGCAAAATTGACAAAACTTGAGCTAGGCTAAGAAAATAAGACTCAATTATGAAAAATCAGAAGTGAGAGGATACCATTAGTGATCTTAGGGACAAACATGAGAATACCAAATTACTGAAATTGAAGGAATTGTTAAAAAGTTGAATAGACTCCTATCAAGTAAAAAGAGTGTATTAATAACCAAGCAAATTAGCACAAAGAAATTCCAGGACCATATGGTTTCGTTAGTGAATTTTGCTGAACAGTTAAAGAAGAATTACTACTGGACCTTCTAAATCTTCCCCAAAAATTAAGGAACACTCCTTCTATGAAGCTTATTACCCTGATGCCAATATAATACAAAGACATCAGAAAACTATAGACCAATATCCTTTGAGTATAGATTCAACCCCCTCCCCCTAAGAAATAAGTAAACCAAATTTAACAACATACTGTAAAGGATTATGGAGGCGCCTTGCTGACTCAGTCAAAAGAGCATGCAACTCTTGATTTTGAGCTTTGAGTTCAAGCCCCACATTGGATGTGGAGAATACTTAAGAATTTTAAAAAAGAAAAAGATTATTTATTGTAACTAATTGGAATGTATCTCTGGAACAAAGTTGGTTTGATGCCATTGTGATACATCATATTAATAAAGGATCAAAACTTAGGTTAATCTTGTACATGAAGGAAAGGCGTTTGACAAAATTCAACACCTTTCATTTTGTTTTTTTGTTTTTTTTTTTAACACCTTTCATTTTGAAATCATTCAACAAAGTAGGAATAGACGGTATCAACCTGATAAAGGACATCTCAAAGATCTCAGTTAATCTCACTTAATGGTGGAAAACTGGCTGCTTTCCCCTTAGCATCAAGAGTGAGACTAAGATGTCCATGCTAGTCCTCCTATTTAACGTTCTGTGGCAGTGCTGGCCTGAGCAACAAGGCAAGAAAAATAAACATCCACATTGGAAAAAGCATAACTTATCACAGAAAACATCTGTATATAGAAATCCTAAGGAAATCCCTAAAATTTATCAAAACTAGATTACAGGGGATCCCTGGGTGGCGCAGCGGTTTGGCGCCTGCCTTTGGCCCAGGGCGCGATCCTGGAGATCCGGGATCGAATCCCACGTCGGGCTCCCGGTGCATGGAGCCTGCTTATCCCTCTGCCTGTGTCTCTGCCTCTCTCTCTCTCTGTGACTATCATAAATAAAATTAAAAAAAAAAAAAAACTAGATTACAGGAATTAAGATCACTATATAAATGTCATTTGTATATCTGCATGCTCAACAAAAATGAACCTGAAAATTAAATAATTTTATTTATAATAGCTTTATAAAAATGAAACATTTAAGAATGAATTGAACCAAAAGTATAAAACGTGTATTACTATTTTTTAAAGAAATCTCTGCACCCAATATGTGACTCAAATACACAACCCTGAGATCAAGAGTCTCACACTCCACTAAGCCAGCTAAGCTGCCCCCAAAACTTGTACATTTATTTTTTTTAAAGATTTTATTTATTCATGAGAGAGAAGCAGAGACCTAGGCAGGGAGCCCGATGAAGGATTCGATCCCGGGACTCCAGGATCATGTGCTGGTCTGAAGGCAGATTTGACCATCTGCTAAGCCACCCAGGTGTCCCAAAACTTGTACATATTAAACTACAGAATAATATTGTTGAAAGAAGTTAAAGATCTAAATGGAGAGACAGACCAGGTTCACCGAATTGGAACAGTTAAAATTGTTAAGGTCACAGCACTCTGCAAGTTGATCTATAGATTTAACACAATCCCTATAAAAATCCAAACTTTCTTTTTATAGAAGTTGGCATGCTGATCCCAGAAATGGATAGCCAAGACGGTCTTGATGAAAACTAAAGTTGGCTGACCTATAATACTTTCTGATCTCAAAACTTAATGCAAAATAACCATAATCAAGACAGTGTGGTACTGACATCAGAATAGATTATGCATCAGTGGAATGTAATTAATAGAAATAAATCGTTAAATTTATTGCTGATAATGGAGTTAAAAATGGATCATCTTTGACTACTAACGAATCACAGTATTTAGACTGAACAAGAAAAACCACCAACTATCCTGTTGATGTTCCGACAACCCAAACCCAAAAGCTGTTCTGTAGCTAAGTGTAATGTCTCTCTCTTCCTATTTAGCATTGATGGATCTTCTTACTTCTTGACTTTTCTTGATTATTGTTTGATATTCGTTAAGCATTTTCAAAGTTTTTCCTGTGTTCAGTTTCCTAGTTTTTTGTTGTTACTGTTTTTTTTAAAGTAGGCTCCATGCCCACTATGGAGCTCAAATTTAGGTCCCCAAGATCAAGAGTCACATGTTCTACCACGTGAGCCAGCCAGGCATCCAGGATCCTAGTTATTGATAAATTCCTGGTATGTAAATAAAAAAGGGGTGGGGATACTAAACCTAGTATAAAAGTTCGGTAAGAAGCAAGACACTTATATAGTCTGCAGGTCTCTCCCCTAATTACTTATAGATTATTAAAAGAAAAATGGTAACTTTATAGTGTAGTAACTTACTGGAACCATATTAACCAAGTGATGAAAGTTAACTTTAGTACTGTATATAAGTATTAATTTGACAATTGTAATGTTATATTAGCAAGTGTCTTCATTATTTGGAAATACTTGAGTATTCAGGGGTGAAGAGCAATGTCTTCAACTGAAATAATTTAGGAAAATTTTATATATGTAGCAACTAATGAAGCAAATGGGTCAGGTTGTCAGCAACTGGTGAATGGGTTGAAGGTGATAAAGGAATTCTTACATTCTTTTTAAAACTTAAGGTTGAAATTACTAAAATTTAAAATTTCCCCTACAAAAGAACATGGTAAGTAAACAAAGCTATGCATAAACTACTTGTTAACGTTTTTTAAAAGGCAACTGAAGTCCATTGATTATTCAAATACCTAAGCACATATTCTTTGATAAGGAAAATTTTGGGGTGCCTGGGTGGCTCAGTCAGTTAAGCATCCAACTCTTGATATCAGCTCAGGTTATGAACTTGTGATTGAGAGATCTGGCCCCATGTTGAGCTGCTCCATGCTGGGTGTGGAGCCTATTCAAGATGCTCTGTCATCTTTCCTCTGTCCCTCCCCCCTTCTCTTTCTCCCTCTTTAAAAAAAAAAAAAAAAAAAAATCTACATAGTTGATTAGAATTTGATATTCTGGGGCAGCCCAGGTGGCTCAGCAGTTTAGCGCCGCCTTCAGCCCAGGGCATGATCCTGGAGACCCAGGATTGAGTCCCACGTTGGCCTTCCTGCATGGAGTCTGCTTCTCCCTCTGCCTGTGTCTTTGCCTCTCTCTGTATGTCTCTCATGAGTAAATAAATAAAATCTTTAAAAAATAAAAAAAATAAAGTCTTCAGCCCTAATGAAATTGACTTTCAAGGATGTAGAGAGTATGTGTTTAGGACTTACTTCTGAAAGGTCTCATATAATTAGTATTCTGTGGTGGTAGCACATGTACCATAAAGTCCATGATCTGGTATTAATTAATTGATCAGTAATTAATACTAAAGAGAAATCACACAATTTCTCATTCCTCCATAACTTGGTACAACTTTCTGGAAGAAGGGTCAGTGATTTTCTCATGGTTGATGGCATTATCAGGGAATTTGCTTCATGTCTCTTTTAGTGCCATTTCCATGTCATGCTGCTTTTTCCCATTAAATCAAATTGGTGATTTCACAGTACGAAAGCCACCGTCCATGGTATTTTTAGGACAGTAAGTCCTTTTTAAGATGTTTTGCTGTGGTCTTTCATAGCAAATACTGAGGCTTTTCCATCCATTGTATACTGTAATGGAAGTAAAACCAAAGAATTTGATAGCATTCTTTTTCTCTTCTTTTTTTTTTTTTTTTTTTTGAAGATTTATTCATTTGAGAGAGCGCAATCATAAGTAGGAGGAGAGGGAGAGAATCTCAAGCAGACTCCATCCACACTGAGCACAGAGCCCAACATGGGGCTGAATCCCACAACCTCGACGACTGACCTGAGCCAGAACCAAGAGTCAGACTCTCAACCTACTGGTCCTCCTAGGCACCCTCTTTTTCTTTTATTTGATTTTTAAAGCTTTTTATTTGTTAATTTGTAGAGAGAAAACTCATGTGCAGTCGAGTGGGGGGAGGGACAGAGGGAGAGACTCTGAGCTGATCAAGGAGTCTGAGGCTGGGCTCAGTCCCAGCTCCCTGAGATCAAGACCTGAGCTGAAATCAAGAGTCAGTTGTTTAACTGACTAAGCCACCCAGGCTCCCTTTTTTTTTTTTTTTTTTAAAGAAAGAATTTACAGATTAAGTTAGGTTTAGTGACCCATACCTATACACATGGTTATGATGGAGAGGTAGGTTTTCTTGAATTTCTGAGACGTTCTAGACTTACAACAAGCTATTGCTTATTGCTGATAACTATGATAACTTAGTTACAGAATAGCATCTTGTGTTACCCTTGTGTCAATAGGTAAAAATTGACAATATATACTTTTTATATAACTTTTTTTCTCTATGAAGACAGTTTTCAGTATAACAGGAAATCGGAAAAATTTTGTCATGGTAGTTCATGTTCACAGACCACTCAGGTCAATTTTAGGCTATAAACAAAAATTGCTTCGTTGTGTATAAAGATAGTGCAGATAGGCTATGAAGAATTATTTTTGACAGCATGTTTAACACTTTTTTTTTTTTTTTTGGTTATGTAAAAAGTTCGTATTTTAGGGAAAATAGATGGGTAGAAACCATCAATAATTAGTAAACATTAGTTTGCCTTTTAATAAAGAATTAATGACATTTCAACGGACTTAATTACCTTTGGTTAAAGCCAGCAGTGGATATCCATGTGTATAATGCGTGATTTTTTTAATTTGTAGATCATGAAGACTATGACCCACAAACTGTGAGGCTGGGAAGTAGATATAGTCATGTGCAAGAAGTCCAGGAACGGCTTAACTTCCTTAGGTTTGTTTTAAACCATCAATGTTGCTGTCTTTAAGACACAGATAAAGAATGCTTAGTTAATGTGCTGTATAGTTAAGTCTTTTTTAGGTGACCTTTCGCCTGCCACATTTAATTTTCTCACAAGGAAATGATTACCTAAAAGTCAAAGGTCATTTCCCTATGTGTTTATGATGTAATACTTTGAAATTATTGGCTAAGTTTTAACTTTTCAATGTTTGAAGAGAACACATTTTAAGATTTTTGTATATACTTTTGTCCTTCTTATTTGTTTTTGCTAAAAATAAGTTTAATGATTAAATTTCTGTATTTTGACACAACCTGCTGGAGAACTCTACTGACCTTAGTACTGGTATCCTAGACCATAAGGAAATGGAGACAAAGGGCTATTGGCTCAACACCTCAAAAGAGTGGTTTGCATCCACTGCTGCCTGGTTTATTCTAGCAGTGGCTGACAAAGGAGATTTGAATGTGGGAATAACATTATTCTGATGGGGATGAGGCAAAGAGGTTGATCCCTTTTGGCCAAAGCTAAATTTGTCCCAGCCTGAATTTGAATTTGCTCAGTGATAATTATTTTTTAATGATCATACACCTAACAGATTTGAAATTGTTAAAAAAATTTTATGATTGGTTTCTTGTGAATTCAGAAACCACGTACTATAGAGGTGCTTATTCAGTTTCTAAGTGTGCCAAGAGAAATGCCCAGATTGTCAATGTTTTGAGAAATCTATTGCATTTATTATTTTGATACATTGGGGGATTTTCTCCTGAGCTGAGTTAATTATGGACTTGTTTATTGAACTATGTGTTTATTTACTGGGAAACATTTATATAAATAGTAATTTTTTTATATAAATAGTTAAATAATTATCTTAACTTGAAAAACTTCAGCCACCAGATTTTAAGAAATTTGGCTTTTGTTGAAAATGAAATGTTTTTTTCTGTGTGTGTTTTGATTTTTAACCACCTGGATAGAAGCTCCTACCTCTCCAGATCGAGAATCACTGCCTTAGTGAGCCACTGTTACTGATTGGTGTGTGTTGTATCCCTTAGGTTTCCTAGAACAGAAAAATGGTTATGAGTTCTACTATCTTCATGTTTGGAATCACAGGATCTGTTCTACTCCATACTCTATTAGTACCTATGTACATGACCTATAGCAACACAGGGGAAAAGAATCTTAACTTTACTTACTGTATTACTTGGTCTATGTTAAACACTTCACATTTAATCCTCATAACCATGCAGAAAGCAGGTATTCTCCCCATTTGATTAAAAAGAAAATGGAGATCGGCATGGATTAAACTAGCTTCTTTGAAATCTCACAGCCAATATTGACTGGCGTTGTGCTGCTGCTCTAGATCTGACTTCAAGGACTATGCTCTTTATATTAGGCAGTGATTTTTGTAAATCTGTCTTGGATCCTTAGGGCTTCTAAGGAGTTTCCTTCAAGATTTCTAAACAAGCAATGGAGATCTGATCCCCATTTCTCCTTTCTTTCCTCCTTCCAACAACTGGGGCAGCCCCACTTGTATTTTATACATTGGACTTTGAAATGGAATTTTTGCTTGAAGAAAGTTTTCTGCTATTGTATTTAAAAACAACAAGCTTGAAAAAAAAATGCATGTTACCATGGAGGACATTTTATATCATCCGTAAATTAGAGGTAACAGGGTTAGGTAGGACTAGGTGCTAGAAATCTTAAAGCTCAGCAATTCTTTTAAAACATCAAAGAACCTAGGATTGGGATCCCAAAATACTTAGAAATAATGAGGGAACCCACTGACATGAAATACATTCACTTTACTCCTTTACTGGGTGTGGAACCATTGTTAAGTAAGCTAGAAATTCTGTGCTATAATTCAGAATAAACTGAAGTTTTCTCTTTTCCTGTTATTCACTGATAGGGCAGACAGGGTGGGTGGAGGAATGCTAAAAGAAATACAGAGTTCATAGAAGCTGTAACAAAATTCACCTTCATTGTCTTAACCAACATTCACAAAATGAAAAAGACCCCAGAGAGCATCACTGAATCATTGATAAGCATCCTATTAAAGATTGGCAGAGAAAGTAAAATCCTATGTAGTCTGTTCTGTTCAATGTGGCCAGGTATGGAGTAATGCGTATTAGAACATCAGAAAGCATTAAAACTTAAAGAAATTTTGATTTAAATTAATGAAATGGTTGTCTATGAAAGTCACTTGGAGATCACCTCATTTTCCGATGATGCTATAGAAGCGGAATGGTAAAACTCAACCCATTAAATAAAGTTTTGCAATGACTGGTTTCAAAAACCAAACTGCTTAATAAGTTCAGAAAACAAATCTTTATTTGGTTTAGGCCATCACCTAATGGAGTTCCTGGCACATTCAGGGCGTCCAATATATGCTTATTCAATGAATAAATTAATACCAAATTATTTAGCTATTTTTACTATAAAACAAAAATTGAGAAATAAGTTTGGTAAGATGTCAATAAGAACTGACATCGTTTTACCTGTAAAAGTAGAATTGTGACAGATTATTCCTGCACTTATTGATAGTTTGCCTTTCATGGTAAAAATTATATAGATCTAATTGCTCATTTTTTGTTTTTCCAAGATTTTTATTGAAGGATGGCCAACTGTGGCTGTGTGCTCCTCAGGCAAAGCAAATATGGAAATGCTTAGCAGAAAATGCAGTGTACCTTTGTGATCGTGAAGCCTGTTTTAAGTGGTATTCCAAGTTGATGGGGGATGAACCAGATTTGGATCCTGATATTAATAAAGACTTCTTTGAAAGTAATGTGCTTCAACTTGATCCTTCCCTATTAACTGAAAATGGAATGAAATGTTTTGAGCGATTCTTCAAAGCTGTGAATTGTCGAGAAGGAAAACTAGTAGCAAAAAGGAGAGCATATATGATGGATGATTTGGAGTTAATAGGATTAGACTACCTTTGGAGGGTAAGTGAAAAGTGGAAACTTGATAAACACTCTTACTGATGAGATTTTGCAAATAGCTAAGGGGTCACGATTTTGCATATTAATTATGTACATCTGCTGTCCTGGTGCTCTCCCCAGTAGGTAGTATAGTTCATCTTTATCTTACAGGGTCATTTGTCATTAGGGTTTTTTCTCTCCCTTCCACCAACCCCCGCAATTGATGATCTTTTTGTCCCAGCTTCAAATCTGTCCATTCCAGATGTGTTTAGAAATATACTGACCATACAAATTCTTCATGCCTCTCTATGGAAGTTAACTGTTCTTTCCTTTTTTCATTCAGTATAGATCTGTTCTCATTTGGTGTTAATTTTGTGTTATTCATGCAATGCTAAAACAGGACAGAAAAGAAGACTACTTAGAATGAATTACAAACGTATACTTTATTGGCACTGTTTTAACGTGTGATGTTTTTAAACACTTTAGGGAGTAAAATATTACCGTCTGTTTAATTTTTCCACCTTTTTTAGTACTAATATGTATATATGTTCTTTAATTGAGATTAAATTGACACATTATATTTCAGGTGTACATGATTTCATATTTGTATATAGTGAAATGATCAGTAAGCCTAATTTTTTTTCCAGTAAGCCTAATTAATTAACATCCATCATCACCACATATCATTAGAATTTTTTTCTTGTGATGAAAAAAAAGTCTGACAGCAGCTTTCAAGCATGCAGTGCAATATGATTAACTATAGTCACCATGTTGTACATTACATCTTCAGTACTTACTTTATATGTGGAAGTTTGTATCTCTTGGCCACCTTCACCCGTTTTGTCCGTCCCTTCCTTGCCTCTGGTAACCACCAGTCTGTATCTGAATTCAGTGTTTTCTTTTTAGATACCACATACAAATGAGATCATACAATATTTGTCTTTCTCTAAACTTATGCATTTAGCATAATGGCCTCAAGGTTTGTCCGCATCGCGGCAATATAGTAGTAATTATTATTTCTATCTTTGAAAATATAACCATTCGCGGCAGTTTATATTGTTTTTTGGATATACTTTTCTGCAAACCATGGACTGCTTACTGTGTCATTCAGTTATTCAGACTTTTTCATTAAATGGTTTTCAACATTTTCAAACAGCCAGAACCCTTTTTAAAAATAAAAATTTATACAGTACTCCAAAATATAAAACTAGTTAGAGAAGAAAGAACCTTTCTTTTGGGGCGAGGAGTTCATCTATTTATTCATGAGAGAGAGAGAGGAACAGACACAGGCAGAGGGAGAAGCAGGCTTCACGCAGGGAACCCGATGTGGGACTCTATGTGGGACTCCATCCCAGGTCTCCAGGGTCACACCCTGGGCCGAAGGGGGCGCCAAACCGCTGAGTGACCCGGGCTGCCCAGCCTTCCCTCTTTTTTTTTTTTTTTTTTTTTTTTTTTAATTTTATCTATTTATGATAGTCACACAGAGAGAGAGAGAGAGGTAAAGACATAGGCAGAGGGAGAAGCAGGCTCCATGCTCCGGGAGCCCGACGTGGGATTAGATCCCAGGTCTCCAGGATCGCGCCCTGGGCCAAAGGCAGGCGCCAAACAGCTGCGCCACCCAGGGATCCCCAGCCTTCCCTCTTCTGAAGCCTACATAGAGGTCAACCTTAAATCACTTCCTCAACCCCCTAGAGTTCTGCACATAGTTTGAAGGCCCTCAGCAGAATTAGATGAGTGAGGGGATCCCTTGGTGGCTCAGCAGTTGAGCGCCTGCCTTCGGCCAAGGGTGTGATCCTAGAGTCCTGGGATGGAGTCCCACATCGGGCTCCCTGCATGGAACCTGCTTCTCCCTCTGCCTGTGTCTCTGTGTCTCTCATAAATAAATGAATGAAATCTTAAAAAAAAAAAAAAAAAAAGATGAATGATAAAGATCTATAGAAATGGAAGTTGTAGGACAGCTCTTTTTGCTAAATTATTTTTTATATGTATTTCTTTTTAAATAATTTGAATTTCTCCTTCAGTGTCTGACACTTGGTTACCAAGGTGTCAATTTACAGGGTTAATAACTGGTCAAAGCGTATTTTGTTGTTAGTAATATGTGCCTTCCATTCTTAAACAAATTGCTTTATTCAAAGACTAGAATTTTGCATTTTATTACTCTTTTTTTGGTCTATTTTCTCACTTAATTTTACTTGATTTACTTGATTATCAAATATATCCCCAAATTATAGAGTACAGTGTTGAAAATAACCGAGGGAATAGTTTGAAATGTCCAACTAAAATATTTCATGAAAGTTATTTACACTTGAATCTGTTTGAACCTAGGTTGTGATTCAAAGTAATGATGATATTGCCAGCAGAGCTATAGATCTCCTTAAAGAGATATATACAAACCTTGGTCCGAGGCTACAGGTCAATCAGGTGAGGATTGACATCCACTAAAACTTCCACAAATTAGAATTCTGATTAAAGAACTCTATCGCTTAAAAGAATTTTTTCTTCAATTCTGAAATAACTAAATTGTTTTGTTTCAACTCCTTTTAAAAACATAGCAAAAGGGGCACCTGGGTGGCTCATTTGGTTGAGCATCTGACTCTTGATCTCAGGGTCGTGAGTTCAACCCTTGTGTTGCTCCATGTTGGGCGTGGAGACTATTTTAAAAATCCATCGATCTATCTAAAATATTTAGTCTGTATCTCCATTATATAAAATGCTGTCCAAATGAATCTTGATAATTATGTGAAGTGATTATTTTGCGTATAATTATGGCATGAGATTTCAACTGAATTTATTTTGATTCTACAACCTACTCTGAAGTTCATACTTGTTAACTTACATAACCATAGCTTCCATTGACAAAACATAGTATGTTTTATTATCAGTATAGACTTTGGTGAAATATGATTGCAGTTGAGAGCTATCTTTAAAGTAGTTATTTCCATCTTTAATTGAATTATTGTTTTTATGTGTATTTTTTTTTTTTTTTTTTTTTTTTTTTTACATTTTAAAGCATCTTGGACTGTCTTTATTTGGCCCATTATTTGTAGGTGGTGATCCACGAAGACTTCATTCAGTCTTGCTTTGATCGTTTGAAAGCCTCTTATGACACGTTGTGTGTCTTGGATGGTGACAAAGACAGTATTAATTGTGCAAGGCAGGAAGCTGTTCGAATGGTTCGTGTATTAACTGTATTAAGGGAGTACATAAATGAATGTGACAGTGATTATCACGAGGAAAGAACAATTCTACCTATGTCAAGGTTTGTGAATAACTGATCCACTTATTATTTGGTATTTCTTAGACCTTTTTTTTTTTTTCAGGATACAGTTTTTGCTTGTTGTTTTGTTAGAGCATTAAGTTTAGTTTTCTTTCTCTCTCTCTCTCTCTCTCTCTCTCTCTTTGCCGTTGACTTTTGTACCTGTTAAGTGTTCCCAAGGATCAGTATACAGTTGAAGTATTTTGATGCCATTCGTTTATATAATAAATCGCACAAGAGATTGGAGAATAATTGGAAAAAACTCTTAAGAGCTGCTTTTAACAGCTGATATAGCAAGAAATACTTCCAAATGATCTGTTTATAGAATGAATGCTATCATTATTTAAGAGTTTTCCTTGCTCATTCTAAAATTATATAAAGTTGCTTCTTGAATATAATTTTTAGTTGTATCTTACCTATAACAAGATATTATCAAATATTATTTGGGGTGTGAAGTTTGAAAAGAACAATTTTTCAGAAAAACTTTCCATCTTTGCATTTTTGTTAATAATATCAAGCTAAAGTTTATCTTTCACATATAAAAATAGCCTTTAATGGGGGATCCCTGGATGGCTCAGCGGTTTAGCACCTGCCTTTGGCCCAGGGCGTGATCCTGGAGTCCCGGGATCGAGTCCCACGTCAGGCTCCCTGCAAGGAGCCTGCTTCTCCCTCTGCCTATGTCTTTCTCTCTCTCTCTCTCTCTCTCTCTCTCTCTCTCTCTCTGCCTTTCATGAATAAATAAAAATCTTTAAAAAAAAAAAAGTCTTAATGAGTTGCACTTTTATGACATTAAAATAAGAGTATTAACTCAGATCTCTGATTTAATTTCTTTAGACATCTCATTTTCTGCAAGTATAGGTACAAGAATAACTGGAAAATGATTGTTGTATTTTGAAGATCACTTAAAATATTTGTAATTAAAAGGCAATATATTTTGATTTTTAAGGTCCTAAAAATAAGTATCCTTAATTTGCTTTCTCTTTTTTAATAAGAAAATATTCAACATTAAATACCTAGCTTAATTTTCCTTGCAAGAAGATAATAAAAATCTGCTAAGATTTTTTTTTTTTCCCCCTCCAGAGCTTTCCGTGGTAAACACCTCTCTTTTATAGTTCGATTTCCAAACCAGGGCAGACAAGTTGATGACTTGGATGTGTGGTCTCATACAAATGATACGATTGGTTCAGTACGACGATATATTCTCAATCGTATTAAAGCCAATGTAGCCCATACAAAAATTGAGCTCTTTGTAGGCGGTGAACTGATAGATCCTGCAGATGACAGAAAGTTGATCGGACAATTAAACTTAAAAGATAAATCGGTAAGTATCTATGATTACCAAACTTTTCAAGAATGTCAAATTGAGACTATTTTTTCATTTCACTGGTAAACATTTCACTCCATAAATGTTTTTTATTATTTATTATTTTTTATTGGAGTTCAATTTGCCAGCATATAGCATGACACCCAGTGCTCATCCTGCCAAGTGTCCCCCTCAGTGCCCGTTACCCAGTCACCCCAACCCCACCCGCCCACCTCCCTTTCCACTACTCTTTGTTCATTTCCCAGAGTTAGGTGTGTCTCATGTTTTCTCATCCTCACTGATATTTTCACTCATTTTCTCTCCTTTCCCTTTATTCCCTTTCATTAATTTTTATATTCCCCAAATGAATGAGACCATATAATGTTTGTCCTTCTCCTATTGACTTATTTCACTCTGCATAATACCCTCCAGTTCCATCCACGTTGAAACAAATGGTGGGATTTGTTGTTTCTGGCTGAGTAATATTCCATTGTATACATATACAATGTATACATATGCATGTACAATCTTTATCCACTCATCTTTCAGTGGACACTGAGGCTCCTTCCACATTTTGGCTATTGTGGACATTGCGGCTATAAAATTGGGGTGCAGGTGTTCTGGCGTTTTGCTGCATCTGTATCTTTGAGGTAAATCCCCAGCAGTGCAATTGCTGTGTCATAGAGTAGCTCTATTTTTAACTCTTTGAGGAACCTCCACACAGTTTTCCAGAGTGGCTGTACCAGTTCCCATTCCCACCGACAGGGCAGGAGGGTTCCCCTTTCTCCACATCCTCTCCCAACATTTGTTGTTTCCCGTCTTGTTAATTTTCACCATTCTCGCTGGTGTGAGGTGGCATCTCATTATGGTTTTGATTTGTATTTCCCTGATGGCAAGTGATGCGGAGCATTTTCTCATGTGCTTATTGGCCATGTCTGTGTCTTCCTCTGTGAAATTTCTGTTCATGTCTTTTGCCCATTTCAGGATTGGATTTTTTGTTCTTGGGTGTTCAGTTTAACAAGTTCTTTATAGATCTTGGATATTAGCTCTTTATCTGATACATCATTTGCAAATATCTTCTCCCATTCTGTAGGTTGTCTTTTAGTTTTGTTGACTCTTCCTTTTGCTGTGCAGAAGCTTTTTATCTTGATGAAGTCCTAGTAATTCATTTTTGCTTTTGTTTCCCTTGTCTTCATCGATGTATCTTGCAAGAAGTTGCTGTGGCCAAGGTCAAAAAGGGTGTTGCCTTTGTTCTCCTCTAGGATTTTGATGGATTCTTATCTCACATTTAGATCTTTCATCCATTTTGAGTTTATGTTTGTGTCTGGTGTAAGAGAATGGTTTAGTTTCATTCTTCTGCACATGGCTGTCCAATTGTCCCAGCAGCATTTATTGAAGAGAAGAGACTGTCTTTTTTCCAGTGGATAGTCTTTCCTGCTTTGTCAAATATTAATTGACCATAGAGTTGAGGGTCCACTTCTGGATTCTGTTCCATTGATCTATGTGTCTGTTTCTGTGCCAGTACCACACTGTCTTGATGATCACAGCTTTGTAGTACAACTTCAGGTCTGTCATTATGATGCTGCCAGCTCTGGTTTTCTTTTTTAATATTCCCCTGCCTATTTGGGGTCTTTTCTGATTCCACACAAATCTTAAGATGATTTGTTCCAAGTGTCTGAAGAAAGTCCATGGTATTTTGATAGAGATTGCATTAAATGTGTAAATTGCCCTGGGTAACATTGACATTTTCACAATATTAACTCTTTTAATCCATGAACATGGAATATTTTTCCATCTCTTTGTGTCTTCCTCAATTTCTTTCAGAAGTGTTCTATAGTTTTTAGGGTATAGATCCTTTACCTCTTTGGTTAGGTTTATTCCTAGGTATCTTATGCTTTTGGGTGCAATTGTAAATGGGATTGACTCCTTAATTTCTCTTTCTTCAGTCTCATTGTTAGTGTATAGAAATGCCACTGATTTCTGGGCATTGATTTTGTATCCTGCCACGCTACCAAATTGCTGTATGAGTTCTAGCAATCTTGGGGTGGAGGCTTTTGGGTTTTCTGTGGTCAGTATCATGTCATCTGCAAAGAGGGAGAGATTGACTTCTTCGTTGCCCATTTTAATGCCTTTTATTTCTTTTTGTTGTCTGATTGCTGAGGCTAGGACTTCTAGTACTATGTTGAAAAGCAGTGGTGAGAGTGGACATCCCTGTCTTGTTCCTGATCTGAGGGAAAAAGCTCTCAGTGTTTCCCCATTGAGAATGATATTTGCTGTGGGCTTTTCATAGATGGCTTTTAAGATGCTGAGGAATGCTCCCTCTATCCCTACACTCTGAAGAGTTTTGATCAGGAATGGATGCTGTATTTTGTCAAACGCTTTCTCTGCATCTATTGAGAGGATCATATGAGTTCTGTGAACTCTGTCTGGTCCAGTGTATCATTGAAAGCTCGTTTCTTTTGAGAGGTTGTGCTTAGAAGATCTGTCCTTTACAAAAAGCTCCGTGTTGAAGTCTCCCAGTATTAGTGTATTATCTAAGTATGTCTTTATTTTGGTTATTAATTGATATACTTGGCAGCTCCACATTAGGGGCATAAATATTCATGATTGTTAGGTCCTCTTGTTGGATAGATCCTTTAAGTATGATACAGTGTCCCTCTTTATCTCTTACTTCGGTCTTTGAGATAAACTTTAATTTATCTGATATGAGGATGGCTACCCCTGCTTTCTTTTGAGGACCCTTTGAATGGTAAATGGTTCTTCAACCTTTTATTTTCAGGCTGTAGGTGTCCTTAGGTCTAAAATTTGTCTATTGTAAACAGCAAATAGATGGGTCTTGCTTTTATATCCAGTCTGAAACCCTGTGCCTTTTGATGGGGTCATTAAGCCTATTCACGTTCAGAGTTACTATTGAAAGATAGGAATTTAGTGTCATCATAATACCTATTCAGTCCCTGTTTTTGTGGATTGTTTCCTTGGACTTCCTCTTTCTTTTATAGAGTCCCCCTTAATATTTCTTGCAGAGCTGGTTTGGTGGTCACATATTCTTTCAGTTTCTGCCTATCTTGGAAGTTCTTTCTCTCTCCTATTCTGAATAAGAGCCTTGCTGGATAAAGTATTCTTGGCTGCAGGTTCTTCTCATTTAGGACCCTGAATATATCCTGCCAGCCCTTTCTGGCCTGCCAGGTCTCTGTGGAGAGGTCTGCTGTTAACCTAATACTTCTCCCCATAAAGGTTAGGGATTTCTTGTCTCTTGCTGCTTTAAGGATCTTCTCTTTATCTTAGAATTTGCAAGTTTTACTATTAAATGTCGGGGTGTGGGGTGTTGAACGGTTTTTATTGATTTTAAGGGGGGATCTCTATCTCCTGGATCTCAATGCCTGTTTCCCTCCCCAAGTTAGGGAAGTTCTCAGCTATGATTAGTTCAAATACACTTTCTGGTCCTCTGTCCCTTTCGGCACCCTCTGGAACCCCAATTAAACGTAGATTTTTCCTTCTGAGGCTGTCATTTATTTCCCTTAACCTTTCCTCATCGTCTTTTGTTTTTCTCTTTTTTTCCTCAGCTTCCTTCCCTGCCATCAACTTGTCTTCTATGTCACTCACTCTTCTTCCTCATTAACCCTCGTCGTTGGGACCTCCAGTTTCGATTGCATCTCATTTAATTGATTTTTAATTTCGGCCTGATTAGATCTAAATTCTGCAGTCATGAAGTCTCTTGAATCCTTTATGCTTTTTTCCAGAGCCACCAGTAGCTTTATAATTGTGCTTCTAAATTGGCTTTCTGACATTGAATTGTAATCCAAATTCTGTAACTCTGTGGGAGAGAGTACTGTTTCTGATTCTTTGTTTTGTGGTGAGTTCTTCTTTCTAGTCCTTTTGCTCAGTGCAGAGTGGCTAAAAACAAATTGTACTGGAAAAAGAGAGAAAAAAAGAGGGGGGACAAACAAAAAAACAAGGAGGGGTATCCTCTGATTCTATATACTGTAAGTCCCTAGTCTTCCCCTGGAACTTTCCTGCACTGCTTGGTCAGGAACTTGTTCTTCCCCTGTCCTTGCAGCTGGTCTTCTGGGGGAGGGGCCTGCTGTGCTGATTCTCAGGTGTGTGTACCTGGGGGAGCTGCTCCGCCCCTGCTAGGTGCATGGTTCAGTAGGTGCCGTTTATCCTGTAAGGCCCCTGTTCCCTGGCACCCTGCTCAGTCCCAGACACAAGGTGACACCATGAGGAACAACAACAGTGGCAGCAGCCAGTTCTCCAGCTCTGGAGTCAGCTCCAGCAGCAACAACTACAGTCTGTCTCCCAGTGTGCAGGGGCCTGACATTCCATGGGCCGGGGGCACTGCTCTGCACAGCTTGGGACCTCCCGGCGTCAGGAGCATCCCTACTGTCCTGTGTGCTCCCTGGGCCGCACAGCCCCTTCCTTGCAGAGCCGCTGCCTTGCTGCGGCTGGGCACTCGCTCCATCCCTTTACGGAGCTCAGAGCTCAGCCCACGGTTTGTGGCGCTTTTCCTCTGTTAGTGGTCCTCGTGAGCCTCGGGTCATCACTGCCCCTCCTGGGATCCTGCCCGAGTTCCCTGCAAGAGTAATGTTCCTGCTTCTCCGGGACTGGGTTGTCTTGTCCTTGGGGCACTCGACACCAGGCCTTAGCCTGGCTCCTTGCAGGGGCCCCCTCCCCCTTGGATGCTTTTTTATTTTTATTTTTTTCCGTCTTCCTACCTTGATAGAAGCGCGAACTCTTCTCACTGTAGCATTCCAAGTGTTCTCTCTTTAAATCTCAGGCCAAATTCATAGGTTTTCAGGATGATTTGAAAGTTATCTAGGTAAGTTGGTTGGGACAGGTGACTTGGGGATCCTACTCTTCCGCCATCTTGCCCCGCCTCTTCACTCCGTAAATGTTAATTGAGCTTCTATTCTGTGTAAGGCTCTTTATTAGGTATTTGGATTATAACATTAAGACTCACATTAAAAACAAAAGTATTTGATTGTTAGGCAGTACCTGTAAATTGAATTTGTTGAAGTGCTGCCAATAGTTTTTTTGTTTGTTGATATGTTACTAATTTCTGTCGTGCATATTTTACCTTGTCTTTGATACTAACTTAGTATATATTATTTTCAGCTAATTACAGCCAAACTTACACAAATAAGTTCCAATATGCCTTCAAGCCCTGATAGCTCTTCTGATTCCTCAACTGGGTCTCCTGGAAACCATGGTAATCATTACAGTGATGGTCCCAATCCAGAAGTGGAAAGCTGTTTGCCTGGGGTGGTAAGTAGATGGTTTGAACTACCGTAGGCAAGACATTATGCTAGATTCTTTGAGAATAAGGAAGTATAGTTGGACCTCATATCGACCACCTACCCCTCACCATCCCTCCCACAAAGTAGAAAATTCAAGTATACCTTTTACCTCTCCCAAAATTTAACTACTCATAGCCTAGTCTTGACCAGAAGCCTTAATAATACATAATCAGTTGCACATATATTTTGTACGTTATATGTATATTTATTGCATTTTTACTGTATTATATACTGGATATATGCATAATACACTTTTTTAAATAATCTACATAATAAATGCTAAGAAATTCATAAGGAAGAGAAAATACATTTACAGTACTGCATTGTATTTGCAAGGAAAAAAATAGGTGTATAAGTGAACCTGTGCAGTTCAAAGTCGTTGCTGAAGGGCTAGGTGTATATAGAATAGTTCGTTTTTTTTTTTTTTTCTGAGAAGCTTACAATTTAATGTGGAAAAATACAAATAACTACATAGTTAACCATCAACTTCAGAATAGATCTGAAAGGTGATTGTAACTTGGTTGAAATTTAAACATTTCCTTTTAGATACAGTATTACATATAGTAATACATTTACGTAAAATTAATCTATTACAACTGAATTACAACTATTGAATATATAAACTTAGAAAAATATCACTGTATTTTGTATTTGTACCACAGAAATAAATCCTTTCTTCACAACTGTTTTTGTAGGAAAATGTCTGCAGTCTTTCTCAACTTGTCCTTAACATACCTTATATCTCAAGAAACAGTGACTCCTCCTTTCCTTACCCTCTCCTTCCACTCCTCCCCAGAAGAATTTTAATGGCTGTGATAATAACCAGCCACTCCAATGTCAGAAGAATTGGCTCCTATAACAGGATTAGGAATTTAAGTATTAACAGCCGTTACAGCCTTTGGCATGTATGGAGTCTAACTTTTATGTATGAGAGAAATAAAATAATGATAGGGCTGTCACTCAGAAATTACTGGAGATGGCTTGGATAATATAATTCAGTCTGAATCATGAAGGATTTCTACAGATGAAATGTTGGGTAAAGCAGACCATTTTAGAGACAGTAGAAATGACATAAGCAAAAGTGTGGAAATTAATTACTTGGCTCTTTTTGAGGGTACATGTCATTTATAGGTAAATGTTTTATATGTTTTGTATTCTAGATAATGTCACTACATCCCAGATACATTTCTTTCCTTTGGCAAGTTGCAGACTTAGGAAGCAGCCTAAATATGCCTCCTCTTAGAGATGGAGCAAGAGTACTTATGAAACTTATGCCACCAGGTAAGAATCTTTTTTATATGTATAATGTTCATAAAATATACCCTGGACAATAATGGAATGTATTAACATTCTTTCTCTAGATGGAATATGCTTTGTTGTATAGGCCACATCAGGAGTTGACAAACTAAGTGCACAGCCCAAATTCACCCCATTGCCTCATTTTGTACAGCCTAGGAGCCAAGGATGATTTTTACATTTTTAAATGGAGGGGGGACGGATTTCAAGAGAATAATATTTTGTGGCTCCTGAAAATTACATGAAATTTACATTTTATTGTCCTCAACAAACTTCTGTTAGTGTACAGGCATGCTCATTCGTGGCTGCTTTTGTTTTAAAACACTAGATAGCGCAATAGTTGTGGTTGACACCGTATGGTCTGCAAAGCTTTAAATATTTACTATCTGGCCCTTTACAGAAAAAATGAGCCGACTTCACAATGTTATGGGCCATGTGTCATCTGTGACACTGTTTCTTTATTATTCCTCAGAAACAATTACTTTAACGTGCAGCTTTTTTTTCTATATGTATATACTATTATATCTATAAATAATAACTTAGTACAATTGTGTCTTGTCTATTTTAGATACCTGCTCTTGAGTTTCTATTGTGGAGATGAAAACTTAAGTCTTATTATTATTTTTTTAAGAGTTTATTTATTTATTCACGAGAGAAACAAAGAGAGATGCAGAGACACAGGCAGAGGGAGAAGCAGGCTCCATGCAGGGAGCCTGACGTGGGACTCGATCTCGGGTCTCCAGGATCACACCCTGGGCTAAAGGCGGCGCCAAACCACTGAGCCACCAGTCTGCCCTTAAGTCTTATTTTCACATCCTCCTCATTTTTGCTTAAATTCTTTTATCTAAAATTAACACTAAAATGTAAATTTACATTTACATTTCTTACTTCAAGAGTACGTGGGAAGTAGTTTGGATTACTGACAAACTTTTTTCCTGAATTTAATAATGTCCACTTTTTGTTTTCTTAATTTTCTGTACGCTTATCACTATTTCATTCCACATACTGTTTAATAACGTCTCAAAATAATTTCCCGTTGTTATTTCCATTATATAATCTGTTATGTTTTACTATTTTCTGGAGCCTTTCTTCCTTCCTCTTGTAGCTGTTTATTCTTTGGTATAGAACTACTGTTGTGGGACTTCTTTCTTCACCTTTTCCATGGCAGCATCTCCATTCTCAAGTTCCTATGTCTTGGGTCTTGAAGTTTTTTCTTACCTACTCCCACAAGGATGTACTCTCGAACCCTGCTTGGGCTGCGATACCTTAGACTATGCACCCCTTTCACATGGAATTTAAATAGCACTATTAAAAATAATATATCTTCAGAGAGAACTTGAACAACTCACCAGGTAATTGAATGTGCCTGAAGGCTGCCTCAGGAGATAATAAAAAGACATGACACCAGTAGAAAATGCTGACTTGGTAGTGCTGAGGTAACACAGGGGGAAATATAACTGGGAGATAGATGGGCTGCCATTAAAGTTTGCCTGGGAACCAACACCCAAGAGTCCTGAAAGGCTGGTTGTACACCTCTCAGAATAAGCTCTGCTTGCAGGTCCTCACTTTTCATTTTCCTAAAAAGTTAAAAGGGCTTTTTACTGTACAGCTGCCTGGCCCAGGGGTTTTTGGTTGGTTGGTTTTGGGTTTTGTTGTTTTCGAAAGTTAGACCTCATCAATTATATTGGCACCTTCCTCATGATATAGACACCCTTTTATTTGCCGTTTGAATATGAGCTGATTAGGGTTTTAAAAACATGTGACAAATGAACAGAGTTTACTTATTTCCTTGAAGGCTAATACTGATAGGTGCTTTATTTTCTTGTTTCCTGCCTGTCTCTTGTTTTTGGAGAGTACTTTTTTTCCTAATAAAAACTTATTTTCCTTTTTTTTTTTTTTTTTTTTTTTTTTAAAGATTCTATTCATTTATTCATGAGAGAGAGAGAGAGGCAGAGACACAGGCAGAGGGAGAAGCGAGAAGCAGGCTCCATACAAGGATCCCAGTCCTGGACTCGAACCCGGGAATCTGGGATCACACCCTGCGCCAAAGTCAGGCGCCCAACCACTAAGCCACTCAGGCGTCCCTTATTTTCCTATTTTAAATAATTTCAAACTTACAAAGAATAATACAATCTCATTTACCCATCCCCACATTCAGTAGTTGTTAATAATTTGGTATAGTTGTTAAATCATTTTTTTTTCTTTTTTTAAGATTTTATTTATTTATTCATGATAGTCACAGAGAGACAGAGAGAGAGAGGCAGAGACATAGGCAGAGGGAGAAGCGGGCTCCATGTAGGGAGCCCGATGTGGGATTTGATCCTGGGTCTCCAGGATCACGCCCTGGGCCAAAGGCAGGCGCCAAACCGCTGCGCCACCCAGGGATCCCTTGTTAAATCATTCTGTGGTAAGATTTTTCTAACTTTCGGAGAGCAAGTTGTAGATACCCTATATTTTTATCCCTAAATAACTACTGGTTTCTAAGAACAAGAACATTCTGTTAAAATTACCACAGTAATTAATCAAAATCAGAAAATATAACATTGGTAAATTACTATAATTTACCCAAAAAATTACTATAATTTACAGACCTTATACATATTTTACCAGTTTTCCCCATAGTGAACCTTATCAACAGTGTTTTCTGGTTGAGAGTCCAATTCAGGTTCTTACACTATATGATTCGTTGGATCTTTAATCTGGAATGGTTCCTCGGTCTTTGTTGTTTATGATTTTGAAGATTTTTTTTTTTTAATTTTTTTATTTATTTATGATAGTTACAGAGAGAGAGAGAGGCAGAGACACAGGCAGAGGGAGAAGCAGGCTCCATGCACCGGGAGCCCGATGTGGGATTCGATCCCGGGTCTCCAGGATCGCGCCCTGGGCCAAAGGCAGGCGCCAAACCGCTGCGCCACCCAGGGATCCCGATTTTGAAGATTTTGAAAAGCACAAATCATTTGTGGTCTTTTTCGGTTTTGCTGGTCTTCTGATGGTTGTATACAGGTTGTACATTTTTGTCAGAATACCACTTATGTGATGCTCTCTCAGAGCATTATACCAGGAAGCACATGTCATTTTGTCCTTTATTGGTAACATTATCCCAGATCACTTAATTGACGTCTGCCAGGTTTCTCCTCCGTAAAGTTACTTTTCATATTTTGGAGAAATGTTACAAGATTCTGTAACTCTTTCCTCATCACACTTTTACTTAGGATTTTACCATTCATTGCAATTATTGCTTGAATCGGTTCTTTTGTGGTGGTTACAAAATGGTGATTTTATTTAATTTGATCATTCCTTCTGCATTTACTGGTTTGCAACCCTATTTGTGATGTATTTTAGATGTATACACACATGCATAACCTTGTTGGGTTATAGCCATTATAATTATTACTTATTTTGATTCTCAGTTGTCCCATAAACAGTCAGTGGATGGACACAATGCCTTTTTTATATAGCTGCATCATTATTTGAGTACTTTCTTACTTGCTGTCACAAGATGTTTAAAGCTCATCTAGTACTTTTATTCTAGCCCTAGAATCAGCCATTTCTCCTTTCTGTGAGAGAGGGTATTTAGAAACCAGAAACTTATTGCTACTGGGGTATCTTGTTTCCAGGCCTTCCCATTAAACTGAGGAAGTAATACACATCTCTATCAATTTCTGTATTTGTCTCTATTAGAAAAAATAAACATGGGTTTATACTGGTTCTATTCCAGCATCTTCATCTTTCCCCATTTCATATTTGTATCTATCTCTAAATGAGTAAGAAATCTGCTTTCCAACTTCATCAATTTATTGTTGGTTTGGGGGAGTGACTTGCTTCTTATGCAGACTTCAGCCACTGGTTAGGTCTTTGATTTCATCTCTACTTTCTCAAGTACCTGTTGTTTTCATGTCCTGAGCTTTTCTAGGATTCAGTGGGACATTAATTTAGTAAGTACCCCTTCTCCTCCCTCTTACCCCCATAGGTGCTTCTTGTTCATCTAAGCTAGCTGTCTTCCATCCCCTCTATACCTTCAGTAATTCACTCACATTTTTCTACTGTTTCTTCATCCCCTATTTGTATGTCCTTTTGAGGTTATATATTTTATAATCCATTATTCTCTTTGTGGTGGGTTTGTGGTTGCTTTGCTGATAAATACAGTTCAATAATTCTTAGCTAAAGTGTCTCTCAATCACTTAATTTAATCCTTATCCCTTACCTGTTGTACCATTTGGAATTGTATTGTTTTATTTACTAGTGTTTGAGTAACAGTTCTTGCTTTATGTATGCAAAAGAGCCCACCATCACAATGTATTTTAAAACACCTCAGAATCCCTGATCTTGTGATTTTAGCATAATGCCACTACATAGTACAAGAAAGCTCTTGCAGAAGCCCAAGCAAAAAACCTCAGTGTGCTTTTTTTCATGTTTTATATGATCAAAGTATAGTACCTAAATTTGAAATAGCCAACACTGAAAAAGCCAGTGATGATCATATTACAATAGACAGATCACAGGCTTTGGACTCAATAGACTTGAGTTCAAGTTCTTATTCTAGTTATTTCATGCCTCAGACATGTTTTGTTTTTCAGAATTTCCTTGTAAAACTGGGCTAATAACTATTTCATGGAACTGCAGGGATTACATGGGTGATCCATACATACATCTGTGGAAAATCCCAGCCTAATGACTGGTATTTAATAAGTATTCAACAAATGTTAACCTACTCGCTGTCACTATAGTTGCCTCATGCATGCATACATATACACACACACATTCATTATCCATCCCTCCCTCCCTCCACCCCTTTTAAGAAAGGAAGCAGAGACTCCTAAGGAAAGGAAGTAGTTATAAATTCTGTTTCTAGCTGTGTTACTTTTGGGTAATCATTTAATGTTTGTGTACGCTTGCATATATTTTAAAGGGGGAGAAAACCAAGATGGAATGAGTAGCTTTTTTTCTAGTCATTGACTTTACATCTCTTAGTTCTTTCTGAATCTGCCTGAAAGTCAGGTGCCTCTATTATGAGTTGCTGTTAAACTTCGAACATCTCCAGTCTTCTCTGTAGGTAATTTAAGCTTTTGTAATTTATACTGTTGTCAGTAGTTCCTCTGTACTTTCCCTACGTGCATTGGGAAAAGATTCTCCTTGATACTGAGTAATAAAAATGTATACTGCTTTACTAAGCAGAATGAGTTGCTTTTCCCTTTCAGTGCTTCCTTTTTTTAATTTTAATGTATTTCTTTGGAAAAAGAGAGCACAAGTGGGGGAAGAGACAGAGAGAGGGAAAGACTCCCCGCTGAGCAGGGAGCCTGACACAGGACTCCACCCCAGGACCCTAGGATCATAGCCTAAGCCAAAGGCAGCTGCCTTAACCCCCTGAGCCACCCAGGTGCATCTTCAGCCCACTTTCCCCTAGAAGTTTAGTCTGCTTAATATCTTCAAATATGCCAAAGTCCATTGTAAGCACTTCATTTAAGCCTCAAAACATGCCTATGAAGGAATTAACTTTTTTTTTTTTTTCATTTAAAGATTTTCCCTCTCTGTGTCTCTGCCTCTCCCTCTGTGTGTGTCTTTCATGAATAAATAAAATCTTTAAAAGGGGGATAGGGATCCCTGGGTGGCTCAGCAGTTTGGCATCTGCCTTCGGCCCAGGGTGTGATCCTGGAGTCCTGGGATCAAGTTCCACATCAGGCTCCCTGCTTCTCCCTCTGCTGGTGTCTCTGCCTCTCTCTCTCTTTCTGTATCTCTCATAAATAAATAAATAAATAAAATCTTTAAAGAAATAAAATGAGGGCAGCCCCGGTGGCGCAGCGGTTTAGCGCCGCCTGCAGCCCAGGGTGTGATCCTGGAGACCCGGGATCGAGTCCCATGTCGGGATCCCTGCGTGAAGCCTTCTTCTGCCTCCATGTCTCTGCCCCACTCTCTCTGTGTGTCTCATGAATGAATAAATAAAATCTTTAAAAAAAAAGAAAAAAATATAAAGATGGAGAAACTGAGACAGCTAACAAGCTACCTAACCAGGGACACATAACTTAAATGACAGTTCTAAGATTCAAATGTAGACTTTTGGGCTCCAATGTTTATACTGTAAACATATACAGGTTTATATTACTGTTCATTGTTTTCTATAATGTTAATAATATATTGCTATAACCATATACTTGATTAGGGTTAGGTATCTTTGTAAAAGATGGGAAGGGAATAAACTAAAATCTTAACTATAGTTGGATGACAGTATTGTGGATGGTTTAAATTTTTCTCTATTTAACTGGGGACCTGGAATCATTTAGATTCATGAATGCTGAAGTTGGAATAGCCATTAATGATCATTTGGTTTACATAGCACAGTTGAATAAAATAGAATGCAACAACATTAAATGATTTGTTTAGTATTCATGCCTTCCTTTTCTTAGAACTTGTTTCTTTCCTCCGGCTCCCTTTTGCCTTCATCCTTCACTCAGAATATCTTTAAACCAAGCAAGACTTTCTCAGATAAAGCCTATCAGTTGCTTTGTTTTTAGAGAGTAGTTTGGTGATATATGTTAAAAGTCTTGGATCTTGGTGGCTTTTTCTGCTTGCAGGATTTTTTTTTTTCCTGATGAAATAAATAATTGCAAAGATTGAGCTGCTAGGATCTTCAGTGTAAAAAAAAATACAGAGACAAAACTACATGCCCAATGAGAGGTTAAACTGGTAAAATAACATACTATCAATTTAAACACCAATTAAAAATAATATAAGGGATGAATATTTAATATTCTCATTACATTTAATATTCTCATTACCTGAGAAGCTATTCACAGATGTTTGATTATAAAACTTAATATTTCGGCAGACTGGGTGGCTCACGGGTTTAACACTGCCTTCAGCCCAGGGTGTGATCCTGGAGACCCCAGATCGAGTCCCACATCGGGCTACCTGCATAGAGCCTGCTTCTCCCTCTGCCTGTGTCTCTGCCTCTCTCTCTCTCTGTGTCTCTCATGAGTAAATAAATAGGATCTTTAAAAAATAAAAATAAAAATAAAACAAGACTTTATTTAGTTACATTATGTTTCACTGTCCCTTCAGAATAGGGAAAACTAATGATTTTAACACAACTGATTTGTTTTTTTCAAGATTTTTAAATTTTGTTTTTAAGTAATCTCTATACCCAACATTGGGGCTCGACTTCACAACTCCCGAGATGAAGAGTCATGTGCTTCACCAACTGAGTTAGCTAGGTCCCCCACAAACGGAAGATTTTGCTATTTCTAGGCTACTTCAGGCATACAAAATTACCTTACTCTATGGAAATTATAGTAATTTTCATTTATCTTTATTCTTCAAGAAAAAAGATTTATTTATATATATATATTTTTTAATTTTTATTTATTTATGATAGTCACACACACACACACACAGAGAGGCAGAGACATAGGCAGAGGGAGAAGCAGGCTCCATGCACCGGGAGCCCAACGTGGGATTTGATCCCGGGTCTCCAGGATCACGCCCTGGGCCAAAGGCAGGCGCTAAACCGCTGCGCCACCCAGGGATCCCAAGAAAAAAGATTTTAATATTTTTAAAGCAATCTTAGTTATCAAGTGGTATTTTAATCATAACACATTACCTTGGAAATAATTTGATGATAACAAGGTACTTTCTAAAGTTGATTATTCTTAAGTTTGAATGGTAACTAATGCTAAATTGCATCATGGGTATTTTTTTAACTGTATCTTTTCGCTGTCATTTGAAAGAAATGTAGGGGTACGTGGGTAACTCAGTTAAGTGTCCAACTCAGTTTCGGCTTGTGTCGTGAGATTGAGTCATGCATTGGGCTCCATGCTCAACTCGGAGTCTGCTTAAGATTCTCTCCCTCTCCCTCTGCCCCTCCCTTCATGCTCTCATGTGCTCTCTCAAAATCTTTAAAATGAAAGAAAGTAAGAAACTTGTATTTTAGTAGCATGGGTGGAAGAATAAAAATCCTGTGCTTGGAGGTAAACATTAATCCCCGTAGGTTTCTCCTACTACTCAAAAGTAGATTGTTCCTATGAACAACCTTTTGTAAGCCAAAATGATGTAAAGCACAAAGAAGCAGTTACCATTAGTTTATATGGGAAACTATTTTGAGTGTTCCCACACCCAAAAAGTAACCTCTTAAGCGACATCTTGTTCTAATGGATCCACAAAATAAGATAAAGCACAGAAGCTCACAGAGACAGCCTGACGCTCTAGTGGCTTGATGCTGAGTATAATTCCCAGGAAAGGAGCTTTGTGGGGCCACTTCCCTCCTTGAGGGTGCACATTGCCTCTTTAACAACTGCGAAACAAATAACACTATTTTTGTTTTTACCTTTTCATAAAAGTGAAAATCCTCTTTGGATTTCTTGTGGCTAATGAAAACAGATACTAATGTAGGTCTTTCTTGCTTTCTTCCTTTCTCTTTCTTTTTTGCTTGCTTTTTTTTTTTTTTTTTTTTAAGATTTTATTTATTTATTCATGAGACAGAGAGGCAGAGACACAGGCAGAGGGAGAAGCAGTCTCCTCCAGGAGAGCCTGATAGGGACTCCTCGAACTCCCTGAACCTAAGGCAAACCAAAGGCAAACGCTCAACTGCTGAGCCCCCCAGGCATCCCTAATGTAGGTCTTTCAATAAAGAGAAGGGCCGTGCTGTTAGGCAAAGGGTGCGCCTGTATTCCTTTTTTTCTTCACCATTGTTTGTTTTAAAATTCACCTCCTAAGGTACCACTAAGCTCATATTCAGTAAAATAAAATAGTTAATGCATAGTGTCATAAAGGTGAACAGTAGAGAAGTTGGAAGACTTCTCACTTTTTCTCTTTTGTTAGTTTCAGTAAGAATTCTTTCTTTTGAAGTGTACTGTATTTTTTAGGTTTCTAGTGGCTGAGGAGGCGTGTTGATTTGAGGTCTCTGATTAGGTGGAGACTGCCTCCTTCATGTTTGGGTTGACTGATAGGAGTCATGGTTGATGGTGGGTTTTTGTTTTTTTTTCTTGTTTTAAATCAATCCAGATCTGGCTATGTCTTGTGAAGTATGAGCCTGTATAACTCAATGAACTGATTGTTATGCCACACTGAAGTAATTTTCAAAATATCAAAAGTGAAACACTATGAATGGATGAATGGTGTTGTGTTTTAGACTATCTTGTTTTCTTTCAGATAGCACAACAATAGAAAAATTAAGAGCTATTTGTTTAGACCACGCCAAACTTGGAGAAAGCAGCCTTAGTCCGTCTCTTGACTCCCTCTTCTTTGGTCCTTCAGCCTCACAAGTGCTGTACCTAACAGAGGTTGGTATTTTCCCTTTTGAATTTATTTCATATTCTTTGAACTTGACCTTTTTATGTGGTAATGTGAAGAACATGGATAAAATTTGAAATATTTTTAAATGGTCAAGAATTTCTTAGCAGTGATAATAGGGAAAATAGAAGTTACTTTTTAAAACCCTTTTAATATGATCCTTTTCTTTTTCCAGGTAGTCTATGCCTTGTTAATGCCTGCTGGTGCACCCCTGGCTGATGACTCGTCTGATTTTCAATTTCACTTCTTAAAAAGTGGTGGCCTACCCCTTGTCCTGAGCATGCTAACCAGAAATAACTTCCTACCAAATGCAGATATGGAAACTCGAAGGGGTGCTTACCTCAATGCTCTTAAAATAGCCAAACTGTTGCTAACTGCCATTGGCTATGGCCATGTTCGAGCTGTGGCAGAAGCTTGTCAGCCAGGTGTAGAAGGCGTGAATCCCATGACATCGGTAACCACTTTTTAAAAAATATCTTATTTATAGTAATAAATGGTAATTTTTAAAGTTCGAGTTCAGAGTTGATTCAGGATGTTTCGAGTTCCTTTCTAGTGGAATCTTAATTTAGAGGGTTTCATCTATTAAATTTGTATGAAAAGTGAAAATGGTATTTCCTGACTACTCTAAGAGGACAATTCCTCCCTACTCCTTTAAGCCTGATAAAAACTCCATATGGATCTCTTACTAACTTGTACCTGGCAGATGGATGAAGATAAGCGTGGTAGTAAGAAAACTTTAACTGATTTACTACCCTGTTGCCAGCCTCTCTTCCCACCTTGATAGGCTTATCCTCTAGTTCTGAGCTTATTCCAACTCTATTTTTGTCTTGGTGGCATCCTTAATCCATCTCACCAAAAGTCCTCAAGGCATGCCAGAATTCAATGTCTACTTATGAGAGGTCAAACTATGCACTTAATTCTGACTAAAATTTGAAGTTTTCTATATTGATCACAAGTGATGGTTTTACTAAATTAATCAACAGGAGATAAAGGCTTCAGGAATGTAGATTCTCTTTTTTATAAATGACTTGGGTCTTAATCAGGGAATTGGAATGTTGATTAGTTATGTGATATTATATTAAATATGTGATATGGAATAATACTGCATGTATTATCATAATAGCACTTGTAATTGTTTTAGGTGTGATAATGATACTATGGTTATGTTTTAAGTGAGGTGCCCCCTCCCTTTTTATTTTTAATAATTGCTAAAATATTTACAGGGGAAACTATATGATACGCAGGATTTGCTTCAAAATAATTCTGGGGGGCAGCACCGGTGGCGCAGCGGTTTAGCGCCAGCTGTAGCCCAGGGCGTGATCCTGGAGACCCCGGATCGAGTCCCACAGCAGGCTTCCTGCATGGATCCCGCTTCTCCCTCTGCCTGTGTCTCTGCCTCTCTCTCTCTCTCTCTCTCTCTCTCTCTCTCTCTCTCTCTCTCTGAATGAATAAATAAATAAATCTTTTAATAATAATAATTCTGGGATTGGGGCTCCTGGGTGGCTCAGTTGGTTGAATGTCTACCTTTGGCTCAGGTCATGAACCCAGGGTTGTAGGATCTAGCCCTCATTAGGCTCCTTGCTCAGCAGGGAGTCAGCTTCTTCCTCTCTTTTTACCTGCCGCTCCCACTGCTTGTGCTTTCTCTGTCAAATAAATTAAAACGTTAAAAAATGATAATAATCCTGGGGTTGAAAAGTGAGGGAGGGAGAGTGGTTAGATAAAACACTATTGATCCTTTGTTCATAATTATTGAAGCTGGTACATGAGAGTTAATAATACTATTATCTCTGGTTTTATATACATTAGGAACTGTCCATTAAAACAGTAAAGAAAAACAAAGGGCCTGAGTTTATATCATTTACAGTATAGAGAAAGGGAATTACAACTGGAAAGGTAGTCACAATGGCCTGGCTATGTAAAACTAATCTGTTTTTTATTTTATTTTATTTTATTTTATTTTATTTATTTTATTTTATTTATTTTATTTTATTTTATTTATTTTATTTTATTTTATTTTATTTTATTTTATTTTATTTTTTATTTTATTTTAATTTAATTTAATTTAATTTTGTTAGGTAGGTAGGTAGATAGATTGATCTGTTACTGAAATTCCTCAATGTTTCTCCTTTTCAAAGAACAAAATGATGACCAGGAGAAAGCAGAGCAGGATCTGCCCAAGAGCACATTTGAGAGATCTGGGATAATTTATTGAGTCTCTAGATAGGGTTGGGACCATCAGTTTAGTTTATTACTTAAATCTGTAAGATACACTGAGCCCACATGTAGAGACAGGAATTGAATTGATCTAGAATGGGTGTTTGCAGAGGGACATGTTAACACTACATTGCACAAGAAAAAGTGGAGGCCCTATTTTTGGCAATATGGTCCGCTTTTTGTGTAAATCACCGTTGACTGTGTGTGTGTGTGTGTGTGTGTGTGTGTGTGTGTGTGTGTGTGTGGTTCTGAGGGAGTGGTGATGGGTGGGGAGCAAGTGGTTGGGTCTGGTTCTGTACAAATTACTTTCTTCAAACCAAATGGTTACATTTTTTCAGGTCAACCAAGTTACTCATGATCAAGCTGTGGTGCTGCAGAGTGCCCTTCAGAGCATTCCTAATCCATCATCTGAGTGCATGCTTAGAAATGTATCCATTCGTCTTGCTCAGCAAATATCTGATGAGGTTAGTATTAAATATTTTAATACTTAGTATTAAGAATTTTAAAGAAATAAATAAAAAATAAAAAAAAGAATTTTAAGCTGTGAAATCTTGCAAGATCTTTTCTACTTTTGGCCCTCTGTTTAATTAAGAAATAACCCTTATCACAATTTAATTAAGACTGAATTTTCGTGGGCCCACTCACTGTAATCACTTTCTCAGTCTAGAGTTCCCCTAACATGAATTTTATCTAATATTAATGTTAGTATTTTCCAGTTTGAATCCTCTTTCTGTACAATAAACATCCTTTTAAAGTGTCTAATTCAATTTTAACAAAAGCATGTATGGGAATTCCTAGGTGGCTCTGCCTGTTTAGCGCCTGTCTTTGGCCCAGGGCGTGATCCTGGAGTCCTGGGATCGAGTCCCACATCGGGCTCTCTGCATGGAGCCTGCTTCTCCCTCTGCCTGTGTCTCTGCCTCTCCTGTCTCTCATGAATAAATAAATAAAATCTTCAAAAAATTAAAAAAATAAAAAATAAAATCTTCAAAAAAAAGGGCATGTATGTATGAAACCATCACCATAATCAGGACTCAGAACATTTCCATCACTCTGTGATGTCCCTTTGCATTCCCCTCTTCCCTCTACCCCAGGTAACAGTGATCTTTTGTCAGTATAGAATAGTTTCCATTTTCTACAGTTTTATATAGATATAATTCTACATACAGTGTGTGGTCTTTTATGTCTAGCTTCTTGCACTCTGAATAATGATGTTGAGAATTATCTATGTTGTGTGGATCATCAGTCCATTCCTTTTTTACTGCTGAGTAGTATCTCATTATGAATATTCCACATCCATACACTTGGTAAAGTACATGTGGATTGTTTCCCCTTTCTGGCTATGAATAAAGCTGCTATGACCATTCTGTATAAGCATTTGTGTGGACTTGGTTTTCATTTTTTCATGGGGAAAAACCGAGTAGAATGTAGATTGGTGGGATCATCTTTATAGTCTTTAATATTCTTCTGAAAGTAATGTAGGGCCATATAATAACTTAAAGAGCATACTTTGTGGTACTGCTGTTAAAAAAACAAACAGGAAGAGCAGTTTGGGAACATGAAGATTATAGTACTGCCTCATGGCCATTCCTGTTTATTTTACAAGGAGAAACATTTTTTCTTCTCCAGTTATTTTACTCTAATACTTAAATAATTTTTATTACTCATTGTCTTGCAGGCTTCAAGATATATGCCTGATATCTGTGTAATTAGAGCTATTCAGAAAATCATCTGGGCATCAGGATGTGGGGCATTACAGCTAGTATTTAGCCCAAATGAAGAAATAACTAAAATTTATGAGAAGGTAAGAATTACCTTGAAATATTTTCCTTTTAAATAAATGTTGTTTAATTGTGTGTGAGGCTGAATCATTACATCTGCTATTTTTAAAAATCCGCTCGTTTGCATCTTGGATGGTTGAAAATTAAAAATATCTATAGGTAAAAAAAAAAAAAAAAAAAAAAAAAAAAATATCTATAGGTAAGATGGAGTATATAGTAAAATTTTACTTAGGAAATACAGTACTGCAGAATCCTGCCATAAAGCTTGTTTTTCAAATATGATGAAACTATCTTTTTCTACTTCTCACTAGAGTCCAATATGATCTACTGAATTTGCTTTTCCCTATTCTCTTCGTTCTTCTTTCATCATCTTTCTGTCCTATGTAAATTTTGGTTTAGTTAACTATCAGCTGTGGTGTCCTGGCAGTTAAGTATTTTTGGTGCTCTTTTAAAGCAGTCAAAAGTAGAAAGAGTGTCAGCAAATGAGGTATCATCTCTGACCTTCCCTTAGATTAAGCAAATTATTTACATAAGCAAGGCTGTGTTTGACTCTTTGATTTCCTGTTACATGTACTTGCCTCTCATAATCACAGCTGCATATTTAGAAGCGGAAATTAAGTTATAGCAATTTCCGGGCTTGGTAGAGCTTCCTTTTTATAAGTTTTTTTCTCTTTTTTTAAGATAATTTATTAGCACAAGCAGGAGGAGGGGCAGAGGGAGAGAGACAAGCAAGACTCCTTGCTGAGCAGGGAGCCCAATGTGGGGCTCTATCCCAGGTCCCAGTATCATGACCTGAGCTGAAGGCAGATGCTTAACCGACTAAGCCACCCAGGCACCCCCACTCAGCTAGTATTTTAATGCTTACTTGTTCTTTTTTAGGCATGTATTATAATTACTAATTTTCGATAAAGTCAGATTACAATTTATTAGCTACCCACCCAAGTATATTTTAGGTTGTAAAGCCTTCAGAACCTTTCTGAACAATTGTCCAAGAATATTGCTTTCGAAATAAAGTTTCATTGTAGGTATACTACATTTTGGAACTAGTCATAAGTTCCCAACTCTGCAGTGCTAGAGTAGCTCTTGAGAAAGGAATGATGGTTGCTTCAGAAGATCCCTAGGAACCTGAAGGACAAAGAAGCAGGTGATATTCTCCGTGTGCTCCTTCATAGCTCCTTGAGATGTAACAAAATAACAGAATTAAACTCCATTGTCTATTTTAGTCATTCCCGTGCTATTCTTAAACGAATCTCAAGTTGTAGGTAGAGAGGCTGATGCCAAATGGTTTAAGTGAGTCTGTAAGTTAAGTTCCAGTTGTCTGAGATTTTTCTTAAATGCATCTCTATGTAATTTGCCTTTGACCATAATTTTACAGACCAATGCAGGCAATGAGCCAGACTTGGAAGATGAACAGGTTTGCTGTGAAGCACTGGAAGTGATGACGTTATGTTTTGCCTTGATTCCGACAGCCTTAGATGCTCTTAGTAAAGAAAAGGCTTGGCAGACATTCATTATTGACTTACTGTTGCACTGTCACAGCAAGTAAGTATCTTTCTTAATTGTAAGAAACTTGATCTTTTGTTATGCAGAAATAAATTTAGGCTGGTGGAATTTATCCCAGAAATCTGTACTCTGCAGACAGACCAGAAATCAAATATTTATTGTCCCTATAGCATAATAATGTTTAGGGAAATTAACCATATTTTCCCTAGACCTAACTTTGGTTTTAGTCCCTGTAAAATGGCAACATTAAACTTCAAAGTAAATTTTTCTCTAATTTTTAAAATCTGGTTTGTAAGATTTCAGTTATAATTTTCACCTCCTATCTTGGATAGGTAGATTTCAGGGTTTTTTGTTTCAAGAGAAATGATTAATTCAGTGTGAAATTCACAAGCACGGTTATGGTAAGAACTTTTTCATTTTATAATGAGAATAAAGAGCAACTATATAAAGCCCTCATTTTCAATTCAAGATCATTTGATCAACGATATTAACTTTGTTTTGGACTTCTTTTTTGTGCAAGTCCATCATATTTGTAGAAAATACTGGTTTCCATCCTCATGTTATAATCCTGACCTTCCTGAGGTAACTTTTTAAACTGGAGCTCTAATTAGTGTCACTGTTCCATGTAATTAATCTATCTTACATAAATTTTGTGAAAAGTCAGAAAATGTTCGTTTTGATTATTCTCTCATGTCATTTAGCAATGACAGAAATCAATGATGATTTTAATGTAAAGTCAAAATATAAGTGCTGAAATAAAACCTAGTGATAAAGCTTTTTTCTTTAAAAAAATAGTACGTTAATGGAATAGATACAAACTCACTTGTTTTAGAGGATGCTATTAAATGATTTAGTTGAAATGGATACTATTTTAGAAGTTCCTTGGTAATTTCCTTGAAATTCAGAAAATCCTTTGACAGGATTTAATTTTCTTTATTTGTTCATGAGAGACTGTTTCAGATACTGGATTATGTCCCTGCATACATGAAGCTGCCCTTCAGGCAGAGTTTATACTTGTATAATATTACTAACCAGTATACCCATGTACTGTGCATTTCCCACATATGTTTTCTTCTTAATTCTGTAGTAACGCCAAAGTAGACTGCTGCTGGCAGAACTAAGGCTGAAGTTATAGGGCAACGTTCTACCTCTTAAGTTTTAACTTTCTGCCACACAATTATATTCTGTATAATTATAATCCATGAGCAAATTAATTTGAGTCCCTATTGGTGCTTGGCAATGAAAGTCCATAGTCACAAAAAGTAGTTTTTACACTTGAGAGCTTTGAGAGAGTAATTAGTGTCATAAACGGCAAAGCACTCTGGGAATTAGAAGAGGAGTGAGTTAATTTCTACCTGGGAAGAGCAGGAATAAAGGTTCTATGTAGAATGTAACATGTAAGCTCATGTTTGAGTTAGACTTACATGCATACAAATGGAAGATGGACATTGGCGGTTCTGCCCCTCAACTACACTCCCCATTATGATGTTTTTATTTATGTATTGTTGGACTCCATATACTTTCCTCCTCCTCCTCCATATTGCTTCTACCCTTGTCTAAGCAACCAGCACTCCTTGCCCGGACAACTTAAGTATCCTTAATCTTCCCACCCCAGTGCTGCACTACTAAGTTATTACTCTAATCTGGGTACCACACTGCAAACAGCATGATCTTTGCCAAGCAAGATCATGTTGTTTTCCTCCTAAAAAGTCTTTTTTCTATGCCTTCCCATTGCCTTTGAATTAAGTCTAAACATTTAAATTTGGCTTATAAACACCTCAATTTGGCCCTTGCTTCTACTTAGAAGTTTCAACCGCAATGCCACGTTTTCTAGTAAATTTTCTGGGAAGTCTCCCAGACCTCTGTTCATATTAAATGAGGTCTGTTTATACATCATAACATTGAACTTACTGTAATCACCTACAATTGGATTTAAATTCCTTTATGTGGCTATGTTTCTTCCTGCCCCTTCTACCTCCTTTTGCCTTATATCCTACCTATTTAACTCCTTTGTTATCTCTGATTGACATAACAGAGGCATTTGAGTTTCCCACCCCTGGAGTAGTGCTTTCAGAGAAAAGCTGAGTAGTCTGGTTTGATGTATGAAAGAGAAGTACAGGATAATACTGTAAAGGAGATTAGTGGGAGTCAGCTTACAGAAGGTGTTGATGCTGAGATCTAAGTAGTGTTCGATTTTAATATGGTTAGGCAGTCTCATTGGTAAATAATTTAGCAAGTACCTATTATGTATCAGGCACTATTCTAGCTATTAGGGATATAGCAGTAAATAGATAAAATGTCAGCCTTGGAGTCTACAGACTACAGAAGATAGGGATTGGGAAGGGGCAGACATGTGGGGAAAAATATATATAGTATGTTATATAATAATAAATACTATGGAAAGAAAGCAGGGAAGGTGATAAGTAATGGAGAATCAGAGTTTGGTTTTATATAAGATAGAGAAGCTTCCTAAGAAAGTGACATTTAAACAAAACTCTGAAAGAGGAAGTTAGTGATCCATGTAGTTAATGGGGGAAATGTGTTTTAAGCAGAAGGAACAACAGATGTAAATATCCCAAGACCAGAACATGCCTGATGTGTTAAAGAACAGCAAGGAAACTAGTGTGACTGGAGCAGTGAGTAAGGGATGGGCAGCTATATAGGAGGTGAGGTCAGAAAGTTAACAGGCAGCCTGTTAGGATTTTATAGGTCATTATAACAACATGAGGCTTGTTTGTGGGTTTTTTGGGTTTTTTGTTTTGTTTTTTACCTTGAGATGGCATCCCATTGTAGGGTTTTGAGCAGAGGAATGATGTGCTCTAGCTACTAACATTCTGAGTTTATTCTGGTTGCTTTGTTGAGAATAAATTCTAACTTGTCAGGAAAAATAAGACTATTAATCCAAATAAAAGATGACAGTGGCTTGAAGTATGGTAGTATTAGAAGTAGTGAGAAATGAGATTTTGAGTATGATGTAAAGATAGAGGCCACAGGATTTATTGATAGGCATGTATTTCTTTGGAAGCATTATAGAAGCCTACATGTATGGGGGAGATTTCACCAAGAAATGACAAATACAAATATGATAGATCCTACTTTATTTGGGCTGCATACATAAGTTTTAAAAAAATAAAGTAGGACAGTGTAAATGACATACACCTTTGAAAATCTAATAAAAGTTAAGGACTTTGTCCTCAGAAAACTTAGGTACTCCTGATTTCAATATACTTGGGTTCCATCAAATTCAACCCACAAGGCTTCTAAAGTCCTGGTTTATAGAAGACTATGTACAGCTTTCTAGAAACCTAGATATATCCCGGGGGGGAGGTTAGTATATGAAAAATATGCTGTCATGTCCTTTACACTGAGCTATAAATTTGGCTCTAAGCTCTCTGTTGGCTAGCGCAAAGACAGAAACAAGATAGTTTTCCATTAAATGTAGTTTGCAGTGTCCATAAGATGTATCCAGTGGAGCACTTCCATCTTCCATCTTGTTCCAAGAAAGGGGTGTTACAAGGCATCCCTCTATGACAATTTGAGGTTATAGTTCTTGCCATGCAGCCTAAGTTCATCTGTTCTATGTTGCCGGCTTAAGGGAGTGTTACCTTGTATTCTTGTATCTTTACTTCTAATATACCCTTTATTCCACTCCACTCCTCCCCCCAAAAGAGATCAGTGTTGGAATCTTTCTTTTTTTTTCCTTCATGCAAATATGTTAAATGTGAAACATTTTTATTTCAGAACTGTTCGCCAGGTGGCACAGGAGCAGTTCTTTTTAATGTGCACCAGATGTTGCATGGGACACAGGCCTCTACTTTTCTTCATTACTCTGCTCTTTACCGTGTTGGGGGTGAGATATTTTTTAATATGCTTCTTAATGTGATTAATTCTTTAAACAAGGTATTCAGGAATTTATGGTTTTAGCTTATATTCAAGTTAGAACAGCTTATATTTATTAAATATTTGTAACTTTTCATACTGTTTTAGTCCTCTGCTCTAGTTAACTCTAGGTTTTTAAAAAGTGGCTTCTGAGCATGGACATGTAAATTCACATTATTCTACTTTATTGTTTCAGAGCACAGCCAGAGAGAGAGCTAAGCATTCAGGCGACTACTTCACCCTCTTAAGGCACCTTCTTAATTATGCTTACAACAGTAATATTAATATACCCAATGCTGAAGTTCTTCTCAATAATGAAATTGATTGGCTTAAAAGAATTAGGGTAAGTTACCTTTAATACTGTGTTTATTGTATTGATAGAGTTTTTTGTTAATAGTTTGTAGTTTTGAGCACATTGGTTAGGTGAAGCACACCAAAAAACAATAAAAAGGACCAGGTAATATACTCTGATGGTGGGCCTTAGGAACTGATGATTCACAGAATGAATGCCTAACAAGTTTTATAAAATGCTTTGTTTTACTTGAAACTTGAAATACTGATTTTTTTTCAGCCTCTTCCATTTTAGAATCTTGGGCCTTTTTGCAAATTTTCATCTTCAAAAATGTTTGAATTGTTCTCCTCGAAAATCCGTGTGTATAGACTATCGCTTAACTCTTGTTCTTAACACTGGATACTCTTTACTCAGAATTGTATGGGAATTTATTTCAGAAGAGATTCATAGCTTTTATTGCCCTGAGAAAGTTCTGAAGAGAACTTTTCTTGCCTAGAAGGGAAAGCTTTGGCAAGAAACAGACTCTTAACTATAAAGAACAAATAGATGGTTATCAAAGGGGAGGTGAGCGGGGTGAGGGGAATAGGTGATGGGAATTGAGGGCACTTTTTATGATAAGCACTGGATGATGCATGGAAGTGTTGAATCACTCGACTGTACACCTGAAAGTAATATGACACTACGTTAACTACACTGGACTGTGTGTGTGTGGATTTTTTTTAAAAGAATGGAAACGTTTGGGGGGATTACTACATGTATGTCTGGTTCTCTAATTGTGGATCCTCTCTGCCTCCATTCCTCCCTTCCATAAGTTAAGCATTTGTTGTTTTTTCTTTGGCAGGATGATGTTAAAAGAACAGGTGAAACAGGTGTTGAAGAGACTATCTTAGAAGGCCACCTTGGGGTAACAAAAGAATTACTGGCCTTTCAAACCCCTGAGAAAAAGTATCATATTGGTTGTGAAAAAGGAGGTGCTAATCTCATTAAAGTAAGTTTTGTCCTACACCAGATATCATAACCTACTAAATGTTTGTTTCCAAATATATCTGGTTGGCTTATAATATCCTGTCTTTGGTGTATTATCTTGACCTTTTCTGTTTCTGCTTTCTAAGAATCTCTACAGGGCACCTGGGTGGCTTAGTCGTTGAGCATCTCCCTCAACTCAGGGCATGATCCGGGGTCCTGGGATTAAGTCCTGCATCAGGCTCGCTATGGGGAGCCTGCTTCTCCGTCTGCCTATGTCTCTGTCTCTCTGTGTATGTCTCTCATGAATGAATAAATAAAATCTTTAAAAAGAAAAAATCTGGATTTTTCACTTTATTGGTCTATTTAAAACAAGACCTATTTGTTTTTTTTTGCTGTTGTTGTTTTTAAGATTTTATTTATTCATGAGAGACACAAAGAGAGGCAGAGACATAGGCAGAGGGAGAAGGAGACTCTATGCAGGGAGCCCAATGTGGGACTGGATCCCAGGACTCCGGGATCATGCCATGAACCGAAGGCAGATGCTAAACCATTGAGCCACCCAGGCGTCCCAAGACAGACCTATTTGTAAGGCTGCATCTCGTCTGTGATATTTCTTTAATGACTTTCTTTACGCATATAGTTAGGAAGCAAAAAGTATTCATTTTAGTACATGTTATTTTTATTCAAAATGAGTTTTGGTATACATAAGATTAAAGGGGTAAACTTGGGGTCCCTGGGTAGCTTCCTTGGTTAAGCATCTGCCTTTGGCTCAGGTCAGAATCCCAGGACTCTGGGATGGAGCCCTTGCTAAGCAGGGAGCCTGCTTCTCCTTCTCCTTAAAGCAGAATCTTTTTATTAGAAAATCCAAGTAAGTTTTCTCAGATTATCTTTAATTATCTTTAATTCTGACATTATTTCCTTCCAAGAGTCATTTCTTAACTTTCCTCAAAAAAGAAATGTATATATACATACATACACATACACACAACTTTGTGTCATATGTATAAACCTTTATAAAATATAACTATTTATATAATATACATATGTAATTGTTAACATACAATCCTTTTTTCAACTCTTACAGGAATTAATTGATGATTTCATCTTCCCTGCATCCAATGTTTACCTGCAATATATGAGAAACGGAGAACTGCCTGCTGAACAGGCAATTCCAGTCTGTAGCTCCCCAGCTACCATTAATGCTGGTTTTGAGTTACTTGTAGCATTAGCTGTTGGCTGTGTGAGGAATCTCAAACAGATAGTAGATTCTTTGACTGAAATGTATTACATTGGCACAGCAATAACAAGTAAGTATACTAAAATACAATGTTGTGATGACAGATAATTCTCTAATGTGTTCAAATTCTATTTTCCTATTTTTCCTTCAGTAAACATCTTCAACTCATGTTTTTCTTTCAGCAACTAGTTTAACATTTGTAGGAAATGAATGTATAATTTAACAGCATTATAATCGAAAAACCTTGATGCAGAAAAATTTTCAAGTGTTTCTAAATTTCTTCCTATAAGGGGTTTGTGTATTTAGCAAAATTTCATCTCCATCAAATCTGGAAAAAACCCAAACCACAACATGATAAGTAGTCAAAATAATGCCAGAGTTCAAACTTAAAACTTGTGTTGCATGCATTGGAAAACCTTTCAGGCCCTCTCTTAGAAGCTTTTTAATAATATTTTTATGTGAACTCATAATCTGGTTTTAAAGATTAGAATGTGAGAAGATAACATTCTAATTCACTTTTTTTCCTCAGTTAATGCTCACATGAAGCCCTTGAGATAGACTATAGACTCCAGATCATAGAGATCTGAACTGAAGCTCCAAAAGGGTGAAAGCAATATTAAATGACCCCTAAAAAGAAGAAAATAATAATAGCACAAATAATTTAAGAGAAGAAAACCAGTGTTTATTTATCTTACAAAGCTTAAAGATGTAATTGATTCTGGTAAATATTTAAAAATGTGATATTATTTCTTCATACATTGTATTTCAAAATATAAGGACATTTTTAAATAACATTTTAGGAGATTCTGATTAAACTGTCTCCTTAAAAGGTTAGATCCTTTATTCTACCGTGTGTGTGTGGTGGGGTGTTTGGGGTTTTTTAACTTAAAGAAGAGTCTTTTCTCAGTTTTTTGATTTAACAAATCACAGATTTATTAATTTAATATTCAATAATCTTACACCTTCAAGGGGTACAGTATCACACAGATTCTGTTTTGTGGCCTTAACAAGAGGCTTGCTTTGGAATTTGGCATGAACCATACCACTGCTTCCATGGGCATGGGTAACCTTTCCCCAGATTCATCTGGTTTTGTTCAATTTGCCACCAGGAGTCACCGTGTCATCCTTTCCTTTGTACATGTGCGCACATCTTTTGCCTGTATAGAATTACTTCATCTCGGGCATCAACGCCTTCAATTTTAAGGTGAGCTGTGTGCTCACTGTGGTTTTGGAGGACCCCACTTCAAGCCACCACAACATGGCCTTGGACCATTAGCACTCCAGATATATTGGCATTTTCAGAAGTCCTCTTCTGAGTACCCCTTCACAGGTTCAAAGATAACAGAAATAAAAAGGCTGCTTGTTTTTTAAGTAGTACATGTGCATAGTAAAAATTTGAAATACCAAAGAAGCTACATGCTACAAAGTATGTTTCCTGCCCATTTTAATCTCCAGCTCGTCTTTAATAGCTGTAACCATTATCATCAGTTTGTCTGTCCTTCCAGCATTTCTGTATGGAAACAAAATCTTTTTTGGTTTAGTTGTTTGTTTTTAACCACAGATTGGCATATAGTATACAGAGTGTCTTCACTTTGTTTTCCCCTTCATATATCTACAGTTGTTCCCTATCGACAATACGTATCTGTCTAGTTCCATTTATTGGTTATATACTTTTCATTTCAGTATACCTAATTGAAATTTACTTAACCAGTTCCATAGACAGTGATAATATTTACACTGCTTCCAGATTTATACCAGGTAGAGGGAGATGTACAGTGATTTAAAATTCTCACAGAACTTTCAAATCCACTATTTGATTAGCTCCTCAAAATAACAGTGTGATTATAGGCAAAGCAAGTGTTACTCTTTGTACATTTATTAGGGAGGAAACAGAAGCTTACCTGAAGGTGAAAGAGTTGGTAAGCAACGGAATCTGGGTATGATCCCAGGTGGTCCCAGGATGCTTCAAAACTGAGCAAGCTATAGAATACTTTGGTGTATTTATATTAACATTATATGTCAGAATGAATTTGAAGGCACTTTAAAAACATAAGTTGAAAAAAAAAGTTCATAATGACTAAATAATAAAAACTAAAAGTAAAGTGAGCACATAGAAGTTAGCATTGTACCATCTCATGAGACTGCTTCTGACATTTCCCGTAGAAGCAGCCTCAGGTAAAACACAGGTTCTCAAATGGTGGGGTAAGAATCCCTATAGGGGTGCATGTTGCCACATACCTTCAGTTTGTCGAGAGGGAAATATATACTCAATGTACTGCTTCAGCTGGCTGAAGAAGTAGTGGGACTGTTGATAATGTTAACTTACCATCTTAACAGAGCTAAAAACTGAACAAAATGGTTGTGTTAATGCTACAGGAATCTTTTCCCTTCTCTCAGCTTGTGAAGCACTTACAGAGTGGGAATATCTGCCACCTGTTGGACCCCGCCCACCTAAAGGATTTGTGGGCCTGAAAAATGCTGGTGCTACTTGTTACATGAATTCTGTGATTCAGCAACTCTACATGATTCCCTCCATTAGGAACGGTATTCTTGCAATTGAAGGCACAGGTAGTGATGTAGATGATGATATGTCTGGGGATGAGAAGCAGGACAATGAGGTAAATTTTATTCAGCTTTTCTGTTTTATGTTTGTTCTGCTACCAGATGCTATCATTCTCTCTGACAGAATGTTGTACTTTCATTGGACATGTTGACATACATTTATTTGAAAATAAAGCTGGAGTCTCCCATCATGGACTGCTACGTCCTGACACACATAATCTAGTGCTCACTAGCTACCAAACTTTAAACTATAGTTGATTTTCATGATAGTTTATATGTTTTTTAATAATAAATTTATTTTTTATTGGTGTTCAATTTGCCAACATAGAGAATAACACCCAGTGCTCATCCCGTCAAGTGCCCCCCTCAGTGCCTGCCACCCAGTCACCCCCACCCCCCGCCCTCCTCTCCTTCCACCACCCCTAGTTCGTTTCCCGGAGTTAGGAGTCTTCCATGTTCTGTCTCCCTTTCTGGTATTTCCTACCTATTTCTTCTCCCTTCCCCTCTATTCCCTTTCACTATTACTTATATTCCCCAAATGAATGAGACCATATAATGTTTGTCCTTCTCCGATTGACTTAATTTACTCAGCATAATACCCTCCAGTTCCATCCATGTCGAAGCAAATGGTGGGTGGGTATTTGTCATTTCTAATGGCTGAGTAATATTCCATTGTATATATAAACCACATCTTCTTTATCCATTCATTTTTCGATGGACACCGAGGCTCCTTCCACAGTTTGGCTATAAACATCGGGGTGCAGGTGTCCTGGCGTTTCACTGCATCTGTATCTTTGGGGTAAATCCCCAGCAGTGCAATTGCTGGGTCGTAGGGCAGATCTATTTTTAACTCTTTGAGGAACCTCCACACAGTTTTCCAGAGTGGCTGCACCATTTCACATTCCCACCAACAGTGCAAGAGGGTTCCTTTTTCTCCGCATCCTCTCCAACATTTGTGGTTTCCTGCCTTGTTAATTTCCCCCATTCTCACTGGTGTGAGGTGGTATCTCATTGTGGTTAGTTTATATATTTTTAAAGCAGTAGGTCACGTTCTCATTTTTTCTGTGACGTGTTTAGTATAATTTGGAGTTTGCATAATGAAGGATCTTCATTTTTATAACAATTTAAATTATATTTTCACTTTTCTATCATTTTTATTTATATCTCCATTAATTTATGCCAAGTTGGGGCACCTGGGTGGCTCAGTGGTTGAACGTCTGCCTTCAGCTCAGGTTGTGATCCAGGGTCCTAGGATCGAGTCCCACATCAGGCTCCTGAGGGAACCTGCTTTTCTCTTTTCCAATCTCTCTGCCTCTCTCTGTGTGTCTCATGAATAAATAAAATCTTTTTTAAAAAATTAATTTATGTCAAGTTTTATACTATTACCAGTTGCTTTTAGGTTACTTTTATATTTGCCCGAGATCATAGCTCTTCTTGCTTAGGTAACAAACTTCTCTCTGCTTCATATGTCATGTGGTCTTATGACAAATTTAGGCTGCCTACCAAGTATCCACTGCACAATAAAGCTATAGAAAAGTTAGGTTGTAGTGACGTATCATATTTGACGTAACTATGGCACAGATCTTTAAAGAGAGAATACTGCAAGACTTAAGTTGTGGTCATGTTTGTATCCATCTTGTGTTTATTTTTATTTTATCTTTTCCTGTTCGTGGTGTTGGTGAGAACTGCAGAGAGAAGCCAGAATGTTTTCTAACTGTAAATATCTTCAGTGGTTCCTTCCTCCTTCCCTCTCTTCAGTCACCAGAGCTTTTTGCTCTGATGTAGTTTAACGCTTACATGGCTTCTGAAACATATGCTTGTCCCAGTTCTTCCCCCAAATCTACTGAACCACATCACCCCAGGGATCAGGGTCTGCGCATTGTTTACTTTTTTTTTTTTTTTTAATATTTATTTCAGAGACAGAGCATGCACATGAGCATGAACAGGGAGAAGGGGAGGGTATAGAGGGAAAAGCATGCTCCCTGCTGCACGGGGAGCCCAATATGACGCTCCATCCCAGGACCCTGGGATCATGACCTGAGCCGAAGGCAGACCCCCAGGCACCCCATTGTTTACTTTTTAAAAAAGCTTCATAGCGGGGATGTTTATACCTATAGCCATTTAATAACCACTCCTCTGAGTAGAAATTAAAATTGAAATTCTGTTTCTATAGCCCATCACATCTCTGGGATGTTATAGGTAAGGTCAGGGAGAGAATGCTAATTGTATTGGCAAGAAGAAAATAAGACAGACAAAATATGCAATTTCAAATAAAGTGTCCCATCTTTGCTCTCATAATACCTTCTGCTCTGTGTTGCCTCGGCACTTCACTGCACTTAGGGTTGTTTTGTTTGTTTTGTTTGTTTGTTTGTTTTTTTGGTTCTTTGATTTTTGCCTGTGCTCCTGTTTCTTCTCTATTCAGAGAGCTTCTCATGGGCAGGGATTGGATATTTTCTGTTTCTGTATCAAAGGTCCCTGATACCACAATTCTCTTTCCATCTCTACAAATTGACTATTCTAAGTACTTCAGATAAGTGGAATCATACCATATTTGTCTTTTAGTGGCTGGCTTATTCAACATAATGTTCTCAAGGTTATACATGTATCATGTGTCCAAATTTTCTTCCTGTTTAAGACTGAATAATAGTCCACTCTGTGGATAGATCACATTTTGGTTATTTATCCATCGGTGGACACTTGGGTTGCTTCCACCTTTTAGTGATTATGAATAGTACTCCTATGAACATGGGTGCCCAAATATCTCTTTAAGACCTTTCTTTCACTTCGTCTGGGCATATATCCAGAAATGGAATTGCTGGATCATGTGGTAATTCTATTTTTAATTTTTTAAGAAACTGGTCCGCAGTAGCTGCACTGTTTTACATTTCTACCAACAGTATACAAGGGTTTCAATTTCTTTGCACAAAAGTTAAGAGTTTCGTAATTTTAGCTCTTGCATTCAGGTCTTTGTTCTGTATTGTTTTAATTTTTATATATAGTGTTAGAAAGGAGTCCAACTTTATTCTTTTGCATTGGTGATATCTTGTTTTTCCAGCATTTTTTTAAGAGTGCTACTCTTAACAGGCATATTTTATTGAGTGTTCACTGTTTTGAAGATTTTATTTATTTATTCATGAGAGACACGGAGAGAGAGGCAAACACAGGCAGAGAGAGAGGCAGTTTCCATGCAGGGAGCCCAATGGGAGACTCGATCCTGGGACTCCCGGATCATGACCTGAGCTGAAGGCAGACGCTTAACCACTGAGCCACCCGGGCATCCCAACTGTTCACAGTTCTGAGCACTTTATAATTCTCACCATAGCTACACATCCCCATGAGGAAACTGAAGTTTAGAAACATTGGAGTAGTTGATCGGCTCTAAGTTAGCCAACTTCTAAGTATCAGCACTGGCGTCCAGATCAGTCTGTGTCAAACACCACACTCTGCTATGTTGCCTTCATTATCTCCCTTTCTGATACATAGGGTTGTTCCTTTCTGACAACTCTTCTGTGGAATGGTGGAGATAAACCTTAATATTTTAAATTAAAATTTTTAAATTGGAAGTTAAGTGCTTTGGAAATAAATAGAAGTAGAAATGATTAATCATTTGTTCACTAACTGGTGTTTGTCTCAACATATTTTACTGTACTTTAAAGTTGGATTAACTTACTAGTATTTTTTCATTTCTAGAGCAATGTTGATCCCAGAGATGATGTATTTGGATATCCTCAACAATTTGAAGACAAACCAGCACTGAGTAAAACAGAGGATAGGAAAGAGTATAATATTGGTGTTTTAAGGCACCTTCAAGTCATCTTTGGTCATTTAGCAGCTTCTCGACTGCAATACTATGTGCCCAGAGGATTTTGGAAACAATTCAGGTAAACTATAGATAGACAGGAATACTGCTTAAACCTTTATGAACATCTCCATACACTAATGTCAAACTTGTAACATACATGTTGGAAGGCACCTTTATGTTTAATATTTAAGCAGTAGTACAGGTGACCCTGAAAAACATGAGTTTGAATTGCACGGGTTTTGGGGTTTTTTTTCCAGTGAATACAGTAAAGTACTTTAGGTGTGGCTTTTTTTCCCCCTATGGTTTCTTAATATTTCCTTTTCGCCAGCTTACTTTATTGTGAGAATACAGTATATATAATACATAAAACATACTAAATATTTGTTAATCACTTCTTTGTGTCATAGGTAAGACTTCAAAGCAACAGTAAGCTCTTAGTAGTTAAGTAAGTTTGGGGGAGTCCAAAGTTCTAGGCAGATTTTCAACCGTGTGGGGGGTCAGCTATAATAATCAAACTTCTTAATGTATTTTTCTCTCGTTGTCTTCAAAGTTGGAGGTAGAGAGTATCATAGTTTGAAGAGGCAGCATTCTCTAGTCTCCTAAGATATGAAAAATTTTTGGGACACCTGGGTGGCTCAGCGGTTGAGTGCCTGCCTTCGGCCCAGGCTGTAATCCTGGAGTCCCGGGATCAAGTCCCACATTGGGCTCCCTGCATGGAGCCTGCTTCTCTCTCTGCCTGTGTGTCTCTGCCTCTCTCTGTGTGTGTTTCTCATGAATAAACAAAATCTTTTAAAAATCTGAATATTTTATTTTAAAAACTTTTCACATTCAGAGAAGTAGGGAGAACCGTGTGAGCCCTTATGTACTCCTTCCCCCAGCCTCAGCAGTTGTTGACTCATGCCCAATCTCATTTAGTCTACATTTTCATCTGTAAATATTGCAGTATGTATCTCGGATGGCCTTTTTTAAACATAATAATGATAATATTACCATGACTTTTAAAAGTCCTTAATATCCTTATCAGTGTTCAGATTGACTCAATTTTCTCACAATTGGTTTTTACTATGAATTTTTTGGAATTGGGACCCAAATGAAGTCCATATACCTCAAATGTTACTATGACTCCTCCCTCTAATCAGTTTTCACCCTTGCAGTTTGTTGGGGGAAGAGTAGGTAGTTTATGCTGTAAAGTTGCATACCATCTGGATTTTATTGATGGGATACCTATGGTGTTCTTGTATTTTCTGTTTTCTTTCAGTCCACTGTATTTCCTATAAATAAGGAGTGAGATCTAGAGACTTAATGAGATCAAGGTGTTCTTTCTTTTTTTAAAATGCTAGGCAAAGCTACCTTATAGATAGTAATGTTTACATCAGTGAAGAGAGGTATGTAATGTCTTTCCCATGTTCACAGCCATTTTATCATCAGTGCCTTAGAGTATTTCATCACAGTTACAAAATGATAGTGGTCTCCTTTTATCCTTCTTTGATTTACTAGTTAGATCTACGTATAAAGGGATACTTTCGGGATCCCTGGGTGGCTCAGTGGCTTGGCGCCTACCTTCGGCCCATGGTGTGATCCTGGAGTCCCGAGATTGAGTCTCACATTGGCCTCCCTGCATGGAGCCTTCTTGTCCCTCTGCCTGTGTCTCTGCCTCCCTCTCTCTCTCTCTCATGAATAAATAAATAAAACCTTTACAAAAAGTAAGTAAAGGGATACTTTTCCCTCACCAACAATTTGACTATCCTGAGGTAGAATTTTCTAGGAAAGATGGGTTAAATACCTTTTTTAAAATCATCATCTAGGGCAGCCTGGGTAGCTCAGCAGTTTAGCGCTGCCTTCAGCCCAGAGTGTGATCCTGGAGACCCAGGATCGAGTCCCACGTCAGGCTCCCTGCGTGGAGCCTGCTACTCCCTCTGCCTATGTCTCTGCCTCTCTCTCTCTGTCTCCTGTCTCGATCTCTCATGAATAAATAAATAAAAATTTAAAAAATAAAAATAAAATAATCTATTATGTGTTTCATGCACTGCACTATAATACCACAGTACAACCACTTAACTCTTTTTACTGTATATGCAGAAGGCTCTAATATCCTTCATAGCAGTGCACTTTTTAAATAATACGCCTTAGAATCTCTCTTTTTTTTTTTTTTTTTTCCGCCTTAGAATCTCTTAAAGGTCTCACCCATCAACTGAGAGCAGAAGTAGAGGGTCACCTGACACTGCTGCCCCAATCTCTATCTTTCCTGATTCTATCAGAGCACATTCCCTTTTCCCTATAAGGATACTATTTAGATTTCTTCTGAAACCACTGCTTTATAGTATAGTGGCTTTTCTGTGACTCAACCATATAAATTCCTCTGATTCCCTTAACTAGGCCCTGCTTAATCCATACTACTGGTTTGCATGCACCACCCTCCTTCCCAGCTCTGCTTTTACTCTTTCTGTCCCATCACCTGGCACACCCCTTGCCCTCCTGACTATTCTAGTTCGTTCTTTCCCCAGCTTGTCCCATCTCTGCCATAAATAAGGCTATTAGCATTTGTGTTCTTCCTCTTCCAAATTACTCTCCCCTTTTTATGTTTCTTAAAATTTGTCATTCAGTTATAAATAATTTTCTCTCTGACAATACATTTGCATTTTTTTATTTCTAAATTACTTTGTATGCCAGTGGAGCTTCCAGTTCATCTAGACTAGCACTTCTGGACAATTCTCACTTTATTTTTTATTTTTTAAGAATTTATTTAAGAGCATGCACAAGTGGGGATAGGGGGGAGGGCAGAGGGAGAGGGTGAAGCAGGTTCCCCACTAAGCAGGGAGCCTGAAGTGAGGCTTGATCCCAGGACCCCAGGACCATGACCTGAGCCTAAAGCAGATGCCCAACCAATTGAGCCATCCAGGCACCCCTGATTCTCACTTTAGACACAGACTGCTGATACATGTGGGTTAACCACATTCGCCACCCCACGCCCAACTGTTGATTTTGAAAAATTTGACATCAATAGAAAAGGTGATGAAGTAGGATAGTGATCACCTTTTATGTTCTACTCTAACCAGATGTACCAGTTGTTAACATTTTGCCATGCTTACTTACATGTATACAGTTAGCCCTTGAATAGTGTGGGAGTTAGGGGCATCAGTTAATTCCCCCTCACAGTTGAAAATCTACATATAACTTTTGATGCGCCCAAAACTGAATAGCCTGCTACTCTTGAATAATATAAATAGTCAATTAACATTTTGTGTATATATATATATGTAAGAAATACATTCTTACAGTCAGGTAAGAAAAGGAGGAAATAAAATGTAATGAAAATCATTTTTTAAAAAAAAAATCATAAGGAAGAGAATATATTAATGGTACTAAACTATATAGAAAAAATATCCATGTATAAGTAGTGGATCCACATAGTTCAGACCTTTGTACCAGTGTCAGCTGTACTTGGGTTTTGGTTCTTCTGAACCAGTTCATGGTAGGTTGTAAATATGATACTTTATCCACCCACACCTACATGTGTTTCAGTCTGTATCAGCTAAGAATAAAGATACTTTCCTACTTCTATATAATACCATTATCACACTCAATAAAATTTAATGCTGATTTAATAATTCCTAAATGACTCTTGATTTAGGGAGTCGTGAATTTGAGCTCCCACGTTGGGTATAGAGATTACTTTTTAAAAGGAATGGAAAATATTTGTCTACCTTTAAATATTTTTATAAAAGAGTAATAGTAATGCCTAATACTCATTAGTGTGTATTCTGATTTCCCCCAAAATGTTCTTTGTAACCTTTTTTTTCAATCCCAGACTGATCCTGAAAGGATTAACAGGAATTTGGTTGTTACCTCTTTAGTTTTCTTTAAAATAATCTCCTAACTTGTCATGACTTGTATGGTACTGAAATTTTGTCTTTCAGAATTTCTCTCGATTTGTGTGATAATTTCCTCATGATTAGATTCAGGTTAAATGTTTTTTGGCAAAAAAAAAAAACCTACGATAGATGATGTTGCATGCTTCTCATTGCATTACATTGGGAGATACATGGTATCAGTTTGATGATTGGTGATATTAACTTGGTATCTTAACAGATCTGTTCATTTTGGAAGTACCTTTTCCCTTTTGTAATTAATGGTTTGACTACATGTTTGAAAGTATGGGGAATTGACCATAATTTGAAAATAAATAGAATGGATTGATGTCATTTTCAGTAATGAAACAAGTTGATTCTAACAAAAGGACATGTGTTTTATTTTAAGCTCACTGTATCAAATTTAAGTCTAATATACAATTGAAGGGGCACCTGGATGGCTCATTCAGTTAAGCATTAGACTCTATCTCAGCTCAGGTGTTGGTCTCAGGGTCGTGAGTTCAAGCCCCACATTGGGCTCCATGCTGAGCAAGGAGCCTACTTAAAAAAACAAATAAAAATATATAATAGGACTGAGGGGGCAGCCGGGGTGGCTCAGCGGTTTAGCGCCGCCTTCAGCCCAGGGCGTAATCCTGGAGACCCAGAATCAAATCCCACGTCAGGCTCCCTGCATGGAGCCTGCTTCTCCCTCTGCCTGTGTCTCTGCTTCTCTCTGTGTGTCTCATGAATAAATAAATAAAATCTTAAAAAAAAAAAAAAAAAAAGGAATGAGGTTATTTGCTCTATAGAAAAAATGTAGACAGTTTCTCTAGCACATTTAAAATACATTTGTCATATCTCTCACTTAGAATGCATTCATACCTATATTCACTATGTATGTCACTCTAAATACAAAATTAGAGGTCAAATTAAGAGCAAATAAATCCTCGCACTGTATCTGTAACCTGAAATTTAAACAAAATGAAAGAAATTCTAACATCTACATAAGAGTGAAATTGGGATCCCTGGGTGGCGCAGCGGTTTGGCGCCTGCCTTTGGCTCAGGGCGTGATCCTGGAGACCCGGGATTGAATCCCACGTCGGGCTCCCGGTACATGGAGCCTGCTTCACCCTCTGCCTGTGTCTCTGCCTCTCTCTCTCTCTCTCTCTCTCTCTCTCTCTCTGTGACTATCATAAAAAAAAAAGAGAGAGAGGAAAAAAAAAAAGAGTGAAATCCACCACACAGTGTCTTCATCTAGATTCAAAATGCATCTGTGTACCATGTTACCTAAAGCAGCTATCTTTGCTGGAGCCATAGTATCTATCCATCAACCACACCAGCAGTTTCATGGTGACTCTTCCCCACCACAGTGCTACTTGTACTGAGCCTCACTTTTCTTTCTCACTGCACTGTATACATAAAGAGCATTTTTTTTCCTACTTCCTCATGGAGTTGGGGGGGGGGATCTGTTTATATATTGTCATTTGTGGTCATCTTGCTTTTTTTTCCTGAGAAAATATTGTATATATTCTGAGTATCACACATTACATATTTGATTCCATTCATTTCTTAGGCTTTGGGGTGAGCCTGTTAATCTGCGTGAACAGCATGATGCTTTGGAATTTTTTAATTCATTGGTGGATAGTTTAGATGAAGCTTTGAAAGCCTTGGGACATCCAGCTATGCTAAGTAAAGTCTTAGGAGGTTCCTTTGCCGATCAGAAGATTTGCCAGGGCTGCCCACATAGGTAAGTGCTGATTATATATTTAAAGTTGTACTGTTGGGCAGCCGTAGTGGTGCAGCGGTTTAGCACCGCCTGCAGCCTGGGGTGTGATCCTGGAGACCCAGGATCGAGTCCCACATTGGGCTCCTTGCATGGAGCCTGCTTCTCCCTCTGCCTGTGTCTCTGCCCCCCACCCCCCGTGTGTGTGTGTGTGTGTGTGTGTGTGTGTGTGTGTCTCATGAATAAATAAATAAAATCTTTAATAAAAATAAAGATGTACTGTTTATTTACTTAACAAAAATAAAATATTTATTAGTAGTTATGTGCAAAAGTGGAGTATGCCACCAATTTAACTATATACCTGAGACTAAATGTATTATATATACTGTGCACACCTTACTGTTGTAGCTTTGGGTTTTGTGTGTGGTGGTGGTGGTGGTGGTGTTTCTGTAGACTTTCGTTTTTCTGGTTTTGAGGGTTTTGGTTTGGTTTCTCTTCATCAAGTAACTTTTGGTTCCTTTTACCTATGGTCATTCCTGGGGAAATCAAATGGCACTTTGCATATATATATATATATAGCTTATAGGCGTTACTCATAAACTTGTTCTTTATCTTAGAATTAAAGTAATTAAAATATAAATACATTAAGCTTAGAAGATGACAGACATTGGAGCACCTGGGCTGCTCCGTTGGCTTAGTGTCTGCCTTCGCTTAGGTCATGATTCCAGGGTCCTAGGTCTCAACCGCATGGGACTCCCTACTCAGTGGGGAGCCTGCTTCTCCCTCTCTGCCCAACCCCCCCCCCTCGTGTTCTCTTTCTCTCAAATAAATAAATAAAATCTTTTAAATTAAAAAAATAAAGAATATGACAATGGGGTACTATTTCCTATAAAAATACTAGTTTTTAAAATAGCATTGATTTGGTCATTATCCTTTAAAGTATGTTTTCAACACAAAACATAGCAAGAGGTGACTGAACAAATTGTGCTTTTGACTTTAAAGGAAAATCAATCAAGGACTCTTACTGAAAATAGTTATATGATTACTGAAATTCTCTACTATTAAAAAAATTATATTCTCTACTAGTAGATACATGTTTATGCCTATTACATGGACGTTTTACTTTGGAACTTCTCTTGCATGTTACTGATTACTGTTGGTTTAAAATCACTTTTCACCAAAATATCACAGTTCTATAGTATTTTCTACAAGCCTGAACAGAATTACATAGTCATGAGTTGTGTGTGTATATGGCTGATTGGAGTGCTTCATTTTTTATCAAGGGAAATGATTGGTTGAGAGATAATACTGTAAAAATGAGAAATTATGATGAGGTTAAACCATTCAGAACAAGACAGTGTAATTGTTCACATAGCCTAGACAATTTTTGGTCATTTAAGATCTTTTGCATTAGGTAGACAAAAAAAAACTATCATTTTTAACTAAACTGTTTTTAATTACTAATAAAATAAGCCAACTTTTTGGTCATTTATTCTAATCAGTCCTTCTTGGTTTATTTTAGACATCTTTCAAAGTTATTTGGAAATTACTGCTTTTCTTTACTAAAGTGAAAATATCCAGAGAGCATGATCATAAGTAAGATCCCGAAAGTTTATTTTTTTTTTTTTAAGATTTTATTTATTCATGAGAGACAGAGAGGGGGTTGCAGAGACACATAGGCAGAGGGAGAAGCAGGCTCCCCAAGGGGAGCCCGACCTGGGACTTCCATCCCATGTCTCCAAGGATAATGCCCTGGGCTGAAGGTGGCGCTAAACCAATGAGCCACCCAGGCTGCCCAAGATGCCGAAAGTTTAATACTTTCTCCACAACTAAACTAATCTTGTGATATGCCAGAAGGTTACATAAAGAGAGTCCCAAGTCTGTTTTAGGGCATTATTTATCTAGATCAGCAGTTAGCAAGCTATGCACCATAGGTCAAATCCAGCCCTGCATCTGTTTTTATATAGTTGTATTGGAACATACTCACCTCTTTACCTACTCTCTGGCTGCTTTCCGTAGAACAGCAGAGTCATAGAGACCTCATTGCCCCCAAAAAACTTGTAATAGTTACTATCTGGCTTTTTACCGAAAGAATTTTGCTGGCTTTCTCATCTTTGAATGTCCCAATTTTAGGTGAAGTCGTTAAGTTCTGACTTCGGATTGTTACCTGATCAGAGTAGCAGTATGCTTAATACCTACTTCATATTCCATTCATGCCACTTACAAATACCTTTTTCCCCATAACTAAACTGAAAGGCCTCAAATATGAGGGACTGTGTTCAACGTTGACTATCCCAGAGTACTTTTACACATAGAAGGCACTATGAATATATTTGTTGAATGAATAAATTTGATGGTTGAAAGTGTATTCCCCATATCTAATGTTCTGAGTTTATGAATACATCTCATCAGGAATCTGACATTTCCCTTGGTAGAAAATTGCCGGAAGATGGGATTCTGGCTCCTACTCAGATGGTTTATCTCCTTTTGATTGGTTTGTTCAAACTTGTGCTTGTATTAAGGTTTCCATTACAGAAAAGAAGGACCATTTAAAAATTCAGCCTGCTAATAGTTTAAAATATGCTTTTCAGAGGTTGATGAATTCATGCTTTGGTCTTGGCATAAATTACTGCCTAAATAGGTGACAGTGGAAGCAGCACGGTAGACTGTAAAGAGCTTAAGCCATGAAGCAAGACAGACCTGGCTTCAAAACCCCATTTCACCTAGTTAATCTTGACCAAATTAACCCTTCCAAACCCCAGTACCCTTGTCTCTGGAGTAGAGGTGGTGATATTTCTCTAGCAGGTTTGTCATGAAGTCAGAGAACCTGGTGTATTTATGGGGTGTAAACAACCGAATGGGGATCCCTGGGTGGCGCAGTGTTTAGTGCCTGCCTTTGGCCCAGGGCACGATCCTGGAGACAGGGATCGAGTCCCACGTCGGGCTCCCTGCATGGAGCCTGCTTCTCCCTCTGCCTGTGTCTCTGCCTCCCTCTCTCTCTCTCTCTCTCTCTCTCTCTCTCTCTCTCTCTCTCTGTATCATGAATAAATAAATAAAACTTTTAAACAACCGAATGTATTGCCCATCGCTAGGTAGGTGGCCCATAAATGTGTCGTTTATTGGTAACATTCTATGACTTAAGGGTTTCATGTTATAATTACTGCAAATGTAGTTTTCATTAAGTCTATAAGAATGTTTAGAAAAATAATTAATCCTCCTTATTTCTTAATATCTTTAGATACGAGTGTGAAGAATCTTTTACGACTTTGAATGTAGACATTAGAAACCACCAAAATCTTCTTGATTCTTTGGAACAGTATGTCAAAGGAGATTTATTAGAAGGTGCAAATGCGTATCATTGTGAAAAATGCAATAAAAAGGTATGAATTGTCCAGGTTTTTAAAATAATTATGGTTACATTTAATGGATTTGAGAATTGATTGGTTTTGTTCTCAAAGTTCACCCTCTTTTTATTCCCTACCCTGTTTTGTTATATTGGTAGCAGAAGGTTGTTAAGATAACTGATACAACACTTTTTCAGGGAAGAAGATTGAAAGAAAGTAGTGCCAGCAGGGCTAGGGAAACAGGTAAATAAGAGTGACCATTTTAGAAGTCATAATAGTTTAATAACTTCGATGGATTCAACAGCAATTTGGTTGGGTTGGACACATACCCTTTCCATCCATACCCAACCAAACTACTGTTGAACCCATCAAAGCTATAGCGCTGTCAGGAGAACATTTCTCCTGTCATGTCCAGAATTGCTTGTAAGGACCAGGAAGTTCACTAAAACCTTCATTACTTGATTTGGTTGCATAAGATTTCTTCTACCACCTGTGTTTTTAAACCACTGGGTTCAGATTTTTAGGCCCAATTGATCAAGTTTTATCTTTGGGATCTCTTAGGAGAGACCGTTTACACGGATGGACAGTAAATAACGTGTATCTTCTGGGCTCCCAAACTCTCTCACCTCCAAGTCACCTGTATCGTTTTGACATTTACACACCACCTAAAGAGGTGTTAAAGTCTAGAGGGGTGAGATGTGAGCTATAAAGCCCAACTGCCTGCCATCCACAGTTCTGAGACATGAGGCAAGTGACTCGATCTCTGCTGCTCCTGCTCCTCCTCATTACCACTCAGTAGCTCCTGCCTGGTGGCTTATGAGGATTAAATATGTTACTACTTGGGCAGTGGTTAACATATTACTTGGCACCTAATGGCCCAGTAAATAAGCTGCTACTGTGTATCTTCAGTTTACTCATAACAGAGCACACCTTCATTAGAATAACAGTAAACATGAAACAAGTAACAATGGTTAGATAGCACAGACAATATAGAATCCAGGCAATGAGTAATGTCTGTGTCACTAATTTCTGCAGTTTTTAACAAGTGGCATCCACTATTTCCATATTAATAGTTTTAGCATTTTTTAAATGCCCACTGTGACAGACTTACCTTGATTATTATGTTCATTGCCGTGTGTTTGTTTACACTTGTAACCTCTAATTAGTCTTCACGAGAATTTAATAATACAGTTTTATAGTTTGTTTTGTGCAGTGGATTATAAAAGAACATCTAGTAACTTGCTCTGTTTGTTTTAGGTTGATACTGTAAAGCGCTTGCTAATTAAAAAATTACCTCCTGTTCTTGCTATCCAACTGAAACGATTTGACTATGACTGGGAAAGAGAATGTGCAATCAAATTCAATGATTATTTTGAATTTCCTCGAGAGCTGGACATGGAACCTTACACAGTCGCAGGTGTTGCAAAGCTAGAAGGAGATAACGTAAACCCAGAGAGTCAGTTGATACAGCAGAATGAGCAGTCTGAAAGTGAGACAGCAGGAAGCACAAAATACAGACTTGTGGGTGTGCTGGTACACAGTGGCCAAGCAAGCGGGGGACATTATTATTCTTATATCATTCAGAGGAATGGTGGAGATGGTGAGAGAAATCGCTGGTATAAATTTGATGATGGAGATGTAACAGAGTGTAAAATGGATGACGACGAAGAAATGAAAAACCAGTGTTTTGGTGGAGAGTACATGGGAGAGGTGTTTGATCACATGATGAAGCGCATGTCATACAGGCGCCAGAAAAGGTGGTGGAATGCTTACATACTTTTTTACGAACGACTGGATACCATAGACCAGAGTGATGAATTGATAAGATATATATCAGAGCTTGCTATCACCACAAGACCCCATCAGATTATTATGCCATCGGCCATTGAGAGAAGTGTACGGAAACAGAACGTGCAATTCATGCATAACCGAATGCAGTACAGTTTGGAATATTTTCAGTTTATGAAAAAACTGCTTACATGTAATGGTGTTTACTTAAATCCTCCGCCAGGTAAGTATCAAGAATTTATCTTAGGAATGAAGCATAACTCTTACTTTACTTGTATGATTTCTTAGCAAGTATCAAAATGTTTGTGTTTTTACTTTAAGCTGTTTTTGTTTCTTTTGGTTTTTTGTTTTTAAAGATTTTATTTATTCATAAGAGATATACAGAGAGAGAAAGAGGCACAGGCAGAGGGAGAAGCAGGCTCCATGCAGGGAACCCGACGTGGGACTCGATCCTGGGTCTCCAGGATCAGGCCCTGTGCTGAAGGCGGCGCTAAACCGCTGAGCCACCGGGGCTGCCCAGCTGTTTTTAAGCCATGTTTCAGATGACTGTTACCTTTGAGCAGTATATATTCTCTTGCTATTTGAAAACAGAGGAGGTTTTATTTATTAAAACCATTTGGTTTTGACTCAAGCATTAGTTTGAAACGTGCTTCACTGAACTAAGAATTATTTCAAAAGTTAGCCGGGTTTGGGGGGGTGGGGGCACAGTTAGTAAAGTTCAGAACATTTGGGAATCAGTGGAAATGCAGACTTGTTTGAAAATTGAGCTTAGACATAGAAATTCGTTTGACACTTTTTTTTTTAATCTCCATTTTTTTTATAGGGCAAGATCACCTGTTGCCTGAAGCAGAAGAAATCACTATGATTAGTATTCAGCTTGCTGCTAGGTTCCTTTTTACTACAGGATTTCACACCAAGAAAATAGTCCGTGGCTCTGCCAGTGATTGGTACGTTTCTTTTGGTTTTCATTCCTATTATAGTAGCATTTAGTTTGGTTCCTTAATAAAAGTGTCCTAAGTTGGGACTCCTGGGTGGCTTAGCAGTTGAGCATCTTCCTTCAGCTCAGGGCGTGATCCTGGAATCCAGGATCGAGTACACATCAGGCTCCTAGCAGGAAGTCTGCTTCTCTCGCTGCCTGTGTCTCTGCCTGTGTGTGTGTGTGTGTGTGTGTGTGTGTGTGTGTGTCCCTTGTGAATAAATAAATAATCTTTTTTTTTAAAAAAAAGTGTCCTTAAGTATCAAAGTTGTGAACGTACAGAGGCCATTATAATACTTTTATTGAACAATTTTTATGTACTCATCCAGTGGGAAGATGTTAAGGGAAGATTAAGTTAGGGATTATTTTGTCATCAAATCTAGGAAGAGTTTGGTGTAATGGATTTGTAGAGGACTGGATAAACTTTCATCTCTGTTGTCACTCTGTGAGAAGATACCGAGTTGTAGTAGTCATCTGTCCTTTTAACACTGATACTAAAAGCAACCATGGCTGATTCTCTCCTTCCAGTAGTAAACGGTGTTTGATTTTTATTTGGTTCATAGAGACCCATATCTGTACTATATACAAAACATATCATTGAATTGACATTCATAGATATTGTTTTGTTTTCTCTTAGGTATGATGCATTGTGTATTCTCCTTCGTCACAGCAAGAATGTACGTTTTTGGTTTGCCCACAATGTCCTTTTTAATGTTTCCAATCGCTTCTCTGAATACCTTCTAGAGTGCCCCAGTGCAGAAGTGAGGGGTGCATTTGCAAAACTTATAGTTTTTATTGCACATTTTTCCTTGCAAGATGGGCCATGTCCTTCACCTTTTGCATCTCCTGGACCTTCTAGTCAGGTAATTTTCCTGGTTTTCTTTCTAATGATTAAATGCTTACAGATCGCTTTCCTGAAAGTTTGAGTCAGCAAATATATGTGCATCTGTTTGATATGTATGTGTATGCACACACCCCACGCCATCTGATATCTAGGAGTTTAGTAAAAGTATTTCACAGCAATGAATAGCAATTATTGGCGCTTTAAAAGCAACAGAATTTTCTGTGTTCGTTTAGTTACAAGCGGTGGCTTAATTGTACACATTGTTATGTAGATTATAAAGTTTTTGTGTAATGGACCTCCATTTATTAAAAATTAAAATATCATGAAGGCTCTAGATAAAATCTACCTCAGATCTTCATTTCCTAAGATGCAACCCTTTTTAATCATTTCTTTTGTGATTAGTCCTTCCAGAAATTTCTGCCTGTATTTGTATGTGTTTGCGCTTTTTATGCAAATAGAATTATATTGTCCTATATCTTGTCACTGAAATGAAAAATAGCCAGTGCTTTATCCTTTACAGGCTTACGACAACTTAAGCCTGAGCGATCACCTACTAAGGGCAGTTCTCAATCTCTTGAGAAGGGAAGTTTCAGAGCATGGGCGTCATTTACAGCAGTATTTCAATCTGTTTGTAATGTATGCCAATTTAGGTAAGAATTTAAGTTATTCTAAATCTGTTTTAATGTATTCTATTAAGTGGCAAAGTCCTTTAGTCTAATGATGAGACATTTTTCAGTGCACTTTTCACCTTGTACTTTATAGTTCTTTTTGCATATCTCTGCAGTAGACACAGGCCAGAATCTGTCCTTTTTTAGAGAGCGAGGAAGTGGTGGGGGAAGGGCAGAGGGAGAGAGAATCTTAAGCAGGCTTCACTCTCAGCCTGGGGCCTGGCATTGGGCTTGATCTCACTACCCCGAGATCATGACCTGAGCCAAAAATCAAGAGTTGAACACTTAACCAACTGAGCCACCCAGGCATCCTCCGAATCTGTGTCTTGGGCAGCCCTGGTGGCTCAGTGGTTTAGTGCCGCCTTTAGCCCAGGGTGTGATTCTGGAGACCTGGGATCGAGTCCCACATCAGGCTCCTTGCATGGAGCCTGCTTCTCTCTGTGCCTGTGTCTCTGCCCTTCTCTCTCTGTATGTGTCTCATGAATAAATAAATAAAATCTTCATTCATGAGAGACAGACAGAGAGAGAGAGGCAGAGGGAGTAGCAGGCTCCATGCAGGGAGCATGGACGTGTGGGACTCGATCCCGGGTCTCCAGGATCACACCCTAGGCTGAAGGCGGCGCTAAACCGCTGCACCACTGAGGCTGCCCAGAATCTGTGTCTTAATCATACTTTTATCTCCTAAAGCGGTGGTGCCAGACCTGTCTGGATATGAAAATACTGATTCCTAGGCCCCATACCACACCAACTTAAGTAGAATTCTCAGAGCTATCACAAGGAATCCACATTTTCGAAAACTCCCCAGATGGTTGATACTCACCCAAGTTGAGTGACGTGGTGAGTCCTTGAGTAAAGGACTTGGTCTGAACATAAATTTTTGTTGGAGTAAACTGAATTAAAATTACATATAATATAAATATTGAATTACCCTATTATTTGTTACTGCCTCTGCTTAATAACTTACTTTCTCAAAGTAATCTAACATTGCCTGATCAGTGATCCCAGAATACTTCACTTAAAAGTATATTGTTATGCTATCTTCTACTTACTCTGTTGGTTTTGATTGTATTCAAATTTTTGTGTTGCTCCCCAGTGAGATGGCAAAGATCAGAAGTTTTCACACAATGACACTCAGTAAATGTTTTTTAAATGAAAAAGATGTACAATTAGGAATATTATGAAAAATCCATCCATTATCTTTTAGTGTTTGTTCATTGGCTTTGTATGGGGTGGTAAATTTCATATGATTAAGAATATAAACGTTTGTTTGTTTTATTTAAGTAATCTCTATGCCCAACCTAGGGCTCAAACTCACAACTCTGAGATCAAGAGTCGCATGCTCTTTGAACTGGGCCAGCCAGGCAACCCTAAATTTATAAAAATTTCTTATCAATCAGGTGCTCATGCACTGTTTCCAAAATGATTAATTTATTGACATGCCATTTAAAATCTTACTAATATTTCGCCAGATTGGAAACTGATTCAAAGACTTAGCAGATAATAACTTCTTTAAAAATTTTTGGGATGCCTGGATGGCTCAGCGGTTGAGCATCTGCCTTCGGCTCAGAGTGTGATCCCGGAGTTCCGGGATTGAGTCCCACCCACATTGGGCTTCCTGCATGGAGCCTGCTTCTCCCTCTACCTGTGTCTCTGCCTCTCTCTGTGTGTGTCTCTTATGAATAAATAAATAAAATCTTGGGATCCCTGGGTGGCGCAGCGGTTTAGCACCTGTCTTTGGCCCAGGGCGCGATCCTGGAGACCCAGGATTGAATCCCACATCGGGCTCCCGGTGCATGGAGCCTGCTTCTCCCTCTGCCTGTGTCTCTGCCTCTCTCTCTCTCTCTCTCTCTCTCTCTGTGACTATCATAAATAAATAAGAATTAAAAAAAAAATCTTAAAAAAAGAAAAAACTTAGAAATACCAAATTTAGGAATTCATAAAAATCCTATTCTGTTCAGCTTTCTTTTTAGATATAGCCTATTCACAAAGCATACATCATTGGTCTGTAATATAATCTAATTAAGATCTCCCTGCTAAAAGCAAGTACAGATTCATAAACTTTAATATGAAATCTTCAAACCACATATGCTTTGGTGTTCAGGATTGTTTAGATTTAAGAAAGGTAAGGCAATGTATATACTATGTAATATCCCTATAGCAGGGTCCAAGACAGCACCTTATTATCATACACATTAATATTTCCGCAGTAAAGCATGAGTAGTCACTCTGAAAGAGGGGATAAAGACTAAATAGCCTCTTGTCAGTTCAGGCCAGCTTTTCCCACAAAGCATGTTTTGACACCAACTTTAGGAAAGAAGTTTGTATTTATTATAAGTGCTTTTTGAATCTCAGGATTTCAGATAAGGGATTGTGGGCATTTATTTTTATTTTTTATTTTTAAAGATTTACTTATTTATTCAGAGATTGAGAGGCAGAGACACAGGCAGAGGGAGAAGCAGGCTCCATGCAGAGAGCCCGATGTGGGACTCGATCCCGGCACTCTAGGATCATGTGCTGGGTGTAGGCGGCGCTAAACTGCTGCGCCACCGGGGCTGCCCGTGGGCTTGTATTTCTTATACTTCTTGGAATATGACAATATAAAGGATAGTCTATCGTCTAATGGGGTATAAAAGCAAATGAAAAGGTAACTGCCGGAGCACCTAGATGTCTCAATTTAGGTTTAGTGATTGGATATTAAGGAGAGGGGAACACAGAAGAGATGTTAAATGATGCCCAAGATTCAACCGAGCAGATAGCAGTGCCATGTACCAAGAGGGAAGAACACTGATAGGGGAGTAAAATGAGTTCAGTTTGGGCAAATTGAGTGTGAGCCTGTTGGGCACCCAAATAGTGATGTTCAGTATTCAGTAGAATACTTAATATATTTGTCTGGAAATATTTTGGAATCATTTGGACAAAAATACCTGGAACTTGAAGCCATTAGAGTGGGTTTGATCGTCCAGGAAAAGCATGCAGATAGTCTGGTGTGGGAACTTTGAGGAGCAACCATTTTTCAGAGAAGAGGAAGGAGGACTCACAAACGAGACCAAGGAGAAGAGGTTGAAAGAAGAGAGGAATCCAAGAAGGAGAGGAAGCAGTTATGGTTTAGTACTGTTCTTTAGCTTTACCCCGGGAAAGTGGGCAGAAACCAAACTGACATGGGCTCAGAGTGGGAAAATAAGAAAATTGAGATGCCACCAACTTTTTAGGCATGGTTTCTTTTCTTTTTTCTTTCCTTTCTCTCTCTCTCTCTCTCTCTCTCTCTCTCTCTCTCTCTCTCTCTCCCTCCCTCCCTCCCTCCCTCCCTCCCTCCCTCCCTCTCCCTCCCCCTCTCTCAGCACAAGCAAGGGATAGCAGCAGGGAGAGGAAGAAGCAGGCTCCCTGCAGAGCAGGGAGCCCAAGGCAGCCACTTTACCAACTGAGCCACTCAGATGCCTCTAGGCATGGTTTTCAAGTAGCTTAGTTGTAGAAGAAAATAAAGAGGCAGTGTATACAAGCATTCTTAATTCTCAGAGTTTTCATCATCCTCCCTTATGATGAGGATTGCAGTCTAGGCTAGTCCCCCAGACTCAAACCATAGAAAGTGTTCATTTTCTTTCTTTTTTTTCCTTTAATTTTTTTTATTGGAGTTCAATTTGCCAACATACAGCATAATACCCGGTGCTCAAAAAAAAAAAAAAAAAAAAAAATACCCGGTGCTCATGCTGTCAAGTAAGTGTTGATTTCCTTGATGCCTGGTTTGACTGGAGTATCATAGGCTTATAAAAACTTCAACCCCGGCAGCCCCTGCCTACAGCCCAAGGTGTGATCCTGGAGGCCCAGGATCTAGTCCCACGTCGGGCTCCCTGCATGGGCCTGCTTATCCTTCTGCCTGTGTCTCGGCATCTCTCTCTCTCTCTGTCTCTCATAAATAAATAAAATGTTTTTAAAAAATAAAAAAATAAAAACTTCACCCCAATTATACCATGTAGATTTTCTGTTCTCGTCAAATCATTCTAAATGCTAAATAAGAGTGGTTTTCTGATTCGAAAACTTACAGAAAAAATATTTTAGATAACTGCTTTATTATGAATCCCTTCATCATCCTAATTTTTTTCTCTTTTGTATTCTTCTTCATTGTAGGTGTGGCAGAGAAGACACAGCTTTTGAAATTGAATGTGCCTGCTACCTTTATGCTTGTGTCTTTAGATGAAGGTCCAGGTCCTCCAATCAAATATCAGTATGCTGAATTAGGCAAATTGTACTCTGTTGTGTCACAGCTGATCCGCTGTTGCAATGTCTCTTCAAGAATGCAATCTTCAATCAATGGTAAAGTCAAATGCTCACTCCTTTACATTGATTTTAAAATACTGCTGAACATACATAGTACCCAGTTAAAAGTAATTCTGAAGATGCTTAAATGTTTAAAAAAAAAAAAGTCTGACAGTCTGTGCTTTGGAATATTTTAATAATATTTTGGGTTCTACACCTTTATCACATGTTTAAAGGGGATCTTTTTTTCCTCTCTACTTGTTATGAGGTTGATACTTTATTTATGAAATAGTTTAAGAATTAACCTTTTAAGTTAAGTTTGCATTTTATCATCTTTGGTCTGTCTGATCATTTTCATATCTAATATTACTTTCTTAGTTTCTTCATAGTACTTAGGAATATTGATTTTAAATGTTATTTTTTTAAAATCCAAAACTCCTAAGCTGTTTTCTGTGGTGAAGGCTGTATTATTTTATTGTGGAGAAGCCTATTAGTTTTTCATTGATGACAAATCTGTATTCTAGGTAATCCTCCTCTTCCCAATCCTTTTGGTGATCCTAATTTATCACAACCTATAATGCCAATTCAGCAGAATGTGGCAGACATTTTATTTGTGAGAACAAGTTATGTGAAGAAAATCATTGAGGACTGCAGTAACTCAGAGGAAACTGTCAAACTGCTTCGCTTTTGCTGCTGGGAGAATCCTCAGTTCTCATCTACTGTCCTCAGTGAACTTCTCTGGCAGGTTAAAGGACAATAAACATTCGTATGCCTCTCTGATTTGATTTATTACTCCTTTAAATAAGTTTTTCACCATGTCTTTCCTATTTTTAGGTTGCATATTCCTACACCTATGAACTCCGGCCCTATTTGGATCTGCTTTTGCAAATCTTACTGATTGAAGATTCCTGGCAGACTCACAGGTAGATCCTCCTTCTTAGTTGACCAACTTTTAAACTAAAAACTGCCAATCTGCTTTTTTTTTGGGGGGGTGGGGTGGGGGAAGGGGTTTAACCTCCTGGAGATCTAATAAAGGTTTTACATTAAAACAAAAGCTTGGGCAGCCCCGGTGGCGCAGCGGTTTAGCAGCGGTTTAGCGCCGCCTGCAGCCCAGGGCGTGATCCTGGAGACCCTGGATTGAGTCCCACATCAGGTTCTCTGTATGATGCCTGCTTCTCCCTCTGCCCCCCCCCCCCCCCCCCCCCCCGTCTCTATGAATAAATAAAATCTTTTTTAAAAAAAATAAAACAAAAGCTTAAGAATGAATAAAAAGGGGGCACCTGGGTGGCTCAGTCAGTTAAGCATCCATCTCTTGGTTTTGGCTCTGGTCATGATCTCAGGGTCCTGAGATTGAGTCTCAAATCAGGCTCTGCGCTCTGCATGGAGTCTGCTTGAGATTTTCTGTGCCCTCCTGCTTGTGCTCTCTCTCCCTCCCCCCTCTCTTTTTCAAAATAAATAAATGTAATCTTTATAAAAATAAAATGAATAAAAAGTTCCTTCTTCCCTCACTTGATTTCACTTTTTATTCTTTCACTGCCCATTTGCATACTTACTACTAGATTTGGATTTTTTTTTAATTAAGGAAAACTAATAGAAAATAAATAAAATATATAAAAATAATAATTAAGGAAAACTAGCATAGACTTTTGGTAAATACCTTAATTTCATTGATATGCTAGGGTTATTTTAGGATTAGATTACAGTAGTTTTAGAATGAGTCCTATAAGGTCACATTTCATTATATAAAAATAGTCCTTAGGTAAGTAAGTACAGTCAGTTCCCATTATTCATGGAACTTATTTTCTATAAAGTCACTGTGAATACTGAAGGAGGGAATGCAAAGGCATTATTCCCAGGGGAAATACGAGATTAGGTTCCTGCAAGCTTCTGGTTAGGTTTTTGTTGACTAGTCTATACATAAATGTGTGTTTCTTTTTAAAGACCCCTTAACATACATTGCTGACTTGTTAACAGTGACCTCCCAATAACCTGTGTCTGATAAAGTAACAAAATATTTTCTCTGCAAAGCCTTTTTGAGCTTAGGAATACTAGGTACTTCAGAACTACACATTTGAGGGGGTGTCATTTTAAACCATGAGATCAACAAAACGTACAAACATGTGGGAAAGGTGTCACTAAACAGCAAAAAGGACACTCCTGTACAATATAAAGTGCCACTTTGTTCTGATTTAGCTGGTAACATACATGTTCGGTGACTCCAATTTTTTTTTTTTTTTTTTTTTTTTTTTTTTTGCCACCTAGCACATGACCACAAAAGCACCATGCTATTTTTTACCATTACAAATAAAGTTTACCAAGTAGGAAAAAACACAAATACAAAATCTGTGAATAATGAACATCAGCTTTAGTTTTTCAGTATATGATAATTTGAGTGCAGTTTTTCTCTTTAAACTGAGGTTATCCAGCGTAACTATCCTTCAGACTTCATCTATTATCTTTTAATACCTAAAATTATATAGATGGTGAAGTATGTAATTAGCTGACAACTCTGCCAGATTTTATAACCTCCCTCCCCATATGGATGATAGTATAATACTTGATTTTCGGAAACAGTTCAAAATTCATATATTCTGTCAGTAGTTAAAACAGCAACTTGAAGACAAGTTCTGTAACGACAAAATGCTTTAAGAAGATTCATAGGAGCACCTGGGTGGCTCAGTCGGTTAAGCATCTGCCTTCAGCTCAGGTTATGATCCCAGGGTCCTAGGATCTAGCCCCTGGATTCCCTGCTCAGCTGGGAGTCTGCTTCTCCCTCTGCCTCTTCCCCCTTGCTCTTGCTCTCGTTCTCACTCACTCACTCTCTCAAATAAATAAAGTATTTTTAAAAAAGAACTTAAAATTTTGAGTCTTAGTGGGGATTGCAAATGCCAGAATTCGTGAATTAATATTTCCAAGTTATCTCTGAAATTACCATCATAGATTTAAGTTGTGTTGTTCTAAAAATAGTTATTAAACCAAAAATCAGTTTTCATGACACAAGAAATTGAGTAGTTCCAAAACTATAGCCATATATTTTGAACACCATCCAGTACCCTTCTCAGTATGATTATAGAATTTTTGAAACTTTTTTAAGGGATGCCTGGTTGGCTCAGCGGTTAAGTATCTGCCTTCGGCTCAGGGAGAGAGCCCTGGGTCCTGGGATTGAGTCCCAATCGGGCTCCCTGCTTGGAGCCTGATTCTCCCTCTACCTGTGTCTCTGCCTCACTCCTCCCTCCCTCCCCTCTCCCTCCCCCCCCTCTCTCATAAAGAAATAAAAATCTTTTAAAAAAAAAAAAAAGAAGAAGAAAAACTTTTCTTAAGAGTTGTTTTTAGGAGCACCTGTGTGACTCATTTGGTTAAATGTCTACTCTTGGTTTCGGCTCAGGTCATGATCTTGGGATTGTGAGATAAGGCCCTGCATAGGGCTCTGTGCTGGGCGTAGCCCACTTAAGATTCTCTCTCTTCCCCTGTCTTTCCCTCCCCCTAAAAAAGCATAGTTTTTTTTTTTGTTTGTTTGTTTGTTTGTTTTAATTTTTTAAATTTATTTATTTATGATAGTCACACACAGAGAGAGAGAGAGAGAGGCAGAGACACAGGCAGAGGGAGAAGCAGGCTCCATGCACCGGAAGCCCGACGTGGGATTCGATCCCGGGTCTCCAGGATCGCACCCTGGGCCAAAGGCAGGCGCTAAACCGCTGCACCACCCAGGGATCCCAGCATAGTTGTTTTTAATGGAATCTTTCACTCTTTTCATTTAAAAATACTGTAAGCATTATAGCTTTAAACCAGTTCTTTACATCTTAGCTCTCAATTCATTATAGCAAGCGATAATGGTAAAGGCAATGTGCTATATTAAATATGGACAATTGACTGTTGTGTAATGAGTTTAGTAAGGTATTATTATTTTGAATCACTGGCCCAAACTTGAAAATAACTTTCTCATAGTGAGCTTTTAGTTCATTCGGTAAGCAGTGTTTGAATATTTATGGAGTATATACCATGTGTCTGGCACAACCAGGCATTGAATGGGAACAAGGCGTACAAAGATAATATTGATAAAAGATGGCATCTGAAAGCACTTAAAACTACTGGGAAGAAAATGTGATGTAGCAGAAATAATGGCTTAACACTTCATTATCACTTGACAAAACTGAAGGGAAAAACAAGATACACTGAAGTGTTTCAGATTAAACAGCCAAAAGCCTGTATATGATTGATTAGTGTGAAATCAGTAAACCTTACGAGATTGCTGGAGTCATGATTTCCAAACCAAATATTTTATGAATACATGTAATGCAAAAACAAATTTGAATTTTTATTTGGAACATTCTATTAAGTAAAATTTATGGTTTATGTAAGTATTCTTTTTCTAATTACTACCCAGGTAATGTTTCCTTATGGAGGTAAAATTCACTTACAATATTCACCATTTTAATCATTTTAAAGTATACAATTCAGTAGTTTTTAGTAAATTCATAGTATGCAACCATTTCCACTATCTAATTCCAGAACATATTCATCCCTGCAAATGGAAACCCCATAACCAATTAAGCAGTCATTCTCTATTACCTCCCATCGCCCAGCAACCACTGATCTCCTTTCTGTCTCTGTGGATTTGCCTAACCATAGGCAAATGTCCTTTTGTGTCTGGCTTCTTTTACTTGGCATAATGTTTTCAAGATCTTACATGTTAGAACATGTATCAGTACTTTATTCCTTTTTACAGCTGAGTAACATTGCATTTTGTGGATATACCACATTTTGTTTATCCATTCATCTATTGTTAGACATTTGGGTTATTTCTACCTTTTGGCTATTGTGAGTAATGCTACTATGGACATTCGTGGACATGTTTTGTTTTTAAATCTCTGTTTTCAATTCTCTTGGATATACCACAGAATTGCAGACAGGTAATTATTATTTTTTAGTTAAATTGTAAAAATATTCATAACTTACCATTTTAACTATTTTTAAGTGCACAATTCAGTGGCTTGAAGTATATTCATAATAACTGTGTTGCCATCACCACTATCCATCTCTAGAACTTTTTCATCATCCCAAACTGAAACTTCTACATTAAACGATAACTCTCAGGCAGCCCAGGTGGCTCCGGGGCGTGATCCCGAGTTCGAGTCCCATGTCAGGCTCCCTGCATGAAGGCTGCTTCTCTCTCTGCCTGTGTCTCTGCCTTTCTCTCTGTGTGTCTCTCATGAATGAATAAATATTTTAAAAATAAAAAAAATAAATAAACGATAACTCCCCATTCCCCTCCCTCCTCTCCAGCTCCTGGTAACTATTATTCTTTCTTTGATTTTGCCTATTCTAAATACCTCATAAAAATAGAATCATACAGTATTTGTCCTCTTGTATCTGGCCTAGTTTACTTAATGCCTTTAAGATTCATACATGTTACAGGGGTGCCTGGGTAGCTCAGTTGGTTAAGCATCCAACTCTTGATTTTTGACTCTGGTCATGATCTCAGGGTTGTGAGATCTAGCCCCGTGTAGCGTTCCACACTCAATGGGGAGTCTGCTGGAAATTTTCTTCCTCTCCCTTTGCCCCTCTACCCTATTTGCACGCACTTGCACTCTCTGAAATAATAAGTCTTCAAAAAAAAAAAGACTGCCACATATAGTATGTGTCTGAATTTCATTCCTTTTTAAGGCTGAATAATAATCAGCTGTATGTATATACACCACATTTTGTTTACTGGTAGGTGATGTTTTTAACACAAAAGAAGGCACATTCTACCCCACAGCCAAGTTGCTTCTTGGGCCGGGCAGGGATAGGGACAAGAAATCATTGACTATCACTCTGGGCAAGAACTAAAATGAAATCATCCATCATTGGCAAATCAGCTAAATAGTAGCATTGGTGAAAATTGCTTTGCTGTATAGCTCATTATTAGAATTCAGGTTTGTTTTGTACTTATAAATTATATCACCATTTCATAGTCACTGGTTACTTACTTTGAGCAATGCAGTTTTATAAAAGGTACTGACCTGAAGCAAATTCTTAAGTATAGCAGTCATAAACTTAGTTGTTAGTTAACTTTAAGTCTGTATTACTTCTGGTGTCCTAAAGTAACTTCAGGTAATGTCTTTGAATTACATACATAGCAAAGCCATTTTGGATTGGTAACATGTTGATAAGAGCACAGACTACTGAGTGGCTGTATGACCTCCAGCAAGCTGTTTAACCCGTCTATACCCCTCTTCTCATCTGTTCAGGGAGTCAATAACTGTACCTGCTCTCCAGCATTAGATGACATGACTACATCAAAAATCTTTATTGAGTGGCGCATAGTAGGCACTCCATAAATGTTAGCTGCTATTTGATTTTACAAATTTTTATATTTGGTTCTTTTTCAGAATTCATAATGCACTTAAAGGGATCCCAGATGACCGAGATGGGCTGTTTGACACAATCCAGCGCTCTAAGAATCACTATCAAAAAAGAGCATACCAGTGTATAAAATGTATGGTAGCTCTTTTTAGCAATTGTCCTGTTGCTTACCAGATTCTGCAGGTGAGGATTTCTTTTCTTAATTTTGTAGAAATCTGGATCAGAATTAGGGATTCCTTTTTTAAAGAAAGGAACAGTGAAAATTTGGACTTGCTATTTTAAGTTAACTTTGAAAAGTATTCTAAAACCTTTTCCATACATGGTTTTATTTTCTTTTGAAGGGCAATGGAGATCTTAAAAGAAAGTGGACCTGGGCAGTGGAATGGCTTGGAGATGAACTTGAAAGACGACCATACACTGGCAATCCTCAATATACTTACAACAACTGGTCTCCTCCAGTGCAGAGCAATGAAACATCAAATGGTTATTTCTTGGAGAGATCACATAGTGCTAGGATGACACTGGCAAAAGCTTGTGAACTCTGTCCAGAGGAGGTATTAAAAAAAAAAAAGCCACAAGTGTGCAGCAGATAGAAATGGAAGAAAGCAATTTTACTTTATAAGCCAGTGTTTATGTATTAATGTCAAAGAAATTTTGTTGGGGTTTTGTTTGCTTTAGTGTTTACTACATGTAATCTTAAGTTAACAAGAGAGCCTTCTTTCATAGAAATTTCTGAAATCAAAAAAAAAAAAAAAGAAAGAAATTTCTGAAATCGCCTGAAATGTAGTCTTTCTAAGAGGACCCAAGTCAGGTTTTTTTTCATCTGCTTTAATTTATCTTCAGTAGGGCAGCCGGGGTGGCTCAGCGGTTTAGTGCCACCTTCAGCCCAAGGTGTGATCCTGGAGACCCAGGATCGAATCCCACATCAGGCTCCCTGCATGGAGCCTGCTTCTCCCTCTGCCTATGTCTGTGCCCCCCCGTCCCCCTAATGAATAAATAAATAAAATCTTAAAAAAAAAATTCAGTAAAAGGAAAGTTGTGGGTCAGTTCTGTAGGTTTTTAAATTTTTATTTCAGATAGTAAAAACTTAAATTTGTCTACATAATTCTTTATCTTTAAATATTTAAAATTAGGAGCCAGATGACCAAGATGCCCCAGATGAGCATGAGTCACCTCCACCTGAAGATGCCCCATTATACCCCCATTCACCTGGATCTCAGTACCAACAGGTAAATAGGGATTGATTTGTATTTTTATCCCCTAGAATCGATTCTTATGCTTTATTTAAAGGGTGGCTAAGATTTTTGTTGTGACTGCAAAGTAATAAAGGGATTATTTAGACTACCTTTAGAGCATGATCAAAAAAGGAATAGCTGGGGCAGGGTCATGATGTGATGTGTTTGAACTTCCCCCTGTGGTGTTTTCGTGGTCAAATGGGTGCCCTTCTTTGTACTTAGTAAAACTGTATGACAATTGATGTCAACATAAAATGATAGTGTTTCAGACAAAGGATTAGGACATTTCCTGTTAGGCTGAGTCTGCAAACGGATTCCAAAGAAATTTAAGATGTGGCAGTGAAGGAGATTGTTCTTGATTATTTAGCCTAAGACTTCAGTGACACTCAAAATTGTTGAAAAATATCAAGCATTTGATAGATTT